>NC_043966.1:18217075-18919574 GCF_902148855.1 Sphaeramia orbicularis
TACACTTTGGCTACATTCAGACAGGTTTCTTAAAGCACAATTCGGATTTTTTTTTTTTTTTGGTGACATCCGATTTTTTTGTGTGCTTGTTCATATTAAACATTAAATGCGATTTCTGTCAGGTCTCAGTATGAACTGAATGTGACCCTGAAGTGACCCGCATGTCCAAAAGAGGTTCTGACGTAATACGTGACCACGCAGCACATACTGTGTTTACAGAAGTAAATATGGAGGCATCTTGTATCGGCGTGTGTGCAGCACTGATAAAGTTTCTCTACAACCGAAGTCAGCACCATTACAGTTAAATAATTTTAAGTAGAAGATTAAAAAAAGAGGAGAGCCAGGTGGTGCAATGGCTGCTATGTCTGTACAACAGAGTATTTGGATGTGGAATCAGAGTCAGGAGTGGTGGGATAGTGATGTTAGCGACTTCACTGACACAGATTTCATTCATAATTTTCGAATGACAAGAAGAACATTTAAATATATCTATGACCACCTTTCTGTAACACTCTCACGACAAGACACTCATCTCTGGTGACCTATATCTGTTCGCAAGCGTGTTGCAGTCTGGCTGTACTGGCATTTCAATGACGTAAAAGTCAGATAAATGCAACCTGGCCGTTCAGACTGACGTCCCATTGCAAAATATCCAATATGTATCGGATTTAGGACCACATATGAAAGTGGCCTGGGTCAGATTTGAAAAAATTGGATTTGTGCTGTTCAAACTGTCTTTAACAGATCGGATACATGTCAAATAGTGACAAAAAATTGGATTTGGGCCACATTTGGCTGCAGTCTGAACGTAGCCTTAGTTTGCGTTGTGTTTGTTTTTAAATGAATGTTGTCATGTATTGTACTTTTAACCTCATCATGTAACAATGTTTTTTCTTCATCATTCATTCTGTCTTGGGCTAGATGTTGCAAAAATATGACATCTCCCACATCCTGAAAAGTCATCTCTCACAAGCAAAGTATCCCTCAGTAACTCATTATCTGTCAAGAAAAAATGACAGCTAAACGCCTTAAGTTAAAATGTGATTGTACTTGTACTTGATGTGATTCCAGGCCTCTGGCAGTTCATTTTCCCCACAGACAGGAAAGTTTTTGCATTCAAGAGACTGAAGAATGATGAAATATGCTGCTGCTGCAGAGTGTTGCTCACACAGAAATGTTATGGCTATTAACACTGACTTCAAGATGACACATCCAGCACAGGCGTCTTGTGCTATGAATTTCTAATCTTTCCGCAGTGTGAATTTTTCGGACTTTTCTCTGCAGCAGCCTGACACACCTGAACACATTTTGTCAGTGCCATGAAACAGCAATATTTATCCAGCGATGGTTTGTTTGTTTGTTTATTTGTGTGTGTGTGTTTTGTGGATTCTATGTCTAAATGTCAGTGAGGAGTGGATGAAGGGACTTAACTGTTGCTGACATGATGAAAATGTAGGAAAAGTGTGAAAAGTTAGAACTCAAACTGTTAACACACTGTGAGTCTAAACAAACATCTTTAAGCCTGTTTATTTTCCAGAATCATAATCTAAACCTCCTAACTGAACAGGTTTTGTGCAGTAGAAACACTGTATTTACAACTCTAACCTCATCCTTCGAGAATCATTGGTTTCTACTACATTTGTACTCAGCATAGAGTTATAGAAATGCAATGGCGGATTTACCTACTTGCAACCTCTGTGCTGCGTCCCCGTTTGAAAATCTACAGGAAAAAATTGCTGCTTTAACCAGGAATCAAACCCTGGCTGTCTGTGTTACAGTCTGATGCATTACCTAATAAAATAACTGTTGACCTGAAGGCAGACCTATTTGGTATCTGATTGTCTTGGTACTTTTCAGGATGTGACGTTTACATGTACATCCACATGGTCTAATTATTAGACCATCAAAAGTTATCAAAAACAATGGTTATGCAATCCAGTACAAACTTCTGTGTGCATCATGTGACTAAAACAGACAGAAAAGAAAACATGGAATGCCTAAAAGCACTGTTTTTGTCAGTACAATGCCATAGATATTGATGTAAGATCTGAAGTGATTTTGGTTATTATCAAGAAAACATGGAAAACTGATAGATATCAGCTCTGAAATTAAACTCTTATGAGCTATTTTTGTTGTTATCAATATATTTGTCCAAACAAATGTACCTTTAGCTGTACCGGGCATTAAAATGAACAAGAAATTGAAGAAAACAAGGGTGGTCTAATAATTTTTTTCCATGACTGTAAGCTTCAGGGCTAATTAAGATTAAAGTGTACATTGTGTTGTGAAATATGACCGTAACGCACAGTATGTTCTGTGAACAAAGCAGGCAGTCCTGCTTAGCAGGAACATGACAATCCGGAGAAAGATAACACATATGTATGTATGTATATATAGCGTCCCTCCCCCTTCCATTTTTTTCTGGATCCACCACTGAAGATCCGCCAGATATCTACTTTCATATATTTTGTGTCAAAACAGCAGTGCTGTCAAAACTTTTCTACTAAACTAAAAGTTGTTGTAAATTACCCATTTATTAGGGTAATTATGATATTTTACAGAAAGCATCACATAGGTGTTGTGGGTTTATATAGCATAAATGTCACTAGCACAGTTGCGAGTTATTTCAGTTCATTTATAGCAATATTTTAAGTTAATGCTGATATACTTGGATTTAGTCTGCATTAACATGAAGAGCTTGCATAGTGTGTTGTTTTGCTGCTGCTCAAGAAATAATTATACAGAATTAAAATATGTCTGTAAACTTCAAGTCACAGTCTGATACACATACCTTAGATTTATGCTAGGGTGAAAACTTCTGGATTTATTTATATTATAAACCCTAAAGATTACGATATATGCACAGGAAAATGTTGACTTGTGTTCAATTCATCTTAAAATTGTCAACATGATGTAAAAATGCAGGGTTTCTAGTTAGATAAAAATAACAAAACACATCACATGTAGCCTCAGCCTCCAAAAACCAGACAAAACAATAGGAAAACATACAGTTTGTTTGTTAACTTGTCTACATTTTGTAAGAGGTAAGAAAAATAAATAAAAGATTCACAATATGGATCATGATTCTGCCTCATGTGATCCTTTGGCTACATCGACCAGCCCTGACTGACATGACAATGCCTACCTGTCTGTGGCAACTCTGGAAAAAAGGCACCTAATGTAAATGTTTATGAAATAACTCCTATCCAAGAACAATAACACTGTGGATCAGATAAGAACAAACTAATTTTCACCAATAACTGCTGTTGTCTCTTTTTAAATTTGTGAGATGTAACCTTTGTTCAAACATCATAGAATATTAAAATAGAAAAAAAAACAGGAAATTTCAAAAAAAAAAAAAAAAAAAGAAAAAGATGCTCACCAGTCCAGTTTCTGCTACATAGGTGGGTAGTCCGCTGATCAGAGCCCAGTGATCTGCTGGAGGGTTCCTGAAAAAGAATGAAATAAGCACCGTGTTGAACATTTAGAAAATTCTAACCAGCAACACCTAAATAAAAACTACCACACAGTGTCATCTACATTCTGTGTATTGTTGAAGTATATTATGACAACAATTATTCCGTAGTAAAATGTGTCTTTTAATGTTGAGAAGGAGTAGAAAAACTAATGAGACAATAAAAAAAAACCAATATCACTGATTTTAAAAAACTAAGTAAAGGATAGATGTGTTTGTTGTTTTTAAGCTTATCACTCTTCCCTAAGACTAGGTTATGTTTGGTTTTGTCAGAAAGGAAAGAGACACTATTAGTGCATCATGTTGTTATCGGTGTCCTCAGCATGGCTTGTTTTGTTGATAACCGCTCTCCAAACGTCCAACAGCAGATCTACAGTGACTCACGGTATGACTTTGATGTCTTCTTTTCCATGGAGGATGTAGTCAATGAGTTTGTAGAAGACGATTTCCTTTAGAAACACAGAAATTCAGATTAGACAGAAATATTATAAATTTTTGGGATATTTAGCAGAACCCATATTAGTCCAGAACAGGGGTGGCCAACCCTGGTCCAGAATGAGATAAGGCTTTTGTTCACCATCAGTGGGCATAACATTATTTAACTGCAGTAACACACTGTAAAAATCCAAATCTTACAAAGTGTATTTTTCTCATTTCTAGTCAAACTATCTCATCACACTTAAAATAAGACATAATCACCAAAAGAGTACCTTTTCAGTGAGATATAAGAACTTACAGATAAAGATAATTTTCATTTGTTCCATTGGCAGATTTTTGTTTTTGCTTAATTCAAGATTTTTTTGCTTAATTCAAACAAAAAAGTCTACCAGTGCAACAAGTGAAAATTAGATTTCTTGAAATGAGATATTCAAGATCTGTTGTCTAAAAATAAATTCTAATATCTCGCTGAAAAGTTACTCTTTAGGTGATTATGTCTTATTTTAAGTGTATTGAGATATTTTGACTAGAAATGAGACAAATACACTTGGTAAGATTTAGATTTTTTCCAGTGTACTAATACAACTTGTATCTTGAGTTTAGTGAAATTACTACTGATTAAATCTTCACTTCTAGCCTCTTAGGTTTTAATCTCCCACAATACAAATAACCACAGGTCCAGCAGAGACTGAGCAAAGCATATAGATTAATCCATCCTAGAGTTTCACCGGAGACCAAGTTTAAAGTTCAAAGTAAAGTTTGCCTTGACGTGTGGACTTAGAGTTTTGTTTATATCTTGGCAGAGGTCTGATGATGATGATGCTAGATGAGGTTAAAGTGGTGTGTTCATACATGGATCAGAGCACTGGTCAAAGAAACATTTGCTTCTGATAATGCACTGTCACCCATAAAGTGGGAATTAACTATTTTAAGCTCTTCTCATAAAATAATTATGACAATATAATTTATTCTTGATAAAGTGTAACTGGGAAACAGTGTGTAATCATTGCACCTGGCCAAAGAAGATTACTGATGTGTAGAAATAGGAATAAAAAGAGGAATGTGTTCCAAATTATTACTGCTTTATTTTTTATTATAATGACTGCTGTATTTTAATTTCATTTCTACGTATATGTGTACATGTTCATAAGAATATATGTATGCTATTTATATATAAGTCTACGCGGTTTGAATGGGTGTGTGTATGAGTGTTTGTGTTGTTTTGATACATGTTCTTTATTATATTATTATGTACTTTGTTTATCTTGCATTATAAAACTTAAATACGAATAAAAATATTGTGGGAAAAAAAAAAAGAGGAATGTGTCTGAAAACAAAATTATTCCAACTTTTTAATATACAGTCACAGGAAAAAAAATTTTGACCACCCCTTGTTTTCTTCAATTTCTTGTTCATTTTAATGCCTGGTACAACTAAAGGTACATTTGTTTGGACAAATATAATGATAACAACAAAAATAGCTCATAGTAGTTTAATTTCAGAGCTGATATCTGTCCATTTTCCATGTTTTTTTTTTATAATAACCAAAATCACTTCAGTTCTTACATCAATATCTATGGCATTGTACTGACAAAAACAGTGCTTTTAGGCATTTCATGTTTTCTTTTCTGTCTGTTTTAGTCACATGATACACACAGGAGTTAGCACTGGATTGCGGAACAATTTTTTCTGATGACTTTTGATGGTCTAATAATTCAACTGTGTGAGGAGCGCTAACAGCAGCGGTGGTTGTAGTTGTTTTCTCACCCTGCCATCAGGAGTTTTGGGTCCGTCGTATGGTGGGACTTCTCCCATCAGAACGGGCCACAGGTCGAAGAACTCCTACACATGAAAAAAAGCAGAGGAGTTAGAATTAGACAACACAGCTGACACATCTTCTGTTGTAAAATTATTTAGATACAGCTACTTAATATTAAGGAAACATTTTACTTAAAAATACTAATTATGTAGGGTAGGGTGTGGGAATTGTACATATGTTATGTGGAAAATCCCAAAGAATTGTTTTTTTCTTGTATGACTGTCACTTTTTTTTTTTTATTACCTTGATTCCAATAAAAAAAGCACTACAAAAAAAAAAAAAAAATCTAATTACAGCTATCTCTTGAGGACCATGTTTTTTCTTCTGTTGCTTCATCAAAGGGATCAAAGCTGAGATGAACTTCTTTTGTTTATTCTTAAACACTTCATTTATGTAATCCAGTGTTCTTACCAGACAGCCATCTGTGCAGACACACAACATTTGTTTGTTCTCAGATAGCAGGTGTTAGGACTCAACTGGCAGATGCTTATAATTAGTGACAGCAACAGCCTGTATGTTGTATTTATCATAAAATGTTACTGTAAATACATAGGGGGATAGAATGACAGTATACATATGCTAGTTTTAAGTATTACTTATTTTAGTGACACAAGGGATAAAAGCAGAAAGATGACTGAATCAAAATGAAGAATTGTGCAAATGAGATGACGAAATCCCACAGGAGTATCTGAACACATCTCATCCCAAAAGAGGAAGAAAAAGAAATACACCACATCAATCTGAAGCTTGGGTTAGATACAGTCCTCACTTGTCAAAAGCCCAGATCATCTGCAGATTCATTTGAACTCTATTCATAAGACTTCATTCTAAGCACAATGTGAGGTTATTACAGTCATAAAGTATAGGGATATTGTAAAAATATGAAACTTTTTGGGGGGATGAGGTTCGTGTTATTCTGTCTGATGTATTGGATTGGTTGATTGTCGTTTTGGCCCCAGACCTCAAGGGGTTTAAGAAGACGCCGCAAAAATAAAGCTGAACAAGTGACACTAAAACACAGTTTACTCCAAAATCAAAGTTCCATTTATATTTCAGTCTTAAAATATACATTCCCTCACCTAAAATTCAGCAACAATGGAAAAAATCCTCAATAATCCATTCAAAAAGAAATAAACACAAACAGAAGTTGTCAGAAAGTACATTCCTTATGTCCTTGTAAACTGGACAGACAGACAAAAAAAGAGCTTTACATTCAGTATCTTTAAGCTCACATAATCTATTTCAAATCCTCTTGTAGTGGATGTATCCATACGTGGACGACTGGTCAGTAACACTATTACAACAAACATACGCCTATTCTCTTAAAGGCTCACACTGCTGCCGAAAATATGTTAGTTTTATTAGGAAACTACCACCATCTGTAAAACACACATGAAAATAGTGGCAAGAGTTCATGTTCAGTTCAGTATATTGAATTGTGGATCATTATATTATCCTCATGTCATTTTTCCTCCATTTTCCCCCCTTATAATTTGTTTTAAATGATAGGGATGCTACAATACAATTCCACAATGAACTTATGAATTGTGTTGGTCCATCATTCGTGCAATTGTATTTTTGATTTATGAATATCTAATATCATTTTTGGGGAGATGGTGACATTGGATGCACACCGATGGAGGACACACTGACCTAAATGTTGTGTTTCTGAGTTTTTCTCATTGTTTTTATGGATCTTTATGTTCTGCAGATATCATATCGTCACCTTCCTAAAAGTAATTTTTTCAACTTTTTCAGGAAACACGCAAAAATTTAAAGGGGTCATATTTTGCTAAACCCACTTTTATTAGTCTTTGGTTCATTTATTTGTATATTTGGACCCTAATAGTTCATAAAGTTAGAATTTGAACACTCCAGGTGCTGAAAAACTATCTTTATATTCACTCCGGTAAAAATCGAGTGGATTTCTACAACCTGTTTGAAATCCTTCGTAATTTGTTACGTTTTATAGCTAGTTACGTCACGACATTTGCACATATAAGGTCAAGACTTCCAACGAACATTTCTCAGAGTACAACATAATTGTTTGTCAGCAGCAGCGGTTGTAGTCCATACCGAAAATATTTCCAAACTTCGAGTCGATTACCTAAAATGTTGTATGAAGGAATTCAAGTGGCTGAACGGGACAGAGCACACGGTCAGCAACCTAGAAGGGGGTGGGGTCTTGTGCATTTAAAGGGCCAGCGTTCAAAACGACTTTTCTCACTGGAAAAAATCTAAATCTTACCAAGTGTATTTTTCTCATTTCTAGTCAAAATATCTCATCACACTTAAAATATAACATAATCATCTAAAGAGTAAATTTCAGCAAGATATAAGAACTTATTTTTAGACAATATATCTTGAAAATTTTATTTCAAGAGATCTTATCAAGATAATTTTCACTTGTTCCATTGGGAGATTTTTTTTGCTTGAGTTATGCAAATAAAATCTTGATTCAAGCAAAAAAAATCTGCCAGTGGAACAAATGAAAATTATCTTGGTAAGATTTCTTGAAATAAGGTTTTCAAGATCTATTGTCTAAAAATAAGTTCTTATATCTCACTGAAAAGTTACTCTCCAGGTGATTATGTCTTATTTTAAGTGTGATGAGATATTTTGACTAGAAATGAGGAAAAATACACTTAGTAAGATTTAGATTTTTGCAGTGCTCGTGTCATTACTCAGAAATAGGGTTGAAGATGGACCTGTGGAGTTTAATTAATAAAGAATTCTGACCCAAGCATAGCATTTACAGTTTATGTAGACCACAGCGAAATGTTTTAAAATGCATAATTCCATTGAAAAAAGCAAAATATCACTCCTTTAACTAGAAATTGAGTAGTTCATGATTTAGGCAAAACATAATTTTCAGCAGAAAATGACAATTATTTTAAGATGGTAACAATATAGAGAACTTTACCTAACCTTTTTTTTTCTCCAACCTTTGTTTATTTGGGGTTTTGCAGAAATTGGGCAATACAAACACTGTATCATATGTGACCAAACAACTGAAAATGAATTGTTGCAGGACTTTACCTAACTTAACCCCATAAATAATTTAAATACACTGAGATACGGTGCAACAAACAAACAAAGAAAACTGTGAAATCAGGTTTTTTTCTCTGTGTTGAGCCTTTATGGTCATTGGAGCCTGTTCCATTAGTTTTATTATATCTGATTCTCTAAAAGACCCTAAATCTTTTCATTCATGGCGGTGTGGACACAGAACCAGTAAATCACTGCAGCATAAACAAGAAAAAGCCCCTGATCTGCTGCCTGCTTTGTTGATCTATTCAATAAACCTGATGTTTGTTCTGAAGCTCATCCTTCACTCTTGAGTGATGTGCTTATGTTGTAACTCACCTTGGTCTTGGTCATGTCCAGCAGACCCACAGAGTAACGGTCACAGTTGAGGAAAGCTCTGACCGTGTACAAAGCCTTGTGGAACTGCCTCTCTATGTCTGTCAGCTCTTCAAACACTTTGCTGGCCGACCACAGCAGCACCTGGACGATACGGTTGAACAGAACACAATGGAACACGATATTTAAGCAGTATTAAGAAGTATAGACCATGAAGTTTAGCTCTTCTTATCATAGTTTCCTGCTCCTTTCAAACATAATCAATAATGGGCAGCTTGGATAGACCCATATTATGTTCTTATGGTATGGACTATGTTTGTAGAACATATTTAGGTACGATTATAACTATTGTAAACGATTGTTAATATTGTTTGGAAATCATTCATAAAAAAACTTTTACATCGACACATTAACCCTCAAAAACCTAAAGCATCTACTGATCTAAAACACTGAATAACTTTAGAGCCACTAATCCTATCAATACATTAAAACAAATCAGACAAAAGGCATTTTTTCATCTTTTCAGCATTATCAGATGTGTGTTTTTTGGATGTTCAGAGGCGTAGTAAACATGGAAACACCATCATCTTCTGCAACATTGATTCACCAATAAAACCCATGGAGTTTGGCAAATGACAGTGCTTGCAGATGCATGTTTTTACATTTAGTTAATGATATGTATTTTTGATAAAGTCACTTTTGTATTAGTTCTAGTTAAAGGTGTTTATTTAGGAGCAAGGTTGATTTTTTTTTATAGCTTCTGATCTGTAAATAAAGGCATGAACATATCAGGTTGAGTGAATTGGGCATCAAATAATATCAAGGATGAACCTGTAGATTTATATCTACCTGTTTTATATGAAAAGGGCAAAAGGATATAGAAACAAAGAACTGAACGGTAATGTGTGGTGCAGCATATGTGAATAACTCAATAATTAGGAAAGGAAGGAGCTTATGCAGGGTTCCTACAAGTTAAATTTAAGACTTTTTAAGACTACTTACAACAGAATTTAATGCCTATTTCAGGGCCATACTGGCAAAAATCTGACTCCTTGAATTTAGGAAAATGTATTTATTTACTCCAATGCGTTGATTCCCACCGGGGGCTACAAAGTTAGCAATAATTGGTTCCTAATTTCAGTATAAATTGTCGGGTTGGATCAAGTGGAACTAAGTCAGCTAATGTTACTTTCTTTCTCATTTCTCAGACACATTTAAACACAACACGGCAAACAAGTTTATGGCAACATAACTTAAGACCTATCATATCAAATTTAAGACCTTTTAAGGACCTTTTTATGGTATTAAATGCAGATTTGTAAATTCAAGACTTTTGAGACCCTGCGGGAACCCTGTTGTGTGATGTTAGTGATGTTAATGTGTGTTTTTTCTTGCCTGATCATTGACATAAACCCAAAGGAATTACAACACTGAGGCCTATTGGAACACACACACACACACACACCAGGGCTCCACATGATCTTGAATGCGTTAATTTTTTTTTTTATGCAACAGTGTGAATCCATTACAACCTTTGCCATTGTCAAAAATTTGCACCTCGGCCATTATGAATAACTTTGATGCTGAATAGTTGCAGGTCAGTATTTAACATTTTCCTGTGATTTTTTTTCATTGCACCCCCAGTGTGTAAACAAATTAAGAACAAAGTGGTGAGAAACTGTGCTGTGACATTTACCACTGCCACCCTTAATGACCTTCAGGACCTTTATGACGTCTGAATCATCTCAAAGGCACAGACCATTGATTTGGATCCTCAGCATCTTTTACATGTTAAGTTCCAGATGCATCCATCAGGGTGTTTCATTTTCCCACGTATAGCACTAATAGATACAGATTGGCTTCTGTTGAAAATGCTATTTCTTTTTAAAACAAACTACACCATCACATTTCTTTCTTTTCCCTATGATTCATGGTGACAGTGTGATATGGATCCTGCATTGTGTTAGCGTATGATGTATTGCATGTATCTGTGATGGACTGCAGCCTGTTAGACAAATTGCCCCTCAGAGACATTATAGTTTTTCTTTACTCTATCCCATAAACACCAACTGAGAAAACACAGTGGACAACACTGTCAGGAGATCTGTTTTTCTTTTTCAATCACAGAAAAACTCAAAGCAAGCTGTAAAAAAACTAATACATATGAAACATGAAGCAAAAAGTGTCACCTGTCCCCTCCTGGTCTCACAGTTGTGCAGGTAGCTCAGGTGGAAAACCCTCAGGATCAGGTTGGCAAAGTTCAAGTATTTGTTGAAGGTCTGGGAGGAAATAAAACACACTTTGAGCTGTTTGGGGCAATACTGAAAAATGAATGTTTTTACATCAAAACTTGAGTATGAGTTGAGCGTTTGGCTATACCAAAGGCAAGTCAAAACACAGCAGATTTATTTATATAGAACATTTCATACCCGAAGGCAACCTAAAGTGCTAAACGGAGTACACAGGAAAAGCACAATAAACAAGAATAAAAGGTAAATCACAGAGTAAAAGTTAGAACATTTACAGACATTTTTGATTAAGAAGAAAATAATTTAGGAGAAATGGTAAACAGTTGGCTCTCAAGTCTAAGGCTACATTCACACTGCAAGTCTTAATGTTTATATGTGATAATTTGCTGAAATCTGATTTTTTATGTAGTTGTTCACATCATGATTTATATTTCAAATCATTTTTATTGTATCTTCAGAAAAATACAAAAGAAAAAAGAAAAACAGCAGGGTTAGGCAGTTACATTGTACATAAACACCAAAAAAGCCAACAGTTTATGGACTTAACAAAGGTGAAGAGCTGTGATCTAGTTAGGAAGACATCAATCAATCAATCAAATTTCAAATTTTATTTATATAGCGCCAAATCATAACAAAAGTTATCTCATGACACTTGACATACAGAGCCATACAAGCCAATTTACAGAAACCCAACAGAATCCTCCAGAAGCAAACACTTGTGACTGATGACAGTGGAAGGAAAAACTTCCTTTTAACAGAAAGAAACCTGGAGCAGACCCGGACTGTGGAGGATGGACGTCTGCCTTGACCAGTTGGGGTTAAAGAGAGAGGGTAAAGGAAGAGAGCGAGAGAGAGAGAGAGAGGGGGAGAGAGAGAGAGAGAGAGAGATGTTTGCCCATCCCACCCCAGATATATGTTCACATACTGGAAAAAATCTAAATCTTACAGAGTGTATTTTTCTCATTTCTAGTCAAAATATCTCATCACACTTAAAGTAGGACATAATCACCTAAAGAGTAACTTTTCAGTCAGATTTAAGAACTTATTTTTAGACAACAAATCTTGAAAATCTTATTTCAAGAAATCTTACCAAGATAATTTTCACTTGTTCAATTGGCAGATTTTTTTTGCTTCAATTTAGCAAAAAAATCTTGAATTATGTTAAAAAAAAATCTGCCAATGGAACAAGTGAAAATTATATCGGTAAGATTTCTTGAAATAAGATTTTCAAGATCTGTTGTCTAAAAATAAGTTCTTATATCTCACTGAAAAGTTACTCTTTATGTGATTATGTCTTATTTTAAGTGTGATGAGATATTTTGACTAGAAGTGAGAAAAATATACGTGGTAAGATTTTGAGTTTATGGCAGTAATTATGGATCTTGCTGAGTCCTTCCTCCTCCAGTGCAGAATTGTCACATATGTCACATTTCAATGACATTAAAGTTGGATAATATGTGACATGTCTATTCAGACTGAAGTCACATTACAATATCAGATATATATTGATTTAGGAGCACAAAATGAAATGGTCTGGGTCTGATTTGTCCCGTTCAGACTCTCAAAGAAAAAAAAAAAAAAAAAAAAAAAAAAAGATCTGATTTGGGTCACAGATGGGCAAAAAAAGTCAGATTTTTCCATTTTTACCTGCAGTGTAAACATAGCTTTAGTCCTGCTTTAAAAGTGTCCCACATTTGAACAGCATAACGCAAAAGGCAGATTTGCTTTGGGATGAGGTCTATAAACTTCAGTCAAAAGATTTTTTTTAGATGAATCTGTTAGATACGATCTGAAAACTGGAGTTCTATGCAGAGTTTTGTCAGTGCTTGGCAGCAGTTTTTTGCATGAGCTGAGGCTGTGTGATCGAATTGCAAACTTAGATCTGTGAATAGTCCAGTACCAGAAGTCCAATCTGCTGACATATTCTTCTACACTGTGTTGTGACATCGAGGTATCTGATCCTTCTGATATTTTTAGGGTGGTAGATGGCTGATCTTACAGTTGATTTACTGCCACTACAGAAATGTCAGTGTGGATCAAAAATAACACCAAGGGGTTTTTTTTAGTTTCATGTTCATTTTCTCTTCATTGGCTCCAAAAACTACAACTTCGCTCTTATTTAAAGCCCCCTTCTATTAAAAAAAAAATCAGACTTCTCAATGTTTCTCAGTTTTCAATAATGTCTGTTCTTAAGGGTGAAAGTGTCTCTATGCTCCCCAAAAACACAGATTTAAGAGGAGGACCTAACAACAGGATCTGTGAAACCACAAACCAACTGGGATTTTTTCAGTAGTTGAAGGAAAAGATAAATATAACAATACATTTTTTCCATTTTTTGCAGAAAAACCATGCCAAACCCTAATTATGATTCAATGCAGGGTATTTTTTATCATGTCTTATAAAATGATTGAATGTGGTCTTCAACTAAAAAGACATTTTTGGAACACTGAGCTACTAATTACTCTGCACAGCAACAGCAAACAGGATTTTTTTTTTACTTCCACGTCCATCTGAGATCCATCTTCAACTAATCATCTGATACATCAATAATGAAAATTATCCTACAATGACTGTTAATATGTGGGATAGATTACGCTAAGAATTGATTAAATGTCATGTGAAAATCCACCATTTGTTACAAAAGAAGATCCTCAATCACTCCATCATTTCCTCAGGAGGATTTTATTGTGAAAAACGTCACAGGGATAAGTTATGGAAAAACTCATTCGGTACTATTGTTTTCAGATGTCAAGACTACTTATAATTAGGGATAATCAAGAGTTTTGTGCCTGAAAGTTTCAAATGAACACTGATTTTACTTACTTTTAAGTCATTTTAAGTGATCAAGATTATGTATTTATCAGGGGAGTCTGTTTACCCACAAAGACCTAAACAGCTACCGGTGACCAAATCCATCTACTGATCTAAAATGTTTAGTACCTGTTGATCCACTAATCCTATTAATATATTAAACAACTACTGTAAAATGTAGTTTCTCAGTTTTTCACCTGCAGCAGATGTGACCCATTTGGATGTTCAGAGGCTCAGTTTTGAAAATGGAAACACTGTCATTTTCTTCAACATTGATTCACTGATAAATTCCGTGTAATTTGAAGATTTTTTATGTTCAGTTAATGATCTAACTTTGCTGAAAAACCATCTTTTTCCTCAGTTTTTTCTCTTCTGGTATAATAGTGTTTGAATTTGTGTTGATCTTTTATGAACAAGATTAGTAAATTATAGTAAAATGCATGAAACTCCTTAATGAATACAAAGTGATGTCACAGAGGAACCATTTTGCACACGTTTACATGATCTGATGCAACATGAGAATATATCTGATAAACAGATTTTTTTTTTGCTTAATTCAAGATTTTTTTTTGCTTAATTCAAGCAAAAAAATCTGCCAATGGAACAAGTGAAAATTATTTTGGGAAGATTTCTTGAAATAAGACTTTCCAGATCTATTGTCTAAAAATAAGTTCTTATATCTCACTGAAAAGTTACTCTTTAGGTGAGTATGTCTTATTTTAAGTGTGATGAGATATTTTGAGTAGAAATGTGAAAAATACACTTGGTAAGATTTAGATTAATTCCAGTGTAATATTGTGACTCATTGACCCATTTTGTTACCGTTGTACTTTAAGTTTTGATACTGCCCTCTTCTTATGTCTTTGCATTTTCATTTTATGGTCCGTTTGTTAAAAAATGGAAAATATACCAAAAATAAAGTATAAAAAATGGTAAAATCAGAAAAAAAAGAACATGATTAGTAAACTGAATATTGGAAAATACCTGATTTTCACTGAAAAAAAGGAAAAAATCATAATAAATGGTGATAAATCCCTTAAGGATTAAAACAATAGGGATCTAGATAGTTTGCATTTGAGTTCTGTGTCCAAGGTTTGTATCTCGTTATTGGTTTAATGCCTTAAACCAGGGGTGTCAAACATACGGCCTGGGGGCCAAAAGCAGCCGGCCAAAAGTTCCAATCTGGCCCACAGGATGAATTTGCAAAATGGAAAAATGACACTGAATATATTAATAGTCAAGGGTATCAAATTGTATAATGAAAATATTTACATTTACAAACTATACAACTATACACAATAAAATGTGAATAACCTGAACAAACATGAACAACCTGAAATGTCTTAAGAAAAAAAAGTTCAAATTCAACAAAAAAATAAATTCACTGTGATCCATAAGTTGTGTTAATAATAAGCTGAGACATAATATTCTTAAAAGTGCACTCGTTTTTCTTAACAAATGTCAGGTTTACATCGTTGTTGAGGTTATTCATATTTTCATTATGCAATTTGACTTTTTTCACACTAAAACAAAGTGATTTTTTAAAATTTATTATTAGGTATGTAAAAGTTATGATGCCTATTATTTCACTGGTCCAGCCCGCTTCAGATCACATTGGGCTGCATGTGGCCCCTGAACTAAAATAAGTTTGACACCCATGCCTTAAAACTGTGCCTGAGATGGAGTGCTGGCACTGGCATTATACGATTACCTCTTCGTCCTTGGTAGTAAACTGTGGGCCGTCCAGTTTGTTGACCGCCATCATGACAGCCACCATATCTTTACCGTTCATGATGGGGATGGCAAGGATGCTGTTGGTCACGTAATCTGTCAGCTCGTCCACAAAGCCACTGAAATGAGAGCTCTGTGACAAAAGAGAAAAACAGAAGCTGGATTAAATCACATGTAATAAACTTGCTTTAAGTCTCTGCACAGCTAAAACTTCCAGACTCATCTTTGTTGAACACACAACTTTTATGAATAAACCCTAGTGGCAAAGGCTTTCTATTATCCAGAAAGTCAAGGCTTTCTCTGCTGCACTCCACCTACTGCTTCGTCTGTACAGCAGGGGTCATCAAATGTGTTCCTCTGGAGGTGAAACAGAGGGAGAGTGGCTCATTAACTGCCAAGAAGGAACAAAAACCTGCAGAGAACAACCCACGGGGGACCAAGATTGGTGACAGAGTTCTGATTTGGGTAACACAGAGGGTGGATTTTGGTTCTGATGTTCATTATTTCCTGGTGTAGGTAGTCATAAAACAAAAAAGAAATACTAGGTAGGTGCATGTAAGGATAAATCAATGAGTCAGGAAACTTTAAATGTGCTTACTGTAAATGATTGTATGGTGTAGAGTGGCACAGGGGGCACATTTTTATATTCCATCCCTGGAAACTCCTGAAAGTTATTTGCATGAAGTCCTCCGGCATCCAAAACTTCAATGCTGCTGCTGTCATATGCATATCCAAGAACCCTGAACATTACCTCCAAACCTCTCCTTCCTCTCTCCACTTTCTGGGTTTGAAAAGAGCTTTTGTGACCTTAATTCTCTTCTATTCCACAGAAAATGTAATAAAATTACAAAGTCACAAAGTAGAAAGTCCAATTAAAAAGGCCTAAAAGTTTTATTTAAGGACAGAGGTGAATGAAGTCATATGCCACTCTTAATTTATTTTTTACTTCACATCTGTCAGAGCAGCAGCTACTAAGAAATTTAAGTAGCTCAGACACACCTTAGATCAGTGTTTCCCAAACTTTGTGAACTCAAGACCCCGGAAGGTAATTATCACATCTCCAAGAAAACTAAACTTACAAAACTGCGACACAGCTTTCTGTAATGTCACATTTGATGGAGTCAAAAGAAACATTAGGTGTCAGAATGTCCAATGGTTACAAACTAGTAACTTATAAAGAAACAGATACATGAAACTCACTTTCTCACTTTGTAAAAGTCTCTCTTTTGCACCATTTTCGTCTTTAAAAATAAGGTGTCTCTCCTGCAGTTTACATGGTTTCGATGAGGTCCGCATCTCTAATGTCTTCCATGCAATAATCTGACTCTATTTTAGTTATGAAATGCAAATTCCTTTTCCTATTACTGTTATGATTTTTACTCTGACAGTTGACAATCTGATAAAAACACGTCTGTGACTCTTTCACTTTAAACTTTTTTTCACTGCACTGGTGCAAGTAGTCAGACAATAAAAATGCAGGATAGCATATGATCCAAAAGTGCAACTGTGAAAAATGTGAAAATAGTGCAAGGAGTAAAATGTGTTTAACCCATAAAGACCCAAACATTTATCTGAGATTTTTTTCTTTTTTTTATGTAAGCAGAACTAATAGGGTTTTTTAGTCTGTATTGGTATTTATTGATTATTTATTGTTGATTATTTAAATGCATTTATTCTTAGTTGCTTCCAATGATCTTGTATTTGTGCACTGATTTATTTATGTTTGTCACATTGCACTTTGGATGTGGGCTGATGTCTATGGTATGGGATAAATAAAGTTTTCTGAATCTGAATCATCCACCGTCGACCAAAACCATCTACTGATTTAAACTGTTTCATACCTGTTGATCCACTAATCTTATCAATACATGTACATAATTGGTGTAAAATACAGTTATTCCTCTTTTCATGTTCATCAAATACGACCCATTTGATCGTTCAGAGGCGCCGTAGTTACCATGGAAACACCATCATCTTCTACAACACTGATTCACCAGTAAAACCCATGGAGTTGGATCAATGACGGTGGATGGAGACACTTGGTTTATGTTCAGTTAATGATAGATTTGACTGAAAAAGTCGCTTTTTCTTCAGTTTTCTCCATTTTTGATATAATAACCATCAACTTTACTTTGAGCTTTTACAAACATCTACATGATTAAGAAATTAAGTGTAGGAAAATACCTGATTTTCACTGAAAAAACACAAAATACAAAAGATAATATTACAATAAATGGTGATAAATCACTTATAGGAGGTTAAATATAGAGAAAAATCCATTTGGGAACAGAGACAAAAGTAAAACTGGGTCCTTATGGGTTAAAGGTGTTACGATTAAGTGCACACATACGTGAATGAGGTGTGACATAAATGCAGAGACATACAATCACATGTATTTTCAGGTTAAAGTTCATACTACAGGACAGAACTCAGTGTTGCTGCAGTCCAGGGATGTCACAATGAGAGGCAAGGCTGATCCCAGAACAGTAACACCAAATAGATTCTTCAAATGCAGCCTGACAGTCTTATAAATAAACCCTTTCCAAAGATCTGTGCCATTTGACAGCTTGTTGCTGTGTGAACTTTGCCCCCTTAAAGCCCACAGTGGTCTTCATCCTGCTTATTATCTCCAGCTGAAGCTTTTCTTTAGACCTTTACCTTAAATGCCTGACACTTTAGAGGTGTAGTCTGAGCAGAAGTTGAATTTTAATAGGAAAATGATTGGAATTTGCAACTAATTAATGCTGTTTTAATGTTTAATTTTTTCATCTTGGATTTTGTGGAGGAAAACTCATCTACTGCTTTATTAAAAAAAAAAAATCCACAAAGTTGCATAACAAATGCATTTGTTTATCACATAGAATGAGCATTTTCAGTACATGCTTATATACTTTAACCTCTTCCTCTCATCTCACATCCATAATGAGCAAATTAGTGTGTAAATAATGCAATTACATTAATACATTTGAAGTGAAAAATTGTAATCCTATATTACTAATTAGTTGCACAAATGTAAATAAAACTATCAATGCATAATTACAACACATTAAGTTGATTTCAGGGCAAGAAAAGTAAATCTATTGAAACAACAGAGCATTAGGGAATAGATTATAGGTGTCTTATAATGCTGAGTCTGTGAAAACAGTTCAGGGCCTGTGTGACCTCTGGGAATAATCTGGGATCGCTCTAATTCAGGACAGATTAACGGGCTTCATCTGCTGCCTCCCCCCACCGACACACTCCACCGTTCTCACGCTTACACACCTCCACTAACCACACCTCAAGTAAAGGTTATTATCCAGTTAATTAACCGATTACTGAATCCATTTTGACTGAGAAAGGGATAGAAGGAGAAGGAGAAAAAATGAGACTGAGTGCTACAGTACGAGAATCATGACTGTTTAAGTGGCCCATGCTGGACTGAATGGAAATGGAGCGCAGAGAGAGACAGTCCCGGTCTGGGTTCTATGAGAGGCCGTCCTCGGTGCATTAGCATCATAAAGCCAAGCAATTATATGGAAACATTAACAGTTCCTTCGCTGGGACTAGACACTGGGGATTTGCGGCTTTGATATTGCTCCAGTTGCCACATTTCCCATCATGCTTTAGAGGCTGCCGCGTGACAGTCGGAGGTTTTGAACATCACGATGCGGTTTGTTTAACGCTGGCTCACAGTGAAGGCCTGGCAGCGCAAACGTTTGATAAAAAAACCAAAAGGGAACAATCAACCGGGGTCCGTTTTGTTTGTACATCAGTGGCCGAGCTTTCTAATCTCCCTCAAAAGGATGTGATTGAATTGATACAGAGGACAGCTTGTAATCCATCAGTTATGTGGAGTGGGCCGCTGCCTTATTAAGTGTAAATGTCACAATAACAGTACAGGCGGATGGAGGGGGTGTGGGGGGGGTTATGAAGGGAGGGAAAGTGGACCCACAGTGGCATGACAAACTTGAAGTGTACATGGGAATAAGCCTGTAGACCCTTTTCAAATGTCAAAGGTATTGGCTATAATGAGATTGAACAGGCATTTGGAGGGAATTAACAGCAGAGACAATATGGTGTCACATCGCCCTCTGGTGGTCAGAAAGAAACAAGGCAACAAACAACCTGCCTTTAATCCCCCGATTAATCAGACAGAGCGGTAAAGTGGAAGTGAATACATTTTATTTATTTATTTATGTTTTTTACTTGTTACCTGTGGTGCAACTTGATACATACCACATCCTGGTTATTGACCAAGTAAGGTATAGTATCCTTCAGTGTAAATTAAAAAAGTAACCGTGACAGCCCAGATTAAAATGGATATGGCTGTAATATGAAGATGATGATGATGTAATAAGACTTGATCTGCAAAATTAATCTTGCCGTAAAGGGTTTATAGTACTATTTTGGTTAATTTTTACTTCTTTTCTTTTTACTTTTTTTAAGATCTTAATGCTAATGACATGTGTTGATCTCTTGTACAGGAGTTTTAAAACAACATCACAGTGTAAAAATGTAAAAAAAAAAAAAAAAACCTGTACAAAAGTAAAGTAAAGAATCCAAATTCTATGCAATGTGGCAGCCTGTCTTATATATTAAAAAGATGGACACAAACAAGTTCTCATTGTAACTAAGGATATATATATATCTTATTTATTTATTTATTTTTTAATATCTTTTAAAATTTTATTTATGTTACTACATTTTATTTTATGTATCCATTTTGGATGTGTGTGTTTATGTATTTTTGTTAGAGTATGAGGTGCATCAGGGTTGGGACTCTGTTAGAGTTGGGGTACATAACTATGTTGGTATATTTTATGCACATTCAATTGTACAGTTATGATTGTTACAATATAAAAATCCCATTAAAAAAAAAACTTTGGAGAACAAAAAGTAAAGAAAAGAATAAATCAACACTACTACTACACCTACTACTACCACTACTACTATTAATAATAATAATAATAATATAGATGTGAGTACTAATCTTTAAGAAAGTGGTGATTGGGTTATTTTAATTACAGTATACTACAATATTTTTGATTTTTTTTTTCATATTAATGTTATGAATCTGAAAAGTAAGTAGCTGTCAAACAAATGTAGTGGAGTAAAAAGTACTATGTTCACTTTCATGAGAGAGAAGAAGTAATAAGTAGCACAAAATACAAATACTTGTGTAAAATACAAGCCCAGTCCGGTATTGAGGAAATAAGTGTTGCAAAATAAATTGAAGTAAAGTGTGTGAATAAAACTGTGTTGGTCTCTACCTCTGACGCTTTGGCGATGTTGACCATCTTCTTGGTCGTGGCTACGTGTCCAACGACACCCATATCCAACGGGTACACAATCTCAGAGTCAGGGGCCACCAGGCACTCATCGAACACAGCGTCTTTATGGACATTGAACAACCTGAAGGTAAAAAAGATCGAGTTGCATAACTCTGGATGAGTAAACAAGGTTTGACCTAGTCCGAAAATTAAAACTGAGTAAGATAATGAGCTAAAAAGTCTATGAAGAGAAATACTAATAAAGCTACCAAGATAGATAAATTAAACTTTTTTCAGAGCATCACATGGATTAAATTTGATACAGGTCCAATCTCCATCTTATTTTTCATTTACATATAATTAATAAAGATGGCTTTTTGAAAACCAACATGTGTATATGAATACATGTAATTGAATTTTAATTGAACTGTATAAACTTTTGTCTGTGTTGCACATTTTTATTTATTGTTATTACAGTGTAATTTGTTTAACCATTGTATATATGGTATTGTTATTTTCAGATGCGTGACAACATCAGGAAAAGGGAGTGTGAGTCTGGTACTTTTACATTTATTTGAAAGTTGATTAATGTTCACACTGTCCCTTCAAAAATAAATACACAAATAAAAAAAATAAAGAGAATTACTGTGAAAAATATCTGAAATTACGCACATCTGTAGTTAAATCAGTAGGATTTTCTGCTATTTTAGCTAATGTATTTCATTTCCCATGCTTAAAGGTTAAAAAAAAATACAATGAATTGTACATCATATTATATTATATTTCATTATATTATATTATTTTAGACTATATTAGAGTAGATTATTTTAGATTAGTGTAATCACTGTAAAATAATCTACAGAGGGGACTGGTTATCTCCACTATATTTCTGCAAAAACTCAAAATAAAGGTATTTCCCTTCATTTTTCTGTTTTGTAACAACATCCACAACAGCAGACACAACATAAAACCAAACACTTGCTGTAAAAAGGCCACTTTTTTTTTTGGTTTGTTTTACATTTTTAACAGATGCCTGAGAGTAAGATGAGGGGCAGTCAGTTGGCTGTAAACTACAACTTCACCACTAGATGTCACTAAAAATTACACATCTTTCCTTTATGAATGTCATGAGAGTCTGTCTCCTACATACGATCACTAATCCCAATAAGACCTTAGATTTTCAGACAAATGTGCAGTAACCTGGTTGCCAGCTCGGCCACACCATTCCTCTGGCGGTACATGAACAGACTCATGCGGTCGGCTCTTATCATGAAGCACAGGTGTCTCATCAGATTGAAGACAGACTTCTCCATTTGCAGGTTGTCCTGGATGTCCCGCACCAGGTCGAAGAGGATCTCGCTCTCCTCCACCTTCGTCAGATCTCGGTACGTGCTGATATCCACCGCTGTCTTACGGTTGTTGTCCAGCAGGGCGGAGATGATCATCGGCCGGAAGTTGGTGTCATAATACTGCTTGGCGAACTTCGGGTTGGCATCGAGGAACTGCTCTGCTGCCGCTGCGTCCACCATGACTGCCGCTAACAGACACCAAAATGAAGTACAGAACAAATATGAAACTGACAAAGGAAGCAATAACACTTCCCTTGTCTCATCTCATCTTCTACATCCATATATTTTTTATTAGTTTTATAACATCTTTTATTTTTAGCAATATCTTTGTACATCACTTTGGGCTTTTTGCATTGTTATATGAATAAACTTGACCTTGACCTATAATTACCCTCACCAGAAAATAACAATAACAGCTGCATCTTACATACCTCTTTGGTGCATAAATCTAACTGTAACAGTGTTACTATGACTTTTTCCTAACACTAACCAACATGTTTTTGTGCCTAAACATAACCACTATTATTAGCCATTGCATCTTTTTTTATTATTATTATCTTATTTATTTGCACATCACAAACAACAAGAAAAAAAAAAAAAATTTTCATGCAAGTAACACCATTGTGCAAGAGAGGACAGAAGACAAAAAAGGCTTATATAAATACCTCCCTGGAAATAAACAATACACAGAAAAAAAAAATGAATAAAAATACGATATAACTGAAATAATAATCTAAAGTTTAAAAAAAATGCAAATACAAATCAAATGATATAAAGCCTTGCATTTTTTCAGAAATTAGAGTCCTTTACAGATGCTTTAAAAATAATGATAAAGAATATGTTGATTGAAGTTCAGGATGTAGATTATTTCAAAGATGCAGTCCACTATATTTTAGAGAATACTGACTGACAGAAGTTCAGCAGTACGGAAGATAAAATTTGCTCAAGTATTGTGTAAGATAATTGTGTCATCACAGATTAATCACAAATACAACAGTTTAGTATTTTTTCCAATGCTATCAGTTGCATTTTGTGCAAATGTGTCATTTATATCAGTGATCAGTCATCAACCTAGCTTAAAAACTGCTACCGACAGAGGCAATTATTCTGAAACAACTTTTTCCTTTTTAATGTATCTGTATTGAAAAGGACACTTTACATTCAGTTGCATTTAGTCATACGCTGCCAGGTGGAAAAAAAAAAGACACCTGGATTTAACAGCACATATATATACACATATACATATATATATATATATATATACATATATATATATACATATACATATATACATATATATATAATATATATATACATATACATATATACATATATATATATACATATATATATATATATATATATATATATATATATATATATATATATACATATATACACATACATACATATACATATATATATTATATATACTATATTATATATATATAGATATATATATAGATATATATATATAGATATATATATATATATCTATATATATATATAAAAGAGAGTTTTCCAATAATTACTGCAACTACAAAAAAGTTCCTGTTCTCATCTCACTTCTAAACAACCATCAGTTCGTTAAAGAACATAAACATTGGACTGTGTTTCAGTGTGGTCTGGTGAGTCCGGATTGACCCTGTTCCACAATGATTTGTGCATCAGGATGAAAAGAGATGCGGGTGCAGTGATTACTCATCATGCCTAGTGCCAACAGTACTAGCCTGTGGGGGCAGTGTTAGGATCTGGGGTTGATACAGTTATTTATGTCTAGGTTCAGCGATGTTATGATTTAAAAAAAAAAAAAAAAATCAGCTGAACCTGAATATACTGAAGGACCAGGTCTGAACATCAGTGGATATTTTCTATGCTGATGACACACACATATTCAAAGGTGACAATGACAGGATTCATCACACTCATGCTGTGAAAGAGTCCTTCAGGGAGCATGAAACATTATTTTCACAGATGGATCGGACACCACAGAGTCCAGATCTGAACCACACTGAGAATCTTTGGGATGTGATGAAGAAGACTTTATGCAATGATCCGACTCCATCATCAAAACAAGATTTTGATGAAAAATCAAAGCAATTAAGTACGGAAATAAAACTGTGACATTAATTGCGACATGAGGCATAAATGATACAACAGCGAATAAGTTGCATGATCAAAGATAAAGAAATATTGTGTATGAAAATATACCTGCAGCAGCCATATTTCATAGGAAAAAAACATACTTTTTTTTTTTTTACAACTCTCATCTCTGTCTTTATTCCCTCCCCTTTCCTGAAGAACAACTCAAATTCTTCACAATCATCCAGCTAAAAGAAACCAAAACCACAAACGCCCAGCTTGTGTCCGTTTTCTCTGACTTGCCCTTGTCTTGAAAAATGATGCATTAAAAGAGGAGACACATCTTCAGTGAAGGCCATCGCCTCGGAATATATCTGTCCTGTCTGCCTGCACTTCACTAATCATTTATGTTTCCTGTTGTTCAGCCTGTGCATGCTTTGACCTTTTCACTCATTACCGGTTATCACTTGAAATAAAACCAGATATAACAGATGTCATCCCACTGAACCGAGCTTCCAACATGTCTCAGCTGCATATTGATGAAGAACACCAAGCTTTAAGGTGTTTGTGATGTATATATCATCTTTAATATAGATGAAATTAACACATGATTAACACCTAGACATGCACTTCTACACCCTTAAAAAGAATCTTTTTCAAAGGTTAGCAGTCTTACCTGTTGAAAAGTCCCTGTATTGTCTCCAGCTAAGTGTGTAATCCCTTTGTCCTGCAAACCAAGTCTGCAGGTGTCTGAGAAAAGAGAGGGGATTACCAGGATGGTTTTAAATGGTCATGTGTGGACATAAGCCTGCATCCAATTACAACACCAGGATTACGATACTTCCCAATGTTTAATGGCACAAGTGGGAGTCTTTTCCCTGTACAACTGCAAGACGGTGTCGCTGTGTAATGGAAATGAACACTTATGTAATGCTTCTTATATTCTGATGATAGACTAGGGAAAAAAATGTATCTGAGACACAGAAACAAGAAAAAGTTCAAAGTTAGAGTCAACTGATGAACAAATGAGCGCAGATAATCTCATTTACATCAACATCTGCTGGCAAAAAATAAGCACAAAGTTCTCATTCTTTGGCCCTGACTGTATTACTGATCCATAACAGCCCTGAGAGAGATTTGAGTTCAGTTTATATACGTGTGAGTATTATGTATTTTGTTTAACTTTTTTCCTCTATTGCACCCTACTATCATCTTTTTTTAATAGTTTCTTAACTATGTCAGCAAAAGATTTAAAGCAGTGGTTCCCAGCCTTTTTTGGCTCGTGGCTCCATTTTAACATCACAAATTAATGGCGACCGCAGACATTCAAAACGGAGACTTTTTTTTTTGTTGCTAAAATTAATTTGTTTTTGATCATGTAATAGTTTGCTATACTATGTTGCAAATAAATGTTAATTTTAGAGGACATTTAGTCTATATAATGTATATTATTATGGACGGAGGCAGAAAAGCCAGGTGTAGATTACTGCAGAAAGTGAGAATTTTATTTTCCTTGGTCAGGATATGTACAGTCAGTCCAGCTTGGATTTACAAGGCTGACAATTAATACTGAACAAACAAGAACTCCAACTATGAATTATCAAAGAGCTGCAGCATCTGAAACCGACCACAATGAACATTTGACAGATAAATAGAACCACAGTGCTTCAGTTTCAGCTTCACAGTTTGTCATGTCTTTTATGGATCGTGATTGTCTCTCTCAACTCACCATATATATTTTTATTAGTAAATTTTTATTTTATTTTTATCAAGTACAAGAAATTTCAGGCGACCCCATTTGAATTCCAGGCGACCTCACATGGGGTCCCGACCTCAAGGTTGAAAAACACTGATTGAAAGGCTATGTAAACAAATAAAAATTACAGCATTCTTTTTACAGAGAAAGAACAATTTTTCAGTAACATCCACATGAATTTTCCTTTATATTCAACCTTTCCCAAGTGATTTTTTTTTTTTTTTAAATGTACCTATTTAAAAAGGCTTATAATTGTTGATCTTTATATTTTTTTGGTGGGATCTATCCTTTTCTATTGTAGCATTCTGAATTCACTGAATGAAAAGTGTGTTATAGATAAAATGTATTATTATTCATATTGCCCGCTGCATTTTTGCATTTTTCAGTGAAAATCAGGTATCTTTCTATGTTCAATTATTGATCACGTAGATGTTCACAAAAGCACAGAGTAAATTCAAAGGTTATCATATCAAAACAGAGAAAACTCAAGAAAATGTTACTTGTTTTTGCAAAATATATCATTAACTGAACATAAAAACAGCACGTACAACCACTGTCATTTGTCAAACTCCATGGGTTTTTACTGGGAATAAATGTGCAGAAGATGATGGGTTTCCATGTTCACTTCAGAGCCTCTGAACGTCCAAATGGGTCATATCTGATGACCATGAAAATATTACATTTGTAGATCAGTAGATGCTTCATTGCTGGCCACTTGAAGGGTTAAGCAACCATAATATCAGAACTTCCTTCAAACATGTACCTACAATCATGTGCATATATTTGGACAGAGACATGAGTTATGTAGTTTTGCCTCTGTTCAGTGCTCCAGTGCATGTGAAATGAAACAATCTAGTATGTTCTGGAGTGGGATGGATGCTGTAAAAGGGTTTTTCTTCAGCTACAAAACAATTCTACAATCATCTACAGGCTGCTGACCTCACCAGTGGTTAGAATTTAGTTTAGTTGACAGCTCGCACTGTATCATATGTTTCCCCTCTGGTAAAAACACCTTCACACAGCATCTGAAGAACCTGAGATGTAAAATAACAAACAACAAGAACAGAAGTCATATCAGTGGTATTAACATAATAACCTCCTGCAGAGGTTTACACAGCTGGTTCAGATTGTACTGTGTTTTCAGAGAGCACTACAGCAATGGGTTCTCATTGTTACTGGATACACTATGAGCATCAGCGTCCAACTACTGTCGATATAGAACTGAAGAAACGTCTGCCAGCTTTGTACAGTCACAGGTTCAATCAATCTCAAACTGATGGTTGATGTGAGAAAAAACAGGAGAGCACGGAGACAGTTTTTTTATGTGATATAAGTTGTCTTACACGATATTCAATATCAATTTTAGATAATTTTTTTAGAGTTTATTTTTACTCCTTTGTGATTCTGTCTGTAGACACTGAAGCTGTGACATAAGGCTTCTCCAAAACTTTCCATAGTGTTTATGAGACAATTATGTTCCGAGGATGTTAAAGCTTGGGTATATTTTAAATTATTTGATGGAAAACCTTTCATATTACTCAGCAACAAACTAATTTTCTTACTTTGTGTCTCTTAATGAAACTAAATTGCATGATAACTGGAAAATACCTAGTCTTAATCAAGTGTTATTTATTTATTTATATGAGGGGTAGGTTAAGATGCTTTGGCTTTACTTTTACAGGTAAAACTCTGTCTTAATACACTGTCTATGAGTTAAATCGCGCCACTTTGTCAAATCACAAACTAGAGCAAGACACTCACATCTGGCTGAATCATAACAGTGGTCAGAAATTACAGCTGTCAATCACAAATTTAACCCCCTACCTGGCTGAAAATGGCCAAATACTATCACTGAATACTGCAGTTTTAAGTATATAAATGTTTTCACACCATTTCTTCATGAATGCCAGGAACTCTGGCACCTGGACCAAAGCAGGTCATGAAATGAGGAGGTGGGGGTGGTGGGTATAGAGTGGATTTTATGGATTTTTGTTTGTTTGTTTTGTCACAAATAAAACTAATGCAAAAATCAAATAGGATTATTAGTGCCCTGTGAAGACAATATTCTTTTATGGTGACAGGGTAATAATTTGTGGAAAAAACGAAAAAAATAAAATAAAAATACTAATGTTCGTCTATATTCTTGGGCCCCTGTCAGTCATTGACCCTCAGAATCGGCATCTCTTTTCTCCCCCTTACTGTGCCCCTAAAGCTAGGATATTGTTTATTTTGTTTTGACCAAATTTTATCAGTCTACTTGAAGAAGAAAAGTAACAGTTAAGATAGTGAGCGCTGCGGAAATTACTTTCATGGGGATCTTAGTCACGGCTGTGTACAATTTCTACAGTGATTCATCTTCACACACTAACCATCTTTGTTGAAGTAGATCATGTGACGTTATCACGCGTTGCCATACGTCATCACGCACGGGGCTGGAAGCAAAATGGACTGTAAAATGAATTTGACGCGGAATAAAACTTGACTGTACGAGCAAAACCCTGGAGTAACTTTTTAACGGCGGCGGCTTTGAGCTCAGGTCAGTTATTACTTCGCATAAACGGCAATATTTTACCCGCAGAACATATCGTTACGTTTATTCACCTGAGTGGGATAAAGTTTCCGCTTGATGTCCACGTTTACAGGTTGTTTACAATGGTGTCATTCATAGCTCTGCTAACGGAATGTTAAACGGCGTCACTTACAACAAGTCAAGGTATTAATACCGTAGTTTTGTTATTTTCAGCTAATGTACGATCGATTATCAGATGAGGAAAGTGTCACTTACTGAAGTGGGATTTAAAATTGACTTTAGAGGTTGGTTATTTGAGTAAACTTCAACGCATGACCCATAAGCAGTGGTGAGTTCAAGTACCTTTACTAAAGTAAAATTTTGAGGCATTTATTTCCAACACACTAAACAGAAAAATACTGTAACTGCTCTGACAGCTTTAGTTCAGTTTTAGATTACAGGTCTTCATCCCTTTGCAGTCCAGTAAAAAAAAAAAAAAAAAAAGTGTCTCAAAATGTGTTAATTTTTGTGATTATTTTAGTATTTTTTATTCTTACGAGATCAGACAATTCTTTTTCATAAGTCTAGTAAAGTTTGGATTAGTTGGAAAATCATTCTTACAAAAATGGAAACTATTTTGCTGCCATTTATACTTTGACTTAGGTGTTAGTACTCTTCCTCTAAATGAGGGATCAGCAGTTCTTCCACTGTTTGTAGGCATATACACATCAAGTATTTTGTTGGGTTTTACATCCATATCTCTTGAAACTCTGAATTTAGTTCATTTGAAAGATGACCATTTTGCATCATGTGGTATAAATGTATAACTGTTGTATGAAAACCAGTTGTAACTTATTAGTGTAATGACCTGCAAATAACAGTGACCTTTCAAAACCATTTAGACTTTTTTGATCTGGAAATCTAACTATAGTGGAACTAGTCCTGTTGGCTACATTAAATGGTAATATAACCTTATTATTGAAATGTTCATGTCCTAATCGAGTTTTTAAACATTAACTACTCGAGGCTGTGGCCTGCTGTTCTTGTTATTTCAGTCAGATTCCTTGTGCATTTCTTCGATATCAGCGCTGGTGAATAAAGTTTCCTGTATAAGGTCACCAAAAGCATGAGTTGCATTGTATGAATAAGGACAAATCTTATCTGTATTATGATGTAACATTAGGTGAAGGAAATGTGTTCACCTCTAGAGAATGTCAGAAATACATATTCAGGCCCACACCCTCTGACCTGAAATCTGGTCCACCTAGCCTAACCCTCCACCCCATTTCCAGGTTCTCAAGTGTGTTGTGTCTTTTGTTGGTTTCTGGTCTGCTTCATTACTGAAGAAAAGCAAAACATTAAACAAAAGCTGGTGTTATGGAAAAAATAATACTCTACTCATTCGTCCTCAAAATAAGAAAAGGTCATTTCAGGTGATCAGTGTCTTTTAAGTATAATTTTATTGGAGCTCCAAGGTACCATCATACAGACGCAAGCTGTCTGCATGAGTGTACAAGAAAACACCGTTGGTCATTCTCTCTTATATGAAACTAATGAAAAGGGTTGGCCCAGAATGTGTAGGAGTACAGGAAGAGATAAAGTTGTGAGAAAGCACCTCTCCTCCACACAGATGTCCATGTGTCCTTGATCATTCGACAAACACAAAGTACAACAAACCCAAGCTCTAACAGGACAAAAACCCAGTCTCATATAATACTGAGTTCAGAGTTTCAAACAATCTTATATGTAATATGGAATAATATGTAAAGTTATATGGGAATATATGTAAATTGCCACTACACTGGTTAAAAAAAAACAAAAAGACCAGTGAATATTGCACTCTTGGACTCTGGTAATGAAGAACTAAAGGAAATCACATGATTGGAAAAAAAGGGCAAAACATTTCAATCGAAGAGGCCAGGACTGGGAAGCACAATAAGAATAGACTTTTTTTTTTAATATATAATATCAGGTTATAACATGAACATCAATGTCATTTTCTTGTTTTTTTTTCTCTCTTTTGACAGAGATAAGTCAGAGTTCCAAAGCAGAGAAAGATGCAGAATCTGTGTAGGACACAAGTCAATAATGACAGTCTTAAAACTATGTGTAAATGAAAGATGAAGTGATTAATCTGCAGTGTTTATAAACTAAGGGTAACTGACAGAAATCGGGGCTTAGAGCTTATGCTAAGCTTTAAAACTGGAATTACTGACTTTGAGGGAAAATAATACCTCAAAAGTTACATTGATGTAAAAGAAGTTTTGAGATTCAATTCCAGATTCCTTTATTAAAGTACTGGAAGGTGATTGTTCTTAATTTTCTCTAGTATTTGGACAGGAGTAGGAATTGTGCCTGAATAATTTATTAGATGATTAGAAGGGAGGACGTTTGTTACTTTTATAGAGATGTGTTACTCTGTTCATTTAAGTTGTGGCTCACCCGGTCCTTGTTCAGTCAGATTTTATTTTTATTAGCTCTGGTTTGGGTGGAGGCTATGCGTTAACAATGATGTCATGACTAGATGACAGATTAACTATAATTGGTTTGATTATTTGACTTCGAAACATAATAAAAATGGCCATCCCTTAATAGGAATGTTTTTGAGGGAGTGAATTGGGATGGGACTGAAAATCACTACCAAGCATGTCATTGAACTGACAGCAGCCATGAAAGCCAGATGTCAGTCAGGTTCTACTACAAACACTGCCTTTAAATTATGTAACCCATAAAGACCCAAAAGTCCACCGTCGACCAAAACCAACTACTGATGTTAAACGTTTAGTATGTGTTGATCCACTAATTCTATCATTACATTTAAATAATTGTTGTAAAATATAGTTTGTAATCTTTTCATGGTCATCAGATATGACTTATTTCGATGTTCAGACCGTGGAGACACTACGACATTGATTCACCAGTAAAACCCATAGTTTTCAAACATTGCTCAGGATCAATGACAGTGGATGGAGACACTTGGTTTATGTTCAGTTATTGATATATTTGTAGAATAAGTCACTTTTCTCTGTTTCTTATATAATAACCTTTGAATTTACTTGACCTTTATGAACATCTACATGATCAGTGAATTAAAGTAGAAAATACCTGATTTTCACTGAAGAAACGCAAATTAAAGAGGATAATATTACAATAAACCATGTTAAATCACTTAAGAGAGGGTAAATATAGAGAAAAATTCCTTTGTGAACTGCCACAAAAGTAGCCCTGGGTCTTTATGGGTTCAAGAACAGCTGGTGTCACTGCTAAACTGATCTATTTCCCTCCATCGTTGCAGATAAGGGCTCGATCATGACTAATGATGACGACTGTTGTTCGACAGCAGAAGATGGAGCTGAGAGCGACCATCAGCAGCCACTCATTCTGGAAAGAGTGGAGAAGGAAAAAGAGAAAAGTTTTCAGACTCTTCTGTCACAGCGGCTGAACAAACACTGCTCATGCACCCCAAAGAAAGTGAAATCCAAAATACTGGATTTGTCCCAATTCTGAAATGGTTGCCTCGTTACCAGCTCAGAGACTGGATCCTGGGCGACATCATGTCAGGACTGATAGTTGGAATCCTTTTGGTCCCCCAGTCCATAGCCTACTCCCTTTTGGCCAGTCAGGACCCCATTTATGGTCTCTACACATCATTCTTCTCCTCCATCATCTACGCCCTTTTAGGCACTTCCAGACACATCTCAGTGGGGATTTTTGGGGTGCTCTGCCTGCTCGTGGGTCAGGTGGTGGACAGGGAGTTAGCTTTGGCAGGATACCTGACAGAGAGCAGCGGCATCATTAGTAACAGCAGCGTCGAAGCGCTGGCAGGCCTCAGGAACGGCAGCATCGGAGTGGAGTGTGACCGGAGCTGCTATGCAATCACAGTGGGAGCTACCGTCACCTTTACTGCCGGAGTTTACCAGGTAAGTGAACAGATGCCAATGTGAGGAACTGCACCAGGAAATAATTACATGCTTGCTTAAACCAGTACATCTGTTATGCTCTACAGCCTGAGGCAAGCTAGAGGCATTTATTATCAGACACGAGAACTGTCAGATACAGCTCAGGGACACGAGGAAGTGACAGTGATAGTCTTTGATGCTTTGACAGTTTCAATCATCATGACATTTGTATCAACAAAGCAGAGTGAACCAAAAGGATTAAAGCTGGCTTTACTAATAAGTATATTTATAAACCTGAATAAATCACAGTTTTAGTTTAAAATTATGTTGCTCCAAACTAGCTCAAAATTAAGAAACATTAAATTTACATGTTGGCTTCGTTTTTGAGACATACCGTACTTTCCGGACTATAAGCTGCTACTTTTTTCTCGTTTTGAACCCTGTGGCTTATACAGCGATGCAGCTCGAGTAGAGATTTATACGGGCTAACGGCTAGCAGGAAGCACAAAAGTGAGACAGACAGGTGGAAGAGCTGATGCGAAGAGGAGAAGTTTTAATCTTAACTTTTAACAATCATTTTGCGTGTCATGCACAAACCCTCATCATGGAAAACACACAAAGAAATGCATATTTTGCAGCTTTTAAGTTAAAAGCAATCGATGTGTCTGTCCAAGAAGGAAATAGAGCTGCTGCATGGAAGTGGCATTGAGCAACAACAGAGGAGAGACGTAGAAGGTGTGTGACAGAGCCTTTGAGGCTGTTCAACTGAAGAACACTGAAGAAGATGACTGCAGTGGTTTCAATGAACAGAAGGAAGATGAAGCTAGAGATCAGTGACTTTTCTGGGTTTTTTAACCAGCTGTGTTACTGTCGTTTTACTGCCGTGTTTAGAGCACTGTTAGGAAAAAAGCAGTTAAGGTATGGAAATAAATATTTAATCTTTCTGTTTACCATCTTTCTGTGCAAATATCTCATGTGACAATGTGGACACCTGCAGCTTATAGTCAGGTGCAACTTAAAGTCAGCCGCGGCTTATAGCCCAGAAAGTACGGCAGATTAATTCTGTCGCACAAAAAGTTAAAAGTCCAACTTAAATTGTGATCCAGTATTTCTCGTAGCTTACTCTTGAGGAGGATTTAATGTATTTCTGAGAGTTTAATGAAAGGTTAAGGGATGGACTCAAACTTGAGTTTGCTGCTGAATTTCTGTCGATAACGTCTGAGGATGTTTTGGACTGGCTGTCAAACAGCATTTAAAGTTCGAGCTCCTGGTGGCCTTGAAATTTAGCAGTTTACTCAAGGACAGAAACTGTGAGCAGAGTGTCCAGGGCACATGTGAGGAACCTGTACATCCAGTTCTATTCATAGTACATGCACATTCCAATTCTGAGTGAGTGAATGGGCTCAAAACTGTAAGGGTTACTGCTGTTAGTTCACAACGTTGGCCTAAATGATTGTCCCTCCTCTTTCATACTTAGTAGATACCAACAGCACATATATGTATATTTTCTTTGTTTACTTTAATTTGGTTGGTAAAATTTCTTCAATTTCAATTTACATCACTTAAAGGAGTGATATTTTGCTTTGATAAATGGAATTATGCATTTTACAGCATTTCCCTGTGGTCTACATAAACTGTAAATGCTATGCTTGGGTCTGAATTCTTCAGTAATTCAACTCCACAGGTCCATCTTCAACCCTATTTCTAAGTAATGACATGTAAAAGGTCATTTTGAGCGCTGGCCCTTTAAATGCAAATGAGCTACTTCACACCCCACTCCCTCCAGGTTGTTGACTGTGCTGCTCTGTCCAATTCAGTCACTTGTGTTTGTTAATACAATCAACAATTGAACATTTTAGGTAATCGGCTCGAAGTTTGGACATATTTTCAGTATGGACTACAACTGCTGATAAACAATTATGTCGTACTCAGAGAAATGTTCATCAGAAGTCTTGACCTTATATGTGCAAATGTTGTGACGTAACTAGTTTTAGACATAACAAATTAAGCAGGAATTAAAACATGTTTTAGAAATCCACTCAGTTTTTGCCAAAATGAATATAAAGATAGCTTTGTAGCACCTGGAGGGTTCAAATTCAAACTTTATGAACAATTAGGGTCCAAATACACAAATAAATGAACCAAAGACTAATAAAAGTGAGTTTAGCAAAATATGAGCCCTTTAATTTGGATTTATTAAAAACAGATTTGTTTTTAGTTCATCAACAGAGCACTTTAAAATGTACACATACACATTTTAAGCCTAGTTTTGTTGAACTCCAACCACAATTACACAGCTCTGATATAGATTAGACCTGTCAATATAATTATATTTTAGCCTGTGATTTTGCATTACAAATAATGGAGGCAAAGTCCTTTTCTCTCTTCCTTTTAGGCCACTATAATAGTACAAGCCTAACAGTAGTTTATTTATTCACATTCAGTGGTCCTACTCAAAGGATTATTCTCTTGGAATTATCACACCACTGAGCAACTATTTCAGTTTTCATTCTCTGTTTCTTTTATCTGTGTTACTGTTTTCAAAGTCCTTCTCATATGTGGAAGAATAACAGCCACCTCTGAGTTGCAACTGCACATTGAAAATTGCAAGTTGTAACAAAAACCCATCTTTTTATTTCAGTCATTCAGTCGTAAGATCACGGCTCATTACCTACGTACAAATGATCCACCTGCACAAGTTCATTAGTGTTTTTAGAGAGGTAAATGGAGCAGCATGATTGGCATGATCATTCAAAATAACTGCAGTTTGTTCAGATAAGTTGCTATAAGGTGACTGAAGACTGAATTAACTCATGAAGACCCAAACATCCACCAGTGACCAAAAGCATCTACTGATCTAAAATATTTAACAACTTCATATCCACTAATCCTATCAATACATGTAAATAATTGGTGTAAAATACAGTTTGTCATCTTTTCATGGTCATCAGATATGACCCATTTGGACGTTCAGAGGCTCCGTACTGAACATGGAAACACTCATCTTCTACAACATTGATTCGCCAGTAAAACCCTTGGAGTTTGATCAGTGGCAGTGGATAGAGATGCTGGTTTATGTTCGGTTAATGATAGATTTTACTGAAAAGTCACTTTTTCTTCAGTTTTCTCTGTTTTTGTATAATAACCCTAAAACGTAATCTCAGCATGATGATTAAGGTATATGATCAGTAAATTAAATATGGGAAAATACCTGATTTTCACTGAAAAAAATACAAAATAGAGCAGATAATATTATGATAAATGGTGATAAATAATTTAAGAAAGGTTAAATAGAGAGAAAAAATAATAATTTGGGAACTTCCATAAAAGTAGTACTGGGTCTTTATGGGTTAATCTTTGACCAAGGCTAAGTGTCTTTTCTAACACTGATGTGGAGGTAAAGGTAATATAGTTGCATGTTAGAAGCTGATGCAGGTTCCTCTTTGTTTCCCGACTGCCTCCCTTACCCCTGTTGTTTACATGTTTGTTGCAGGTGTTGATGGGTATTTTCCAGGTGGGCTTCGTCTCAGTCTACCTCTCAGATTCCCTTCTTAGTGGCTTTGCTACCGGAGCATCCCTGACCATCCTCACTTCCCAGATTAAATACCTCCTTGGCCTGAAGATCCCCAGACCCCAAGGCTGGTTCACCTTGTTCAAGACCTGGTACGGGATCCTCACCAACCTGGGAAACACCAACATCTGTGACCTAGTGACCAGTTTGGTGTGTTTGCTGATACTGATACCAACCAAGGAGCTCAATGACCGCTTTAAAGCCAAGCTAAAGGTACCGTTATGGAACTATACTTTTGATCTTTTGCTCTATTAGTCAGGATATAGATTTTTAATTCTGTCCACACTTCTTTACCCAGGCTCCAATCCCCTTCGAGCTCTTTGTGGTGATAATAGCAACTCTAGCCTCCCACTTTGGTCATTTCCACACCAACTACGGGTCTGGTGTGGCTGGTGATATCCCCACAGGCTTCCTTCCTCCCCAGTTACCTTTATGGTCTCTCATCCCCAACGTGGCCGTCGACGCCTTCTCCATCGCCATCGTAGGATTCGCCATCACCGTCTCACTGTCGGAAATGTTTGCCAAGAAACATGGCTATTCTGTGGACGCTAACCAGGAGATGTACGCCATCGGCTTCTGCAACATCCTGCCATCGTTTTTCCGCTGCTTCACCACCAGCGCCGCTCTGACAAAGACCCTGGTAAAGGAGTCGACAGGGTGTCAGACTCAGATTTCAGGCCTCATTACAGCGCTGATCCTGTTGCTGGTGCTGCTGGTCATCGCACCACTCTTCTATTCCCTCCAAAAGTAAGCACACAAAAGTCACAGTTTGACAGTTAGTCAGATAATTCAAGACAGACAGTTTATATACTCATGGACTAGGGTTATGACTGAATAACTTACAACACACACACACAGTCTTGTACAGAACTCCCACAGATTAAACTAGTGATGAAATGTAGATTATAACCCCTCTCCATTAAAGAGGTCATATTTTGCTAAACCCACTTTTATTAGTCTTTGGTACATTTATTTGTGTATTTGGAGCCGCTAATAGTTCCAAAAGTTTGAATTTGAACCCTCCAGGTGCTGCAAAGCTATCTTTAAACTCATTTTGGCAAAAATCAAGTGGATTTCTACAACCTGTTTTAATTCCTTCTTAATTTGTTATGTCTATAACCAGCTACGTCACGACATTTGCACATACAGGGGTTGGACAAAATAATGGAAACACCTTAAAAAAATCAACAAAATATAATTTAATATAGTGTAGGTCCGCCTTTTGCGGCAATTACAGCCTCAATTCTCCGAGGTATTGATTCATACAACTTGTGAATTGTTTCCAAAGGAATTTTAAGCCATTCTTCAGTTAGAATACCCTCCAACTCTTTTAGAGACGATGGCGGTGGAAATCGACGTCTTACTTGAATCTCTAAAACTGACCATAAATGCTCAATAATGTTGAGGTCTGGGGACTGTGCCGGCCATACGAGATGCTCAACTTCATTAGAATGTTCCTCATGCCATTCTTTAACAATTCTAGCTGTATGGATTGGGGCATTATCATCTTGAGGTGAAGGTGTTTCCAATATTTTGTCCAACCCCTGTATAAGGCCAAGACTTCGGATGAACATTTCTCCGAGTATGCCATAATTGTTTGTCAGCAGCAGTGGTTGTATTCCATACTGAAAATGTGTCCAAACTTCGAGCCACTTACCTAAAATGTTCAGTCTTTGTAACAAACACAAGTGGCTTAATAGCACAGAGAAGCACGGTCAACAGCCTAGAGGGGGTGGGGCATGAAGTGGCTCATTTGCATTTAAAGGGCCAGCGCTCAAAACGACCTTTCTGGTGTCATTACTCAGAAATAGGGTTGAAGATGGACGTGTGGAGTTGAATTACTGAAGAATTCAGACCCAGGCATAGCATTTACAGTTTATGTAGACCACAGGGAAATGTTGTAAAATGCATAATTCCATTTAAAAAAGCAAAATGTCAGTCCTTTAGGTAAGACTTTGAGTATGTGATATGTGAAGAAATTTGGAGTACTTGGGTCACATGACATAGAAGTCAGTGGAAAAAAAATTGCACAATATATTCATATATCATCATCTGATGATGCGAGTTACACACAGGTACAATAGATTTGATTGCTAATGTGTAATTAATGCACCGCAAATTACTCCACTAGATACATTTAAACTGGATTTTAGTACTATTTATATTTTACATTTATGGAAAAATTTTGCTTCTACTAAGGATTTACTTAATAGCCTCCATGTCATGTGACCCATTGACTCCCACTCCTGCTGAATCATATCATGACAAATAATGGACAAATAATGCAGGCTTTTTTTTTTTTTTTTTTTTTACATCATTGAGACTAGATTAATACAGTATTTGTACATTGCCTGAGTTCTACATCTAAATCACTGAAACCACAAATTGAAATACAGATCCTTTTCAAAATACAGTACCATAGTATTTCGTCAGTTATAATGTTCACATTTTTTTTTTTTTTAAATTTGCCAGGAATTAAATGATTTCCTGCTTGGTACATTATTTACGATTAATTGAAATTCTACATGCTTCAATACATAAAACAGATCCAGTTAATACTTTATATACAGGTGATAGAATAAGTTGCTGTGCAGAAAAACAGATAAGAATCATGTAGAGAAAACACCCATTTTAGTGCAGCAAGAATTACAAAGAAAAGAGGAAACGCTGACTGTGTTAGACATCCACGCATTAGCCCTTCCCTAAAAAAGTAGGTACTTCTGCAAAAGCCGGTCAGAACAGTTAAGTCTCCATGACTCTGCTGTGTGATGATAAGCAAACAGACAAGTCTGAGCTTAGGGGCCAGAGAAAGAACAAAAGCAGGTGTCACATTCACTTAAACATTTGTGGTGCATAGTTCTGCATTAAACTATGTAAAAACAAGGAATGTACAGTTAATCTAATTTCAGCAAGTGAATAGCATTATGTCATTAAAGATATAATATAAAAGATCCAGTGGATGATTTAGGAAGGAATTATGTGCAAAATTGGAAAACTAAGTAATAAACATGTTTGTTATACAGTGACATTTTGGATTCAGAGACATTTGAATGGTTTATGTTGTGCATCTTTGTACTAGTTTGAGGTTGTATGCTTGAGTGAAAAAAAAAACAACACATTTACAGTGGTTAATCTGTGCATTTTGTCAACAGACTCATCACAATGTTGCCCATAATTGTAAAATGACTCTTTCACTATATCTTGCTGCAATAGTAGAGAACAAAACTTGTGCTCTATACAAAATATTTTTTAGATGAGCAATAAATGTAAATATTACCCCCCACGAAAAGACAAGCGCCAAATGTCATAGTTGGAAACATTTACTGACAGACATTAAGTTAAGTAAATTTGACCCCATTTGGGTTTATAATAACTTTGCTACAGTCTAATGCTAATGTTTACGTTCCAAGCTTTTAGTTCCTCTTAATTGATTTTCTCATATATTTGCGTGCAGTTCTTATCTCGTTTTAAAAAGAAGTTTCAAGGGTAAACTTAAACAAACAGAGATAACCTATGGGTGTAGTTCAGGGTGAATGCTGACTGCTCACAATGTAGAGGCTGTGCAATAGCATTTCAGCAAAGGTGGAGAGTTGTACAAAAGCCTGCATTATTTTCTGTTCTTCTAGATCAAGGGTGTCAAACTCATTTTTGGGTTTGGGTCAGATTAGTAAAATAATAATACAATTGCCTAGAAATAATGTAAACTTCAAACCTTTCTTTATGTTTTAGACTGAAAAAGGTAAAATTACATCATGAAAATGTTTACATCTACAAACTATCCTTTAAATAAATGTGAATAACAAACAACCTGAAATTTGTCAAGAAAATTAACTGCAATTTTAACGATAATATGCCTCAGTTTTATCATTTACACATGTGCATTATAACTTACAGACCACAGTGGATCCACAATTACATAAAACATTTAGTAATGGGCAGAATACTGTTTAAATTGTGCTTACTTCTCTGAAGACATTTCAGTTGTTTATATTTTTTTAAGTTAATCACATTTTTTTGTGAAAGGATAGTTCGTAAATGTAAAAATTTTCCTGCAATTTTTCTTTTTTTTTTCTCTCTCATTATTTATAGATTATGATAGTATTTTAGTAGTCCAGTCCACTTGAGATCAAATTAGGCTGTATGAGTTTGACGCCCTTGACTGACAGTGTAATTTTTGCATTTCACAAAATCATCCAACGGGCCTGATTGGACCCTTTGGTGGGCTGGTTTTGACCCGTGGGCTGTATGTTTATCGACGTCTTAGAGAGAAAGCAAGTCTATCTGGACCCTGAACTGATTAGGGATGAAGCCATTCATTGTGTAATGGAGGTAAAAGGAACTTGGAGTCATATTAGCTTAGGTCTCTGCCTTCCAGTTGTGAATGATGATTAATATTGATTCACTTTCATGCCCATAAACAAACATTCAGTGCACTTTCACTGCTTCACTTATCATTTAGAGTGCCTTCATCAATAACACTCCTGCTCTGATAAACCCAGACTCATATCTTTGTCCTTCATGCCCTTCCATGTGTCCTCTCCCTGTCTGTCTGCTTTTGGGTCTCTTCAATTGCATCTGTCTCCTGCCATCCGGTCTTCAGCTTTGAAAGAAATCTAATAGCAGAGTCAGATTTCATGATATCGTAGGGTGTTGGGTCGTGTTGGGGACAAAGAACAGAGGTCGTGCAGGATAATCGATCGTTTTATCTTGTGTAGTGTGACATAAAGGACAACCAACAACACATCTGGGAAGACAGGCTAGTATGGCTGAAGTTTTTTTTCTCACTCTGGAGGTAATTCTGACCAGTAGAGGCTCACAGAGTCCTGTAGCAGGTAACAGTAAACCCTGAGAAATGAACGTAAATTTTACTTGAAGTTCTCTTTGAAGGATTAGCCCCTGCTGACTTTTGCTTTTAGGATTTCCAACACAACACAGCCAGAATGACAGAGTATAGAAACATCAATACAAGCTCTTTGATAGCTATAACCAGTAAGGAAAAAACCATACCATATGACAGTAATACAATGATTGACCAGACCAGTCCTGTAGTGCACTTCCACTGTCTGTATTTAAGTACTACTAACACAGTAACGCTTGTCCTTGGCCCAGATATAAAACTAAAGTCTAGCCTATATTTATGATGTATACAAGACACGTTTACACTGGAGCCTTAGTTGTAAGAACAAGACAGGGGCATGTTGCGTACATTCTGATTATGTGAGATTGTCTATGGGTCATTTTATGCCATCTCAGAGGTTGTCACAGTTCATGACATGGACTTTTGGGACCTTCCAAAATCTTTTTCAAGACTATTCTGGCTAAAATCAACAGCACAGTAAATGGAAATACAGGATTCATATACCCAAATGAAAAATCTTTATTTTTCACAAACTGTCCCCACTAGTTTTCACTTTCTTGCAATCCAAATTTTAATTTTGACTAGTTTTATCATATACAGAAGTTGCTGTATCCTCAATTGGTTAATATGTTTGTTGTTTTGGATCTGAAACAGTGACACAAGACAGGCAGTAGGAGTACACTTTTTTTGTTGAGCTAGATTGACAAGAACAAGTGGCAAAAATATTCTAAATGTAGCATACATGTAAATAGATTTGGCAGGCAGGGATATGCAGTAAAACCAGTAGAAAACTCCAAGAGCCTCATGATTCTGCGTAAGTGTCTTGTGATTTTCTGTTATATAGAAGTCCCTGAACTACACATTCAGACACCTCCATCTCATTCTCTTTCCAACTTTATAGCCGTTTTCAGAATCATGAAGTGGGTGGAATCAGACACAAGTTAAACTTTAAGTTCACTTAGGACCTGTTTGTGAAATATAATAAGACTGGGGTAGGGAACAACAGTCTGATGAAGCAAACATGACCACACACACAACAATACAGTACAGTCTGAACCTGGCATAAGTGATGATAAGACAAAGATTCAAGTTCATAGATTACATAGACACAGGAAACCTCAACTTGTCTCAAAAAATTTTCTTCTAAGGTGAAATAGTTTAAAGTTTTGGCGTAGTTGAAGTTTAATTTAACTTTTTGTCTTTTCTGTTTGTGCTCTTTTCCTCTCGACTCAGATGTGTTCTAGCCGTCATCATTGTCGTCAACCTCCGCGGAGCTTTAAGAAAATTCACTGACATCCCTCGAATGTGGCGTGTCAACCGCGTCGATGCCTCCGTCTGGCTGGTCACCATGGCGACCTCAGCTCTGGTGAACACAGAGCTGGGTCTCCTCATCGGGGTTTTAGTGTCGGCCTTCTGCGTCCTGGGCCGGACCCAGCAGGCTCACGTTCTGGAGCTGGGCCGGGCCACAACCAGGGACCATTACGAAGACCTGTCATCGTACCGCGGTCTCCGAAGACATGCCGGCATCCCTGTTTTTAGATATGAGGCTCCGATCTACTACGCCAACCAGAGCTTGTTCAAAAAAGCCCTTTACAAGTGTGTAGGTCTCGACCCGGTGAAGGAGAAAAGCCGCCGCATGAAGGAGATGAGGAAAAATGACCAAAAAGCAGAAGCAACGGGATTAAATAATGTTCACTCGGAGGAAAAGGAGGCTGAAGCAGGACCGACTGTTACTTTGATGCTTGACGAGAAAACTTCCTACAGCATGCGCAGCTTGGTGATCGACTGCAGCTGCATTTTGTTTGTAGATACAGCCGGTGTGAACGCCTTGAAAGAAGTTTGCAAAGACTACGGAGAACTTGGGGTCAAGATTGTCCTGGCCCAGTGTAATACCTCAGTGCTGGATTCTCTTGAAAGAGGGGGATACTACCCCGAAAACAAAGGAGGTGATGGAGGAGAGAGCAAAATTATATTCTTCACCATCACAGATGCCGTCCATTATGTCCAAAGCCACGCTGCTTCCAATGGAGATTATCAGCGTAAATGATTATCTGTCCATATACACTGCAAAAATCAAAATCTTACCAAGTGTATTTTTCTCATTTCTAGTCAAAATATCTCATCACACTTAAAATAAGACATAACCACCTAAAGAGTAACTTGGAAGACTTTTTTTTGCTTAATTCGAGCAAAAAAAATCTGCCAATGGAACAAGTGAAAATTATCTTGGTAAGATTTCTTGAAATAAGATTTTCAAGATCTATTGTCTAAAAATAAGTTCTTATATCTCACTGAAAAGTTACTCTTTAGGTGATTATGTCTTATTCTAAGTTTGATGAGATATTTTGACTAGAAATGAGAAAAATACACTTGGTAAGATTTAGATTTTTGTAGTGTGTGTCTGTTTACATTAGGGATGCACCGATATACTGACTTAACATCAGTTTCAGCCAATATCAAACCTGTCGACCCACACAGGGCATTTATGGATGGCAGTGGCCAATGTTATGTCATATTATAGGTTGTTTCATAACTTTATGTGACTGAATTTGTGCTCATACAAAGACAGTGTGAGGAAGGCTGAAAACAAAACTAATTCAATTCTCTTATTGCTTTATCATAAAGATTTTGGGCATAAAACAGGGAATAAACTAATTCAAGCAAAATAAACATTGGCATCAGCCATCAAACTGGTGTAAACCTAGAATTTCACAATCGGTGCATCCCTAGTTTACATATGTAAACTTCACATGATACAGAAGAAATATGCTATTGTCCTTGCTGGGGTTCCTCCTTAGTGTAATTAATCTGAATCTATCTCTTAATTTGATTTCAGCATTACCATGAACATGCACATCACTTACTTCAGCATGCAAACTGCTGAAATAAAACTGTTATGTAGAAGTGTACATAAAAATTGGAGATTAGAGCTTACACGCATATATTCATATTTATTTTTTAGGTAGTTTTCATTTAGTACTCTTGCTTTTATGTATATGTTTAATATCTGAAAATCTCACATGCTGATCTCCAGAATATGCCTTAAAAAGAATGTGACTATGAGTAAACCCTAAGGGGGTTGTTTTTCATACCAAAAACTACAAAAATACTGATAGGGCTGTGTTTACAAAGCCATAAAACGGTCAATTTATAATACAAAGAGTATAAGGACCAGGGTTAGTTCTGTTTTACACATACATTGTAAATTACTGACAATAAATGCACTACTAGATGCCAAAGGCAGGGCTGGGAATAGAGGAATACCTCGCCAAAACTGGGATTTAAAGGCTGACATTTTATTATATAACCTACATGTATGTAAACTATGCCTTTAGAGCAGTGGTTCCCAACCTTTTTTGTCTCATGACCCCATTTTAATGTCACAAATTTCTGGTGACCCCAGACATTCAAAACGGAGACATTCTTTTGGCTAAAATTAATTTGTTTTTGATCATGTAATAGTTTGCTATACTATGTTGCAAATAAACGTTAATTTTAGAGGACATTTAGTCTATATAATGTATATTATTATGGATGGAGGGAGAAAAGTCAGGTGTAGATTACTGCACAAAGGGAGAATTGGATTTTCCTTGGTCAGGATATGTACAGTCAGTCCAGCTTGGATTTACAAGGCTGACAATTAATACTGAACAAACAAGAACTCAAACTATGAATTATGAAAGAGCTGCAGCATCTGAAACCGACCACAATGAACATTTGACAGATAAACAGGAAACTGACCACAATGAACATTTGACAGATAAACAGGAAACCAACCACAATGAACATTTGACAGATAAACAGGAAACTGACCACAATGAACATTTGACAGATAAACAGGAAACCGACCACAATGAACATTTGACAGATAAACAGACCCACAGTGCTTCAGTTTCAGCTTCAGGTTGTCATGTCTTATGTATTGGGATTGTCTCTGTCAGTTCACCATATATTTTTTATTAGTATCTAATTTTTATTTAGTTATTTAACTAATTTTTATCAATTACTACAAATTTCAGGTGACCCCATTTGAATTCCAGGCGAACCCACGGGGGGTCCCGACCCCAAGGTTGAAAAACACTGCTTTAGAGATTCATTTATACCTGTATGCCGTGAACTTGTGTGCTGTTGCAGCCGAACAGAGTAACTTTAAGCTTTAATTTTTTTAACTCACTTCCACAGAAAGGCCATGGGATCTGTCTACATTTTCACTGTAACTGTTTTCCAGGTGCTGCTCATAAGCTCCCCCGCTGGTTATTTAAACAACTGCATTTAAAGACTTTTTTTTTTTTTCCACTGAATTCTGTCCTGGTTTTAAAGCTTCAACATGGACAAACTGTTGGATGCATTAGTACTCTGTCATATATAGGCTAGTCATAGTCTATGTTTACAAAGAGTGACAGCTTTACTACCAGCTGGCTGTTAATATAAAGGAGACTGTCAGCTTTATGATGAATGGGTGCAAAGTCTGAGCATCAAAAGACATTTTAATGGAGCAGGGAACTGAAGTGGATGCCAAGAGAATCAGAAAGAGCTTAATTGTGTTGTTAATTGTGCCAGTTTGACCTGGAACTCTTCTTCATGATCCTAAAAGCCAGTGTGTAAAACAAGTGCCTTTTTTAATCTAGAAAAAGCATCTCTGCACATTTTATACACAATAAATTGCATAAAATTAAAATAATTTGACTTTGGTAGTAAAAGTAGTTAGAAGTAGTATGTTCTTTTTTCTAGAAACATAGACTTAAGCATTTGATAGTCTTTATTAGCAACTCCCTTATATTTTTAGGGTAATTTGAGGTTGTTTTCTTTTTGTCATCAAAGTAAAAACAGTGCAAGTTCAGATTTTCTTTCATGACAGAAAATGCTTATTTTAGGTTCAGTTACATGTTTCTGTATTCATCATATTGACTGTATTTATGAGCTTGACTGTAACTGTAAAGTAAAGCACATCATCTCAAAGTACCTCTTTCTGTAACCAAATATTACAAATGTTATCTATCTTTTGTCATTTATTTTCCTATGCAGTAGTATTTTTGTACATGAAATACAGATAAGCACATGTTCCAGTATGTAGTTCATTCTAGGTGTGACTGAATAGCTGTTGTTTTTTTATTCTTAGGGCCAGGAAAACTTTGCAATGCTTTATTTCAGGGAATATGTTCATAATTTCTTTATTTTTTCTTTGATAGAACTTCAACACCCCTTTAGCATCAGACAATGAATGTATATTTGACATAAGCATTTCCAGTTTAATGAACTCGTTATACTTACAACGCTTTTGACAATAATAATCTTGTAAAAGTGAATTGTAAGAATGTTGCTGAGATATGTTCAGACTTGCCCTTCACTTTTTGTTTGTAAAGCGTCGACTCCACCTTTGGTACATATCAGCTTTACAATAAGAAAGAAAAGGCTTATTGAACTGTAGCTCAGGGAAAATTCCCATAACCTGTCCCACTGGAATTTATGAGTTTTATTTTTATTGAGTGAACACAACGCAGATGAAGAGTGCTGTTGTCCAATCCCATCCTTATGACGGTTATTTGATGTAAAATAGCCTGAGAATGACTGAGGAAATGAACCTGGAGAGACTTGTTTTATTCTCCATTTACAGTTGGATTAAGAAGATTTTAACTGTGAGGCTTTTTATTTAATATTCAGTTGTTTAAGTTTATCAGGACAGGGTATAAAAACACAAATGTTACTGTTATTCAGGGTTAAATGAACTTAAATGCAGTAAAAGTGTGTATCATAATGCTGTAAAGGTTATCAGTTCAGTGTCATGATGCACTTCTTCGAAAACTAACTTTTTTTCCTGTACAAATATTCAATTAAGGATGTTATTAACCTGAATTTTACCAGAACAAAATGTTTGGAGGTGAAGCATGAGACAACCTCCCATCCATCCACAGATACTTTACATTAAGAGACAGTTCAAGTTTTATCGTACATGATGTTACTGATGTAGACGAATGGTTTTGTAGTTGTATGTCAGTGTGTTTTTTTTCTACCCGAGTGCCTTCTTAAATGTCCTTAATTAAACTCTGTATTCTGCAAACTTTTCTACTGGCTCGAGTCTTGGTTCTTTTATGTTACATCTACTTATCTAATTGGAACAGCAGCATTTTATCACAAAACTTTGAAAGCTGGATATTGGAATATTAGATGTTGTATAATCTCTCACAATCTGAGGTCGACCTGAAACTTATTTTTTACTTAGGATCATAACACTTCAAGTAATAGGACTTAATCATATCTCATATTACTCTACTGAATTACCCACCACATGAATATTAGAAAGTCTGACATCAGATCTTTTGCTGCAGAGTTTTGTGAAATGAACTTCAGTTTTTCTGCACAGTTCATATTGGAAACTACAGTATAACAAAAACATCTGCCAGTTTATATGTCAATGTACATCTGTGTTAATCTGACGTACAACATTTACCATATCAAAAATGTGGGCTGAGCTGTCCCTTAATCTATATTATCATACAATGTTAATGTCAAGGTTGTGTTACATTCGAAAGATAAAACTACAAATATGGAGAATGATGAGTGTCTATCATCTAGACACAATCTCTGAACAACAGTTTAGGGGAAGTCAGACTTCCCCTGAACTGCAGTTTTCCCCCTGTGTCTCTAACACTTTCCTTGAGTGACAAATTACAGAAGATCCACTGAACCAAATTTCAGATAACAGTTCACCCTGTGTTAAGGTGAGGAAACACTTAAAAGGTTCAGGTGATTCATTCTTGGTTCCAGTCAACTGCCTTTTTCAGTTTTATATTACTAAGGTAAATGTCTGTTCTGGTAAGTACTGTGTCATCAATGAGTTCAAGTCTTAGAAATCCATTATTTATGAATTTTAAAGACATGACAGTAGTTTTAAAAGGGGATTTAGGCCTGTTAATTATATCAACTGATGAAAACTTACTGCTCTATCATTGTTTCCAGCAGAGGGCAGCACAGAACAGGAGCTTTGCTGAGAGTTACAGTGTAGTCCATCCATCCATCCAAAATGTGACACAAAAAGTAAATGAATCCTAGAATATCAGACAAATAATAAAATATATTTTGTTAACAAAATCCCAACAACAGGTTTCACCTATTTGACCTCTAGTTACCTGCTGAGAACTGGAGCATCTTAAGTCTTTGAAGTAAAATCCTTACTTACAGTGGAGTACTTTCACATTGTGGTATTAGTAGTTTTACACCAGAGGGAGCTCTGCACAAAGACAACAATGGATACAGACTTGACTTGGATTTACTTCTTGGAGTTTTTGTCACTCCAGCAAAACTGAAGGGGAGGTGAGGGGTAGTGTGTTTGGTTCAGTTTGTTTGTTTGTTTGATTGTTAACACTCTAGCAGCAAAACTATTGGTAACTAATTTACACCAAATTGGGTTTATAGATTGCCAGTGACCCAGAACAGATCTGATTACATTTAGGGAAAAGTAGGTCAAAGTTTCAATTTTTTATGAATTTTTAAAATATTTTTTTCCCTACTCATTTACTTATAATGGGCGAAATTTCACATGTCTGTGTCAGCAAAACTATTAGTTGAATTCATACCAAATTTGGTTTATAGATTGCCAGTGACCCAGAATAGATGTGGTTACATTTTGACAAGAGTTGGTCAAACTTCAAATTTTTTTTATGAATTTTTAAAATCTTTTTTTTCTCACATTTACTTATAATGACCAAAATGTCAAATGTCTATTAAAAAAATCAATTTTGTTTCAATTTACTTCAAACTTGGCACATATATAGAGGCTATTGATATGCTGACATCAGCACATGCATAGACATGATGACATCAGCTGGATCGATGCCAAAATAAGCTACAATATGTGCAAGGGGCGGGGTTTGTTGTGCCTGGCACCACTTGTTTTGTTTATTTTCCCTTTAGGCTTTAAAAATAGTGTCATCTAAAAGCAAAATTCCAATCTCAATAGTTAATGACAGAGAAAAAATGTGTCCATCTCATTCCATAACAGGGTTCCACTGAGTCAGCCCTCCTCTGCGGCTAAATTCAAACAATTATAAATAGAGGTTTACACTTTTCACCAGATTAAAGCATTAACACATTTTACAGTGCATATAAATGATCTCTTTTTTTAACACTTTCTTTTTCAATATCGTTTCTTTTTTAAGAACATGTAGCAGATATGGACATACAGAAGGAAGACAAAAAAATTAAGAAACACAAACCTCAAAAGAAAAAGAACAGTGGATGGCCATGTCTCTACAGCTTGCTCCAGTGTTATGAATAAGATCGTCTGTATCCTGTCGTTGTATAAACATACCATTTCTCACACTTTCTCGACATTGTTCATCTTGAGTCCTTATCTTATAGGTCAACAGTTCCATTACATACATCTCACTCACAATTTTTTGCCAGTCATGCTGTGTTGGCGGATCTGCTTTGCACCATTTTCTTGTAATTATTTTCTTACAGGCTGCTAACAAAATCTTCAGTAAATATCTGTCCTCTTTTAATACAACATTGCCTGACATATTGCTCAGATACAATAGAACACTTGACTTGGATATATTATAGCCTACATTACAACCCACGTCTCTGTTGTGTTATGTTACTGGGAGGTAAGTTGATAGTCTATCACTCTTTCAAATTGAAATGCATCTCATAAGTAATGGATTACACTAAATAGCGTAACAGCAAGAAAAAAAAAGCATCATTCAGTTGCTCCGGGTATGTTTTCTGGTATAGTAGGAACTGTGACGTTATGGTACTACAGGTACTGGTCCACATTAATGTTTAAATCTCAGCCCTGTGTTGTAAACTCCTCTCTGTAACTCACTCATTCCGTACTCTGCTCAGGCTATGAATGTACAGGCTGTAGCCAACGCTATTTAGTGTAATCCATTATTTGCGAGATACAACTCAATTTCACCAAGTAATAGACTATGAACTGACCTCCCAGTAACATAATACAACAGAGAAGTGGGTTTAACGCATAACTGGAGCCGGCGATGGAGCCAGGTCAAACCCACCAATAGAAACTCTTCTCTCATCCATCAGTGTAGGCCCCGCCCATTGAGTGCAGTTAAATTCGCAAGCAAAACTTTTAAAGTTGCAAACAGAGGAGTGATTTTCAAGCAAAATTTTTGTCTCAAGCAAATTTTTTAACTCACAAGGAAAGAGGACTGATTAATAAACAAAATGATCTCTTTTTTTTGGTTGCCACTGACTGTCTTTTGCTCTCAAAAATTATTTTTTTGGTTGCAAATCCATTCTTTTTGATTGATGAATAAAGAAACAAATGTCTCTCCATAGGAATACACACAGAAAACCATAATTGATTCGCACACCTCTGCTGGGAAACGAAGCGGTGCTGCTGAAGCTAATGTTGAGCTAGTAGAAGAAAGTCCTGTTAACGGTTATTATCGTTAACAAAAACTAGCGAAATGACGAAAACTAGAATTGAAAAAAAAAAAAACATTTTAATTAACTGAAATAAATAAAAACTATAATTAATAGAAAAACGACAACTAACTGAAACTGTATTGTGTGCTTAAAAAACTAACTAAAACATATAAAAATTATGGATAAAATTCCCTTCGTTTTCGTTAATGTCAGATTGATGCGAAATCGATTTATTTCGCTCTAGCAATTTTAGCTAACAGCACCATAGGGCATTTCACGGTTCGTCACTTGTGGTTCAGAGTTGTCTTCTGGTCTAAACAGTGGAGACTCATGTTGGGATTTATGTGAATACGACGGCAAAGAAGATAAAAGATATGACAGAACTACAATTTATACTAAAACTAAACTAAAACTAAGCATTTAGAAAAAAATTAAAAAAAAAAAAAAAACTAATAAAAACTAGCAAACCTGCTCTAACAACTAATAAAAACTAACTGAATTAGAGAAAAAAAAAAGTCAAAACTAAATAAAACTAAACTATAATGACAAATCCAAAACTATTAGAACCTTGCTCCTGTTTCTGTGGCACTGAGTGCAGAGTTTGTACCTTATGGAGACACCTGATGAACGGCATTAAATCACAAATAGAAAACATGCAAAAAGGAATACACAGTGACATGTTTCTATGAGAAGAGACAAAAGGCCCTTTCCCTAGGGGGACTAGCTGGACCAGACCCTGGTCCAAAAGCCTGAACCTTTCACACGTGTTTATTTCCCTTTTAATCTCAAGGCACCTTTGTTTTGTTCCAGTTTTTAATTAAAAAAAAAAATCTAACCTAATACTGTCTGTTCATTTACAAGGCATCAAAATATGAGTGTAAGTACTTTTATCAGTAATATGCAGTCAAGTAAATCTGTCTGACTTTAGGGTTGAACCTGGACTATATCTGTAAAACAATAGAAATGAAACAGAACCATCCATCACACTTAAAGTTAGATGTGATTTAGTTTAAGGAATGAGAAGTTGAAAATACATGTTCTACCATTTTTAAATACAAATCAAGGATATGTAATGATGGTTAACTTTATTTAAAATGTATTCCAGATGGATTAAGTGATTCAACAACCAGTAAAATATTAAACCCAACCCGTCCACTTACAGTATTGTGCCATTTTACTGAACTAGAGCAGTGTTTCTCAAAGTGTGGGACGGGCCCCTCGGAGGGGGGGCACGAAGGTGTGCCAGGGGGGCATGGGATCTCTCCTGGGTGGTTGTTTTTTTTTTCTCCTTCAGGTTAGAACATGTAGCAGGTGGAACTAATATTTTAGTGTTGGAACACCCTGGACTCATTTTAGGGACGTACAACAAACAAATCTACTGCCATGGTGATCTGTCACTAGACTAGACAAAGAGTTTAGGTTTGGACAATGGACAAGGACTGGACTGGAAAAGACACATGTGGAATGTTTCCGTTTTTGCACAGTTTGAACACTTTGCACTTAAATGTTCTGAAATGTGCAATGGAAACGGGCTCATTGCAGCCACTGATATTGTTTAAATGTTCATCTTTATTACCAAAATTTGTTTGTTGTTCTAAAAAAAGTAACTTAATTGTCATAGTTATAAGACAATTGTGCACTTCCAATTTTTATTTGGAAAAATAGGTTAGCTGGGATAGGCTCCAAGCGACCCCGATGACCCTAGTGAGGATAAAGCAGGTTCAGATAATGAATGAATTGTCTCAGAGTAGTCTTGTTGAGTTTATTTGTATTGTTCAAGCAAAAATCTAAGTCATTTTTAATTTGAACAACAAATTATTTGAGGAAAAGCAAAAAGTATTGTTACAATATTGACGTTTCTTTTAATAAAAGTTATAATTGCACCACCATTACAATGTTGCTGGGGCTGGGGGGCGCTGGAGATTTTTCGTCCTCCAAAGGGGGGGGGGGGCGTGACAGAAAAAGAATGAGAACGGCTGAACTAGAGGTTAGTTTGTGAATGTCCATGAACTGGACTACAGTTTTTTGTTTTTTTTTTTACTGCTCCCTCATACATCATCAACCTGATTTGAATAAATTACCCTGAACTTTCGGGTGTGGTGGAAACGCAGTTACCAGGAACTTTTTTACCCCAAAAAGTTCCTGGTAAATAAGTTCCTGGGCCTTTTGGTGGGAAAGGGCCTAAAGGCAGATAGCAAGACCCTTGGAGACTAGCTGAAGGAAATGGCGGAAGCCCTCAGTGATAGTTCAGACAGGTTCACAATACCACAGAAACACGACGATTTTCGAACAAAAGATCACAAAAAATGACAAGAAAAATGCACAGACCTGGAAAACAGAAGCCGCAGACAAAACATTCGGATAATAGGCATCACCGAAGTCGCTAAGGTCAACAACTCCACGCGTTTCACCGCCATGTTTGTAGTTGAAGGAACATTTGAACTCACCATGTTATTGACCTGAGCCCAGTCCGGAAGCCAAGCACAGGTGAGCGTCCGCGAGCCATCATTATCCGGTTACGTCACTACTCGGATAAAGAAAACATTTTGAAGTTGTCTCGGGATAAGGGCCGACTGTTCTACAGTGGACCACCAGTTCACATCTGACCCCACATGAGCCCCGAGGCCGGCCGACAGCGAGCAGCCTTCAGCACGGTGAAAACACAACTTACTGGCACCGCCGGCATCCCATATGAGCAGTTCTTCCATTTACCGAAGCACAGGAGGCACTGAAGTACAGCCACACCCCCACACTGAGCCCACCACAGGACAGAGCACAACACAGCAGCAGACTGGAACCATGGGGTAACATTCACTAAAAGAATGACATTAATACACAAACTCTCAGACAACAACATAATGTTTATATTCTTAATCTTATTATTATTCTTATTCTTATTATTATTATTATTATTGTTTTTATTTATTTATTTACTGTATTTTTTTCCCTTTCTTTTCCGTGATGTGTTAAAAGAAGATTAGGCCACTTTAAGTTAGTCATATGTGAGGTATTTCAGACTATTTAAAACCATTTTTGAGGGGTGGTCATCACAGACCACCGCCACGATAAAACGTAATTGTTTTTCCCAGACCCCACACACACACACACACCCTTTTACTGTTTATGGCGGTGGTGGTCCGTGATGACCACCCCTCAAAATGGTTTTAAACACTCTGAAATACCTCACATGTGTATTATGTGTGGTGCCAGCGAAACCACCTCCTGATCAATGCCAGTAAGACCAAGGAGCTGGTTGTGGACTTTCATCAGCACCCCCACACCCCCACATCACCAGTGAACTTCCAGGGAAGGGACATCTTATAAGTCCCTGGATGTTCATCAGAACAATAAACTGGACTGGACTGATAATACCAATGCACTTCACAAAAAAGGTCAGAGCAGACTATCTGCTCAGGAGGCTCAGGTCCTTTGGGGTGCGGGGGGCACTCCTGAAGACCTTCTACAGCTCAGTTGTGGCCTCTGCAATTTTCTATGGTGTGGTCTGCTGGGGGAGCAGCATCACAGCAGTTGACAGGAAGAGGCTGGACAAACTGATTCAGAAGGCCAGCTCTGTCCTGGGATGTCCTCTGGAGCAGGTGGAGGAGGTGGGGGAGAGGAGGTCGACAGCCAAGCTGTCCTCCATGATGGACAAAGACTCCCACCCCCTCCAACACACACTCACTGCACTAAGGAGCTCCATCAGTGACTGAATAATACACCCAAAGTGTGTGAAGGAGAGGTATCGCAGGTCTTTCCTTCCTGCAGCTGTTAGGCTCCACAGTAACAACTGCTCCAAAAATTCTGTGCAATAACCATACAATAAACAATTTAATAAACTGTGCAATAAACCTGTGACATGATCAGCATGTGCTCAGCTGTAAATAGTGTATATAGCGTTCTTGTTTTGTGTCTATCTTGATATTGCACTTTTTTTGCTCTTGTGTGCTCTTGTAACTTTGCTGCTGTAAACCTTGAATTTCCCCTGGTAGGACAAATAAAGGCATATCTCATCTTATGGGACTAATTGATGCTTTTTGGGTTATTTAGAAGTGTTTTTAAGCAAATTAAAAACATTCGACCAAAATCTAATTCCCCCTACCCACCCCACCCACCCCCTTACGTTTTACCGCTCTGGTGGTCGGTGATGACCCCCCCTTCAAAAATGGTTTTAGACAGTCTGAAATCCATTACATATAACTCAAGATAACTCGAAACGTTTTAGACGGATTTGGATGAAATTTTCAGGAAATGTTGATACTTGCACAAGGAACAAATGATAAAATTTTGGTGTTGATCGGGGGGGGGGGGGCGGATTTTTTGTTTGTCTGTCTGTTAGCAAGATAACTCAAAAAGTTAAGGACAGATTTCGATGACATTTTCAGGAAATGTTGATACTGGCACAAGGAACAAATGATTCAATTTTGGTGGTGATTGGGGGGGGGGGGGTGTTGTCTGTCTGTTAGCAACATAACTCAAAAAGTTATGGAAGGATTTGGATGAACCACGTAAACTTTGTGTATTACATCAAGACTTTTTGAGTCCGTCAGGAACCTCTATTTCAACAAAATAATACAGAAAAAAAAACAAAATTTTTCCACTAAATTGTGAAATGTTCTGGTTAAAATTATGACCTTTGTGTTGTTGGGGTCAGTTTCAACCCAGTTCTAAAAATAAGATTATAAAGCATTAATTAGAGGCAAAACTAAAATCCTAAGTGCACTGTCAGCCAACACACTGATAGCCAGCTCCTCTAACAATCATGTGAGCTTATGGGGATTCTCATTCTGTCCTGTTCTCCAGTATACCTGCACAAAAAGAAAACAAGCAGACAGGCATGTCCACACAGGTGAGGTCAGTTCAGTATAGAGGTGGTGACTTGCAAAGTGGACATCGAGGGGTATAATGTCAAAAAAAAAGGCCCAGAGGCTCACACCAAAAAAATTAAAACTAATATTTTCATGGCTAAGGAATCCTAACAATGTAACCAAGAGATGAGAAACAAATTGGATGATATTGTTTTTAGTGTATTTTACAGCTGATTTAAGACATGGGCCAGAACCAACCCATTTACTTAAGAGATAGTAACAGAAAGCTAACACAAGAGCAAGGTTAACTTTTGTTTTTAAGTTATAAGTACTTAAACATTCATCACACACGTAAAATATAAGGCACTGTTTATTAAAAAAAAAAAAAAAACTGATACAAAATGTTTTACAAAAGAATATGTACAAAGTGCTTTTCACTTGCTTTACAAAAACACAATAAAAAAAAAACCACACACACACACACACACAAAGGAGAGATTCTGTTTCTGTTTTTCATCCCAAAAAGTATATTTAGTGTTTTTTTGTTTGTTTTTTTAAATCATTATTATTATTTGGAGCTGTTATATTCCAGAGGCTGCACTGAACAGGGGAAGTGCTCCAGTGTCAATAAACATCTTTTCTTCCCTGCTTTCATTCTGTGTTTTTGTTGAGTCTTGAGGGAAAAACAAAAAGACAAAGCAACATTTCCTCTGGTTCCTTGGCTTGCTTTCTGCCACCCAAAAAAAATTTGAAAAAAGTTTACAACATCCTCACAGATTGTTCATTCATCCAAACAATAGTAACACTTTCTGACTTGCAGTGATTTCAGATGACATACCAAAAAAGCAAGGCACATTTTAACCTTCAGACTTAAATAAATCAGTACATTTTTCTGTTCCTTCCTTCACTTCCTGCTTACCTTCATGAAAGTCACTTTCTTTCAATCTTAAGTGTTTCCAGACTAGAAATATGTCTGCCTCTTTGAGTTTCACTTTATTTTAATGTCAGGATGTTATGCATTTTTGTTCTATTGTTTGTTACTTTTTATAGTTCTCTCCTGGATCCTCAACTGAAATTGCAGTGTCTGATGTTTTAATGACGTATATTGAGAGTAAAACGTAACAAGTAGCACCATTTTAACAGGATTTGTCATCATCAAAGTGTTTCTATACATCAGGAGTGTCAAACTCATTTTAGTTCAGGGGCCAACACGGTTGTGTTTTCATTTAACCCATCTTCAGGTGTGTGCCCAGCTTTATGTGTATTTGTTTAACATGCAATTTACACACTGAGCCTCTGGTGGAGTTACTTTCACACATGCCACAACAAACTGCAAGTAAATGAGAAAAATCCTGATTCCTGAGTGATAGGATCTAAGTCGTTGAATCTTAGTCAGCTTCAATGTGTGCATTGCAAATTCAGCTCATGGTCTATAAAAGCATGGCAGTGGTTGGTCAACCTGATATTAATAAAGCAAAAAATGTAACCTCATAGTCCCCCCTGAATGTTCAATCCAGTCGTCAGAATAAAATGTTAGTGGTGTATGTTCCTGCAAAAGGTGGATATAAACATTTTCACTGCAAAAATCAAAATCTTACCAAGTGTATTTTTCTCATTTCTAGTCAAAATATGTCATCACACTTAAAATAAGACATAATCACTTAAAGAGTAACTTGTAAGTGAGATATAAGAACTTATTTTTAGACAACAGATCTTGAAAATCTTATTATTATTAAGATAATTTTCACTTGTTCCATTGGCAGATTTTTTTTTTTTTGCTTCAATTAAACAAAAAAAAAAAACAAAAAATTGAATTAAGCAAAAAAATCCTCCAATGGAACAAGTGAAAATTATCTTGGTAAGATTTCTTGATATGAGATTTTCCAGATCTATTGTCTAAAAATCAGTTCTTATATTTCACTGAAAAGTTACTCTCTAGGTGATTATGTCTTATTTTAAGTGTGATGAGATATTTTGACTAGAAATGAGAAAAATACACTTGGTAAGATTTTGATTTTTGCAGTGTTGTTAAACAAAGACATTTCCAGATACATGTATAACAGTATTTTAGTGTTTTACCTGCACTTTTTAACCATTATTCACAGATATTGTATTGAAATCTTTTTAGTTAATGTTTGTCATGTTATTGTTTAGACACAGGAGACTCTAGACAAATACTCAGGCTGCAGTAAAAATATGCAAATATGTGATAAAGACGATCCATCACATCGACCTCTTGGATGTAGAGGATCGGCAAATGGTCCTTCAAAGACATATGACGTTGAGATTACATGTGGTTTACACCATTTGCAGAAACCTACAGGGCAGTGTCTTCTCTGGTGACTGGCTGGGAATGCTCCTTTTGAACATTAGTGTTGTTAGTCATCATTCATGCTGCAGTTCAGATTTTTTTCTTCACTATATAGTGTCATTATTTACATTTGCAGTCACTGAAGTCATATTTCATCACTTAATGCCTCTGCAATCCCAACATGCTCCTCATAACAGACACAATCGTTTGTGTCGTGCCTTCATCTGAGCTGCATCATTCAGTCTTTCCAGTGTTCAAAAAAAGGATGTTAAACTTATTGGTAAAGTCCTGAAGGCGGAGCCAGGCCTGTTCTCTTCTCGTTCCCAGAGTTCCTTGGTGCATTGGCTGCAGAAGCTGTGGTTGTGCCGTCCAGGCCCAGCGAGCGCCGGTACGCCGCAGAGAGTCGGTACAAAACGTCAGGTCGCGGACCGGGGTGAGCGTCAGCCTTCTGTGTCATGAGCATCTCAAACAGGGTGCTGACCTCAGAGAGCAGGGCACCGCCCAGTGGGCCGTCCTTCTCTGGAACCTTACCTAAGAAGAGGAGAAAACAAAGAGTTAGAGTGAACTGTATTTATTTTATTATTATGATGGAAAGGAAAGGAAAGGAAAGGAAAGGAAAGGAAAGGAAAGGAAAGGAACTGAATAGAAATGAACTGGATAGAAATGAACTAATTTGAAAGAAAAGAAAAGAAAAGGAAAGGAAAGAAAGGAAAAGAAAGAAAATGAAAGTAAATGAAAGCAGGAAAGAAAGAAAAGGAACTGAATTGAACTGAACTGAATTGAATTGAATTGAATAGAAATTAAATTAACTAAATGGAAATTAACTGATTTGAAAGGAAAGGAACTGAACTGTAATTAAATTGAAGTGAAATTAAATTGAACTGGATGATGATGTGTCCCTGTTTCTCTTTTCTACATTTGAAGACAGAAATTGACAACTGTACAAACTATAATATCCCTGTTTTAACACCAGTATCATGTTTCTAGCGTCTTCAAAAACAAATTCACTCCGGGTTAAAGTTTGTTCTTTTGCAGTGAATCAGTATTCCATTCAAATGTCTATATTTATACTGCATTACCAACATTCCTGACAAAAAAAATCTTCAAAATCATTATTTGACAGATGAGAAATTTGTCATGAAAACACTGAGATTTAAATCAAAAGGTTTTTAGTAACTTTTCTGAAAAAGCTTGATGTCAGCATTTCAGTGCATGCAGTGGTTTGTGTTTATTCAGTTTGCTTTTTGATTTACCAAAGGTGGAGAAGGATGATGTAGAATCCAGGGCATCCCGTGGCAGCAGGTCAGTGTCAGTGGATGGAGGCCCATTGGGGACAAAAATGTTGTCGTGGTAATCACCAGAGAGAGGGAGGGAGAGTCTGGCCATCCAGGAGGGGTCGTTGACCTCTGAGAAGACTTCATCTGCACAGACATAAAACCAGATTGTTTTTACCAGAAGCCTCTAGAGCTACTCTTTTGGAAAAAATATCCAAATAACAATGTGCATGTGATACAAAATTGTAACAAATTTAATACAAAATGTAGACAGAATGTGAACAGAATATAGACGAGGTGTATATAAGCATTTAGCTTCTGCCTAAGCCCATTCAGTCCCAATATAATTCATATTTGGTTGACTTAAAATTAGCCTCATTGTTTGTATTTTCTGTATTATGGATGGTGACTGAATAAACATAAAAAGTTCACATACCAGTGAAAACATTTACTTGAATTGTATGCTAAAGGTAACCACATGTGTACAGGTAAACCATCAATCAAAAAGTAAAATACAGTCATGGAAAAAATTATTAGACCATCAAAAGTCATCAAAAAAAATTGTTATGCAATCAAGTATTAACTCCTGTATGTGTCATGTGACTAAAACAGACAGAAAAGAAAACATGGAATACCTAAAAGCACTGTTTTTGTCCGTACAATGCCATAGATATTGATGTAAGAACTGAAGTGATTTTAGTTATTATCAAGAAAACATGGAAAATGGATAGATATCAGCTCGGAAATTAAACTATTATGAGCTATTTTTGTTGTTATCATTATATTTGTCCAAACAAATGTACCTTTAGTTGTACCAGGCATGAAAATGAACAAGAAATTGAAGAAAACAAGGATGGTCTATAATAATTTTTTTTCTCCGACTGTGCCTAGATCTTCCTGAGAAACTGCCGGGAATTTTAACCTGAATTTTGTACTCCACTAGTCAAACAGCGGCTAATATGTAAGCACCAACACATAAAAGACCCCTAATGACAAGTTCACATTAAAAACTGAAGCCATGATCTTTTTCCCAGTCCTGTTTCCAGAACTAACCCCTGAGACCTGAGCCTGTTTTAAAGCTAATGACCCCATCTGGGTTTTTCATGAGGTCAGCACTTCAAGTAAACAAACCTGGATTTGGTATTATCTGCCTACAGCTAAAACCGTAAAGACAAAAACAATTAACTTGTAGTTTTTAGACCATCAGACTGGTGTAAAACTAGTTTTGTCTCATCTGAGAGTCGAGGATTATTCAGTTATAGTTACTATTCAAACAATTACACTGAAATGTCATGGAACTTATCTGCTTTACAGACAAAATGTGCTGAATCTGATGTACTTTACTTACACTGCATGATGATAGAAGTGATATCACAAATATACTGTACATAGGCTTCTATACTTTTCTAGAAATCTTACACTAGAAGGACTCTGAAAAGTGAATGGACTGTATCTATGTTTTGAAGTAGAACCTGCAGCTCAAAGACAAACATTCCTTTTAAGTAAAACTCATTCTCCCAATAATTCATAGATTTTCACATTTTGACCCATTAACCCTTTCATGGATGAATTATGAAAGCCTTAATCAAGATTTTTTTTTTCCTGAGTATTTTTATTCCTCTAGGCATTAAAAAAAAGTGACTGAATTTTTTTTTTTTTTTTTTTTTTTTTTTATGAACGTATTTTTCATGGAGTTGTAAAAATTTCCACTCAGCCGGACACCATGCATTTAATTTTTGAAGCAAAGAAACATATTTACTGATATACTGTGTGAAAACTATGAAATAAAAACATTTTTAAAGCAGCTAATCTGATGTTTTCTCACATTTTCTCATACTCTAATGAAGACAATATGCAAAAAAAAAAAAAGTTAATTACAGTCTAATAACAATAACAAACAATTGATTTACACTCAAATATGTTAGTGCAGATCAGGTTACAGTAACGGTATGAATGTCAGTGTATTATGGGATGATGCATGAGTGTCCACTGTGTCGGCTGATATGGAATTAAAACAACAAAATCCATGAATATAAAAGAGAACAGCTGTAGAATAACTGTCCACTGTAATGACCAGTGTGCATGAAAGGGTTAATACAGTCAACCTGCACTTTTGACATCATTTTTCTTTATTAGTGTCTCAAATTTGTTTCACAGGCATTTTGCTTATACACTGGTATTACCCACTATCCTATGTAATTTCAACAGTATATTATATAAAACTATTGAAAAGGTAATTTAACTACTTGAATGACTCTACAAGTATGAATGTACCTGAACTAGCATCTCCACTATACTTTAATTAAATGTAAATCACTCCTTCATTACAATGTGCTGTTGTACATTGGGCATTCACATACAAGTAAAATGTAAATGTTGTCCATAAAGTTGGAATAATTTTGTTTTCAGACACATTCCTCTGTTTATTCCAATTTTTACACATCAATAATCACCTTTGACCAGGTGTAATGATGACATATGGTCCAAGTTACACTTTATCTATCAAGAATAAATGCATCATGAGAAGACGTAAAAAAAAAATATGTCATTACAACTTCATTGGCAATAGTGTTTTTTTTTTTTTTTTTTTTTTTTTTAATGAATAATTAAAGATAAGGGCTGGAGGAATAGATATTGGTGGGTGACTTATGTTGATAAAGCAGTTGTACAAATCAAAAACAAACATTTTCCATGAACTTTGTAATTAACCCCTAAAGACCCAGTGCTACTTTTTTGGTAATTCCCTTTTTTTCCTCTATATTTAACCTTTCTTAAATATTTTATCCCTATGTATTATAATACTTATTCTCTGTATTTTGCGGGTTTTCAATGTAAATCAGGTATTTTCTTACATTTTATTTACTGATGGTGTAGATGTTCATAAAAGCTCAGATTAAAGTTGAGGGTTATTCTGACAAAAACAGAGAAAACTCAAGAAAAAGTGACTTTTCCAGCCAAATATGTCGATAACAGAACATAAAAACAAGTGTGTCCATCCACTGTCATTGATCCAACTCCATGGGTTTTACTGGTGAATCAATGTTGTAGAAGATGACGGTGTTTCCATGGTAACTACAGAGCCTCTGTACGTCCAAATGGGTCATATCTGATGACCATGAAAAGATGACAAACTGCATCTTACACCAATTATTTACATGTATTGACAGGATTAGCGGATCAGAAGTTATTAAACATTTTAGATCAGTAGATGGTTTTGGTCGCCGGTGGAGGTTTGGGTTTTTATGGGTTGATACCTCCTTTTTTTTTTTTTTTTTTAAATTCATGTATTTTTATTTTTTAGTAAGTATCAGCTGTTCATTTTTGTTCTCCTCCAGGCATGTATCAGGTATATTAAGACTGCATGTATTATCATTTTACTATGATCTGTATTTTTCCAAAGTAACCCTTTTGACATGGCTGATCTCATTCTTTCCTCTACTGCCACCCTCAGGAAGCTCTTCATTACTGACGCCACCTGAAGAATGGATAAACCGTTAATCCAACTGGGTGTGTATTGTTTCATCTATTTAAAATAACACAGACCTCCCATTTGAATCGCGTTAAGAAAATCCCCCTCGTTGTCTAAGGCCCAAAAATCACAGTCTTCTTCAGTATTTGTATTCCTCCCTCTGGGGAAAAAGGACCAACATTTGCAGACTTTTCCTGTCCTGGTGGAGGAAATGACTCGGTGGTTTTATCTGGCTGCTGTCAACAAGCTCTTCCTGCTATCCATGGCGTCCTGTGCACTTCGAGCATCCAGTCAGCCACTAAACATCACGTCCACATCGCCATAAAAAAACCTGTCTGGCCTCCAGTCTGAAGCTCCAGTCACTTTGAGAGGCGTAAACGCCGGGTGTGTCTGAGTGAAAACACACAAACCCAGTCTCTGAGTCGCAAACAAACATATCCTGGATGATTATATGTCTCATTTCATCTCTCAGTGTATCATGTTGACCACTGAACAAAAATGTAAAAAAACAAATAAACAAATAAATGCGTGCATATTTTTCTGGTCTTATCCTCTTTCCATCCTGTTTACGTCCTATTCTTCCTGGTTTTATCTTCTTATCAGATCACACAGCAGCTTGATATCCCCTCCAAACTATTTATGTCTCATCTGATCTAATTTAATTCAAAAAACATGATACGGTCATGGAAAAAATTATTAGACCACCCTTGTTTTCTTCAGTTTCTTGTTCATTTTAATGCCTGGTACATCTAAAGCAGGGGTGTCCAAACTTTTTTTAAAGAGGGCCAGATCTGATAATGTGGACATTGCCAGGGGCCAGTGGTCCCTTTGGAAATTTTTTAAACAGTAAAAATTACATATAAATGCGCTGTTCTACAACAATTTTATTTTCATTGTCACAATATCATTTTTTTAAATGGCAATATAACCAAATCTAAGCCACTCAGGTGTGAACAAATTTAAAAAAAAAAAAAAAAAATACATTTCTGCCTTCCTTTCACATCTGGAGTCACATAACATAGAACAAACTGTGTGGAGTATCTTAAACGTCCAAGCTGATAAAAATCTTAACCCCACATTCATTTTAAACATGACTTATATGAGTAATCATTACTCATATATTACTCAGTAATGCAAAGTCTGTTAACATTTAAGATGAAAACATATGACTCTTACTATTGTCTTTCACAAAATCATTCAGAAAGTAATATTTTGTGTCACATCTACAAGTACATAACACCAGCAGTTAGAGGCAACTAACCTGGCAACTTGGTAGCCTGCCTTGGTGGTGAATTCACTGAACTCAGAGGTTCAAATGAAGAGTCACTGTTGAGTTTAAAGCAGCTTGAATTTGCTTCATTTTTTCGGAACTCTCACTCCCTGCTAGCTTGTCGTATGCGTTAGCATGTTTTGTCTGCTAGTGTCTCTTTACATTGAATTCCTTAAACAAGGCAACAGTCTCTTGACAAATTGGGCGAACACAATCGCCTTGATTTTCAGTGAAAAAAAATGTAATTCCCATCTCTCCTGGAAGTGGTGGCCCTCACTGTCAACTTTCGTTTTTTTATTTACAGGCGCCATGGTTAGAAATTAGCAAAAAGGGTTCACGGCAAAGTCACAGAGCCAGATAGAGTAAGAGTGGTGCTGCCACCGAGAGGTGAAAGGAGAAACTGCATTTGGAACCTTTTATGATTCATGTACTCTGTTCAACGGTCCAAGCGGGCCATAAATAATACATTCTAAAACCCAAGCTGTGGGCCGTATAAAATCTGACCGCGGGCCGTGATTGGCCCCCGGGCCGGACTTTGGACATGCCTGATCTAAAGGTACATTTGTTTGGACAACTATAATGATAACAACAAAAATAACTCATAAGAGTTTAATTCCAGAGCTGATATCTAGACATTTTCCATGGTTTTTTCTTGATAATAACCAAAATCACTTCAGTTCTTACATCAATAGCTATGGTATTGTACTGACAAAAACAGTGCTTTTAGGCATTTGGTGTTTTCTTTTCTGTCTGTTTTAGTCACATGACACACACAGGAGTTAGTACTTGATTGTATAACCCTTGTTTTTGATGACTTTTGATGGTCTAATTATTTTTTTCCACGACTGTAGATCATCTCAGCATGCTGTTGGACTCAGTTCATTTACATTAGAGATTATTTTACAAAGGTGAGATAAGAAAAAATGAAAAAAAACAAAACAAAAATCAACCAAAAGTGACAATTCTCTCTGCATGAGTCTAGAGAAGATCAGATATGCTATTTGGGGATCAGAGACTAAATTTGACAAAATATGGCACCCCTTCTTGGTATTTTATGAGAAACCCACAACAACAATCTTCGAGAACCCCCCGCTCTTTTTTTTGGTTTTTTTAAAGTAAACAAATACATTTTAATGTATTAATTATTATTATTGTTTATATTATTTCTTTTCTTTTCCCTTGCTCTTTTTTCTATTGTCTTTTTTATTGTTCTTTTATACTGCACATATTAATGCTGTTTAAACATGGTTGTTAATGTTTTTTTTATAATTTTCATTCTGTCTTTTCATAAATTTTTTCAGTGGTTGTTTGTATCTGTTCATGTCTGGGTAAGGTTATTGTGTTGTGTCATGGGTGGATGTTGTTTAGAAAATCAAAAATCTCCTTCCTGTATAGTGAATGTCTTATTTATGTTCTGTTATTAATAAAAAGACCTTTGAAAAAAAAAAAGTGACAATTCTCTCCGTTCTCAGTGATACTAAACGTGCATGGCCAGAATAGTCTACAATGTGCCTGTGAAGATTATTGTCCTTGGAAATGTTGTGGATGTATTCATTTTACTATTTCGATTCATTTTAAGCCCCTGACATGAAGCTGCTGAGGCTTTTGTACTTCTAATACAAAACTGTTTAACACTGTTTAACCGTTTAACCCTTGTGTGGTGTTCAGATTTTTGTAATTCAGCCAGTGTTTGTGGGTGTGGTGGACCAGCTGCATTTGTGGGTTTTTAATCCAACATAATCAAACAATTTTATGTTCAAATACTCAACAGATGTTTACTTTTTCCAATTATAAGCAACATAAAAAGCATCTATGTTTAATATTTGCCTTTTGCCTTTGCTAGATCACATTTATGAATTAAAGTGCTACTTATTTCTAGTTAATTTTTTTTAATGAAATGTAATATCATCAAGATATGAGAGGAAAAAATTCATAAAAACATAATTACTCATCGTTTTGTCTTTTAATAAAAAATGAAAACGGGTCCCACAGACTCAAACACCATACAAGGGTTAACAGTACAATCTATACACAAACAGGCTCTAATGTCATGAATAATACGACAAAAGACTGTCATTGATGGAACATATTACTTCTGCTTTCCTCACTTATGAATATCTTATTGAATTTCAGAATGCTTGTCATGTATAAAACTTTTTCTACATTTGCACATCCACTACAATAAGGAATGTTTTTAATTGAATACACTATGCCACTGCAAGTAATATTAAAATCTAGTTACTACATTTGCTCAGAACACCACTTAGTTTAACTGAATCTTAAAAAAAAAACAAAAACAAAAACGTAGGCTACATCAGTGTATGACTATTTCTTCAATTCCTGTTTCCTGCTGTTTTGTCTGTTAACTGTTCAATATTGTCTAATATCAGTTGTTTACCTTGCATATGGACTTTTTTTAAAAAAAAAAACCTCTTTATTTATGAAAGTTTTGGTTGTTTTTTTTTTTACAGATTCAAAAACAAAAAACAAAACAAATGGGTCATGAGGTCAAAGGATTACAAAGATCACATTGCTTAAAAAAACAACACAGTTTTTACTCTTAAAGGTTTACAAGTTTGTCTCACAGTTTATGTAAACGTGCCATTTTTCCCAAAATTCTTTTGCATATAGACTTTTGAACATGGATTTTTTTCCTCCTCTTTCTCCTGTATGAGCATTGAAGATGTTTTCTGTTGTCTTAAGTATTTTAACATCTGGCCAAGAGACAGTTGGAAATTCATCATTTGATATAGATTAATGAACCGTGACTAAAACAAATAAACAAATCCCAGATGAATCCTATGTTCATAATCACGCACCCATTTTCTATTTTAAAAAGGATTAGTTTAAGAAGTGCAACATTCTTTGTCTCTCAGCTCAGACTGATTAGCTACTAAAGAGCTGCGGTCGCCTTCATCTAACCACAACCAGATGTGAAGCATTAACTCACAATACACACTCACCCATACACACCAAATATGGTGCGGACCTCCCCCAGAGTTAAACCCCCTTCTCTTTCTTGCCTTCTGTAATATAGGACTTCATAACACTTTAAATCTTAAGCCAATATTATTTGAAGTGTAATTTCACCCCCAGCTCTGAGCCCAAATCGACACTCTAGTCTAGAGGATTCTAAAAAATGCTGAATGAGGGGTGGGGGGTGGGGGTGTCGATGTGTTCAGTGACATCCTCAGCCCACAGACAAATAGAGAGTGACACAAAACCAACAGAGGCTTTTGACTTTTTCCCCCTCCAGAACGTTAGGTTTGATCTGGCAGCCACATCTATAGACCAGAGAACATGAACCACATCAAAACACAATAATACAAACAATGTTAAACCTATTGAAATATACAGTATAGAAGTACACACTAGGGTATTTATAGTCTCGAGCTCTTGTGTTCAAAGCTGAAGCTGTTCAAGGCCAAACAATCCCAGCTTCATCAGAAAAGCAAGAGTGTGTTTTCAATGGATTAAAATGGTCAGTGGTTCACAGCCTCATGTTAACCCTTTAACCCCTAATGTGTCTGTGGTGAGCGCTCTGAATGGATGATTGATTTTAAATATTCATAAAAATTAAATCATTTGCTCAATAAGTAAAATTTCAAAACATGCTGATAGAATGGGCCTTGCTCTTTCCAAAAACATTTTCCTTGTGTGTGTCTTGTGTTTGTTTGTTAGTTTTTACTGTTATTTCTAGTGTTGTGGTAATTTTCCTTTCTTTTTTACTGTGTTTTTCCTGAGTTCTGACCGTGTAACTGCTTAATGGAGTTCAACCAGGTGGGGAAAAAGCAGCTGGAATGATGTCAGAGCTGCAACCGATTAATCGATTAGGTGCTTGACGCGAATGCAAAAATTCCCGATTCGATTAATCGACTCGAATTGATTGAAGGGAAGTATTCCATTGCAGTTTTCCTGAATTGAAGCTTCTTTGTGCGTCACACAATAAGTGTCCATGTGAAACACAACAGTGGAACCAGTGTTTAACAGCAGAGAAATGAAGGAAACAAAGCTTTGATTTAGGAGAATTGTGGTTGAATGATTTTTTTGGATCACTTTGAGTCGATTAATCGGTTGCAGCTCTAAATGATTTAGAAAAAAAAGAGCCCCAAAACAAAAACTACTGGGCCCAAATTCAAATATTACACTGGTCAACAACAAATTTATTGTTTAAGTTTTTTGAGCTGATTTAGGATAATTTTGGTGTGCTGAATCCAAAAATCACATTAATTTTGCTCAGTCAGGTCAACTTTCTGAACTATGCTACATAATGGCTTTTTAACATTTTTGCTTACATTTATGGGCATTTTCACATCATATGATACAAAATTCTTTCATATTTCTTGCAATAAACGAGTTCTGAAGATTCTACGTTTGCCAATTTATGATTAATGTTCTTTTTAATATTACAGGTGAATGAAATGGCTTCGACTAGAAGATCTTGCAAAAATAAGCCTGACGTATTCTGCTACATCTGCGGTGAATACACCATTGCACCTAACAGGAATCAAGTCATAAGTTTCATAAAGTGTGCTTACCAATCTTATTTTGGTATTAAACTTGGTGACCAAGATAAAGTTTGGGCGCAGACTGTGAGAAGATCAAATTTTTCAAAATCAAATTAGCAAAAAAACCTGACCTGATTGAGAAAAACAGATGTCATTTTTGGATTTAGCGGTGCAAAATGGTCCTAATTCAGTTGAAAAAACCTAGACAACTTGCAAAAAACATTTTTTTGTAACCCAGTGTTATCGTTCGGTGTGTTCCAGTTCACATTTTATAATCAACATCCTAAATCTCTTACTGATGTACATTCTGAGTGCCTTATTTAGTAAAAACCTGTCAAACTTCAATTCCTCTCTTTGTCTTTTCCTGTTATTTCACCCTGTTTTGACCCTAAAACATGCAGTAAAGCAAAACCACTGAAGAAAAGGAAAACAAGCACATGCTCACAGCAACTTTTATGACACTGAACTCATTCTCAGGGGTTAAAGGGTTAAAGTTAACTCACTGATTTCCCTGTCACTCCAAAAGAATATGCCATAGTTTTTGATGCAATACCAGATGGAGTTAGAAGGTTACTGATGTCTGCTCCTAAAGGTAAAAGGTGTATTGTCCCAGAACTAAATCCTGTTAACATATATATTGGTAATATCTGTCCTTTATTGAGTGATAAAGCCACTAACCAATGTATTTGAGAAATTATTCAAAGAGATACTGTTTCCAAACCTGCAGTTGTTTTTTATTGGAATAATATTTACTATGACATAGACTGGAAAAACACTTGGATCCTGTCAAAGAAATTTATTATTACTAATAAGGTACGAGAAGTGACTTTTAAATTGATCCATAGATGTTATCCGGTGAAGACCTTTATGATTAAATATGAAAGAAATATTGATACTCTTTGTTCTTTTTGCAGCAACGCAGAGGAAACAATATGTCATTTATTTTGGGATTGCACTTACACACATATACTTTGGATTGATTTAAATAATTTAATAAACACAAAAATTGACTCTTCGTGTAAATTGAACTTTCAACACATTTTATTTGGCCTATCACACATTGATAAAATAACTCCAGAAAAAAAGATATATTATTGACCTTTTGATTATTTTTGCCAAATTTTACATTCATTGCTCCAAATTTGCACATCAACGTTCAAACATCACTGTTTTCAAAAGCCCTTTTTTCCAATTACGTAGACAATTTGAGAAACAGTATAAATTCTAAAGCAAATAAAACAAAAAAAAATATGTCAAACGTATAATCTTATTCAATTTGTATAATTTCTATTTATTCCTTGAGCAATTTTTTATTACATATTTTTATTTATTTATTTTATTTTATCATTTTTATTTATTTATTTATTTATTTATTTATTTATTTTTTCCTAATGTTTTTACTTACATGTATTTCTCTATATAATGTAAAAGAGTCTGTGAATTACGGAACTTTCTACCCTTGTTGTTGTATTCTATTATGTATATGTACTGTTCAATGTTAATTGTTCAAAAAAAAATAAAAGGTTAACGTTAACTCACTTTGCTATCCATGTAGCGGAGCCATACAATTAGCGCAGCAGCTAGCACATTAGGAGTTTCACCACCACTATCTTGGTCAAGAGCACTGACAGGAGATTTAAATTTTCTACGCCTTCTTTTGACAGCTGGGGGAAACTTGCAGAGCACGAACAGAACAGACAAACTCAGCACATGAAGACTGTGGTCGGACAAGGAATCGAATACATAACCTTGAGAGGAAGTGCTAACCACTATGCCCACTACACCGCCTGTTTTTAAGCTTTATGTGGTTTCATGAGTATGTGCAAGTAAAACAAAGTGTGACAGTGATCAATGATGTTGTTGAATAGGGACGAACCTTAGAAGGAGGATGTGAGGGAATAACAAACAGAAGAGACTTCAATACAGGAGGATAATGTTCATCTCCCATTTCCAATTGAAGATAATGGTGTATTGATTTTCAGTGCTTTTTTTTTTTTTTTTTTTTTTTTTTAAATATATATAATTGTCTTATTTTAGCTCTAACTATTATCTTCTCTTATTTCTAACGATGTTGATTTTGTGCCTAAGTCTAATCAAAGCTTATCCGTTACATTATCACAGCCAAATGCAACAGTTATGTGATGTTTTAACACTGTCAGTGACTTTTTGTGCATTTACAGTCACAGAAAAAATTATTAGACCATCAAAAATCATCAAAAACAACGGCTATGCAATGAAGTACTAACTCCTGTGTGTATCATGTGACTAAAACAGACAGAAAAGAAAACATGGAACACCTGATAGCACTGTTTTTGTCAGTACAATGCCATAAATACTGATGAAAGAACTGAAGTGATTTTGGTTATTATCAAGAAAACCGTGGAAAATGTCTAGATATCAGTTCTTAAATTAAACTCTTATGAGCTATTTTTGTTGTTATCATTATATTTGTCCAAACAAATATACCTTTAGTTGTACCAGGCATTAAAATGAACAAGAAATTGAAGAAAACAAGGGGTGGTCTAATAATTTGTTCTGCAGTAGTTCAACACTTTGCCCAAGACAAATTTTCCCTTCAGGACAATCAAATATATATGATTTGTTGGATTTTATTTGATTTTACCTGAATTATTTACATCTATTGATAGGATTAGGTGATCAAAAGTTATTAAAAAGTTTGCTGTTACTATTGTGTTTTTCTTATACAATGGTGTCTTGTTTATTTCTGTGTATTTTTGCTCTTTTACTGTGAAGCACTTTGTGACTACTGTCTATGAAAGATACAATAAATAAAATGTACTTACTTACTTAATCAAATTGCATACATAACTCACTATCAGTTGATCCTGCACTCACATTACATTTGTAAGGTTTAAGATATTTTGTTTGTTTTAGTTTTATTTCAGTCTGAAGAACACAGTCCACAGATCCATCCAATCCATAGATCCAACAATCACTCCATGAAACGAAAATTCATAATACAAACTTCACTAATTAAACTATTAATTTATACAGTCAGACTGAAAAGGAGTAGGCTGAAGCTTTGTGCTTATTTTGCCTCCCCTTTAAACATTCTCTTACAACACGTCCTCAACTTTAACAAACACATTCACATCGACAATGAAAACAATATGAATGCTGAAATAAATATTAAATGTTGCATGCAAACTTAAGACTTAAAGTTCATATATCTATTAAGAGTCATATTTATAAATGTTTTTTAAGCAGTAAATGCTATGTGTTCAACCTATACATACACTGATGGTTTTAAATGAATGTAAATTTTCACACGAACACTAGTGTAGTAATAACACTTGCTCTGCAGCTGAAAACACAATTACAGACCCTACTTGAAGAAGAAAACACACACATACACATATATTCTGTGGTGCTAATCAGTCATCAACACCTATATCACCCTCAGACTTTAACAAAGGGTGTGTGTTGTATAAGTGTGTGTGTGTCGGTGATTCATCATGCCAGACCAGAAAACAGGGAAAGCCAAGAATGTGTGTGTCCGACTTCATCAAAGCTTTAACAACATACACACACACCCTGAGCTGTACCGCAGTAGTCCGGTGTGACTTACACTGATAATACAGCCTGCAGGGTGAAGGTGAGTCAAGCATCAAACGCACTAAACACAACACACTCCCACTCACTCCTTCTGTTTCTCTCTCTCTCTCTCGTCATAAAGTGAAGCTCGCTCTACCGTCATCATCAGGCGGTAAACCCCTTTTCAGCCCCTGAGGCTCGGACCACAATACCAGGAAGACGCTGTTTAACACACACTCCTACACACACACTGGCCTAAATACCGCGGTGACATTCCCGACTAAACAATAAGACTTTAACATTTCAAGGTTGGCAGCTTTACGGTCAGATTTGGGGAAAGATGACAGTCATGGCAGGGAAATAAAAATGTGGTAAAAGCTCATTCTCCCACAGTTCTCAGTTTCTAAAGAAGGTGGGAATTGAAGAAACATTTGCACTCTGATGTAGCCCACGTTTTCTTTTCTTTTTTTTGTTTTTTAAATTCAGTTAAACTAAGTGATGTTCTCAGTAAATGTAGTTACTAGGTTTTAATATAGCTTGCAGTGGTATAGTAAGTGTTCCTGCTTAGTGCATTCAATGAAAAACATTCCTTATTATAGTGGACGTGCAAATCCAAGAAAAGTGTTACATATGAAAACAAGCATTGTGAAGTTCAATAAACAAAACTGAAAAACATTACTGAGAAAATTACAGTTCCTACTAACAGTTATTATCTGTTAGTACCATTAAAGTGCTAACAGATAGATTAAAACACTGTGGTGATAATAATAAATACATGCTGTGCTGTGTTACAATCATTATAAAGAGACACTGATATCAAGAATAAAAGATAACACTAACTAAACCACACTTATATGTAAACTAAAATATCAAGAACACAAGTAAAAACATGCATAAGATAAAAAACACTGACCTCAATAACACTAAAACAATATAAATATTCATAAATGTTCTTATGTGACTCATACAGTAATACTGAGGACATCCTCTGTTTTTAGACTTCTGAACTTCACAGGAAATAAATTGCGCTTCTGTTTATTTCTACTGTTATAGCCTTTTTTTTTTTTTTACATTCTAATTGTTGTTTCTTATTTTTCATCCCTGATGTTTATTCTGTCAGTTATTATACAGACCATTACTTCTCTATTTTAGAATTGGTGTCAATTTATTATTATTTTAGCTAAAATTGTATTTATTGTCAGTTTTTGTTTAACTATATTTTTGCTATAGCCTTATTCTTTATATTCTGATTGTTGTTTCTTATTTTCATTCCACACATTATGAGGATTTACTGCTCATTACCTCTCTATTTTCAACTTAGTATTTATTTATTCTCATCATTTTTTTTTTTGTTAAAATCTTATTTATTGTCTGTTTTTGCTTGTGTTTTGCAGTATAAAGTATTTTGCATCAAAAGCTTTGTACAAAAAGTTGAAATGATGAAAAATAAATTTAAAATTTTTGCTTTCTCAGTTTCTAACATAACTATTTTGTCCGTTTTATTTCTCATAGATTTTAAATGGATTTTTCAATCACAAATATATATAAATATACTTTCAGTAAATGCATTACTTACCAAATGTGTCCGTGATATAAGGATTTTTTTTTTTTAATCCAATACAAAATAAAGTAAGAAATGATTAAACACTGAAAGTTGCATTGAAATCAGTCAGAAGTTTTATATAAATTAGCAATAATGCAATTTATATGCAATGTATATGCAAATTAGTGCAATTAGTGACTTCCCTGTTATGAAAACACAGAAGACAAAGACAGAGGTGAAATATCAACACTTTGAATCTTAAAAACACCCACAGGAGCTGCTGAAAGACCCCAGATGACTGAAGTGAGAGGGCGTATGTGAACATATAACCTGTTATTTCCTGCTTTCTTCCTGTTTTCTACATTTGTCAGTGTGAGTCCATTGTAAGTGACCAAACTGTATGTTCTGTCGAGGTCAGAGTTCAGCAGCTTTTGTCCTAACAATCAAAGGGTTTCACCAGGAGGTTGTGACTAAATTCAGTGACAAGGGTTTCGTTTGCAGGATCAACAAGTCAAAGTCATGTGATGTAAAGATATCAAAGATGAACCAAATTTCAATTAACATGTTTTAATGTAAAAACTGTCACATATAACTAGAGGCTCTAAGTAAAAGAACAAAACACATACTGTCACATTGAGATGACATGGTAACTATGTAAACTGAACAAAGCTGATGCTTTATTGTTAACTTGCATGTCCTTCATAGATCTGCAGTTGGAAATCAGAATATAACACAACATGCTGTGCACTTTTAATCCCCCTCGGCCAAACATAGTGTAAGATTCTGTTGGAAGTTACTGCCCTATAATTTAGATTAGATTGTCTTTGTGTAAAACTTATTACATACATATTTATATTTGAAAGTACTCTGATATTATAACTACACAAGGCCATTTGACCTTGAAAACGTAGGTCAAGGTCACCTATTTTCAATCGGCTTCTGCTCCATTCCAAGATGCATCCATGGTAAAAAATTTGGTGCAGATACAGCCACAGAAAAAATTATTAGACCATCAAAAGTCATCAGAAACAATGGTTATGCAATCAAGTACTAACTCCTGTGTGTATGGACAGAAAAGAAAACATGGAATGACTAAAAGCACTGTTTTTGTCAGTACAATGCCATAGATATTGATGTAAGAACTGAAGTGATTTTGTTTATTATCAAGAAAACATGGAAAATGAATAGATGTCCGTGCTTAAATTAAACTTATGAGCTATTTTTGTTATTATCATTATATTTGTCCAAACAAATGTACCTTTAGTTTTACCAGGCATTATAATGAACAAGAAATTGAAGATAAGAAGGGTGGTCTAATAATTTTTTCCACGACTGTATGTCAATGCATTCTTCAGATAACACGATTATGTCATTGAACAGACAGACGGACAGACGACAAAATGATTACAATACCCCTTCAGCCAGAAGTTGGCCATGGGGGTAAAAATGGAACTAAAACTTTGTATTTTAGTCTGTTTGCTTTGTCTTTTTGTTTGACCATTTAATAGAAGAAAGTGAGATGCTGTAACTTTCATTTTAGACTTTAATTTGTGGACTTTCCACATCATATTCCCTTTGTGTTGTCATTGTTCTGTATGGAAATTGGAGATTATATTTGGATGAACGTGGCCCCTGAAATAAAATGACTTTGACACTCCTGCTATATGAGAATGTGAGAGTGAGTAGTAGTCCACTGTAGATCCTGCTCCAGGCTACAGCTTCCCCACAGCCCTACAGGTAATTAAGTGTTGGCAGGAAATGAATAAATGCAGTGATAGATCTAGAAAACTGTACATGGGAATGGGAGTCAGCACATGCATGTAAATAGAACAAACATCCACGAATATACCTTTAAATATTACCTTAAGTCCTTCTAATGCACCACAAAAACAAGACTAGTGTTCTGTCAAAGTCAAAAAACGCTTGTTTTTACGAGTACAGTTTTAAGAACACAAAAGGTAGAGGGGGCAGCTGAGGGGGGAGGGCAGTGCTCTACAGGGGGGACATCTGCCAAGCTACTTGACAGTCAGCAGGGTCACTCACAAACACGGGTTTCACAAAACTTAACTTGAAATTGTCATGAAAGTTTAAGATTTTGAGGATTCATAGAAATTCAAATGGGTCAAAACCAGTCGTTTTACTAAAAATCAAATATTCAAACACAGACGCTGCATCTGATGGAGGTTTTCAGGTGTTCAGTCTTAACCAATGAAGACCCAGTGCTCTTAAGTGATTTATCACCATTTATTACAACATTATCCTCTTTAAATAGCATTTTTTCAGTGTAAATTATGCATTTTCCTATATTTAATTCACAGATCACGTAGATGTTCATAAAAGCTCATATCAAAGTAAGGAATATTATATTAGAAACAGACAAAACTGAAAAAAAAGTGACTTTTTCAGCAAAGATATCATTAACTGAACATAGGAATCTTGTCTCTGTTTGACTCTGAAGTCTCCTACAGACTGTGAAGTTTCAACAGTCTTGTAAGTTTATTACCGTGCAACATGGATTGAATAAACATGAATGCAGACTGTATGATAATAACACCTACTGAATCTCAGGCTGTGACACAAGTAAATATGCAAGAGTCATCAGTGAGTGTCTGTGTTGCCATCGGCGTAAACAATAAAGTTAAGTTTAAGGTTGTTCTATGAAAAGTAGTGTTTATGTGTCTAGAAAAAATATCCAAAGTTGAGAAAGAGGAGAACGAGCGTCTGGTCATGACTCAGGAACAGACGCCAGTTTAGAATACCACTTCTCCCCAAAGCTTGATGTTTGTGTGTTTAGCTACACAAACTAAATTAGCATTGTCTCAGGTTGTCTTTAGTTGCAAAGACTGGGTCAATGGGCGTCTTTGAACCTCCTTTGCACTGGAACACCAGACGATATGTAGCCTTGACTAAATATATTGCTATAGTGTTGGTTCAACAGGCTTAAGGGAGTGATATTTAGCTTTTTTAAATGGAATTATGCATTTTAAAACATTTCCCTGTGGTCTACATAAACTGTAAATGCTATGCTTGGGTCTGAATTCTTCATTAATTAAATTCCACAGATTCATCTTCAACCCTATTTCTGAGTAATGACACCAGAAAGGTCGTTTTGAGCACTGGCCCTTTAAATGCAAATGAGCCACTTCACGCCCTGCCCCCTCCAGGTTGTTGGCTGTGCTGCTCTGTCCTGTTCAACCAACAACTGAACATTTTAGGTAACTGGCTCGAAGTTTGGACATATTTTCAGTATGGACTACAACCCCTGCTGCTGGCAAACTATTATGTTGTACTTGGAGAAATATTTGTCGGAAGTCGTGACCTTATATGTGCAAATGTCGTGACATAACTTGTTATAAAACACAACAAATTAAGCATTAAAACAGGCTGTAGAAATCCACTTGATTTTTGCAGAGATGAATATAAAGATAGCTTTGTAGCACCTAGAGCACAGGTGTCAAACATGCAGCCCGGGGGCCAAATCCGGCCCGCCAAAGGGTTCAATCTGGCCCCTGGGATGAATTTGTGAAATACAAAATTTACACTGAAGATACTAACAATCAAGGATGTTGAAATCATTTTAGGTCAATTCAATCTAAAGTGGATCAGACCAGTAAAATACTATCATAATAACCTATGAATAATGAAAACTGCAAATCTTCCTCTTTGTTTTAGTATAAAAAAAGTAAAATTAGAAAAAAAAGTTACATTTACAGACTATCCTTTTACAAAAAATATGAATAACCTGAACAAATATGAACAATCTCAAATGTCTTAAGAGAAGAAAGTGGAATTTTAACAATATTCTGCCTGTTACTAAATCTTTAAGTTGTGATGCACATGTATAAATGATCAACAATGCACTTTCTTTCTTCAGAATTTTCAGGTTGTTCATATTTGTTCATGTTATATTAAAGTACAGTTTGTAGATGTGAACATTTTCATAATGGAATTTTACTTTTTTCACTCAAAAACACAGAGAAACCTTTGGAGTTGACATTATTTATCAGTTCTTATCCTATTATTCATATCATTTTGCTGGTCCGGCCCACTTTAGATCAGATTGGGCTGAATGTGGCCCCTGAAGTAAAATGAGTTTGACACCCCTGACCTAGAGGGTTCAAATTCAAACTTTATGAACTATTAGGGTCCAAATACACAAATAAATGAACCAAAGACTAATAAAAGTGGATTTAGCAAAATATGACCCATTTGAGCTACAATGGGCGGAAACACTCATATATTGTATTTTTATCAATCAAAAATGTAACCCATGTGAATTTAATATGTTAATGTAGCACTGATTCCCAGGAGTCTACTTTTAATAGATTTTTCACCTCAAACCGGCAGCTTTTGGAAAGTTCACGTCTGTATTGCACACCAGACAACAGGCAGAGTTTAAAGCGCAGCGTGTCTGTCTTTCATGCATCCAAATGAGCTGACGGCAAATAGTCAGATATTCAAAACTCACAGCTAAAAACGGTCCTGTGAACTCTGCACACTGACTGACTCAAACCATATGCAGCTGTAGATTCACACCGGGATAACAGAGGTCACATATGGGAAAATCTCTGCGCTGTCAACACCGGCCAACCAGCTGGGGCCAAGCCATGTGTGAGACTTTGAAGTGATAAAATAACTATTTTAGTGTCTGTCAATAAATTATTCTATCAGTGATATCAGTTTATGACCAAAAACTGCTAACTACTGGAGGACCATCTGTCAATTCTAATACACAAAAACACATTCTTTAGCTTGCTGAAAAAGTTTACTAGCTAGTTTCTCTCTATTTAACCTTTCATAAGTATTTTGTCACCATTTATTATAATATTTTCCACAGTATTTTGCATTTTTCAGTGTAAATCAGGTATTTTCCTATATTTAATTTCCTGATCATGTCAACGTTCATTAAAGCTCACAATTATATCCAAAGATTATTATATCAAAACAGAGAAAACTACAGAAAACATGACTTTTTTCGGCAAATATATCAATAACTCAACATAAAACATAAACTCTATTCACTGTCATTCGTCAAAGTACGTGGATTTGATTGGTGAATCAATGTTCACGTTCACTACGGAGCCTCTGAATGTCCAAATGGGCCATATCTGATGACCATGAAAAGATGATAACCTGCATTTTACACCAATTATCTACATGTATTGACAGTTACTAAACATTTTAGATCAATAGATGGTTTTAACATGGTTGTTTGGGTCTTTGAGGGTTGAGATAAAAATGAAACTGAAGGTCATTTAGTGTAACTTTGATAAAGAAAATAAAGCTTTTTTACAAACATGAGTCAACTCTCATCTCTGTTTGACTGATATTTTAAAGTCAGCCAACATCAGATGATTGTTTAGTGTGTGTTGTGAGTGTGTACCTGGGTTGTTGAGCAGGTGGGCGAGTCCTTCCTCCAGCTGAGGGTCGATGGGTGAGTCTCTCCCGGGTTCCCAGTCTACATCTCCGGCCTCACTCTCTCCATGGCCACTGTCTTTGGTGCTTTGCCAGTCAGAACAGTCCTGACCTCCGTATCTACACAGCAAACACACGACACGGTCAGGCTGAAACTGCAGGATGGACAGCTTTTATTTAACAAACACCAACTAAAAAGACAGAGGAGATTAAGTCTAGTGTCTACAGAAAACACTACTTTTTTTTTTTCTTGGAACCCAAAATTAACCCTTTCATGCATGAATTGTGAGAACCTGAGTCAAGATTTATTTTTTGAGTGTTTTTATTCCTCCTTAGCAATGAAAAAAACAATGTGATCGAGGTTTTTTTTCTATGGAGTTACAAAAATATCCATGCATTTAATTTTTGAAGTAATAAACATGTGTTTAAAACCCAATATCAGAAAGTAATATGAAAACAATGAAATAAAAACATTTTTAATGCTGCTAATCTGATGTCTTCTCACATTTTAACATATTCTAATGCTAGTAATTACTCACTTCATGGAGATAATATGCAAAAAAAAAACCTTTTTGTCTAACAAATAACAATTGATTTACATTCAAACATGTCACTGCAGATCAGGTTTATCAAGAACAGCACAGTTACAGTGATGGTATGAATGTCAGTGTATGGGATGATGCATAAGTGTCCATTGTGTTGGCTGATATGGAACTAAAACAACAAAACCCATTAATATACAAGAGAACAGCTGGAGAAGAACTGTCCACTGTAGTGACCTATGCATGAAAGGGTTAAAGTAGCAAAGTGGCAACAAATACTGACATATAAAAATGTACCATTTAGATCCTTAAAACATTTATTTTCAGTGAGTTTGGGGTTTCTGCATACAACTTTGAGAATAATTATTAAACCACCTGTGAATATCCAGAGAAATTCAACATAATAGTCTGTCAGAATGATATTAATTGCTTCTGGACTGATTTATGTGAGAGTTTAAGAGCAAAAGTCTCCGGTAAGACAAAGCACTTGAAACACTTTGTTCATGTCTTTGTTATTTGTGTGCAGATAAAAGCTCACACAGCAACCAAAGACAGTCGGGGTATGAGGAGAGATACCGATTTCTACCGACCATCCAATAGAAAGTCACTTTTATATCCAAAAGTTAAATATCAGGCACATTAGACACATGATAACAATACCAGTTCAGACACAGTATGACATCTTAAGACAAGAATATCATCTTCATGATAGAACAATCACACTACAGGACGTACAAAGACCATAACAGACTAGGACACTAGGGTAAGACTAATCAGTAATAAGAACACCGCAGGGACAAAGTGATTTTTTCATTTGTCAACAACAGATACTCTTAATTTACAAGTTAGAAATGTGTGTTTTTCCTAAACACAACTTATTTCTTCCTTAAATTTTCAAGAAGCATTTCATGTGTGTTATCTCAGATTTGTTTTGACTCTGATGACTTATAACTAACATTTACAGACTTTTCACCACTGTCTCATAGTGGTCCAATAATTATTCACTTCTAGAGCTAGTAATCTATCTTTACAAGGGCTGTCAAAATTAACGTATCAATGCAGACTAATCCATCATCATGATTAATCTGGTTAAAAATTTTAACGCAATTAACCCATCTACAGCACAGAATGACTGAACGTCTCTGCCAATGCATTCTGGGCAGTTTGTCCAAGTAGAGATAGCGTCGCATATACGCAAATGGGCAGTTGATCTAGTAGTGACAGGCAGTAGAACCAACCCATAAAGATGGAAGACACTAAACAGCACGTTGATCCTTTGGATGGAAATATTAGGACAAAAAAAACAAGATAGAACAGTCGACTGACATAAAGTATTATACACACTGTAGGAAGGAGTTTTCTTTTCACTGAAGCACTTCCAGGTTAAAATACCACATTAACACGAAGCATATGTTAGTCGGGAATTCTGCTAGCGCTTCAGCTAACGCATTGCCCAGCTTGCGACAAACATGTTAAGTGTATATATATATTCCCTTCTTTCTTGAATCTGTTTGCTCATACAAAATGAAACGCAATTGATATAGGTTAAAAATGAATGATATTGAATTGTGATTAATCGAAATTAACCCACATCAATTCTGTGATTAATGTGATTAAAAAATTTAACTGTTTGACAGCACAAAATTTCACAGATTGTGCCGTTTCTGTCGTATTTGCTGATTCTATTACACAGGCTGCGGCCATCATACAACCAGTGTAAAATTTGGCAGTTTGCACCTCTTTAAAGATTACTAAAATGCCCTTTCACTAACTTTTTGGTTTCATACAAGATTTTCTCCAGTTTCGAGCTCTTAAATTATTAACTAGATGATTGTTTTTAATCTTTTTTGATCCCTAGCTATTTCTAAAACATTGCTTGTGAAGCTGATACTGCTGAAAATCTTGATACTTGCCAGACAATAAGCCAAGTGTAAATGAAAACATATGAGTTCAGACGTTTGTGCAGTGAGATAAAACAGTGATAAAATGCTTGTACTTCCTGACAAACACACACCTGACTCTGTATCTGAGTGCAGCTGCAGACAGGAAGTGCCAGTCACACAAAGGTGAGCTCACATTTTACCGTAGTGATGATTAAAATATGACGATGAGATCAGATAATGCTAATTGTCTCCAGTTCAAGTTGCTTCATGACATTTTCTGTGGACTATAAATTCAACGCTATGCATGGTTTGGGCGTGTGTGTGCAGGTTTGTATCTTTGTTGAAACGGTGCTTTGTGTGTTATCAAGGTGATGTCAGATCTAATCTCAACGCCGTGGTGACGCTGAGTTGTACTTCCTGTTAGACACACTGAATCAGTGGGATAGAGCTGCTCTAACCTGCCTTCACACACACTCTGAGGGTTATGAGACACTCTTCCTGTGACATTGAATGTTTGACTTTGCGTCCTGTTTGTCTGTTGTCGTTATTTCAGTCTCAGCAGGTCAGTCGGTCAGAAACAGGAGGAAGAAATCTATCATACGCCCTCAGCCTGTCAGCACATCAACCAAATGCAACCATTTTACTAGTACTTCCTATTTTAACACAAATATCTGTACTTTAAAATCCTCACATTTTCAGCACATGCTCTTTGCTTCAGTTATGATGCATTCAATGGTATTTTTTTTTTTTTTTGCATTATCAGTGGATGTCTTCTGAATATCAAGATTAATGTCAACTTTGATGATAATAAATGGACAATAATGCAAAAAAAAAGGCAACAAACTGGTGCATACATTGATGTATATCCAACAAAGCAAATATAACATGACAAACAACATTTAAACATGTAGAAATATCTCTAAAATATGATTGAAATGAAGCCCTAGAATGCACAATGAGGCCAGAAAATCAAGTGGTAATTTTGTGTCAATCTTAAGGATGACTTACAATTTTAATAGATTTTTTCCTGCTACATATTTAAAAATATATACTTTTCTTTACTAAAACTATGTGCAAAATAAGACATGAAATTTATTAGCATATTCAGAAATAGGTTGCATTTTGATGCAAGCAAAATCTTTAGAGAAATATTGTCTGTTTCATTATTTTTCACAGCTTTCAGAAAGTGAAAACTCAATTAATCTGTTTAATCTGACATATTACCCAGCTCTACTCTGGTCCAAACATCATGATTTAGATTAAAAACATACCAAAACCTGATATTATATCATAAGACTTCAATTTGTATGTGCTTCTGACTTCACTATTCACTGTAATCATTTGTGATTGTGCAAAAATATCTGGTCTGAAACAGCCGTCAGTGTGGCTCCAGATATCCCAGTCAAAAGCATCCTCTGGTATTTGTGCTTTAGACTTAAATGAGGTCTTTGTCCTTCTGAAATGGGTTGGAATGTGGATTTTTTAAGAGTCAGAAGTGAAATATAATTATATTTTGTACTATTACAAGCACACACATTGCTTTGTTGCAATATTAGTTGACATTCTTATGAAGAAAGAACATTTTTGGGTTTAATCTGTGGTACTGAGAGAGGATTTGGCCTCTCATGCTTTGGATACCACAACTGCCATAGTGTCCATCACTGTGCTATCTGAAGAAAATTAGACACTAATTTATTGGGAATGAGCTTTAAACTATTTCCACAATTATAGGAATTTTAAACAAGGGCTGAACATAAAGTCCAAAAGCATTTGTATCATGATAAACCAATAGAAAGTGGCCTTGCCAAGCAGACAAACAGTTTGATAAACCACAGCACGAACTTGTAACCGAAAATGTTATCAAAGAAGATAATAGAGGAGTTGTTCCACACAAACAGACTGTTTACAGAGTAGAAGCAACAATATCACAATACCCCCATAAGCTCCACTGTCTTTACTAAAAATGGTACCACTTTACATTACAGCTCAGTAACAAAATGGTAATACTGGTGTCACTTTTGTATGACACATCTAACAAGTGGTGCCAGACACAACAAACCCCGCCCCTCGCACATACTGTAGCTTATTTTGGCATCGATCCAGCTGATGTCATCATGTCTATGCGTGAGGTGATGTCAGCGTATCAATTGCCTCTATATATGTGCCAAGTTTGAAGTCAGTTTAAACAAAACTGATGTTTGATTGCTTTTATAGACACTTGAAATTTTGCTCATTATAAGTAAATGGGGGGGGTGGGGTTAAAAATTCATGAAAAACTTTAACTTTGACCTACATTTCCCAAAATGTAATCACATCTATTCTTGGTCACTGGCAATCTATAAACCCAATTTGGTATGAATTCAACCAATAGTTTTGCTGCTACAGACAAGTGAAATTTCACCCATTATAAGTACATGGGGAAAAAAAGATTTAAAAGAATTCCTACAAATGTAAACTTTTAATTATTTTTCCCAAAATGTAATGAGATCTATTCTGGGTCACTGGCAATCTATAAACCCAATTTGGTATGAATTCAACTAACAGTTTTGCTGCAAGAGTGTTAACAAACAAACAAACCGAACCAAAAACAATACCCCTTACCTCCCCTTCGGTGGGGGGGGGGGGGTAATAATGTAGTAAGACCATGTAATTATCAAAGGAAGAGGCACGTATTAACTCTTGTAATAACTAGTGAAAACGATTGGATGTAAAAAATTATAAAAGCCAGGTTATAATGTTGGTTCAACTTCCATTATGTTCCAAATATTCTCTTTTGTTTGAAAGTATTGTTGTAGAAATTATGTTTTTACTTCAACAAGAGATACAATGTTACCCAGTTACACTTAATCTATTAAGTATAAATCACATTATTATAACCATTTCATGAGAAGAGGTAAAAATATTTTCAACTTTATGGGCAACAGTGTGTAATAGCATAACAATTATCTGGAAACATCATAAACATATCTACGGTAATTTGAAGGCATTGCTGCATTATCACCTGTGTATTTCCAAACTATTACCTATTACTATGTTATTACTGATCTGCAATATTAAAGTGTTACAAAGAAAGTACATGCACACACATGGTTAGTGGTGCAGGAAATCTGTAACTGGGAGGCATTTCCCTTGAACGTCTGTGCTGCTTCAGGGGCAGCCTGGTTTGATCAGTGTGCAGGAGTGATCGCAGTCTGAAACCTGCAGCCAGCTGGCCCTGAAACAAGCCTCTGATGATGGGAGCGGATGAAAAAGAGGAGGTATTTAGGATTTCAGCCTGTTGTAAAGTCACAACACTCCCTTACATCTCAAATGGGAGACTCCCCAAAGGCTCAGAAGTGAAGCGAGATGTGACGTTTTTATGCGCGAGCAGCAATATACCGAGCTTTTTAAGTAAACATTTAGAAACTTCGCCAACTTCAAAAAAGAGTCAACAGGTTGAGAATTTGACCGGCACTTTTTTCAACTGTGCTCTGTAACAAGAAAATGTCAGAATCTGCTAGAAAACAACAGAGTGAAGTGTGTTTGACGGTAAAAACAGAAAAACCGCACAAAGCCTCTGATGAATTAAACTCAGTCTCTCATGTGGTTTGTGGTGTTTCAGCTGCAAGTTTTAAAATGAAAATGAAGAAAAACCAAAGCGTGTGGTCTTACAGCTCTCACCACATCACTTACACTTAAAATGAAACAAGGATTTACAACAAATGACACAAAATCTACACAATTACCATCAACATATATCTCAATTTTCTACCCCTTGTTCAAACCATAGTATTCTATTCTATTCTATTCTATTCTATTCTATTCTATTCTATTCTATTCTATTCTATTCTATTCTATTCTGGGTACAAACTTCTACATAATTCCCATAAACTGTTGTTGGTAAATTTGTGGTTAAAGTGATGAAAAGCTGTCATATTTCTTCAAAATGAAAGCTTGCTGCTCAAGAAACCCCCTCCAAAATCACAGGGCTTTGTGTTAAATCCTCTAAAAGACAAAGCTTTTTGGCTCAGCTTTGTTGTGGTTTTGTTGTGTCTGTGGTTCAGACGAGGAAAAGGAGGAAGAGGAGGAGGAGTCACACTGACCTGCCGTTGCGATGAGAATATTTGTTTCCGCGGAAGTTGGGCTTTGGCTGCAGCTGACCCTGGTGGAGGAGAGAGAGGAGCTGGGAGATCTGCTGCAGGGATGAAGAGGAGGAAGAGGAACAAGGGATGAAAAGGGAAAGAATGGTTAGAACACTAGACTATAGAAGGCTTTTGGACATTCAGTATATTTGTTCTGAATGCAGAACTAGGCCGTAGGGAGCAACAGCCGAGCCAGAAAACCTCTCCTATAATTAGATTAGACTAGATTAGACTAGACTGGACTAGACTAGATTAGATTAGATTAGATTAGATTAGACTCGACTCGATTAGACTAGATGAGATTAGATTAGATTAGACTAGACTAGACTAGATTAGACTCGATTAGACTAGACTAGACTAGACTAGATTAGATTAGATTAGATTAGATTAGATTAGATTAGATTAGACTAGACTAGGATAGACTAGACCAGACTCGATTAGATTAGATAAAATTAGATTAGATTAGATTAGATTAGACTAGACTCGATTAGACTAGATTAGATTAGATTAGACTAGATTAGATTACATTAGATTAGACTAGACTAGACTAGACAAGACAAGACAAGACAAGACTAGACTAGACTAGACTAGATTAGATTGCACTAGATTATATTATATTATATTAGATTAGACTAGACTACATTAGATTAGACTAGACTAGACTAGATTAGACTCGATTAGACTAGACTAGACTAGATTAGATTAGATTAGATTAGATTAGATTAGACTAGACTAGACTAGGATAGACTAGACCAGACTCGATTAGATTAGATTAGATAAAATTAGATTAGATTAGATTAGATTAGATTAGACTAGACTCGATTAGACTAGATTAGATTAGATTAGACTAGATTAGATTACATTAGATTAGACTAGACTAGACTAGACAAGACAAGACAAGACTAGACTAGACTAGACTAGACTAGATTAGATTGCACTAGATTATATTATATTAGATTAGATTAGACTAGACTACATTAGATTAGACTAGACTAGATTAGACTACACTAGACTAGATTACATTACATTACATTAGACTAGACTAGATCAGACTAGACTAGACTAGATTAGATTAGATTAGATTATTTTAGACTAGACTAGACTAGATTAGACTAGACTAGATTATATTAGACTAGACTAGACTAGACTAGATTACATTACATTACATTAGACTAGATTAGATTAGACTAGATTATATTCGATTCGATTAGTAATAATAATAATAATAATAATAATAATAATAATAAAAGTATCTTATTATGTTATAATATTATAATATAATATTATAGTATGCACAATATGTATGTATAGTTTAATAATCACAGAATAAATGTACTAGCAGAAACAAGTGGCAAAGTAGGAAATAAACATATTAATAAGTAGTTTATTATGTGTGTGTTTGCTGCTCTTTTTTCTGTCTATTCTCTGAGGACTCTTTACATTAACTGCATTTACGTCAACCTTAATAATGGGAACAAGAGTCTAATCAGAGTAACAACAGTCAGTATAACCACACCTCAGTCAGAAGTGACCAGAGGGAATTTTCAGAGCTGTTATGACCCAGGAGAATCAAACATATGGCACATGGACCAAAACCAGCCCACCAAAGGGTCAAATCTGGCTCGTGGGATGAATTGTCCAAGTGCAAAAATTACACTGAAGATATTAACACTCAAGGGTGTTCAGAGGCCACACAGCCCAATTTGATCTGCAGTAGGTCAGACCAGTAAAATAATAGCTACAAACCTATAAATGATGACAAATCCAGTTGTTTGTCTTTGTTTTAAAGTGAAAAAGTCCAAAAAAAAAAAATCACATTGTGAAAGTGTTTACATTTACATCCTTTCAACATAAATGTGAAAAACAACTTGAAATTCCTTAAGAAAAATAAGTGTAATTTTAACCATGTTATGCCTGTTACTAAATGCTTTGTGTCGTTGTAGATCGACTGGGATCTGTGAGTTGTGATACAGTTGTGTAAACGATGAAAATGAGGCATAATACAGATTGTTCATGATTGTTGAAGTTATTCACATGTTTTTGTGAAAGGATAATTTGGAAATATAAACATGTTCATAACATGATTTACTTTTTTGTACTAAAACAATGAGAAAAAATTTGGACTTGTCATTATTTATCGATTTTTATGCTATTGTTTTACTGGTCTGGCCCACTTGAGATCAAATTGGGCTGCTGCTATGAACCATATTAGCACCTGTATTCATAAACCTCCTCTCTCTCCTCATGATCAACCTAAATGGTAACAACATAAGGTAACACGATTAGTTTCCAGGAAGTGGGGAAAAAAAAGGATTATTGAACACACTGATGGAAAGATCCAAACAACTAACTGATGAACCACAACTGAATTCTATTATATACGCTGAATTTTCTAAATTAAGTAGAAAAAAGATCTTGTGTTGTTACATTTGTGTATTAGGTGCTTTGCAGTGGGTGGGACCATTATGTGCATGTTCTATCCTAATTAAATACTTCATTTAAACAGCTCAGTTGCATCTCTGGTTCAGTCATGTTGAAAATATATTACCCATGGAACCACAGCCAGAAGAACTTGCCATGCATCATTTAGGGTGCACAGCCAAGTTCAAGTTCACATCACCTTTGGGATATACAGTGTGGCACAATGTTATCACTTCCAATGCTTTATAGTATTTCTGTGAGTGCAGCTGAATTCAGTGGCTCTCAGGTAGGAAGAGGATAAAAATTTTCTTTGTTTTAGTTCCTCAGTGTGAGAACCGACCGGCTGCATCCGTCTCAGTGCTCAGAGCATTCTGCTGACAGCTCTGTTATACAGAGGATACACACTACACACCAGGGAGGAAACACACACACACTATGCAAGTTCAGTAAGTGTATGAATGTGTGTGCTTGTGTGTGATGCTAATATATGACTTTGTTTTAGCATGACATTTGTGTGTTTTTACACGTGCATGCTGCAGCAGTGACAGGAAATGGCCTCTACGTAAAAGCCTATTCTTCTCTGGCCGGTTTCCTTCCAGGATGGACTCAGAAATATGGACGAGTATGTGTGTGTGAGGTGGAGGTGAACAGTAACCCCCCCCCCCCCCCCCCCCCCAGGCGTCCACTAGGCCTCTTCCTCTCGGACCTCGAGGGAGGAGAGGTCTGTCTGAAGCCCGGTGCCGTGCCAACTGGGCCGACAGGACAGGGAGGGCAGAGGAGAGGGGGATGCTGGGTAAAAAGAAAAGGGCCTCTTCCTCTCCTTAATGGGATTCACGTGAGGATGTTGGGTCCTGCCTGGCTCTTTGTTCTCCGTCTGATGGGTGTGGGTCACAACTTTCGCCCTCAATGATGCTGTTTAAACCAGCACAGCAGTTCTACAGTTCAGCATGGAGATAACATTTAGTTCTCCTCTGTGAAAGCAAACACTATAAGAAATGTTTACGACTGGAAAGCACCTTAGATTTAAATAATACACTTTGTTATAAATGGTCTACTCAGCTGTTTTTCCAGCCGAATTAAGTGAAAAGATTATTAATCTACAACTACTATTTAAAGTGTTTCAGTTACCTTTCAATTTTACATGACTTCATCTCCTCCTGTGAAAAATTTCAGCTTGTCTTTCTCATTATTTTAAAAAATTATCTTTTTTAAGATCATTCTGAAGGTTGGACTATGGGTTGCACAAAATAAACACTGTAAATGTGTCACAGTTTCTAAATAATCATGAGTTTTTCTTACTATTTTCAGAATTTGATGAAGTGAAACCAGTTAACATATTAGGTCTTGATGGAGTTTAATATCTCAAAATAGGTTCAACAACATTAAAATCCTTAATAACTGCAACAGTAAAATCCCTCTTTCAAACTAAAATTAATGAAATTGCATAATATTGGTTTTTGTACTTTACGTAAATTTGTCTAATAATGCTTACATACCATTATTTAAGCATTTCAATTGCTCTGACTTCTTCCTTTTAAGTTTTTCTCATCTATATCTTGCAATTTTTTTTTTTTTTTTTATCCACTTCTTTGTATATCTATCATCTGCATGTTCTATTCTTACTTTATCTTGTGAATTACAGTTGTTTAAAAAGAAGCTACATGACAAAAACTTTCATTAATAATACTTTGTGTACTCATGTGGCTCACAAATATGAGTGTTTCTTGGATAACAACGGAGCCCCACAGCTGTACGGTGACTTTTTTATTATTCTGCATCCAAAATGATGCTCCATTTAAACACTTTTAGTAATAATTTTATTAATAAATCGCATATAAGGTTCCACTTGAAACATCTATGCATTTTTGGTAAAAGTTTATATTTGCATAATTTGCAGTGGATCCAACTGGTTCAACAAAATCTTCAAACTGGTCAAAGTGTGAGGATTGTCTCTGTGTGCATGCAGTGAATGTGTAGCGTCACACTCTCCTCCACTGCACTTCTAAGTTGCTGTTTTTAGCCTGAGCTGTTTTTCTTTCCTGCTGCAGCAGCTCAGCTCAGTAAAAGTGATGTTTTGGTTCATTTGTTAGTGACAGAGCAGTGTGTCAGACGGGTGTTATCTTACACCACAAACACATCAGCGCTTACTTTGGCTGGCCTCAGCCCCCTCCTCCACCTCCTCTAGACCCTCCATCCGACAGAGGCTCCAGGAGTTCACCTCTCCTATGTTCAATATGAATCTGATATGTGATATTCAGTTAAAAAAAGAACTGTCAGTGTTTCACATGGGGGGGGGATTACTGTCTCTGACACATGAGCACCTGAATAAACTCGCTGCTTTTTGACTTCACAGTCATCCGTCAGTTAGTTATACCCCCCACCCACAAATCCACTCGACTCCAGCCTTCAGGCGCAGTGAGCAAGTCATCATATAGAAGGAGGCAGAAAAAGTAGAGAGGCTGCTGGGAAAATGTAAGGGAAGCTGGGTGTCTGTGTGGGTTAAAGGGGAAGGAGGGGGGGTGTAGGCGGGTTTTGCTCTTTAATGGACTTCACCAAAGATTAATCTCAAAGCCTGCAGACAGGAGACTTAATTACTACAACACTAAGTGTGAGCACATGTTGAAAAAAATGTGATCACAATTTTTTGATGGATGTAAATGACCTTTAAGTGAGAGTCAGCAGCTCAACAGAAACCTTAAAGCTACAGTGTAAAAACTAATCCAGGAATGTAGAAAAATCATCCTAGCGAGTTCAGTAATACAATGTAAGTGGTCACAGATTTGGTGTAAGTCACAGCAAAGGTTAAGTAGTTCTTTACCCTGATAAAAGCTTAAACATTAAAACATTATTGTGCTTGGTTTAATTTCACCCACTTTGCTCCTGTTTTGGCTGTTTAAGGCAATATGAGCTCAGTTCCTGGATCAATAAGGAGAAAATGTGAAATGATAAGACTGTGGAAGGGGTTTCTTCAGAATAAATTGCATGTTTCACCATTTCATCCTTTGATTTCAAATATGCAGCATGCAGTAATGGACATGGACATATTAGAAGACAATTATTTGAGTAAAAGTAGTCAAATTTTACCTTATTACAACCTACTATGAACATTCATGCAAGTCAGGAACCATTATGGTTCTAAAAATGATGTTCTATCTATCTTATCATGATTTTTAGCTGCAGAATCTTTCTTTTTTTCAGGTATATCATGGGCCTGTTGTAGATCCTTTTGATAAAGTTTTTACTACTAAAAAGTCCCTTAATTGATGATGAAGAAACTGCCTCAGAGGTTGTAATTTTAAATTATTGTGAAAGATACAGAATTATTAAACTAAAAAAAAAGCTCTAAATTAACTACCTGGGTTAAATGTCATCTCAAAGGTACAGAAGAAGAAAAGAAATGTGATTGAAAATGTGGATAGTCTGACCTACCTGAACCTCTGGTGAGGCCGAAGACAGTTCAATGGAATCCCCAAACGCAGCCATGGACAGTCGAACCAGATTTCGTAGCATCTGCCGGTGTTCTGCATCAGGGCCTCCTCGTCCCTCTGAGGTCTTGGGCCTCCTGAGAGTCGCTTGAGAGGAAGAACAGGTTGTCTCTGTTTCTTCACCTGCAGCATGAATCTGGCGCTTCAAGGTGCTTGAATGTGAGGCTGAGGAAGATGATGATGAAGGGTTTCTGGATTTCCGAAGGGTTCGATAAGAGGTGGCAGGTGTTAAAGTTCCATCAAGTTCAATGTTTCCTGGTTTCCGAAGTGTTCTAGAGTGATGAGCAGCATCCACCTCTTGGTAGCCTTGAGAATGGAAGCTTGTATTCAACACCGATGGGATCAAAGTATATTTTTTCTCATTTTCGTGATCCTCTGACATAACTGGAGGCGGTGCCAGTGGTTGGGCCTCACTGTTGTTCTCTGGAGGCTCCTCCTTACGCCCCCTGATGACAGGAATTAGCTGAATGTCGGACTTTCTGATGTTCTTCTGTGGACGCCGTGGGTGCCGGGTGTAGGTCGACTCAGCCTGTCTGCAGTTGTATGCTCTGGTGTCCCGTTTTTCTGGTCGACAAAACGTTGTCACTGAGGCAACCACCAACAGCAATAGAAGACATGTTGCCCCTAAACAGATCGCCATCATCATGGTGAAGCTGAGTTGACCCCGGCTACCTGGTGAAGAACTCTTCAGATGATCTTTCAGATTGATGAACGTCACTTCGATTGTTGCCTTGGTGGCTAGTCTTGGAGTGCCCATGTCGGATACAGAAATGTCCATTTTAAAAGTTTTCCCAATGAGCTCTGTCGCATTTGTGGTGTTAACAAACAGATGGCCAGTGGTTTCGTCCAAATAGAATAGTCCTTGTTGATTTCCATTACTGATGAGGTAGCGAAGTTCTCCATTGAGCCCTGAATCTGGGTCTTCGGCTTTAATTGTGGATGCCAGGAATCCTACAAGTCCCTCTTTAAAGTTTTGCAAAGATATCTCTTCAATCTCAGTTCCAAGCTCAGTCACAATCTCCCCTTTATCTGCATTGACAGGAACACTTATAGAAGCCACACCTTTTCTGGATTTTGGCTCTTTAATAATGGGGTAATTATCATTCACATCCTGGATATCAATTTGTACGGTGGCAGTGCTGGTTAAAGGAGGATGACCCTGGTCAACAGCCTCAACTATGATAGAGTAGGTGTTGGATTCCTCGTAGTCCAGTGGACGCTGAACACTTATAACACCACTGGTTGGATGGATAGAGAATGGGTGGTCATTGGGTTTGTGCATAAAATAGGACACTCTTCCACTAAGATCTAAGTCGTCATCATGAGCTTCAACTTTGAGAGCATGGTAGCCCGCCACGTTGTTTTCATCAAAAGAAGCTTTATACATAGAGGTGGAGAACACTGGTGCATTGTCATTCTCATCCAGAACATGGATGGACAGGTGTTTAACACAAGTCAAAGATGGACGTCCAAAATCCCGGGCTATGAGGGTGATGTTGTACTGTTTAACTTTCTCTCGATCCAGTGAGTTGCTGGTTATGATTTTATAATTGTCACCATGGATCTGTACAAGATGGAAAGGGCTAGATGTTTCCTTGATGACTGCACCTACTTTCCCATTTTCTCCTGAATCTGCATCGGACACAATCACCAGAGCAACGAAGGTGCCCGGTGGCACGCTCTCCAACACAGTTGGCCCAGGTGAGTTTTGTGTGGTCCAGGTCACATGGATCCTTGGTGCGTTATCATTGACGTCTTGTAGCTTCACATGCAGCTTGCAATGTGAAGGGATTGCATTGGGTCCTCTATCTCGGGCCTGTACGATCACCTCATGAGAAATCTCAGCCTCATAGTCCAGAGGTGCTCTGACACTTACAGCTCCAGTCTCTGGATCCACATGAAAGAGCTTCTGAGTCGTTGGACGAGTGTGCTTACTGAGCGAATACTCCACCTCCCCATTAGCACCCTGGTCTGGATCTGTGGCCTTGAGGTTGATGATAATTGTCCCAAGATCTGTATCCTCAGAGAGCTCCACAGTTGGAGTGCTATCCTCAAATGTTGGGTTGTTATCATTTGAGTCCTGGATATTAATGCGAATTAATGTGCTACCAGACCTTGGGGGGTTCCCTTTATCCCATGCAACAAGGGTTAAATCAAAGGAGGCCTGAACCTCTCGATCTAGCTCTTTGATAACCACGAGCTCTGCTTGTTTTGTACCTCCAGGTGCGACTGTCACATCCAAAGCGAAGTGTTGGTTGAGAGATAATGAATAGGTCTGAAGTCCATTTGGCCCTGCATCAGGATCCACGGCCCGGTCCAGTGGGATTCTCATCCTCAGTGCTGCTGTTTCTGAGATCTCCAACTCCTGCAGGGGGCTGGGGAAGCTGGGACTGTGATCGTTCAAGTCCATCACCTCCACGTGAACCCGCAGGCAGTTCACGGCTCCACTTTTTCTGTACAGGACGCTGAAGGCCAGCTCACACAGGTCAGACCCCCGGCAGAGCTCCTCCCTGTCCAGCCGGCCATGGGTAGACACAATCCCATCTCGAGTGCTGACGGAGAAGGGAAGGGCTTTCCCTTGCTCTACAACCTGGAAATCTTCCAGAGGACCAACCTCATCCCTTTGTCGGAGGTCATCCAGCAGACGACCGACCCGGGTTCCAGCTGGCTGCTCCTCCCAGACCCGGTACTGGATGGTTATTGATGAAGTGTTGGAGGAACCAGCATCAGAGCAAAGGCTCAGAACCAGCAGCAAAGCCAGCAGCATAATGACGTGAACACAGCAATCCAGTCTACTGACTAAACTGACATTTCTCCAATTCAATGTACATTTATATTTTATATCTAAAATATTCAAAACCTCTTCAATTCCTGGCTTGAAATCAGTTTAAATCACTAAAATATGATTCAAAAGTCTAAAATACAACAAATGACAGATTAAATCTGACAAATTACAGTTCAATGTAATGTTTTTAAGGTGGCAGCATAATGTGACTACAATAAACCTGTGTCTACTCATGAAAGGATGGTGATGATCTAAAGCATAAAAATACAATGTGTAGTATAAAATGTCTAGAATAGTTTTTTTTTCTGCAAAGATGTCAAAAATATAAAAATCTGGTAAATTTATGACAAATTAGATTTCTGGAAACCTAAACAAATCTAACCTGGTAAAGACAACTGTTATTTACTTTCTTTCTTTCTTTCTTCCTCTCTTTTTTTATGAATGAAAAACTGACAAAATGTTAGTGAAGAGACTACTATGGTAACCTGTACTTAAGATATGGTCCTCTTTTCCCTCACACAGCCCCTCTCTGCCTGCCGTTGTTACTCACTCATACAGCTGCTGGCGTTCGGCCTCTCAGTTCATCCTCCTCAACTCAGGGAAGTTTTCCTCCAACTGAGGAAGTTTGGATGTGGGTTTCCACATGCTACGAGAGCCACCAGCCTATCCGAGGAAAGAAGGAGGGTCATATGCAAATGAGACCAGACTCAACACAAAGAAAGCCCTCCTGCCCTGAGGAAACTCGGCACAACTTTGGAGTGCTTTTAAAGAAATAGGACACCACCTCTCTGTCACTTAACGCCATCCCCCCCTTTGAGGCTACATGAAGCCATCGCAAACTGCAGCATGGGCGCTTGTCATTTGGAAAATTTGTGTTAAAATAAATCTCTAAAGGTCACACTGGGATGTAAATCTGAACTCCATCTCACTGACGTAAGGTCTGGGGTCCTGAGAACAAAAACAGAGAGGAATATAGGCTATAGTCATCGATGTGGTAACAGTTGTAGAGGGGTAATGCTCAAAAAAGAGACACAATACAAAGACTAAATTCCAGGTTTAATGTTTCAGTTGTCAAGGACGTCCGTCACAATGAAGAATGTTTTGATCTTACATCGTACTTGAAAATGAAGGCGATGATTCACATCTGAGGGATGGGAAGGAAAACAGTCCTTGATGACTCAGTCTTCTATGGTGAATGCTAAAAATGCAGAAGCCTGTCCTTAATGTGTCAAAACCCACATTTGAGCTTTTCCCACATATAATTATAAAGAGTTAGAGCATTGGTCTGAAACCACAGGCCACAGAGGTCAAAACATTTCCAGAAAATCGTGGAAGGAGCTCATTCCAGTCATTTCTCAGCAGCTCAAGGTGTGTTAGTAGAAAGGGATCAGTTATTTTCCTTCAAATGATGAATTAAAGGGTTTAATGGTGCTGCAGAACTGTCATTGGCCTATGTGTAATATTATGCAAAGGCAAAATCTATGTTTTGTCTATAGATATCAGCCTTGTCTTCAAATGTGACTCCACTAAAGATTTTTCTGTCTGACACAAACCAGACCACAGGAACATTTTAACATGTAAACAAAATCTATACTCTACTTATTGAAGTATTTTGTGCATGCACATAGATGTGTAATATAGTACAATGTAGTAGAAGTACCTGATGAGATAGACCATTCTGTACAGTGGCAACTGAGGGAAGAAAGTACTTTTATTAGGTGTTTGGTGAATATTTGGTGTCAGAATGAACCATTAAATGCTGTGTATTATTCAGTGGAACCTTTTATTCTCTGGATATTTACAGCCCTGAGGTTAGAAAGCATGTCATTTGATTTTTCTGGAAGATTGCCAGAGAATCCTGCTTTTACTTAAAGATTAATGTTAGTTTCCTGTTCAATAACAATTAACATCTGTCATCTGGATAGTGAACTGCTGATATTCACACTTGTGCATCCATATGGCGTACACACAACACTGTGATTAAACACTTAAGGAGATATTGTTTACATTGTTAGTACTTGATATTTTGAGTAATATGCACATGTTTATTATTGTTCTTCTCATATGCTCTGAGTCTCTTAGATAAATGTATTTTACATTTTATGCCATACTCTACATGTGACGACAGCAATTTCATCACTAGTCGCTTTTCCCTTGACCCTTAAATTGTGTGAATGTAACTTGCGCATAAAAATGTATCTAATGGAAAAACAACAATTTTGCGAAAACTCTTGATTTTCAATTAAAAGTTTTTGTTCTGGCAAGAGGTGGTTTTTCGGGCGTAGCGCAAATGGTATATCATGCAAAAGTGCAATGGAAAGACCTTTTTCCACAACTAGAGTCACGTGAATAAAAAAAAGGATGTTGACGGATGTAATACAAAAGCGAAGAAGAACAGTTTTAAAAGAAATATGGCACGGTATGGGTGGACACACCAGGGAAATTGAATAATTTTTTAATTTAGTACAGGATAGAAGGGTAATATAATAATAATAATAATAATAATGAATATATCTGTAAATCAACATGATATTTACGTTTGTCACCATGTTTATGGAATGACTTCTCGTGTCATCACACGATAATAAACTAGAAAAGCACTCGGAGCGCAGACCTCCGGCAAGGCAGATCTGCACCCCCCCGATCACCACCAAAATGTAATCATTTGTTCCTTGTGCCAGTATCAACATTTCCTGAAAATTTCATGAAAATCCGTCCATAACGTTTGGAGTTGCTCACCAACCAACCAACCAACCAACCAACCAACCAACAAACCCTGGCAAAAACATAACCTCCTTGGCGGAGGTAATGAACAAATCATCGCATTTGTGATTTAATGGAAAAAGTGACATTATGCACTTCTGTTTTTTCTTAATTTAGTAAATATCGGGTAAGTTTTGCACATATGTTCAATGGAAAAGCAACTACTGATTATTTTTATTCCTTTGCTATGTCATTTCTATTGTGAAATCAGCTTAAAACCTAAAGTATCTTCATAAATAAACAAGGATTTTTTGTGCATAAAGCTAATCTGAACTGAAAAAAAAAACTAAAGGTGTTCTGACACGACTGAATGAACTGAGTAGGTGTAAAAATTGCCGTACACTGCATTTGTCGTTAAATAACCAGCCGTCAGCAGTGTGTTGCTCTGCTTTGTTATCTCTTTTATTGGCACATGACGGTGCTGATGTTTTTATGCTCCTGCCCACAGCCCCGTCCCCATCTGAGGCGAGAGATAACCGATACACTTGAACCTTCTCTCAGCCTGCAGGATATTCAGGGACCAAATGAAAAACAAGTGCTGTGCATGCTGGGAAACATTTAACTTATGTTACTCAATCTTTCATGCTCCATACGATGACAAAAAAGTAGAGTTTTGTCGGCGCTTGTCAGAACGTGGCTCAAGTTCCCATTTGCCAACAACATTAAATAAATCACAGCCTGCGCCATATATTTAAACTGAGAACATCATATTACAGTTTCAACTTTTTACCCTTTGGCATAAATGAAACTAAATTTGTCAGTTTGCATATCTGACAGATGTTTTTATGTCTAGTTTTATACAATACTGTGCAAAAATCCACTTTTAGCTTAGTGTTTTTTTGCAGGATTGAAATGAGTATAGATATTTATTTTTCATTTTCTTTTCTGTAACAATAGGAAGTATGTGCACAGCCTTAAAAGACACACAAGAAACTGAACTAAATGGGTTCTAAAAGTTAAAGGGACTATTTGGGGTGACCCCTATTCCAATGATGGGAACATTTAACTTATGTTACTCAAGTTTTACTTCTTATGTAAATATGTATATAGTCTGTACAGTTTTACTATTATTTTTGTACTTTTTTGCCTTATCTTTGTATCTTTGCACATTTTCTTCACCTGCACCTTATCCTGTTGCTGTTTTAGTCAGTCTTATCTTATCTTATCTTATCTTATCTTATCTTATCTTATCTTATCTTATCTTATCTTATCTTATACAATTAAAAATATCTGACGTGTTGAACAAAACCTGGTATAAAACATCACAAAATTAATGCAATAAATCTCACATTGTCTGAACAATAGGGTTAAAGATGTTAAGTGCAAAGGGAGATGACACTGAATACTACCACTCTGGTTTATGGAAGCAGTTTTTTCCCTGTATCTTTTGTTTTTACTGCTGTACATACTTCACATATATCCAGACTGTATCTTAATGCAGATACTGAGAAATGCATATGTGTGGTCATTAGCCTAATGTTGGCATTGGGCTTTTTTCATGTGTTCTGTACTGTATTTCTGTTTGTGATATAACATTAAGAAAACACAAATTACCCGATTTCATCTTCTTTCTAAACAAACCCACTTTTATTTTCTAATTTCATAAAAACTCTGTGTGCTTTTGCTTGGTGATATTTAGTGAAGTGATGTGGCAATTTTGCAATCTATCTCTTCAAATTGCTATCAAATACATGTAAAACCATCAGACTAATTATCAATAGTCTATCAATGGCCTATAATTGTTTGCCTCATTCCTTCAGCTGTTTACCTAATACAAACACAGTCCAAATGTATGCACAACTAGAAGCTGCACGTTAATCAGTATTCTCTCATGGAAGTGAACTTTAAGTGTTTTGGCTGAATTAATAATCCCAGAAACTAAAACGAACTAAAAATGGATTTAATTAAAATAGCTTTCCAGTGATGTCAGCTGTCGTCTGTTCAGGCGCCCGAAACTCGAGCTGTGGTTCATCCAGGCAGAGCAGAGGTCAGCCAATCAGATTAGATTATCACCAAAACAAACACCATCAACCTCCTGTCTGCAGCCAATCATCTGACACCCACTGTGGGTCAGCGTCCACGTCTCTGAACGTCTGAAAGAGATTCCCCTTTGAATACGTTGCAGGAGGAGAGTACTTTTGCAGAAACACACACACACACACACACACACATACACATCTGTTTGCAATTATTTTACCACCTGTATGAAAGTGTGTGTGGTCAAGAAGCTAAAGCACAGTGATCAGCCTCGGTGTAGATTCACAAATGTCTGCACAAAATTTCACAGTAGTAAATAATGTGACTTTTTATAGAACGCAGAACTTCCTGCACTGACACTGAACTTGAAAGTGCAGAACTGCTAGACATAGTTTTTATTCTACGAGATACTGGAATGGATCTTACAGAACTCATAAAAAGGTGGAAATCAGCTTAGTCTGTGTCTGTGTGCACAAATGGCTCATATACATTATACTGCAGCAGGATTGGAACCTGTTACCCCATCCCCCAAAGGGAAGGCAAGCGGTATTGTTTTTGGTTCTATTTGTTTCTTTGTTTGTTAACACTTTAGCAGCAAAACTATTGGTTGAATTCATACCAAATTGGGTTTATAGATTGCCAGTGACCCACAATAGATCTGATTACATTTTGGGAAAAGTAGGTCAAAGTTCAAATTCTTTATGAATTTTTAAAAAATCTTTTTTCCCCATTTACTTATAATGGGCAAAATTTCACGTCTATAAAAACATCAATTTTGTTTCAGTTTACTTCAAACTTGGCATATACTGTATATAGAGGTAATTGTTATACATTAATCTGACATAAAGCTAAGGCATATGTATTTTTTCACATTTTCTGTATTTTTTTCTCCACCATTTACTTAACATTGCAGTACTCCGCTATTATAAATCATAGGGAAATCAGTCAAAAAAAAAAAAAAAAGCATCCATAAAATATTCATAATTTCTAATCAACTCATTCTGGAAAAACAATTTGTTTTAATAAATGAATGCCATTGAGAAACTGATTAAACTTACTGTGGGTTAAAATTTTGAGCTCTGGGTGGGATGATTAGAGTGTGCAGAAAAAGTCACGAAAACATACTGTGCATTTGTTTTTTCAACTTCATGTACATTATCACAACACAAGTGTGTATAATAAGCTACAATACGTGTGAAGGGTGGGATTTGTTGTGCATGGCACCACTTGTTTGTGTTTGTGTTGGTGCAATTATGTGACCCCATTAGTGGCCATTAGCCATGCAATAGACAGCAAATCCACCTTTTGTTTGGCCTGAACCCTTGCTGAAAGCAGTTCAGAACTCCTGGACTATGTGCGTGTATGTGTGTGTGTGTGTGTGTGTGTGTGTGTGTGTGCGTGTGTGAGGGTGTGTGTGCGTGTGTGTGTGTGTGTGTGTGTGTGGTGGTTAAAAGCAGGATGTGGCTGATCTGCTGACCCACATGCTGCCTGATAAGAATCAGAGTGGGAGAAGACAAATACCACACTCCACTGCAGTAGGTTACACTGTGTATGTGTGTGTGTGTGTGACTTATTCCATTCATTCTCTTTGTGTTGCTAACCTGGAGCAATATTTTAGTCGAATCTCATTATCAGAAACAAAAACAAAGTAGCTGAACAGGACATATATTCTGAGAAGCATAACCTTTATTAGGTTACTGTGGGCAGATCAACAATATCTGAAAGCAGTGTGTGCAGCATTTAAGTAAATAAAGGATCTCTCCATTCCTGCTCAGGATTACAAAAAGATTTGGCTTTTGCTTTTTTAAATTTTTTTTTTTAGTTCAGTTTATTTCGAATATGCAACAAGACAAAGTAATCTTACTTAGTCCTTAGACATAAATCAGGTAGTAAGAAGTCATGGAAAAAAAAAAACAAAAACAAAACTTATACATATACATGACTTCATTTGCACATTCGCTTTAATTTTAACAAACATATTACAACTCACTGGAATTATTTATTTATTTATTACCCCGCCGTCTGAAGGGGAGGCAAGGGGTATTGTTTTTGGTTTGGTTTGTTTGTTTGTTTGTTAACACTTTAGCAGCAAAACTATTGGCTGAATTCATACCAGATTTACCAGTGACCCAGAATAGATGTGATTACATTTTGGGAACAGTAGGTCAAAGTTAAATTTTTTTAGGAATTTTTAAAATCTTCCCATTTACTTATAATGAACGAAACATGTGCAAGGGGCAGGGTTTGTTGTGCCTGGCAACACTTGTTTTTTTTTTTTCTTTTAAAACCAGCCTTGATATCATTCAGTATTAATGGGATGCTATTTGGTTGTGGTGAGTTTCGGTGTATCCTGTCTTTATTTTTCTGGTTCTAAATTAAAATACCATAATCTGTCAGTTTTATATTATGTTGATGCATTAAACATGACATCACATAGTTTTATGAATGCCCAACTTCAAGGACAAAACAAACCATTCACTCTCTGATCACCAGTTATTATACCAGATTTATACAGTATATTTAAAATACTGGATGCTTGTTATTCCGGCTGATGCACTAACAAACAACATGGGCCTGGATCAGCTGAGTTGTGTTTCTTCAGACTTTTTTAAGTTTATTGCACACCCTGCAGTACAGGTGTGGATGATATGATATGAATGGTACAGTTGCGGAAAAATTATTAGACCATCAAAAGTCATCAAAAACAATGGTTATGCAATCAAGTACTAACTCCTGAGTGTATCATGTGACTAAAACAGACAGAAAAGAAAACACGGAATGTCTAAAAGCACTGTTTTTGTCAGTACAATGCCATAGATATTGATGTAAGAACTGAAGCGATTTTGGTTATTATCAAGAAAACATGGAAAATGGATAGATACCAGCTCTGAAATTAAACTCTTATGGGCTATTTTTGTTGTAATCATTATATTTGTCCAAACAAATGTACCTTTAGATGTACAAGGCATTAAAATGGACAAGAAATTGAAGAGAACAAGGGTGGCCTAATAATTTTTTCAGCGACTGTATCATGTGTGCGATGATAACACCATATGAATCTCAGGCTATGACATGTCAAAGTACAAGAATCAGTCATCGGTGTACAATATCTTCTGTATTTGTACTGTTATTAACACAAACAATGAAGATAAGCGACTGACTGTGAAGTAATATTTCTGTCTGAAGTCGAGGAGGAGGAGAATGTGGGCCTGGCCAGTGACTAAAGAAAGCTAATGTAAAAGTTCTTAGTGCAATATTATAAAGTGACATGTTGCATTGATCAATGCATTGTTTCATGCAAAATTCATCTTAGTTTACAAGTTGATAAATGTCGTAGCAGCAGTCCCAGTGTGCAATAATCCTAATTTTCTGTCATTTTGTTCCTCACATTAACAGGAGCACCTCTCTGCTGTATTTCCATATTTACATTATTATCATTTGAAGTATGTGTGTTCCGTTTTGAGTTATTGTGTGTAACTGATGATAGCAGAGCTGTATTTGTGTTTAACTGTTGCAGCCTGTGTTCATCATTTTGCAGCTCATGTGCATCATAGTGAGAAACTATGTAAACCTGCTTAAAGGAGTAATGTTTTTCTTTTTTGTCTTTTTTTTTTTTTAAAATAGAATTATGCTTTATAAAACATTTCCCTGTGGTCTACATAAACTCTAAATGCTCTGCTTGGGTCTGAATTCTTCATTAATTCAACTCCACAGATCCATCTTCAACCCTATTTCTGAGTAATGACACCAGAAAGGTCGTTTTGAGCGCTGGCCCTTTAAATGCAAATGAGCCACTTCATGCCCCACCCCCTCCAGGTTGTTGGCTGTGCTGCTCTGTCCCGTTCAACCTACAACTGAACATTTTAGGTAATCGGCTCGAAGTTTGGACATATTTTCAGTATGGACTACAACTACTGCTGCTGATAAACAATTATGTCGTACTCGGAGAAATGTTTGTCAGAAGTCTTGACCTTATATGTGCAAATATTGTGCCGTAACTAGTTATAGACGCAACAAATTAAGCAGGAATTAAAACAGGTTGTAGAAATCCAGTTGATTTTTGCCAAAATTAATATAAAGATAGCTTTGCAGCACCTGGAGGGTTCAAATTCAAACTTTTTGAACTATTAGGGTCCAAATACACAAATAAATGAACCAAAGACTAATAAAAGTGGGTTTAGCAAAATATGACCCCAAAGAGAGAGATGGATTTTGTAAACGACTGAATTATGAGTCCAGAGAGTAGTGTATTTTAACAATTCAGAAAAACTAAAAAACAACCTGAATATTTCCTCTAAAGGCAGAGTGTAGTGCACTCATTTACCCCAACACTAACATGGTTCAGTCAGAGCCTTTGTCCAATAAGAGGATCCAACACGACAACAGACGATGACACGAGTCTGTTGACACCCAAACAGTGACCGAGCTGAACCTGTTCACCTCCACCTCTGCTGTCCCCGAGCGCTGATTTATTTGTTTACATTTCAACCTCTGGCCTCCTCACTTCCCTCCTCTCTTCATCACCTCCTCCTAGTGTATCTCCTTCACCTCTCCATCCTTCATACTCTCCTCCTGATCTCTTTCCCTTCAGCCTGCCTCCTCTGTCCTCACCTCCTCCTCTCCTACATCTGTGAACTAGTTTCCTGTCGCAGGAAACGGGCGGATGATGAGCTCAGAAACAGGATGGAGAGGAGAGGAGAGGAGAAACGAGGAGAGGAGAAATGAGGAGAGGAGAAACAAGGAGAGGACAGGAGAAATGAGGAGAGGAGAAACGAGGACAGGAGAAGAAAAACAAGGAGAAACGAGGAGAAATGAGGAGAAGAGAGGAGAGGAGGGGAGAGTTGAAATGAGGAGAGGAGAGGAGAGGAGAGGAGAAATGAGGAGAGGAGAAATGAGGAGAGGAGAAACGAGGAGAGGAGAGGAAAAACAAGGAGAAACGAGGAGAGGAGAAGAGAGGAGAAATGAGAAATGAGGAGAGGAGAAACAAAGAGAAGAGAGGAGAGGAGAGGAGAGGAGAGGAGAGGGGAGGAGAGGAGAGGAGAGGAGAGGGGAGGGGAGGGGAGGAGAGGAGAGGAGAGGAGAGGAGAGGAGAGGAGAGGAGAGGAGAGGAGAGGAGAGGAGAGGAGAGGAGAGGAGAGGAGAGGAGAGGAGAGGAGAGGAGAGGAGAGGAGAGGAGAAAAAAACGGGAAAAAAGTTGATGTGTGTTGGATAAAAAGCCACTGTATTGATATGAAGACCCCCTCTTGTTATGGGTGGGTGGGTAATATACCACTGCTCTAATGTTCATATTAGATGTGTGATGATGTGATATGTTTGGAAAATAAAAATAAAAAATGTAAGTCATTAAATAAAAAAAAAAAAACTGCCAAAAATTATAACAAAACTGTACAATACACTGGCAGAGCTAACTAAAGTCAGTTTGACACTGCAGCTAATCAAAATAAATGTGATATAAGCTCCAAGTATTCAGCTGACAGAACATAACTCACTTGATTACATGTCATCCAGATAAAATTAGTTTCTGGGTCAGACATTTTCTGGGGTGTTTTCCTTGTTGCGTTTGATAGATTTCACAAACAATTTTAGTCAGGACAATGTAAATGTTGATTCTTCACCTATTCATTACACTGTAAACAGCGGTTCTGTTGCCATCTTCCTTCCTCTATATTTCTTGTTCTCATCCGTATCTCTTTGTTCATATGTTGTACACTTTGTTTATCATGATAGAAATGATGATGTATTTTAAATTTCCTGTTTTTTCCGATCAACATTAGAAGAAGACAAGCCATCATGGGCACCGTGATATAGTCACCTCACATTTTATTTAGAAAAAAAAGTGCATGCTGTATATTTTATGAGTATTTTGTACAGTCTGTGCCTGTTATATTATTGGACAGAATGAAAAATAAATGGGACATAGTGAACAGCAGGCAGAGGAAACAGCAGCATCATAACTGTGTGTGTCTGCAGAGTAAATAGTTTCTTCCTGTGATTGTGAATCCTGCTCCACCTTATTCAGACCTACTGACCTCCTGAACACTCACACACAAACACACGCAAATACACACAAACACACTGTTGCAGCTTCATATACCTGTATGTATACACTCCACCTGCAGTAACTATCTTAACCTGATCAACAAACATTTTGCGGCATTGTTCTTATTGCATTGTTGTTATTTTGTATCTTAACTCTGATGTTACAGTTGTGCTCAGAAGTTTACATACCCTAACAGAATGTGCATGGAACAGTCTTGGATGTTCCAACATGACAATGACCCAAAACACAAGGCAACGTGGACCTGTCATTTGCTACAGCAGAAAAAAGTGAATGTGAAGGAGTGTCCATCTCAGTCTCCTGACCTCAGTAACATTGAGGCACTTTGGGGGGCCTGAAACATGCAGTTCATGCAAGAAAATCCAAAATCTAAAGGGAGTGATATTTTGCTTTTTTAAATGTAATTATATATTTTCAAACTTTTCCCTGTGGTCTACATAAACTGTCAATGCTCTGCTTGGGTCTGAATTCTTCATTAATTCAACTCCACAGGTCCATCTTCAACCCTATTTCTCAGTTATGACGCCAGAAAGGTCGTTTTGAGCGCTGACCCTTTAAATGGAAATTAGCCACTTCAGGTCCCGCCCCCTCCAGGTTGTTGGCTGTGCTGTTCTGTCCCGTTCAACCAACAACTGAACATTTTAGGTAATCGGCTCAAAGTTTGGGCATAATTTCAGTATGGACTACAACTGCTGCTGCTGATAAACAATTATGTCGTACTCAGAGAAATGTTCGTTGGAAGTCTTGACCTTATATGTGCAAACGTCATAATGTAACTAGTTATAGATGTAACAAATTAAGCAGAAATTAAAACGGGTTATAGAAATCCATACAGTTTTTGCCAAAATGAATATAAAGATACCTTTGCAGCACCTGGAGGGTTCAAATTCAAACTTTTTGAACTTTTAGAGTCCAAATACACAAATAAATGAACCAAAGACTAATAAAAGTGGATTTAGCAAAATATGAGCTCTTTAAAGGAACTGAAGGTGTTACGCCAGAAAGAACGGGCAGCTTTAACATCTGAGAAAATAAAGTGCCTCATCCACAACTACCACAGAAGACTTGAAGCTGTCATTGATGGTAAAGGGGCCAATACAGAGGATTAAGAACATGGAAACTTTAGATCAGGGTCGTTTGGATAGTTTCTGTTCTCAGTATGATTTAAAAAGAGCAAACACATTTGTTTGATAATAAACAGCTTCACCCAACCACTAGCCACGAGTGACAGAAAAGTTTTTGTATTATCATTTATATTCTCTGAAAAATGGCCAATTAATCATAATCTCCTAAGGTATGTAAACTAATGAACACAACTATATGTGCCCTGGTTAAAAAAATGTGAGCTTTGAGATAAGTATTGCTTGTAACACTCAGCCTTAGTGAATTTAAGTCCCTTATTCTGATTATTTCTGCACATTTAACTTTAAAGTAGGAGTAAAGATCAGCATTTAAAAGAAAAACAAAAGTTTTCTTGATTTAGAATATTTAAAGAAAAAATCATTCTATGCTCCTATTTAATGTTTTCTTTCTCCTTTTGCAAAGTAGAAAAACATCTCCTATTAGTCCTTGACAATGGAGTTAAACTGCTGTGAATATACTGTACGTTGTGATCAAATTGATTATTGTTCAAATATCTTCATGTGTGTTGTAAGTCTGGTGTCCACATGCTGCGGTTGCTCTTAACTTCATTCTGGTTAAAATCCTTCAGCAAAACACTTCCTGTCTGAGATTAGAGCAGAAACAAGTGGTCTGCAGCTGTCGCTCCTGCACACATTAAGGTTCTCTGATTAATCCGAACCACACATGCTGCCAGCAGGATTTTCTTTGGTTTTGAATCATTAAACACAGAATGTGTGCAGCTTTGGAAGAGCTACTTTGGCACTGCAGCATGGAGAGCTATTAGCTAACAAGTAACCTGCTACAAGAAGAAGTAGGAAGTAGACTGATCTGAGTTAACTCTTTGCTGCAGTTGTTTTAGGTGTATTCTTACCTGTCTGCAAAGGTTGGAGTGAAAGTTCCTTTATGGGCACATATCTGTCTCCTTTGGCCGATAATCTATCACATGATCCTCCATTATTTTCTATTGGCTGTGGACAGAGGATACAGTGTTAGCGCATTTTAGTTAATGAACTTACATACTGTATGTCAAGTAAGGAAACACCTTTGTGTAAAATACTGAACAAATACAGTGTTAAAGGTGTTCTATGTACGACTCAAATTCCAAACTCTCAATAACAGGAGGAAGTCACATACCTGAACACACTCAGGACGACCAAAGCCACCAAAAAAATCAATGCTACAGATCCACAGACTGTACCACTCACTGAATAAAGTATAAATCTCATTGTTTCTACACATCTGTACAATGGTATCATCAAGTTTTCTTCTTCAAAGTCATAGTCAGTTATTTTGACAGTCAGTCAAACTCACACTGTGTTTTGTGTATGTCAGGTTATTCACATTTTTTGTGAAAGGATAGTATGTAAATGTAAATATTTTCATGTAATTTTACTTTTTGTGTTGTCGGATGCTTCTATGAAACTGGGTTCATTTGGGATCTGACACTTTGCCAGCTATTTAAATCCAAAAAATAAAGAAGAAACGTAGACATATTTCCACACAGGATGTACCTAATGATGATAAATGCAAAAAAAAAAACAAACAAAAAAACTCATGCTCTGAGCCATCCCAAAATTAATGTATTTTTAATAAAATATTGGGGCCAAAAATAGGACCAAAATTAGGACATGAAAAACTACCTAGGTGTCAATGTGTTTGATCTGGAAAACATGGCTGTAAGTGGTCTTATATAGCACTATAAATAAAGACACTGTGTTATATTTGATGATCCAAGTGGTTTTTCTTATGCAGGTTTTTCATGAATCTCAGTCTCATTCCAGGTTTTGTGTTTAACCCATTGTGTCCACTGGCGTTACATGCAGAACCTGCCCATTTAAACACATAAACCATGAGTGATCTTGCAACAGCAGTCATTTTTGTGAAACACTCTGCCATACATAATTAGTTCAATTCCCAAAATGTACCTGTGAGAAAATAAAAAGATATTTTAAAAAAAAATAGCTGTGTGTAATTTCCGTGTCCTTTTTACCATGTTACATGCAGATTTTTGCATGAAAAAAATATTAAAAATGCATTTTATCTGAAAAATAGTTTCTCTTTTATCCCAGTAAATATTTATTTTTAAAATAGACCCAAAGTACTTCCAAACTTACTTCAACACATTAGTCTACATGTGGTTTTCATTTTTAGCCCCTCTGTCCTGTTTTTAGGGACCAGTTTCATAGAAGCACCCAGTTGTCATTATTTATAGGTTATTATGATATGATAGTATTTCACTAGTAGAATTGGGCTGTATGAGGCCCCTGAACTAAAGTGAGTCTGACACCCTTGATTATTAATATCTTCAGTGTAATTGTTGCTTTTCACAAATGGACTGGATTGGACAAAAAGGTGGGCTGGTTTTGGCCCTCGGGCCGTATGTGTGACACCGTTGTGTTATATATTCACATCCCGCTCATCTCTGCTACTTTTCCCACTGAGCTGTAACAAATGATATGTCTGATGTAAGTTTTATTCTTATTTATTCAACAGGTAACACATGTACAAACACACACACACACACACACACACACAAACCTGAGGACACTGTTAGAAGGTGGATTATTTTTCACTTTTAATGGACTTCCCCTGTCTGATTCATCTCTTTTGTGCAAAGCTATGTCCTGGACCTCTCAATAGACAGATGAAACTGATATCGACCTTCTTATCAAACCCTAGTCTGGGTTCTGTCAGAGGGTGGAGACAAACCACAGATACCACAGATTGGTGACAAAATTAAGGAAAGTCCTGAGTGCAGTGGCTTCAACCCAAATGGGACCTGCAGGAGATTTTGGACCACTGTGATCAGTATCATCTATCACTATCATCAAAAGACACAAGGTCACAAAATGTGAAATCAATAGTCGCTTTTCCATTGGACATCTGCGCAAAACTTTACCGATATTTACTAAGTGTAGAAAAAACACAAGTGCATAATATTGGGTTTTCCATTAAATCACAAATGCGATGATTTGTTTAGTTATTATCGCGAGATGACACGAGAAGTCATTCCATGAACATTGCGACGAACATAAATATGGTGTTGATTTATATATTCATTATTATTATATATTACCCCTCTATCTCATACTAAATTTAAAAAATGATCAAGGTTCAAGGTTACTTTATTTATACCCGTGGGTAGATGTGTTTTGCAGACACAGTGATTGCTTTTGACGTTACAACAAAACACACATTGAACCTGTTAGGTAGGTACTTGATCGAGCGTCCAGACAAGACAGAAGGTGCTCAGTGTTCCACCATTCAAAAGTATAGCAGCATGGGTAAGTAAAAGAATGAAATAAATAAATAACATCAAATAAATAAAAACAAGATGCTATAAAACACAATAAAAACCCCAAGAACATAAAAACAGTCTGGGATAAAAACCTGGATAAGAACATAAAATTTAAAAATTAGAAGTCACAATAATAATAAATAGAGCAAAGAAATAGGATAAATAACTAAAATAAGTAAATAAAGTGCAATGCCACTATTTCTTATTGAGCTCAGTGATGGCAAAAGGAACAAAGGTGTTTTAATAAACGCTGTGTCCTGCACCTTGGGACTAAAAACCTCCATCCAGAGGAAAGGAGCTGAAATTCACCTTGTAAAGGATAGGAGTCATTATTAAGAAGCCATCCTCTGCACCTGTTTAGTGTACAGGGAGGAAGGACACTGGGTTTCCTGCTGTGTCCACACATACCGCAACATGTTTCTTCTTCTTTGCTTATTGTCTGTCAACATCTGTTTTTTTAATTCACCTGACTCTTGCTGTGAAAAAAAGTCTTTCCATTGCAGTTTTGTGCTATGCCCGAAAAACCACCTCTTGCCAGCACAAAAACTTCTAATCGAAAAATGAGACTTTTGGCGAAATTGTCATTTTTCGATTAGGTAAATTTTTATGTGCAAGTTATGTTTGCGCAATTTGAGGGTCAGTGGAAAAGGGACTAATGTCAAGATGCTTTGGAGCTGTTGTGATCATGGAACAACACTTCACTAAAACACTTCCTTTAGTTTTCTCCTTTAACCCATAAAGACCCAGTGCGACTTTTGGGTCCATTCCCAAATGAATTTTCTCTATATCTAACCTTTCTTAGGTCATTCATCACCCTTTATTATAATATTATCCTCTGTATTTTGCATTTTACCAGTATAAATCAGGTATTTTCCTATATTTAATTCACTGATCGTGTAGATGTTCATAAAAGATCACATTAAAGTTGAGGGTTATTGGAACCAAGAGCGGTACCTTATATTACTGTATTTGGAAATGTGAACATATGCAAGAATTTTAGAGAAGGATAATTAACACAATCTCCAATATTATAGACAAAGAAATCCTAATGTGCCCGAAGGTCTGTATTCTAGGTCTTATTCTAGAAACTTTAGCACTTAGAACTCATGAAAGTAGTCTGCTGAGCCTCTGTCTAATACATGCAAAGTGTCTTCTATGTAGGTACTGGAAAAGTGTTGATTGTCCATCATTGAATTAATGGATTGCTGAACTCTCATCCTGCATAGCTATTGAAAGGCTCACGTACACAATTAAACAGAAAACTCATATCTTCCACAAGTAATGGAATCCATTTCTCAAATTTTTAGAATCAAGGCCTGACATCTCATCATCATAACTTACAAAGTGAGACCGTAGCCCCCCTTTTTTTGGTTTTTGTTAAATGATGTTTGATTATGTATCAGACATACAAAAATGGATGTTTACAAGTATTCAAGTCACTATTAGTTATATTGTCTGTCAATTATTATTTTGTTATTTATTTTCATTGCTGTTTCAAAATTCAGAGGCGGTCAGGGGTAGGGTGGGGTTTCTATGTTCAAGGGAGACTTGCACAATATTATCATTTCATGTCAGAAAATATATGTAATGTGTGAAAACCTTAAAAAAGATATGTGGTAAAAAAAAAAATATGTAAGGCAGAGTGTCTCACAAAAATGACCGCTGTTGCAAAACATGTGTAAATGGGCATGTTCTGCATATAATGCCAGTGGACACAATGGGTTACACGCGAAACCTGGAATGAGACTGACGATTCATGAAAAACCTGCATGTCCTGGGGGGGGGGGGGGGGGGGGGTGATCAGGGGAGACCAACACAATGTTACCAATTCATGTTGGAAGATATACGATATGTAATGTGTTAAAAATTTAATCCAAATATGTGTTTAAAAACAAAAAAAAAGTTGAGGGTTATTATACCAGAAACAGACAAAACTGCAGAAAAATAAACTTTTTCTGTAAAATATATCCTTAACTGAACATAAATCCAGTGTCTCCATCCACTGTCATTGATCCAACTCTATGGGTTTTATTGGTGAGTCAGTGTTGTAGAGGATGACTGTGTCTCCATGGTAACTACGGAGCCTCTGAACATCCAAATGGGTCATATCTGATGACCATGAAAAGATGACAAACTGTATTTTACACCAATATTTATATGTATTTATAGGATTAGTGGATCAACAGGTATTAAACAGTTTAGATCAGCAGATGGTTTTGATAGACGGTGGATGTTTGGGTCTTTATGGGTTAAATTTCTACCTGTTAGCACACAGGTGTCAAACATGCAGCCCGGGGGCCAAATCTGGCCTGCCAGAGGGTCCAGTCCGGCCCTTGGAATGAATTTGTGAAATGCAAAAATTACAGTAAGATATTAACAATCCTTTTAGTTCAGGCATAATACTGTAAAAATTACACTTATTTTTTCAGTTTGTTCATGTTATTCACATCTTTTGAAAGGATAGTTAGTAGATGTAAACCTTGTCATAATGTAAATTTACTTTTTTCACTCCAAAACATAGAAATAAGTTTGGAGTTGACATTATTTATATATTATTATGTTAATATTTTACTGGTTCGGCGCACTTCAGATCAAATTTAGCTGAATGTGGCCCCTGAACTAAAATGAGTTTGACACCCCTGTGTTAGCACATGGCCATAAACTGCAGCTGAGGGGATTTATTTGGTCTGTTCCTTTAACACAAGAATTTGCAGCAGGTGGATGAAAAGGATTTGACATGAGAGGACAGTTATCTCTTGTTCTAGTGCTGAACTCAGTCCGTCTTTCATCTCTGACAAAACCACAAAGTAACCGTTCAGTGTTTCCAGATGCTTGGAACTGATGTTCATCAGCACATCATCAAAGTAAGAAATCCACGTTAAATAGCTTTTTGTGGACTGTTACCATCATTCTGACTTTTCATTCTACTTATAAACATTTATTTTGGTTGTATATGTCTGTAAGTTCTGTCATATTGGGACTGTTTGCTCTTTCGTGTGTAATTCCTCACTTTCCTTCTTTTGTTTTTCTGTTTTCTTTGCTGCTTCCTGTTAACATTCACTGCAAGCACTAAGACAAAGTGCGACTTCAGACTCTCAGTCAGGTCTTTGTCAAAATAAACATTCCTGTCTTTTATCAGTTTCATTGGGTTTAGTTTACCTTCAGAATAACACTGTTGATAACTCATAAAGGAGGTGGAGCACTGAACTATATGAGGTATTGTTTGGTGTGGTTTGTACAGACCTTTGACATGAACCTCATCTATGAGGTCTAGGGTGAAATAAAAGTTGTTCAGTTTCAGTGATGGACCTCAACAATGCTGTAAAAAGTAAATCCAAAGAGTTACTGCTTTCATTCTACCAGAATAATGTGCATCCACATACTTTTGTCCATCTACTTACACATTTAATGTGTTCTTGTGGCTGTAGAGGAGAGATGATCTGATATAAGCTGCAGGGGAGATGAAATGCTGCCATCTGTTGGTGAAATCAGGAATTGCGCATTAACAACATTTTGCTTTTATGAGTAGTGAAAGAAGTACTTTAGTCAGTAAAAGAACTAACAACACACTGCCATAAAAAGTTCTGTTTCATCTTAAGTAAAGGTATGATGCTTGTGTGTCAACATTTTTCAGTATAATATTATATTTCTGTGGATTGCCTTTAGCTCTGATGACAGGATGCATTCACTGTGGCATTTGTATTTTTAACTAAGCTACTACGTCAGTCTTTTTTTTTTTAATGAATGTATTTTTCAGTTAAATCTTCAAACATACAGAAAAAGTAAGACAAACACTGAGACATATAGCAAAGGTATAAGACGCCACAAAACAATATTCCACAATGTAGTTACCCAATCACTTTGTACACAGCACACATTATCCAGTCAAGGTGTGTTGTCAGCTGTTCTACATAAGAAATAAAAAGATGCCATACAACAGGGCTGTCAAACTCACTTTAGTTCAGGGGCCACTTTCACCCCAATATGATATGAAGTGGGCTGGACCAGTAAAATAATAACAGTGAAAAAAGTAAAATTACATTATGATCATGTTCACATCTACAACGTTTCCTTAAAAATCTGAATAACATGAACAACTTGAAATGTCTTCAGAAAAACAAGTGCAATTTTAACAATATTCTGCCTCAGTTTATCAGTTTACACATATACACTACAACATACATTACAATTACAAATACCCCAAACATATAGTACCAGGTATAATATTGGTAAAATTGCATTTATTTATCTTAAGACATTTCAGGTTGTTCATATTCATCAGGTTATTCAATTTTTTTGTAAAAGGATAGTTTATTAATGTAAACATTTTCCTGTATTTTTACTTTTTTTCACTAAAACAAAGATAAAATCTGCAGTTGTCATTATTTATAAGTTGTTATGATACTATTTTACTGATCTGACCCAGTTGAGATCTGTATGTGGAATCTGAATTAAAATGATTTTTACACCATTGATTGTTAATATCTTAAGTGTAATTTTTGCATTTCACTAATTCATCCTACAGGCCGGATTGGACCCTTTGACGGGCCAGATTTGGCCCCCGGGCCGCATGTTTGACACCTGTGCCATACAACATCAAACTTCCTTATTGATCCTTTCATTGTGCATCTAATCTTTTCAATCGTAAGGAAAAATATGACACCACAAATCCATCGCCAAAGGAGGGGGGGTTTGTCATTCTTCCAATTTAAAAGAATGAGTCACTGTACTAAAAGGGAGGCGTAGGTTATACTATTTAATTGTGGCCTTTGTACAGGGAGGTCTTCTAATTATTCACCAAAAAGTTCAATAAAAGGCCAGCAGTCAATGGTTAGACCTGAAATTGTTGAATACACTTCAAATATTGAAAACCAGAATGCAGTTAGACTTGAAAGTGACCAAAAAGAGTGAAAGAGAGTAGCAGGTGCTTGTCTACATCTATCACAAATAGATTAGATTAGATTAGATTGGAATAGATTAACCCCTGGGGAAATTTTTACCTCAATCTTTTTTCGTTTCTAAATGACCTTACTTGTTCCCATCCTACATTCAGTTCCATAGTGACAGTTCTACTTCTATAAATCGCATCAGCTTTGAAAGTGTTCTTCCCACTTTATTTCCATGTATGGAAATAGGTGTGTGTGTAGTACGTAGAAATTTGAAACCCCAGTTTAACAGGCTGTCATGTTACTGCTTTAACATACTGGTAAAAATGTGTTTTGTTCCAGGTTCAAAGAATATTGTTAATTCCATTTTGTGCTAAATAGCCCCAAAAAGTCTTGTAAGAGTTTCTTTCAAAATGATGTGAAACAGAAAATGTTTACTATTTTTCCTAAAGGGAAACATAACACGCATAACATGTCGGCAAAACACAATGAAATAGGCCATTCTGTTTTTATAATCTACACAAAATGATTTAATCACAAAGGAAACAAGAAAAGCACTCGGAAAGCGCAGACCTCCGCCAAGACAGATCTGCTCCCCCCGCTCACCACCAAAATGTAATCATTTCTTCCTTGTGCCTGTATCAACGTTTCCTGAAAATTTCATGAAAATACATCCATAACTTTTTGAGTTATCTTGTTAACAAACAAACAAACAAACAAACAAACAAAGCAAAGTGACCACAATACCACCTGGTGGAGGTAATCAGCTTTATTGCTTATTACTATCAAGAAACCAATAAACATGTTGTTTTATGTGAATCTATGTAAACCATCTGTTCTAAATCATGTGTGCAGCAGTGGAAGTACACCACATATGTGTAAAAGCAGAACTTTTCCTTTGTTCCAACTAATCCAAGAGGAGTTTATTAAACTGAAAAGTCATTTAACTTTTATATTTTTTAGTAGTATTGCAATGTAGAACATAGCATGCTTGCACTTGAAAACCCTCATCCTTCAGTCCACTCCAAAGCTTTTGCACTTACAAAAGGACAGAGGGATGACAAACTGATAACAACACTCTGCAGCGAGGGAAGAGGGTAAAAATGAAAATTCACAAAAAAATTTCATAAATTTCATATTTTTCACACAACAGCAAGGTACAATGGAACGTATCTTCTGAAATCAAAAATAAAGACCAAACAAAAGTTAAACTGATTTCTCAAAAAAAGAACAATAATCTGCAGAAAAGACAGTTTAAAGGATAGTGTTTATTAAAAACTGTACAGTGTGGAATGAATCACAACATGAACCGCACCAAAAGCATCACATGTTTTGGCACCAGTGTTAAGAATCATTTTAACTTATAAGTAATAACTTGATTCCCATAAAATCAGTTATAAAATCATTAGTCTCATGATTGCTTTTCGTCTCATGTTCACTCAGAGCTACTTTAGATGAATTCCTCTTACAGATCCAGTAATTTAGGCACTTAACTTGCAAATGAAAAGAAAAAAAAAATACATTAACTATTCTCTACCAAATTTTCTTTACTGTTATTTCCCTATAATACCACACTTTATTCCCACAAAAGCAAAAAGGAAACAGATAAAAAAAAAAAAAAAAAAAAAAAACAAGGTGGCTGAAGCAACTCATGGCATTAAACATATTTAAAAACTATTATGATTAAAAAATAAACTGGTAACAAATCCTATGCTTGTTTCCCAAAAAGTCACCAGTACCCAAACAAATGTTAACTTCAGTCTGACCTCAGATACTTATTTGCTTGTTTTCAGGAGCTTCACATTATATTTTAATAGACTCTTGAAATGATTGTTATTTTTTCACAGTGGTACAATCAAGTGTAAGCGTCCCTATATTTATCAACCTTTGTGCAACTTCTGCTTTTATTTCCCAATCTCTGTTAATGTGCAAAACCCTCCTGACAGAAGCTTTGTGTGGTTCAGTCCGAGCGGATGGACAGAGCCAGTTTGAGGCAGCCCAGCTCTTTGCCCTGACCACCCAGGACCCCCTGGACCCTGTAGTCCCCGTTGGTGAGCCAGTAGGGCAGATCCATCTCAGGCAGGTAGAAGTCCGACTGTGGCAGAGAGTAGGAGCCCTGAGGAGAGTGACAGGACTGTTGAGGACTGGAACCAACGACCAGCAGAGCCTAGATTTGTTCAATCCAGGCTAGATTTCTCTTTTGATGCATTTGTGAATGAACTTACACTCTATTTGTATCACACTATTTGTCGTAATTTTTTTTATTGTTTTGGAAGTCTGGGAGTTGGTACATTCTTTGACCAATGCTTTTATATATGCTTCTCTAATCCTATTTTAACATTTTGAGATTTTTATTTTAAGCATTTTGTTTTTATCTCCTTCTTGTAAAGCAAACTGAACTGCATTGGTATACGAAATGCCCTGTATAAAGAAACTTAAGGTAAGATAAGATAAGATAAGATAAGATAAGATAAGATAAGATAAGATAAGATAAGATAAGATAAGATATTCCTTTATTAGTCCCACAAGGGGAAATTCCAAATTTACAGCAGCAAGAGTGGAGCTATCACACTTATTCCTTTAGCTATCACACTTTTAAACTCTGACAGCAGTCATTTTAGTCATTTTATACATGAGTGTTTTTTAATGTTAAGAGATCAACAGGGTCTTTTAGTCTTTTAGCCTTCATTGATATTTACTGACTGTTTATTATTGATTATTTAATGCATTTATTTGTAGTTGCCTTCTGCTGATCTTGTATTTGCATACTGATTCATGTTTGTCACATGGCTCTTTGAATGTTGACTAAAGTCTGTGGTAAGCTAAAAATGAATTGCCCATTTGGGATAAATACAGTTTTCTGAATCTGAATCACAAACAAAGCACACAAGAGCAAAAAATACAAAAAAAAAAAAAAAAAAAGACAAATCAAAAAAAGCTATAAATACTATTTACAGCTGTGCACATGCTGAACATGCCACAGGTTAAACTTGTGTTACCTTCAAACTTTATCTACACACAGGAAATGTCAGGCACTTGTAATATTTATAGAACATATATCCGATCACAAGGGGATAGCTGTACGATGCATAAGGACTCATTGAGATCTGAACACTCAGATCTTTATATTTGGAGATGTTCTAAAACACATACAGGGTGGGGAAGCAAAATTTACAATATTTTGAGGCAGGGATTGAAAGACAGTGTATGACCAATTAGTTTATTGAAAGTCATGAGAATTTATTTGCCACAAGAAAATTTACATAATAGAAAATGTTTTTATTCTATGTGTCCTCCTTCTTTCTCAATAACTGCCTTCACATGCTTCCTGAAACTTGCGCAAGTGTTGCTCAAATATTCGGGTGACAACTTCTCCCATTCTTCTTTAATAGTATCTTTCAGACTTTCTCGTAATAGTTTTGCTCATAGTCATTCTCTTCTTTACATTCTAAACAGTCTTTATGGACACTCCAACTATTTTTGAAATCTCCTTTGGTGTGACGAGTGCATTCAGCAAATCACATACTCTTTGACGTTTGCTTTCCTGATTACTCATATGGGCAAAAGTTTCTGAAAAGGTATGGATAATAGTGTTAGGTATGATTATGACATCAATATATGTGGTTTCAAAACAATTGACGTAGTGCCTGCTGAGAAAAAAACAACTAAATGTTCATTGTAAATTTTGCTTCCCCACCCTGTATGTCTACATTCTTGATGAAATCTTCGCGATGTTTGCGAACTGCAATTGCGAAGTCTCGATATGCATGACACTGCTGTTGACACTTTAGTTTTATGGAAACAAGTGGGTGAAGTTGGTACTCAAATATGACACTTAAACACTGGCTTCACTTTTCAGCTCCAGAGGCTGTAGCTTATCTGCTATTAGGTTCCACCCCTTTTTTGTCCTTGAGGTAATATACAGTTATGTGAAGTAGAAACTCACGTACATGTTTTAAGTGTCTGAACAGTCAATCATCACTTAAGTGTCTGTAATGAAGAGAGTCGATAAAACAAAAGAGAAGAGTCAGTGTTATCATATTTACATATTCACTGACTCACAGCATCATCTCATGTAGAGATTAGCAGGAAAGAAAACACTCCACGTTTACAGTTACCCCATGACTTGAATGTACAAACATTACCAAACCAGTCTATAACCCTTGAAATGGAAGCTTGTGCTACATTTTCAGCAGCAGATGAGCTTGTTTTCACTGTGTGTAGAGTGAGGAAGTGAGATGGATCAGAAGTGACCACATGTTAATGCCAGGTCTGAAAAGGGCATCACACACTTTAAGAACAGGGCAGGACAAATACAGTGAAATAGGCCCAGCTGTTTTTTTTTTTTTTTTAATAGGAAAATCTCCTGATGATTCTATTCTGTGTTTTATAGAGTATAATGATGACTTTGTGGATATTTTATTCATTTTAGGGATATTTTAATGGTCAATTAAAAAAAAGCAGAAATATGCCAGTTGATCTAATAACTTTGACCATCATTGTACACATTGCCTTCTTTGAATCCTTGATAAAATGAAAATTCATCAGACATGGGGGTGTACTCACAGCGTTAAAGGGGCAGTGACAGGGCAGACCATAGCTGTGCAGTGGTTCAGGACAGTCCTGACCTGGAGGGATCAGCTGGTCCAAAAGGTCACAGGCGTCATGATAATGACAACTGCCTATTTCCTCCACACAGGGGATCTTCACCCAGAAACCCGCCACCTCCTTCTCCAACGTCACGTTCAACTGCGGAGAGGACAAAGAAAGTGTTAGATAACCTGATGGACTAATCTGAGACAAGTAAACCTGAAATCTGCTGATTTTTTTACACTACAAAGCACTACAGATGCTTGTCTACCAATAGCTTTTGTTCTTGATACCTCTAAGGAGTAAAAAAAAAAAAAGAGACTGGTGTGAGATCTACAAGGAGCATTTTTAAATCATCTGATATTGAAAACTGTAATATCTGTTCCCCAATCACTGGTACTGTTGTTTGTTTTATATAATGAGTCAGAGGATTCACCGCCTTTAACATTTGGGACTGAACTCTTTTAGTCTTTGAGGAAGTTTCATAAGAAGGTCACAAAGAAAACTAGTGTGTTTGCTCTGATACTTCTGAATATGATGTAACAAAGCCCTGAAGTGCAACGATGAACCATTCAAACTATGAATAAATGCAGATGAAAACAAACACCGTGTCGAGAGCTTGGTGCATAACATCACTATTACAAACTCAAACAGTGACCGGACAGCTTATTCTTCATCTACAGAAACAAGACAGATACTAAACCAATGACAGATGACACTGTCAAAAATAAAGCCATCCCTAATCCTCAAGAAGACAAACACATAAATGCATAAAACACTTTATGGCTCATCCTACATTAAGTCACTCAAATTTCTCAAGTTTTACTTACGGTTTCATGAATTTTCAGTTCACTTCAGCTCAGTTTATTTCAAATACGCAACAAAAAAACAAAATAATCCTACTTAAGTGTCTAGAAATAAAACTTCAACAAAACATGAAAACTTATACATATACATGAAAACAAAAGACTTCATTTGTATATTCTAAAAGGAGTAGGAGGACGTGTCATTTATTTATAAACTTAAGTTCCACCCTTCTCCAATTCTGAGTTCACGGGACCTGACGAAATCCTAAAACCAAACACTAGACACATTTCTAAAGTTTTGTCCTCAAAGCTAATGTCATCATTTGTGTATATGGTTCTTATTTTGCACTGGATTGGATTGAAATTTGTACTGAACCTCTAGCAAAAGAATAATTTGCAACATGTAATCATGTAAAGTTAATAGTAGTAGCTGAAATGTAATTAATATAATGTTGTAAAATTATACTGTCATTTTTAGCTAAAAACACCCCTTTGTAACACATTTTACCTGCCATTTTTTCCCCAAAAGGTATAACAGAGTACAACCATATGGTTTTGCAATTTCCCACAAACTTAACTGATGTTTATATATGAATATTTTTCTATAAAATCCATGAATCAATGACATTAACTGAAAGATTGACTTAAGTTATTCTGAACTCCTATTATCCCAGTGGACATGCACGTTAATAGAAATGACACACAAAACCCTGCAGGGAAGAGGAACAACAGCAGCATAAAGTGTCATGTAACAGGTTATTACAAAGAGGAAACACTCTGCAGGGTTCATCACATGATGAAAGCACATTATCCTCTGGTTACAAGCAGTGTAAAGCAGTGATCATAATCTGACTGAACCATAAAGCATGCGATGTCTCAACAGGAAGAAACAGCGTGTCCTTCACTTTAATAACCAAACTTGCAAAACAGAAACACTAATATAATTTGGGAGGAAATCAGTATCATAAGAGTATTTTTACAAAATGTCATGTAGATGCTTTAATATATTTGAAATTGTCAAAAACAAAAAAACAAAAATTCAGAGTGTATCAACCAAATTATCTTCTCATTACTGCAATTTAGGCTTTGTTTACTCTGCATTATAAACTATAATATATCCATGTGATTCTGCAGCTTTGCAAGAATCTTGTTATTCATTTATTCTACCATCTAATTGGTTTTATAGTTCTTAACAAGATTAGTAGCCCAGTTTATTTTTTTATTGCTACACATGTGATCAAAGATAAAGCAAAGTATGTATGACAATCTGCTGAGCTCTGAAGTAATCTAATGTTTGCTCGGCCTGAAAACCTACCTCTGATGGTCTGAAAACATGGACGGGTAGAGGGCTAAACTTTTTTGCATGTTATCACTGGGTTCAAATGTGCAGCTTTATCATCAACACTTTAATTTAATGTGAATTTTAATGTGAAACTACATGAGACACGCAAAACATTTAGCGATCATAAAAATGATGAGAATAACTGTGTTCATTCCGTGCCAAACAGTTCCGTATAAAATCATGAACCACCACACTCACAGTATGTTTGTCTCTGAATGACATGTTTGTTCCTTTGAATGATTAAGCATAATACAGCTTTAGAAGCATAAAATGTCCTTTAACTGCTGTGCTCACATGAAGCACACAGGATTAGGAATAGGTTCAGACATGTCTATTTCAACACAGCAAATTTAACAACTTCCCAACGCAGAGACTAGACAGTAAACACTGCACAGAAATCAGTCTGGTGTAATACTGGATTTACTGGATGCACTCAGTATTAGAATCACATTCTGTTGTTACATCCTGGTTTTTACAGTACCTACGTTCAGATGACAGGTACTGAATTCTGTTGGATTCATACATTGGTTCATTTTTTGAGATTGTTGAAGAAAATTACCTGTTTATGAAAGGACACTGAAATAAAGCATATTTTTACAAGTACATTAAATCAGAAATGTACTAGACTGCTTACCTTAAGCTTCAAGTCTCCACATGTTGTAAGAAAATGAGAAAACAGATGTCTGTTTTCTATGTAAACAACATAAATCACATTTAATCTCATCTTTTTAACTGATTTTGTCCTCAATCACATGCAGCTCTGATTTCACATTGTCAAACTGAAACTTCAATGTGTCCAGCAGAGTGCTTCTGTATTGATTTAAACCATTTGTACTTATATTAAAAATAGATCTGAATGACCACTTAACATTTAAATTGCTTGATTGTTCAGAATTCAGGGCGATTGGTTGAATTTACTCAAACTGTTGTGACTATAACGTGGTGACTTCCTGGAGGAACTGATATGTGCTAAAGGTGCTACAACAGTCTCTTAGGGTTTATTTCTGTATTTCACTTCTCTGTAAAGGTCAGTGCACTCACACTCAGAGGAGCAGCCAGATCTACAGACGTGGACCCGGAAGCCGAGGCAGTCAGGTCTCCAGGGATGGGGATGGGGTCTGGAGACAGAGTCAGGGTCTTGAGCACAGCTGGAGCGTCTGGCTTCCCACAGTTCTTCCAATCAAAGCCCAAAATCTGGAAGAAATGGGGTGTTCATTTATTGACATTATCGATTTTTAACAAGACTCTCTTTAAGCTGTTTTTTAGAGAGGTGTCTTGTGTTTGAAGAATTTCACTGCATCCTTTTTTTTAAGTTTCTACTTGACCTAAAATGGCCCTGTACTGTAGTCATTTCTATACTCACAGTATCATTTCTCTAAAATCTAATATTTACCTAATTATCACAAGATATGTAGTGATTCAAAACATGATTTTGATGTAACATAATGTGAAAATATGATTTGTCCCAATAGAATTTTATAAATTATTCTTAAATGTGAATGTTTGTTTACAAACCTCAAAAGCTTCTGCTATTAATCAAAAATAATGCAAGAGAGAAAATGCCTTTGTTTCTTTTGCTGCTGCTGTTTCTTCACTCTTTTACCATCTATATATTTGTTTTACCTGCTAAAAAAGTATTTTTTTTTTTTTAAATTTCAAGTTCATGATTGTTCATAATCAGTCACAGAATATTATTGTGATTCTCTCAATTCCATTTTTCACTTACTTCGAGCGCTAATACAATTTCTAGTAAATTCAAGAGGGGTTTATTAAAGTAACTTAAGGAGCAATTATTCCTCAACTAATAAAGTGATATCACAAACATGTCAAATCAGACCCACATAGTTTATAGTGTAACTGAACCAATAGTTTATTAGTGGAGAGTTCAACTGCTCTCTTTGTCTGTAGATGATTTGTCACATGTATTCTATAGATAATCTATTGAATATGGACTTTTCACTTTTTCCTGTATGAAGTATAAGGAAAAAAGTCAATATTGTTAAATTTTTTTGTTATATATTTTGCAATACATTTCTACAAGCATCTGTCTAAATATGTCATATTAAATGTTGAACATTAACGGCAGGAATGTCTATGGTATGTTCTCTGTAGACTAAACAAACAAAGTGCAATGTGTTATTTGCACAAGAGATTACATGGCAGACACCTCTATGAAATTTCAAGCCTCGTCGAGCTCTGGACAAAACAATTTCTAACATGTTTTACTTCCAGATTTCTGTTGTGTGTAAAATGGAGTAACATGGAAAGGGGCTGCAAAATGGGAAAGACAAGAGCTCACAAATATTCCCACTGACCAAACAGAAACATTACTTCACTGTTGAGGGAAGGCAGTTTTTCTATTTTCACGTGAGCAGTGCCATAAAAAAACCTTTACCCCACTGATCCATTTTTTTTTTTTTTTTTCATGCAAGACCTGCAAAAAAGTATTAATAATAAACAAACATGTAATTTTTTAATCTATGTGGCATTTCCTGCAATTCTTACATAATCTTATAAATGATTCTTGTATCATTTGATCACTTTTATATGCATTTCATAACCTGTTGGTAAAAACAAATACCATCCTATTAAAACATGTTAAATGTTATTTCCCTTAATTATATTTTTACCAGAACTACACAAACACATTTAATGTAAAACATGTTTAATGGATCTAGTTGCAGATATGGGTCACATGGTCAAATAGTCAAACAATGAAACAACCCAAACTATAATCTAAAAAAGTAACTCAAGTTATAAGAGAACTGTATCTGAGCAAAGAATACATATTTTCCTCATGTTTATAGTGGAGGTTTTAAGTAGTTTGCATCCAATCAGTGGTTAGAAATCGCTTCAGGACTATATTATCTCCTTTTAAAGTTGACTTAGATTTTGTTTAAGATGTCATTATGATATTCAAACCATTCTAAACACACTGAATATTAAAAATGACTTAATTTCGTCATATTTCCTTACATATTATCAGTCTAATATCAGTGTCTGTATTCACCTGCCCTTTGGTGATCCTCCTCATGCCGGTTCTTCCCCCTGTCGTTACAGCCACACAGAGGCTAAAAATCAGCGTTAGCATCAACCCTTTGTCCATCCTGAGTCTTTCGAATGTTTACACACACAGGGAGATCAACAACCCGCCGTTAAAACCGGTTAAAATGACCGTTCAGCCCGTAGGTGCTGTTCTCAGTCTCTACTTGCTTCTGCTGTTGCGGCTGCACTTCCGTGTTTACCATCAGCCCAGTGTCACGTGACCGCCGCGTGTTCCTGCGCGAGTCAGGATATGTTTTCAATGAATGAGTTATGGGTCTGTTACAAAAGAAGAACTCTGTATTAATGTGATTTTATGTATTGCTAAATTCTGTATTCACAAAAGCAAATGTCAAAAATGCCCAGCCAACTTTTGTGTTTTCAAAAATGAACTCAAACTGTACATGAAATCCTTAAAATGTATGAAAAAACCCAATGCTGTAAAACTTCACTCTTATTTATGTGACATTCCCCTGGACTCAAATGAACAATGAACTAACCTCCCCTTGCAGACTGTTTTGTTTTTTTTTTTCTTTTTTCCCTCTCTCTCTCTTTCTTGAAATGTAATTGTTCCCATTTGTTGCTGATGCACATTCACAATGCCATGTTTGTTATAAGGCACTGTTATACTGTTATTTTTGTATATTTTGTCAATAAATATTAAAAAAAAAAAAAAAAAAAAAAGTTATGGGTCTGTTAAGTGGTTAGACAAAATGGAAATTGTAGAGTAGTAAGCAATAATTAAATTTGTGAAGATTATATTTTTATTGGACCTGTTTTTGTTTTTTTGTCTTTGTATTTCCAGAAACAGATTTGTTGCCACTGGTTTTCACACAGAAGGAAACTAATTTAGGTCAGTCATAGCATACAGGGTGGGGAAGCAAAATTTACAATGAATATTTAGTTGTTTTTTCTCAGCAGGCACTATGTCAATTGTTTTGAAACCAAACATATATTAATGTCATAATCATACCTAACACTATTATCCATACCTTTTCAGAAACTTTTGCCCATATGAGTAATCAGGAAAGCAAACGTCAAAGAGTGTGTGATTTGCTGAATGCACTCGTCACACCAAAGGAGATTTCAAAAATAGTTGGAGTGTCCATAAAGACTGTTTATAATGGAAAGAAGAGAATGACTATGAGCAAAACTATTACGAGAAAGTCTGGAAGATACTATTAAAGAAGAATGGGAGAAGGTGTCACCCGAATATTTGAGGAACACTTGTGCAAGTTTCAGGAAGCGTGTGAAGGCAGTTATTGAGAAAGAAGGAGGACACATAGAATAAAAACATTTTCTATTATGTAAATTTTCTTGTGGCAAATAAATTCTCATGACTTTCAAAAAACTAATTGGTCATACACTGTCTTTCAACCCCTGCCTCAAAATATTGTAAATTTTGCTTCCCCACCCTGTAATAATAAATGTACAACAGCATGCAAGTGATCATGGATCATTCAAAGTCCATAAGTACACTATAGTGAAGTGTTTATTAAGTAACAGATAAATAAAGAGCAGATTGTCTTTTATATTTCCTGTTTCACTCTTAAATGTTCTTGCCTGTCTTTCTGCACTTTGTTTTATTTTACTGCTGTAAACACTGCAATTTGACCACAGTGGGATCAATAAAGTCATATCTCAACTTATCTTACATATACTGGTATTGAGGTTTTCCCAAATCAATATAAGCTACTTTTCCAGAAACTACCTTTACCACTGAAATAAACCCCCCAACTTATCCCTGAAAAGTTCCAGTACTTTTTAGATTCCTCAGATTCTGGAGGGGTGGGGCTGTGTGCTGAAGAACGGCGACTGGTGACAGCGTTCACAGCGAAACACAGACTCATCTGACTATAGCACACATTTCCACTGTCATACAGTCCATCTGAGATCAGTTTGTATCTGTGAAATTCAACAGCATAACTGCACGGACCTGCCAGTAGGATTCCTCCTTTTGTCCTTTTTCATGCCCAACATTACTTTTTTAACAGCTAATATCCATCTCTATTACATATACAAATAAAGACAATGAATGAGTGCATGTTGTGCGGTATATCCCATGAATAAAAATTAAATAAGTAAACCTTTCCATTTTATACCTCTTGAATCAGAATCACATATCACTGCCATCATTCAAGACCCTGTATCTGATCCACTTCATCCAGGAAACTAGCCCTTTTTACACAGCTTTTCTGTCGCAGGACCATGGCTCAGATGGTAGAGTGGGTAAAGCATTCAATAACTGAAGGGATGGTGGTTCAAATCCTGCTCTGTCCTAAATCATGTGCTGTTGTGTCCTTGGGCAAGACACTTCACCCTCCAGTGCTGCTACTCACACTGGTGTATAAATGTTTGGTGGTGGTCGGAGGGGCCGAAGGTGTGGATTGGCAGCCATGTTTTTGTCAGTCTGCCCCAGGTCAGCTGTGGCTACAAATGTAGTTTACCACCACCAGAGGGAGAAAGTGAGAGTGAATGAATAATGGATCCAGTGTACGTGCTTTGAATATGCATTCATAGAAAAGCATTATATAAATCTAATCCATTATTATTATTACTATTTCACCTTTATCATGACTTTGTAACACCTCTGGAGGTAGTAACAGAGCCGTGATAAAGGTGGGATCATGATTCCAGAAGACTGTGTGAAAGGAACACCTGTCATTCTGCAACCAAGTTGTGTCGTTTTGATGACAGCTGTCAGCCTGGCAGGCGGGGGCAGCATCTCACAGGTGTTTCATCACCAAAACAAACCATCACACACACACACACACACGCACGCACACACACACACGCACACACACACACGCACACACACACACACACACACACACACACACACACAGTAGCAAAGAACATATTTAAGGTCATTTTCCTGCTTTTGGGGAATCACTCTGATTAGACTGCATTGCTGTACTCTGTCAGACTGTTCCCTTCTGCTGCAGAATAAACCTGAAAGAAAGACGGTTCTGTCTTTCAAGCAACACAAAAATTCCACCAAACACTCCTTAAAAAAATGTATCTACAGTATCATTTTCATTAACACTTTAAACTAACACATCTATGTAGGTCTGGGACTTTTGCACAGTGCTGTAGTTCATAACAACACAGACATATACAAAAGTAAGTCTGTACTGCAGAGGTTAAGGTGTGGACATAAAGCCTGTAATGAGGTCAAGCAGAAAAGCATGAGAACATCCTCAGTGGTCTGAATGTGACAAAACCATCACGGAAACCATCTATAAAAATAAACGTCTTTGACATTTGTGTGCAGCAGATGTGACATGTGGGTGTCTCACATACTTTTACCTGAGTATCCACTTATTGTCAGCAAAATTTATTGAAGTAATCCTAAGAATCAAAATAAAAGAACTGGATTTAGTCCTGCTGACTGGTACTATTAACACTGGGGAAACACCAATCCCTGGACGTTTGACAGAAGAAAAACAAAGTTCTGCATCTATCTTCACAAATCTATTTTCAGTTTTTTGACATGATCTTTGGTTCTTGGTGACATATTGGAAGATTTTAACATTTATTGAAATACAAAGAAGTCATAAACATCTGAAATGTGTGGTTAAATACTTTCTATTTTTAATTCATCAGAGGCTAAAGAAGGTGGAAACTCCTCATTTAACCTTTTAAAATCTATTGTACTTTAAAGGCTTGTTATATTGTTCTATCAAAAGCAAATAGCAAAATATATTAAATGAATTCAGTGAAAGTTTAAATTAGTGTAGATCAGAAAGTAAAGGACCAAACAATTTGACTATAGCACGTATTTAGTTACATGTTGCTACATTTTAATTTGGCTTAAAGTATTAAATGTTTACTGACAATAAGGCACATTTTATTCTTGGCTGTATCCTGCTCATGTATACGCGTTAACCCATAAAGACCCAGTGCTACTTCTGTGGCAGTTCCCAAATGAATTTTTCTCTATTTCTACCTTTCTTAACTGATTTATCACCATTTTTAAACATACAGTATATATATATTGTCCTCTGTATTTTGCATTTTTTTGGTGTAAATCATGTATTTTCCTATATTTAATTCACAGATCATGTAGATGCTCATGAAAACTCACAGTAAATTCAAAGTTAATTTTATCAAAACAAAGGAAAATGAAGAAAAACTTACTTTTTCAGCAAAGGTATTGCTAACTGAATATAAAAACAAGTGTCTCCATCCACTGTCATTGATCCAACTCCATGGGTTTTACTGGTGAATCAATGTTGTAGAAGATGATGGTGTTTCAGCATTCACTACAGAGCCTCTGAACGTTCAAATGACTCATATAAGATGACCATGAAAAGATGACAAACTGCATTTTACACCAATTATTTACATGTATTGATAGAATGAGTGGATCAACAGGTATTGAACAGTTTATATCTGAAGATGATTTGTGTCACCGGTGGCTCTTTGGGTTTCCGTGGGTTAAAGAAAGTATGTGACTGATCTGATGTTCACTGCTAGAACATGAGGCAGTCAAGAATAGCTGTGAGAAAACTGTGGTTTAAGCTCAGCATAGATGTATGCAGACAGACGAAGGGTGGTGTTAGATACAGGTTGTGGTCACATATGATTGGACAGTACAAGGGCATATGAGGGAGGGTAAGGTTATAAAGTCAACATCTTTAAGTTACACCGATGTAGCTGAGCACTGTCTGTGAAACAGGTAAACACACTTTTATGTGAAGGCTTAGACGCATTGGTTCAGTTACAGTCAGCATCAATAATCATGTTTATTTTTCCACAGAGAGCAGCTAAGTAGCAGAAAGAAGAAGTCATCATAACTCCTCTTCGAACAGGTTTGTGTCTCTTTATACGTTTTGGTGTCAATGAGAGTTTGTGTTTTGCATTTTCACTGGAAAGGGTTCATAGCGGGTCATTAACCCAAAAGGACCCAGTGTTACTTTAGTGTCAGTTCCCAACTCAATTTTTCTGTATATTTAACCTTCCCTAAATGATTTATCACCAATTACTGTTATGTTATCTTCTGTAATTTGTGTTTTTTTTTCAGTGAAAATCAGGTATTTTCCTACATTTAATTTACTAATCATATAGATGTTCATAAAAGCTCAGGGTAAAGTAGTGGGTTATTATATCAAAAACAGAAAACTGAAGAAAAAGTGACTTTTTCAGCAAATATATGAATAACTGAACATAAAAACAAGTGCCTCCATCCACTGTCATTGATCCAACTCCATGGGTTTTACTGGTAAATCAATGTTATAGAAGATGACGGTGTTTCCACAGTAACTACGGAGCCTCTGAACGTCCAAATGGGTCATATCTGATGACCATGAAAAGATGACAAACTGTATTTTACACCAGTTATTTACATGTATTGATAGGATTAGTGGATCAACAGGTATTAGACAGTTTATGTCAGCAGATGGGTTAGGTAGACAGTGGATGTTTGGGTCTTTATGGGTTAAATCATTATTATTCAATTACTTTACATTAATTAATTAATTAATTAGACATTATTATCCATCATTTTACTTTAAATAATTAAATATGTAGTAATAAATTACTTTTAATCAGTGGTTGAGTGAAAATTACATTGAAAACTTACATTTTCTGTGCATTTTCCTCCTTCCTTATTTACAAAGGAAGCCAGGATGAAGATCCAGTTGGTCTTTCTGGTGGTGGTTCTTCTGTACGCCACTGCACTCTCTGAAGATCAAGACATCGCTCCATATGACAAGTTCAAAAACCAACATGTTATTGTTAAGATGAGTGATGATAAGTGTGATTCTGTGATAAAATTCAGGAAAATCAAGTACAAAAACGGTTGTAAAAAGATAAACACATTCATCCTGGGTAGCGTCAAGACAGTCACAGCCATCTGTAAACCTAAAGGACAAAACACATACAGTGGCAAGATCGTAAGCCAAAAAAAGTTTAAGATCATTGTGTGTAAACTGACAAAAAACTCGCCAAAGTACCCAAAATGTCAGTATGAAGGTCATTCATTCACCAAGAAGATTGCAATCACGTGCAAAAAAGGTCTTCCTGTGCACTATGATCGAGATGTTGATGACAGAGAGGAATGAGCAAACACTAAATGTGAACCTTTCTTTTCTTGTTCTGTAAATAAATTGATTTATCAGTATACATTTGTCCTGTTTTAATATATAAAAACCTTACAGACATCATCAGTGCATTTGATTATAGATACATGATACATGCATAATAGATACATTATGATTATAATGAATTACATGAGTTATATTAAAGGAGTCATATGTAGGATTGTGGCCAAAAGTGGTGCTGCAATCACATTCAAAATACTGGAGAGCGTGGTATCCTCTCCCCCTCCCCCCAGACTAGGGGCTGCCACACTCTAAGAAATGATTTCATGGGGTTAGTAAGTTAAGCTTAAAATCAAGAGCTTTTCCTGCTTGAAAAACTAAGTCTGTTACATGTATGCATTGTAGTCAGTTGATATGTTGGTCTAAATCTAAAGGGAAACAGTCTTAACTTAGTAACATATCGATTTTGAACAGACATTTCTGCCTTAACATAGAAGTATATTAAGTTAGTATAACTTAAAAATCTTGTAAGCTTCCTCTAAAAGCTGAGTACAAAGCTGACGTGGCTGGACATATTTCGCTGACAGACGGAGGGAAACACAGAAAAAAGAGATAGGAACACAATTTTACACATAACTTTACTAAACTTGAAGGCTTGATAGGTAGAATTTAGCTTTTTTTATTGACAGCAGTTAATAACTATCAACACAAACGACAAGATCATGATTGGCAGATAGGTGATGGGCGGAGCATCAGACCAAAACACAAAATGACAACATAAACATTACTTGTGGGCTGACATTTGACTTTTCAAATGCAAATATTCTGGCTGGACTACTACTGTCAGTGATATCAGTATTTAAAATGAACATGATTCTTTAATGTCTGGTGACATTCAGGGTCATTTTATGATTACTGGGAACATAATTCTTACATATAGCTCCTTTAAAATTGATGGTTATAGTTAGAATACTCAGAATCATTCAGTAAATCTGTATATACAGCTGTAAAAATATTTATTACAATAAAACAACAGAGTTTAACATTTTAATGCCAATTTGACTACATGATGCCACATGCTTTATTTAAAAAAAAAGATAAAACATGAGATATTTTCCATATAACTCATAGTGGAGGGAAGTGGAATTGTTTATATTACTCTTGGACATAAATATTAGTCAAATATTAGCAGTACCACTGATTTCATTGCATTAGTAGTTTTTATTTGCAAATACCTCATTGAATTTCACTAAAATCACATTTTTACATCTCATATAAAAATTACTAATGCAATGAAGTCAATGTCAATAATCCCTGACATGTCCAAGACTGAAATAAAACAATGCCACATTCCCCCACTGTGTATTATTAGGAAAATGTATCATACTTTCAGTTTAAATAAATAAATAAATAAAATGAGTGGCATCGCACGTTCAAAATGGCATTTAAAGGGTTAAGGTAATGGTTTGCATTAAGCCCACCTTATTGCATGCTGTGGTTATGAACAGAAAAGCATGTGAACATCCTGACTGGTCTGAATGTGACAAAACCATCAACAAAACCCTGTACAAAAACAAAGGTATTTGACATTAATGATGAATAACATTCAATCTCCCTCCATGTTCATATCGCTACAGGTCACATGTCGTAGGTTATGATACCTGGAACACACAGTGACTTCAAGTGTGGTGAAAGATTTTGTATTTCTATTTTTCACATCCTGTGCACTTTCCTGCTTTACTAGCCTTGTTAAACAGAGATGAGGTTCATAAATGGAGACAGTTCTACGACTGAACTTCTTTATCGAAACAGATATTTATGTTTTAGTGATGCATTAGATAGCTGATCAAATGTGGCTAGCCAGTTGTCAGTCTGTGACCACAGCTGTGTTCATTAGACGTCAACAGGATGAAGGTGGTTAGATGTGCAAAAAGAGAAGAGCAGCACAAGTTCTTCACTGTGATTTAGGTCAAGGGGTTCTTATGAATGAGAAAGTATGACACTTCTCAGCAGTCCCTACGATTATCTCAAAATGTTTCTATCTCAAAAATCTAAGAACTAATCTTCATCCTGTTATTATTAGGGGTTAATTTTATTTGTAGACTGTTGGTCCGTTGAAGGTCATCAGTGGTGCTTTACTGATGCAACAGCTGACTTGAATGAATCTAACAGGTTCAGAATGAATCATCTGGATGCTCTGTAACCTTTGCCTTTGCTGCAGGTCTGTAGTTCCACTACCGCTACCTCCAGCCACTTAGATATTGTGTTTATCATGGATATAAACATCACAGCTGAGCACATTATATCCCAAACAGAAAGCTCCTAAAGCATGTACAGTGTTTACTATGACATATGTACACACAGTGTTTTACAAATGTTACTACAATATTAAAAGTGATGCTCAGTGCAAAGATGCAACAACTGTCCACCCAACCATCTACATGAGGCAGTTTACCTGATTGTACAAGTTTATACCTGCTGGTGCTCAGTCATTGTTTCAGAAAATGTGCCACCTAGTGGTAGTACGCCCAAAAGAAAAGGAAGAAAAGGTAAGGAACAGTACAGCTGACCCTAATATTTTAAACTTTACTGTTGGGATATGTTTTATGATTTACTCCCTCAATATGACAAGTTCAAAAAACAGCATGTTATTGATCAGATGAGTGTTGATAAGTGTGATTCTGTGATAAAAGCCAGGAAAATCAGGGCCTACAATGGTTGTAAATGGACCAACACATTCATCCAAGGTAGCTTCAACAGTCACAGCCATGTGTAAGCCTAAAGGATGAAAACCATACAATGGCAAGACTGTAAGCCATGAACACTTTAAGATCATTGTGTATAAACTGACAAAACACTTGCCAGAGTATCCAAAATGTCAGTATGAAGGTCAATCATTCATCAAGAGGATTGTAATCACATGTGAAAGGTTTTCCTGTGCACTATGATGGAGATGTTGATGACAGAGAGGAATGAGCAAACACCTGATGTGAACCTTTCTTTTCTTTTTCTGTGAAATAAATTGATTTAGCAGCATACATTTGTCCTGTTTTAATATATAAAAACCTTACAGACATCACCTGTGCATTGGGTTATAGATACATGATACATACATTATAGATACATTATGATTATAATGAATTACATGAGTTATATTAAAGGAGTCATATGTAGGATTGTGGACAAAACTGGTGCTGCAATCACATTCAAAATACTGGAGAGCATGATATCCTTTCCCCCTCCCCCCAGACTAGGGGCTGCCAGATCCAGCATGAGCGTCTACTACTACAAGGAGCTACCATGGCAAGCAACGAGTCCTACATCAGTGTTTATACCGGCCCCGGTCTCTTCACCTGGTCCTGGGCCGTGGTCTGTTCACCCAGGGAGAGCCGGCGTTGGTCTTCAAATTCTTCTCCACTTTCAGCTGAATCAATGTTTCAAAAGTATCTCCTATACATCTCCTTGTTTTTTTCTCATTTTGTCATGACATATTTGGGAATAATATGAGGCCTTTTAGGTTTAGTAACGTCAGACATTTGTGATCAGAAATGTTCCCAGCTGAAGCTCAGTGGGAACTGGTAACCTGAATGCTGAAACACTACTGACGTCATGATAGACAGATAGGTGATGGGCAGAGCATCAGACCAAAACACAAAATGACAACATATACATTACTTGTGGGCTGACACTTGACTTTTCAAATGCGAATATTCTGGCTGGACTACTACTGTCAGTGATATCAGTATTTAAAATGAACATGATTCTTTAATGTCTGGTGACATTCAGGGCCATTTTATGATTACTGGGAACATAATTCTTACATACAGCTCCTTTAAAATTGATGGTTATAGTTGGAATACTCAGAATCATTCAGTAAATCTGTATATACAGCTGAAAAATATCTATTTTTTAAAAAAACAAAAAAAAAGAGTTTACCCCTTTATTGTCAATTTGACTAAGTGATTTAATATGTTTAATTGAAAAAAATACAAAACATGAGATGTTTTCCATATAACTCCTAGTGGAGGGAAGTGGAATTGTTTTATATTACTCTTGGACATAAGTATTTGTCAAATATGAGCAGTAACACTGATTTCAATGCATTAGTAGTTTCCCTTTGCAATACCTCATTGACTTGCACTGAAACATAAAAATTACTAATGCAATGAAGTTGATGTCAGTTTTCTCTGACATGTCCAAGACTCTCAAATAATGCCACATTCCTCCACTGTGTATCATAAAGAAAATATTTCATATTTTGTGTTTTTATTTGTCTTGTTTTTAATAAAAACACGTGGCATCAAATATTTAAAATGGCATTTAAAGGGTTAAGGTAACGGTTTGCATTAAGCCCACCTTATTGCATGCTGTGGTTATGAACAGAAAAGCATGTGAACATCCTGAGTGGTCTGAATGTGACAAAACCATCAACAAAACCCTGTACAAAAACAAAGGCATTTGACATTAATGATGCATAACATTCAATCTCCCTCCATGTTCATATCGCTACAGGTCACATGGTGTAAGTTACAATACATGGAACACACAGTGACTTCAAGAGTGGTGACTGATTTTGTATTTCTATTTTTCACATCCTGTGCACTTTCCTGCTTTACTAGCCTTGTTAAACAGATCCTTCACTTCAGGACAATAATAGAGATGAGGTTCATAAATGGAGACAGTTCTACGACTGAACTGCTTTATTGAAACAGATATTTATGTTTTGGTGATGCATTAGATAGCTGATCGGCATCAAATGTGGCTAGCCAGTTGTCAGTCTTTGACCACAGCTGTGTTCATTGGACGTCAACAGGATGAAGGTGGTTAGATGTGCAAAAAGAGAAGAGCAGCACAAGTTCTTCACTGTGGTTTAGGTCAAGGGGTTCCGATCAATGAGAAAGTATGACACTTCTCAGCAGTCCCTATAATATTCTCAAATAAAATGTTTCTATCTCAAAAATCTAAAAACTTATCTTCACCCTGTTATTAGCCAATGGGAGTTAATTTTATTTGTAGACTCCTGGTCCACTGACGGTCATCAGTGGTGCTTTACTGATGCAACAGCTGACTAATGCATGTAACAGCTTGAATGAATCTAACAGGTTCAGAATGAATCATCTGGATGCTCTGTAACCTTTGCCTCTGCTGCAGGTCTGTAGTTCCACTACCGCTACCTCCAGCCACTTAGATATTGTGTTTATCATGGATATAAGCATCATAGCTGAGCACATTATATCCCAAACAGAAAGCTCCTAAAGCATGTACAGTGTTTACTATGACATATGTACACACAGTGTTTTACAAATATTACTACAATATTAAAAGTGATGCTCAGTGCAAAGATGCAACAACTGTCCACCCAACCATCTACATGAGGCAGTTTACCTGATTGTACAAGTTTATACCTGCTGGTGCTCAGTCATTGTTTCAGAAAATGTGCCACCTAGTGGTAGTACGCCCAAAAGAAAAGGAAGAAAAGGTAAGAAACAGTACAGCTGCCCCTAATATTTTAAACTTTACTGTTGGGATATGTTTTATGATTTACTCTTAAAAGGAAGGATATGATGTTGTCAACAGGTTCAACCTGTGGATACAAAGTTTATTTGAATTGGATTAAATTATTTAGGCTAAATTAATTATTAGACTCTCATTTCTACCACAGGATGGGAGCATTGAGACGAAAGATGACTGTAGGGAACTACTCCTCATCTAGTCAACTGGATTTGAAATTGTACTTATTTATTACTATATATTTTTATTTCCAGTATTCATACGATGTACAACACTATGGAAAACATGGTTGTTTTTAAATGAGCTTCATATATAAAGCTGGGTTTGATTGAATTGGAAAATAGTCATGAAAATGACACAAACAAAGCAGGAATGAAGTCTTTACGCTCTTCACTCATGTTTCAGCTGCTGAATTGGGGTCATCTTCATAGTTTACTTATCTGGTTAAAAGTGTGATTATTACAGACTTCCTCATTAATATTGTCAAGGCAACAAAAAAAAAAAAAGTGACTACCAGTTACTACCAGTTATGCGTGTTGGGGGCTGCATGTCTGAAACTATATTAAAACCTGACCATGTTCTTCTGTTTGGTCTCACATCACTATATGCACCAGTGTATGGAAATAAAGTGTAAAACCTCTGCAACACCTACAGCAGGCACAGAGTGCGGTTCTTTCTGCATTTGACCACCATGATTTCTATAAATACATCAAAAGGATCTCATATGAAAGTAGACATGTGAAAGCCACGAGGCATCAGCAGACTCATCTCGTTAAGTTTCCCTCTATAAGCTGTATTTTTTAGTTGAATTAGAAATACATTTTATGCCATAAAACTAGTGATTTGTTTAACTGAGTCACTATTCACTTGTGTGAAATCTGACTTTTTTAAAATGTTTTATTGTGTTTAGAATAAATACACAAATGGACACATGCAGAGTTTCCATTTTATCTGTTTTTTTATGCCTTGGTGGTGAAGAATATCTCAGCTTCAACTGTCATAAGGAATATATCACTAATATTACTACTCTGTAACTAAACAGATTATTAAAGCTGCGTTTGACTTTCATTTGAAGCGGAGCTCCACGCAGCCACATTCTGGCCGCAGTGGCAACAAACATGGAAACGGCTTCATTGCCTCTTGGTACTGCGGCTCCGTGGAGCTCTGCTTCCCACAAAGCATGTCGTGACAAATTCCCGAAAATGCCCGAGTGACCTACTGGCTCTGTTTGTAAACATACACAGTGTTTATGGTGGAGTACACTTCGAAACTGTTCACCGTGAAGGAAGAGATTCCGGTGCATAATCACAGAAAGACTTATGGATTCATGACACTTAGCCTATGACTGGGGTTAGGGTTAGGGTTAGGGTTATTCATCAATGAAAAATCAAACCAAAAAAATCTTTAGGTACAACTCCAAAATGTTAATTTTTTCATGAATATTATCACTTTTTATTAAGATAAACCTGACAAACTTGTTTCAATTGTCCATAGAAACCTATTCAATGGGTCATTTTACAGCAGAAAGGTCAGACAAAGTTTAGAACATTAGTAAAGATCATCAGCTGAGGAGAATCATAAAAGAAATCAACATCTTTCTTTCCTGTTCTTTATTTCTAGTTCCTTTGATACTATTCTTAAATCAGTTATCTTGCCGTACCGTCTTAGGTGTTAAATCATGTGTTTGCACCACAGTGTCGACGCCCAACTACTAATGTATGAGAGATGGAAAGATTTGGTTAAGACCGTTTCCTCTGGTTTTATTTATTTTTTTAAAACACAAACATGAACAGAGACCAATCACATTGTTTTTATATGGTTCCACCCATTTCATTGTCTCCTCCCTTTATATAAAATTATGTTACGATCAGTCTGGTGTGAATTAGTCGCTGTGCATTATCAAGGAAAATGCTGACCATATTTTGCATAGTTCTTGTGTTCACTCTTGGGTGTAAGTATGCACTTTCACTTCTGTCATACTTTAGTTTGTGTCATTTTCTTCAACTTTATTTGCTGAAAATATATTTTCTTTTGCAATCACTGTTTATTTGACTTGGTTTTCATTTCATCTGTTTTCCAGGGTGCACAGAATATCGAAATGTTGTGACAAAGACCGCTCATGTTGGAGAGGATGTGACTCTAACTTGTACCCACCAGTCTTCACTGTCCAGCTCAGGACTCTTGGTTTGGGTCAGGGTTGTTGCTGGAAACTTTCCTGAAGTTTTAGGAGCGACTTTTACCTTTTATTCTGCCTCAGTTACTACATTGCCGCGCATAACAACTAAAAAGGAACCTGGAACATTTGTCCTCAGTATTAAAAGAACAACTCGTACAGATACTGCTCTGTACTACTGCGAACAACATGCAGACCTGAACACAATATTTTTGCAAACTACCTTCTTATACGTCAAAGGTAAATAAAATACTAAATGACTATTACAAATATGTTCACATTTTCATACCCCGCATTAGGCTATAATTTTGCATACTTTATATTTTATTAATTTTTTTCTCTTATCCATTTTTTGTGTTTAACTGCTGATATCTACCTGTTTTTCCATATGAGTAAAAACAATGGTATTTTCAGTTTTTGCATATGACAGAACTGCGAACTGTTGATTTGTGAGTGAGTAAACTTTTTCATTTGACATTTCCAGAACCAGAATCACATATCACTGCCATCATTCAAGACCCTGTATCTGATCCACTTCATCCAGGAGACTCTAAAACACTCCAGTGTTCAGTTTTCTACAACTTTGAGAAGAAAACATGTCCAGGAGATCCCAGTGTGTACTGGTTCAGAACTGGATCAGATACATCTCATCCCACTATCTTTTACACTCATGGAAACCGCAGTGAAGAATGTGAGATGAGATCTGAGACGCACTCTTTAAAGAACTGTACCTACGGCTTGAATAAGATCATCAGCTCCTCTGATTCTGGGACTTATTACTGTGCCGTGGCTGCATGTGGAGACATATTTTTAGGAAATGGAGCAAAAGTACATGTTAAAGGTAATGTTTGTCATTGAAACTGATGTATTTGTGTGTTAAATTATACAACTTAGAAGAGGCAATTTTGAATTAGTCCCACAACAGGAACATTTAAAATGTCACAGCAGCAAAATCAAGAACTAGTAGAAAAAGGGATAAAAAATAAAACATAAAAGCAAAGCAAGATGTAGTATGAAGGACATGTTACAAAAACTAATAAGATATAACTACACACAGGAATAATCATAGTTGATGTGCAAATATAACAAGTAAGTATTAAGACAGAACTAAAGTGATGTTGATAAATAACATAACAGTTTTTAATTGTATTACTGTTTCAGGCTGAAGATTGTCTGAAGTCAGAAAACACCTAGTTCATAAAAAGACCTAATTCAGTATCCAAACAGAATATGCTGTTCACATGACACATCTTACAGCCTCCAGAACATCAACAGGACTGGAATGAGTCTCTACTGCTATTTAATACCAACAACGATAAAGAAAAAAAAATACTTTTTTTTTTGCTGTTTTGAAACAGGTGATGTTAGGAAAAGTTAAAATGAGAATTATCATTAAGTGTCATTCTAAGCTACTTAAATTGATTAGAAACATTTAAAATTTAAAATCCAAAGTGCTTAAGCACAAAAATAATCTGAAGTGGAATTATGGTTTCTTTTCCATTAGCTCTAAAGTGCTAACTTTAACTTTTTCCATTTAACTCTTTAATTTATTCATGTTTTTCCAGAAACCAGGACTTTAGCCTGTGTCACACGGATGTTCAACTCAGTTTGTCTGTCGAGTGTCATCATCCTGGCTATAAGTCTGATTGTTATCGCCTTCCTCATTTACGCCGTCAAAGACCAAAGTGATTTTGATATAACAACCTCTTTTCATCACATTAATACTGATCTACTGTGTTTTTTATTCATATCTATCTATGTTAATGCCTCTTTGCAGCTTCTTCCCAGCAGAAAAATACTGCAATAAGAAATATAAAGGTAAGATGATGTCTTAAATATGTGGTTGCATTTTGTTTTCGAGGTATTAATATTTAGTCTCAGAAACATTTTCCTTCTTCTCACAGAGAGGTGACGCATGGGTTTATTCTGCTGTCGTCTTCACCACGATAACAGACAGAGACGTAATGAAGAACGGAAAAGCAGCAGAGAGGCAGAGGATCTACGCTGCTGTCAAGGCTTTTGGATTAGATTAGAAAATCATTGTGAGCTTCATGACATGAGTTAGTACTGACAGTTCACCCACTGACAAACTGAAACCACAAACCAACTCTTCCTTACATTAGCCTACATTTTACTATTGAAACAGTGCATTTTCTTCTGCATATTTCAATATTTTTATTCATGTATCTACCTGTATTGCATTTTAACACATGTATTTTATAATAGTTGTCTATGTTAATGGCTTTCTCATTTTGCTAATTTCTTTCACTTATTGAACAGAGTTATTGCACTGGTTTAAGATCATAAAAAGAACAAATGAACAATTTACCTGTTAAAGAATATTATGCATGTCAATTAAAGTTGCAGCTACAAACTTTTATCTGTGAAAACGTTTGTGAAATGTATTAAAATCTGTCAAAGAAACTGGGTTTTGCCTCATATTGTCATATTTGACAGTTTTGTTCTACATTTACTCTGCATTATAATTCATTACCATTAGAACCAATGCAGTCTGTAGGAGCCATGGACAGGGTTTAAAGAATCAAGATTTTTTGGCAAAAAAATGTAATCTAAAATGTGCACAAACAACCTTGATATAATTTATTTGTGTATTTGGGGACCGTAATTGTTCAAAAAGTTTGAATTTGAACCCTCCTGGTGCTGCAAAGATATCTTTATATTAATTTTGGCAAAAATTGAGTGGATTTCTACAACCTGTTTTAATCCCATCTTAATTTGTTATATTTACAACTAGATATGTCATGACATTTGCGCATATGAGGTCAAGACTTCCAATGAACATTTCTCCCAGTACGACATAACTGTTTGTCAGCAGCAGTAGTTCTAGTCCATACTGAAAATATGTCCAAACTTTGAGCCGATTACCTAAAATGTTCAGTTGTTGGTTGTATTAATGAACACAAGTGGCTGAACAGGACAGAGCAGCACAGCCAACAACCTGGAGGGGGCGGGGCATAAAGTGGCTCCTGTGCATTTAAAGGGCCAGCGCTCAAAACGACCTCTCTGTTGCCATTACTCAGAAATAGGGTTGAAGATGGACCTGTGAAGTTGAATTAATGAAGAATTCAGACCCAAGCAGAGCATTTACAGTTTATGTAGACCACAGGGAAATGTTTTAAAACGCATAATTCCATTTAAAAAGGCAAAATATCACTCCTTTAAACTGTGGTCATGTGTTTCACAGTGAGCGATTGGCGCAGAGAGACTAAATGTTTTTTTCAAGAACAAAAACCAAACTATTTGATCTCTGAAAATAAACCTTGGCCAAATCTTTCCATGTCGCATACATGAGTAGTTTGGTGTCACCACTGTGTCTCATCCATGAGACCTCATCAGATCTGAAGTGATGAAGTCTTTGCTCTCTTCTCTAATATTTCAGCTGCTCTTCATACTTTACTTATTTGGCTAACAGTGTGATTGTTACAGCCTTCCTCATTAATATTGTCAAGACAAAAAAAAAAAAAACCCAACAAACTTTGACTGTTGCAAAGGTTCACATTTTTAGACACATTTAACATGACCACTAGTGATCAATAAAAACATGATAATTATTGATATGATAATTACTAATTATTCAAGTTACAATTCAGATGTCCTTCAAATAAATGCATGTTCTTCCTACAGTCAACAAGTAACAGATTTTAATACAGAAGAACTGGCAAACATACAGTTTTGTCATGTTATGTTGCCATTTATTTTCATAAAACTCTTTCTGTGTTGCTTATTGTTGAGAACTACCGTACAATGTACTGGATTGCCTGCAGCAGTGTAAGATAAATGCATTCGTTAAATAGTTTTGTCGACTATTTTGTGTGTTTGACTACTACCAGTTATGTGTGTTGGGGGCTGCAAGTCTGAAATATATTAAAACCTGACCATGTTTTTCTGTCTTGTCTCACATCACGATATGCACCAGTGTATGGAAATAAAGTGTAAAACCTCTGCAACACCTACAGCAGTTACAGAGTGTGGTTCTTTCTGCATCTGACCAACATGATTTCTATAAATACATCAAAAAGATCTCATATGAAAGTAGACATGCAAAGCCACGAGGCATCAGCAGGCTCATCACATATTAACTTTCCCTCTATATACTGTAATTTTTAGTTGAATTAGAATTACATTTTATGCCATAAAACTAGTGATTTGTTTAATTGAGTTACTATTCATTTGTGTGAAATCTGACTTTTTTTTTATGTTTAACTGTGTTTAGGATAAATACACAAATGGACACATGCAGAGTTTCCACTTCATCTGTTTTTTTATGCCTTGGTGGTGAAGAATATCTCAACTTCAACTGTCATAAGGAATATATCACTAATATGACTATGCTGTTACTGAACAGATTATTAAATTAGCTTAAGTGAAGGAATATCAATTAAAAATCAAACCAAAAAAAACTTTCGGTACAACTCCAAAATGTTAATTTATTCATGAATATTATCGCTTTTTATTAAGATAAACCTGACAAACTTGTTTAGACTGTCCATAGAAACCAATTCAATGGATCATTTTACAGCAGAAAGGTCAGACAAAGTTTGGAACATTAGTAAAGATCTTCAGTTGAGGAGAATCATAACAGAAATCAACATCTTTCTTTCCTGTTCTTTATTTCTAGTTCCTTTGATACTATTCTTAAATAACAAATCTTGCCATACCATCTTAGGTGTTAAATCATGTGTTTGCACCACAGTGTCGAGGCCCAACTACTAATGTACGAGGGATGGAAAGATTTGGTTAAGACCGTTTCCACTGTTTTTTTTTTTTTTAAAACAAACATGAATAGAGACCAATCACATTGTTTTTATATGGTTCCACCCATTTCATTGTCTCCTCCCTTTATATAAAATTATGTTACGATCAGTCCGGTGTGAATTAGTCGCTGTGCATTATCAAAGAAAATGCTGACCATATTTTGCATAGTTCTTGTGTTCACTCTTGGGTGTAAGTATGCACTTTCACTTCTGTCATACTTTAGTTTGTGTCATTTTCTTCTACTTTATTTGGTGAAAATATATTTTCTTTTGCAATCACTGTTTATTTGACTTGGTTTTCATTTAATCTGTTTTCCAGGGTGCACAGAATATCGAAATGTTGTGACAAAGACCGTTCATGTTGGAGAGGATGTGACTCTAATTTGTCCCCGCCAGTCTTCAGTTTCAGGATACTTGTTTTGGGTCAGGGTTGTTGCTGGAAACTTTCCTGAAGCTTTAGGAGCAACTTACACCTTTGATCATGCCTTGGTTAATACAACGCCGCGCATAACAACTAAACAAGAATCTGGAACATTTGTCCTTAGTATTAAAAGAACAACTCTTACAGACACTGCTCTGTACTACTGCGAACAACATTTACACCTGAAAACAACATTTTTGCAAACTACCTTCTTACACGTCAAAGGTAAATAAAACTAAACTAAAAGACTATTACAAATATGCTCACATTTTCATACCCAGCTTTATATTATACATGTTTTTTATTTCTTTAACATGTGAAATTATCCACTTTTTTGTGTTTAACTGCTGATATCTCCCTGTTTTCATATATGAGTAAAAACAATGGTATTTTCAGTTTTTGTATAATGACATAATTGCGAAATGTTGATTTGTGAGTGAGTAAAGCTTTCCATTTTATATTTCCAGAACCAGAATCACATATCACTGCCATCATTCAAGACCCTGTATCTGATCCACTTCATCCAGGAGACTCTGAAATACTCCAGTATTCAGTTTTATACAACCTTGAGAAGAAAACATGCCCAGGAGATCCCAGTGTATACTGGTTCAGAACTGGATCAGATAAATCTCATCCCACTATCTTTTACACTCATGGAAATCGCAGTGAAAAATGTGAGATGAGATCTGAGACGCACTCTTTAAAGAACTGTACCTACGGCTTGAATAAGAGCATCAGCTCCTCTGATTCTGGGACTTATTACTGTGCCGTGGCTGCATGTGGAGACATATTTTTAGGAAATGGAACAAAAGTACACGTTAAAGGTAATGTTTGTCATTGAAAGTGATGTATTTGTGTGTTAAATTATACTAACTTGAAACAATTGTCTATTAGTCCCACAACAAGAACATTTACAATATCACAGCATCAAAAGCAGGAACCATATTGAAAGTAAACGGAATAAAAATAAAACATATAAGGAAAGCAAGATGTAGTAAGCAGGACATGCTACAAAATACACACAGTAATAACCATAGTTACAAGATGCGTAAATATAACAAGTAAATATAAAGACAGAACTACTGTGATGTCAACATTTAATATAACAGTTTTTAATTTTATTACTGTTTCAGGAGGTGACATGGACTCACTTGCGAAGTGTCAGGAAGTCCACACAGCTCTATATTTGTTGAGTGCTGCGTTAGCTGTGAGTCTGACTGTAATAGCCTTCCTTATTTACATCATGAAGAAAAACAAAGGTAATAAATGTCATCTATTATTTATTTGTCAAGTTAATTTGCAATGTGTTTTAATGTTTTGTTAACCCTTCTACAAGCTCATATTCTGATTTTATTCATTGTTAATGTTTAGTCACGTTTGCCCTGTCAACAATCCATGAAGCTACCACCGGTGATCAACAAATTCAGGTAATCAGCTATCACATTTTCACTAGTGTTGTGTATAGTGTTCATTCTCAATCTATAATGTGTTGTATTTTTTAATAGGGAAATGAAGAGTCATTGGTTTATGCTGCACCAAAGTTTATCAAGAGTCGAAATGACAAGCGCATGAGGAAAAGTGAAAGTACGACTGGAGAACAAAGTGTCTATGCTGACGTCAGGGTAAAGGCTAAGAACAACTGCAACTAGTTAATAATGAACAATTAACCAATAATCATGATAACGCCTACATGATGGTGTGTGTGGGAGGTTATCAGCAGCGACAGCATCATGTCACATATTGGATAATCTTGTTTCTTAAAAGTGTTACACTTTGCCTGGGTCATTTTTATTCTGCTTCATTTCTGTAATTTCTATTATTTTTAAAGGTAATCACAAGGTTATGACCAAAACTTGACAAAGTCATGTCAGCTTTTAAAGTGTAAATATTTCTTCATACTTGTGATTATCATCAGCTCTAAATGTAAAATGTCATTAGATAATTTTCTGTCATGATTTGACATAATATAAATAAAATGTTATTTAATGATTTGATTTATCCTATTAAAACCTATGAGCAGTATTAAAACAGCTAATACTTTGACAACATATTCATGATTATATAATTTGGGCTATATCCATTAATTTCTCAAAAAAACATATCTCTTATGGTTAAACATAAGTGAAACTGATGCATGAATACATTAACAAGTGTTGAACTACATGTGTTGTAATACAATACGTCTTGCAAATTAACTAGTCAAAATCTTACTTACATCTGTTTACAACTATATAATGTGAGGGTTAATGTACAGCAAGATGTGTAGAATAAACCCTGACAAGTACTGAATCCCCATGAAGGATTTTATTTCACAATAACGACCACTTTGAAGCTCATTACATTCCTTATCACACAGCAGCTTACTCGTGAAATCAATAATTTGACTAAATAAATAAATAAACAAACAAACAAACAAACAGGGTGGGGAAGCAAAATTTACAATGAACATTTAATTGTTTTTTCTCAGCAGGCACTATGTCAATTGTTTTGAAACCAAACATATATTGATGTCATAATCATACCTAACACTATTATCCATACCTTTTCAGAAACTTTTGCCCATATGAGTAATCAGGAAAGCAAACGTCATTTTCCTTCTTCTCACAGAGAGATGACACATGGGTTTATTCTGCTGTCGTCTTCACCACGATAACAGACCGAGACGTAATGAAGAACGGAAAAGCAGCAGAGAGGCAGAGGATCTACGCTGCTGTCAAGGCTTTTGGACTAGATTAGAAAATCATTGTGAGCTTCATGACATGAGTTAGTACTGACAGTTCACCCACTGACAAACTGAAACCACAAACCAACTCTTCCTTACATTAGCCTACATTTTACTATTGAAACAGTGCATTTTCTTCTGCATATTTCAATATTTTTATTCATGTATCTACCTGTATTGCATTTTAACACATGTATTTTATAATAGTTGTCTATGTTAATGGCTTTCTCATTTTGCTAATTTCTTTCGCTTATTGAACAGAGTTACTGCACTGGTTTAAGATCATAAAAAGAACAAATGAACAATTTACCTGTCGTTTCAGAATATTATGCATATATCACTTAAAGTTGCAGCTACAAACTTTTATCTGTGAAAATGTTTGTGAAATGTGTTAAAATCTGTCAAAAGAAACTGGTTTTTGCCTCTTATTGTCACATTTGACAGTTTTGTCCTACATTTATCCTGCATTATAATTCATTACTGTTAAAACCAATGAAGTCTGAAGGAGGCATGGACAGGGTTTAAAGAAGCAAGATTTTTCGGCAAAAAATGTCATCTAAAATGTGCATAAAAACCTTGATATAATTTATTTGTGTATTTGGGGACCGTAATTGTTAAAAAAAGTTTGAATTTGAACCCTCCTGGTGCTGCAAAGATATCTTTATATTATTTTGGTAAAAATTGAGTGGATTTCTACAACCTGTTTTAATTCCATCTTAATTTGTTACATTTACAACTAGATATGTCATGACATGTGCGCATATAAGGTCAAGACTTCCAACGAACATTTCTCCCAGTACGACATAATTGTTTGTCAGCAGCAGTAGTTGTAGTCCATACTGAAAATATGTCCAAACTTTGAGCCGATTACCTAAAATGTTCAGTTGTTGGTTGTATTAATGAACACAAGTGGCTGAACAGGACAGAGCAGCACAGCCAACAACCTGGAGGGGGCGGGGCATAAAGTGGCTCCTGTGCATTTAAAGGGCCAGCGCTCAAAACGACCTCTCTGTTGCCATTACTCAGAAATAGGGTTGAAGATGGACCTGTGAAGTTGAATTAATGAAGAATTCAGACCCAAGCAGAGCATTTACAGTTTATGTAGACCACAGGGAAATGTTTTAGAACGCATAATTCCATTTAAAAAGGCAAAATATCACTCCTTTAAACTGTGGTCATGTGTTTCACAGTGAGCGATTGGCGCAGAGAGACTAAATGTTTTTTTCAAGAACAAAAACCAAACTATTTGATCTCTGAAAATAAACCTTGGCCAAATCTTTCCATGTCGCATACATGAGTAGTTTGGTGTCACCACTGTGTCTCATCCATGAGACCTCATCAGACCTTAAGTGATGAAGTCTTTGCTCTCTTCTCTAATATTTCAGCTGCTCTTCATACTGTACTTATTTGGCTAACAGTGTGATTGTTACAGCCTTCCTCATTAATATTGTCAAGACCAAAAAAAAAAAAACCCAACAAACTTTGACTGTTGCAAAGGTTCACATTTTTAGACACATTTAACATGACCACTAAGTGATCAATAAAACCTGATAATTATTGATATGATAATTACTAATTATTCAAGTTACAGTTCAGATGTCCTTCAAATAAATGCATGTTCTTCCTACAGTCAACAAGTAACAGATTTTAATACAGAAGAACTGGAAAACATTCAGTTTTGTCGTGTTATGTTGCCATTTATTTTCATAAAACTCTTTCTGTGTTGCTTATTGTTGAGAACTACTGTACAATGTACTGGATTGCTTGCAGCAGTGTAAGATAAATGCATTCATTAAATAGTTTTGTCGACTATTTTGTGTGTTTGACTACTACCAGTTATGTGTGTTGGGGGCTGCAAGTCTGAAAATATATTAAAACCTGACCATGTTTTTCTGTCTTGTCTCACATCACTATATGCACCAGTGTATGGAAATAAAGTGTAAAACCTCTGCAACACCTACAGCAGTTACAGAGTGTGGTTCTTTCTGCATCTGACCAACATGATTTCTATAAATACATCAAAAAGATCTCATATGAAAGTAGACATGCAAAGCCACGAGGCATCAGCAGGCTCATCACATATTAACTTTCCCTCTATATACTGCAATTTTTAGTTGAATTAGAATTACATTTTATGCCATAAAACTAGTGATTTGCTTAATTGAGTCACTATTCATTTGTGTGAAATCTGACTTTTTTATGTTTTATTGTGTTTAGACTAAATACACAAATGGACACATGCAGTTTCCACTTCATCTGTTTTTTTATGCCTCGGTGGTGAAGAATATCTCAACTTCAACTGTCATAAGGAATATATCACTAATATCACTATGCTGTTACTGAACAGATTATTAAATTAGCTTAAGTGAAGGAATATCAATTAAAAATCAAACCAAAAAAAACTTTCGGTACAACTCCAAAATGTTAATTTATTCATGAATATTATCGCTTTTTATTAAGATAAACCTGACAAACTTGTTTCGACTGTCCATAGAAACCAATTCAATGGGTCATTTTACAGCAGAAAGGTCAGACAAAGTTTGGAACATTAGTAAAGATCTTCAGTTGAGGAGAATCATAACAGAAATCAACATCTTTCTTTCCTGTTCTTTATTTCTAGTTCCTTTGATACTATTCTTAAATAACAAATCTTGCCGTACCGTCTTAGGTGTTAAATCATGTGTTTGCACCACAGTGTCGACACCCAACTACTAATGTATGAGGGATGGAAAGATTTGGTTAAGACCGTTTCCACTGTTTTTTTTTTTTTAAAACAAACATGAATAGAGACCAATCACATTGTTTTTATATGGTTCCACCCATTTCATTGTCTCCTCCCTTTATATAAAATTATGTTACGATCAGTCCGGTGTGAATTAGTCGCTGTGCATTATCAAGGAAAATGCTGACCATATTTTGCATAGTTCTTGTGTTCACTCTTGGGTGTAAGTATGCACTTTCACTTCTGTCATACTTTAGTTTATGTCATTTTCTTCGACTTTATTTGGTGAAAATATATTTTCTTTTGTAATCACTGTTTATTTGACTTGGTTTTCATTTCATCTGTTTTCCAGGGTGCACAGAATATCGAAATGTTGTGACAAAGACCGTTCATGTTGGAGAGGATGTGACTCTAATTTGTCCCCGCCAGTCTTCAGTTTCAGGATACTTGTTTTGGGTCAGGGTTGTTGCTGGAAACTTTCCTGAAGCTTTAGGAGCGACTTATACCCTTGATTCTGTCTCAGTTAATACAACGCCGCGCATAACAACTAAACCAGAAACTGGAACATTCGTCCTCAGTATTAAAAGAACAACTCTCACAGACACTGCTCTGTACTACTGCGAACAACATTTACACCTGAAAACAACATTTTTGCAAACTACCTTCTTATACGTCAAAGGTAAATAAAACTAAACTAAAAGACTATTACAAATATGTTCACATTTTCATACCCAGCTTTATATTATACATGTTTTTTATTTCTTTAACATGTGAAATTATCCACTTTTTTGTGTTTAACTGCTGATATCTCCCTGTTTTCATATATGAGTAAAAACAATGGTATTTTCAGTTTTTGTATAATGACATAATTGCGAAATGTTGATTTGTGAGTGAGTAAAGCTTTCCATTTTATATTTCCAGAACCAGAATCACATATCACTGCCATCATTCAAGACCCTGTATCTGATCCACTTCATCCAGGAGACTCTGAAATACTCCAGTGTTCAGTTTTATACAACCTCAAGAAGAAAACATGCCCAGGAGATCCCAGTGTATACTGGTTCAGAACTGGATCAGATAAATCTCATCCCACTATCTTTTACACTCATGGAAATCGCAGTGAAAAATGTGAGATGAGATCTGAGACGCACTCTTTAAAGAACTGTACCTACGGCTTGAATAAGAGCATCAGCTCCTCTGATTCTGGGACTTATTACTGTGCTGTGGCTGCATGTGGAGACATATTTTTAGGAAATGGAACAAAAGTACACGTTAAAGGTAATGTTTGTCATTGAAAGTGATGTACTTGTGTGTTAAATTATACTAACTTGAAACAATTGTCTATTAGTCCCACAAAGAGGACATTTACAATATCACAGCATCAAAAGCAGGAACCATATTGAAAGTAAACGGAATAAAAATAAAACATATAAGGAAAGCAAGATGTAGTAAGCAGGACATGCTACAAAATACACACAGTAATAACCATAGTTACAAGATGCGTAAATATAACAAGTAAATATAAAGACAGAACTACTGTGATGTCAACATTTAATATAAGTTTTTAATTTTATTACTGTTTCAGGAGGTGACATGGACTCACTTGCGAAGTGTCATGAAGTCCACACAGCTCTATATTTGTTGAGTGCTGCGTTAGCTGTGAGTCTGACTGTAATAGCCTTCCTTATTTACATCATGAAGAAAAACAAAGGTAATAAATGTCATCTATTATTTATTTGTCAAGTTATTTTGCAATGTGTTTTAATGTTTTGTTAACCCTTCTACAAGCTCATATTCTGATTTTATTCCTTGTTAATGTTTAGTCACGTTTGCCCTGTCAACAATCCATGAAGCTTCCACCGGTGATCAACAAATTCAGGTAATCAGCTATCACATTTTCACTAGTGTTGTGTATAGTGTTCATTCTCAATCTATAATGTGTTGTATTTTTTATAGGGAAATGAAGAGTCATTGGTTTATGCTGCACCAAAGTTTATCAAGAGTCGAAATGACAAGCGCATGAGGAAAAGTGAAAGTACGACTGGAGATCAAAGTGTCTATGCTGACGTCAGGGTAAAGGCTAAGAACAACTGCAACTAGTTAATAATGAACAATTAACCAATAATCATGATAACGCCTACATGATGGTGTGTGTGGGAGGTTATCAGCAGCGACAGCATCATGTCACATATTGGATAATCTTGTTTCTTAAAAGTGTTACACTTTGCCTGGGCCATTTTTATTCTGCTTCATTTCTGTAATTTCTATTATTTTTAAAGGTAATCACAAGGTTATGACCAAAACTTGACAAAGTCATGTCAGCTTTTAAAGTGTATATATTTCTTCATACTTGTGATTATCATCAGCTCTAAATGTAAAATGTCATTAGATAATTTTCTGTCATGATTTGACATAATATAAATAAAATGTTATTTAATGATTTGATTTATCCTATTAAAACCTATGAGCAGTATTAAAACAGCAAATACTTTGATAACGTATTCATGATTATATAATTTGGGCTATATCCATTAATTTCTCAAAAAAACATATCTCTTATGGTTAAACATAAGTGAAACTGATGCATGAATACATTAACAAGTGTTGAACTACATGTGTTGTAATACAATACGTCTTGCAAATTAACTAGTCAAAATCTTACTTATATCTGTTTACAACTATATAATGTGAGGGTTAATGTACAGCAAGATGTGTAGAATAAACCCTGACAAGTACTGAATCCCCATGAAGGATTTTATTTCACAATAACGACCACTTTGCTGCTCATTACATTCCTTATCACACAGCAGCTTACTCGTGAAATCAATAATTTGACTAAATAAATAAATAAATAAATAAATAAACAAACAGGGTGGGGAAGCAAAATTTACAATGAACATTTAGTTGTTTTTTTCTCAGCAGGCACTACGTCAATTGTTTTGAAACCAAACATATATTGATGTCATAATCATACCTAACACTATTATCCATACCTTTTCAGAAACTTGTGCCCATATGAGTAATCAGGAAAGCAAACGTCAAAGAGTGTGTGATTTGCTGAATGCACTCGTCACACCAAAGGAGATTTCAAAAATAGTTGGGTGTCCATATAGACTGTTTATAATGGAAAGAAGAGAATGACTATGAGCAAAACTATTACAAGAAAGTCTGGAAGATACTATTAAAGAAGAATGGGAGAAGTTGTCACCCGAATATTTGAGGAACACTTGCGCAAGTTTCAGGAAGCGTGTGAAGGCAGTTATTGAGAAAGAAGGAGGACACATAGAATAAAAACATTTTCTATTATGTCACTTTTCTTGTGGCAAATAAATTCTCATGACTTTCAATAAACTAATTGGTCATACACTGTCTTTCAATCCCTGCCTCAAAATATTGTAAATTTTGCTTCCCAACCCTGTATGTATGTATGTGTGTATATATATATATATATATATATATATATATATATATATATATATATATATATATATATATATATATATATATATGTATGATCAGTGCTACAAAATTAACAAACCATGAAATTCTGACATTATCATCATCAGTATCCTGTTTTTAACAATACTCAACAATACTTACAATAATACTTTGAATAGTACAACAATACTTACTACCAAATATAATTTAGCATGCTACAAATATCTTTCTGACATCTATGAACAGCATGTAAAGTAAATTGTGTGGTGTTTGCAGTTTTTATTATGAGTTTTCCCATTTTCACCTTCACTGTGCCTTTGGTTGTCTATAGAATGTCATGAATTATGCTAAAATATAATGTTGTTCCTTAAAAAATATGTGAAATAAAATCAGAATGTTTTGTAAATCCAACCTATGACCTCAGTGATCATTCTTGCATTATAGTAATTCTGGGGTATAAATTAAAAAAAAAAACTTTGTAATTTATAATAATGTCAGAATTATCAAACAGAGAGAAAAAGTCGTATTATTTAACTTAGAATGTGAAGCTTCATGAAGAACGGACTGTTCAATGGGGCAGTGTGTAGAATTTCTATCAAATGTTAAAAATTACCTCACATTATCCGCAGAGTGCTTAGGACAAAAACTAAATAAACATTACTTCATCTAGTAATAATATTGTGAGTTTACTGATCTGTTTGTGAAGTTTTCCACGCAGCAGCTTGAACAGATACTATACCTATAACAGGCAATTATGATCATATGTTTATGCTAATAAGCAACTGATTTGCCTTGGTGGAGGTCTGCGCTCTTCGAGTGCTTTTCTAGAAAAGAGAGCGCAGACCTCCGCCAAGGCAGATCCAGTGGGCCCCCATGGCCCCCCCACCCCTGATCACCACTAAAATTTAATCATTTGTTCCTTGTGCCAGTATCAACATTTCCTGAAATTTTCATCCAAATCCGTCCATAACTTTTTGAGTTATCTTGCACACAGACAGACAGACAGACAGACAGACAGACAAACCAACACCGGCAAAAACATTACCTCCTTGGCAGAGGTAAAAAGACAAAACATGAGGTATTTTCCATATAACTTACAGTGGAGGGAAGTGGAATTGTTTTATATCAGTCTTGGACATAAAAATTAGTCAAATATTAGCAGTAACACTGATTTAATTGAATTAGTAGTTTTTGTTTGCAATACCTCATTGACTTGCACTGAAACATAAAAATTACTAATGCAATGAAGTTAATGTCAGTAATTTCTGACATGTCTAAGCCTCTGAAATAATGCCACATTCCTCCACTGTGTATCATAAGGAAAATATTTCATATTTTGTGTTTTTATTTGTCTTGTTTTTAGTAAAAACACATAACATTGCATATTTAAAATGGCATTTAAAGGGTTAAGGTAATGGTTCATGTCCAAGACTGAAATAAAACAATGCCACATTCCTCCACTGTGTGTTACTGGGAAAATATATCATACTTTCAGTTTAAATAAATAAATAAATAAAATGAGTGGCATCGCATGTTCAAAATGGCATTTAAAGGGTTAAGGTAATGGTTTGCATTAAGCCCACCTTATTGCATGCTGTGGTTATTAGCAGAAAAGCATGTGAACATCCTGACTGGTCTGAATGTGACAAAACCATCAACAAAACCCAGTAGAAAAACAAAGGCATTTGACATTAATGATGCATAACATTCAGTCTCCCTCCATGTTTATATCGCTACAGGTCACATGTCGTAGGTTATGATACCTGGAACACACAGTGACTTCAAGTGTGGTGACTGATTTTGTATTTCCATTTTTCACATCCTGTGCACTTTCCTGCTTTACTAGCCTTGTTAAACAGATCCTTCACTCCAGGACAATAACAGAGATGAGGTTCATAAATGGAGACAGTTCTACGACTGAACTGCTTTATTGAAACAGATATTTATGTTTTGGTGATGCATTAGATAGCTGATCGGCATCAAATGTGGCTAGCCAGTTGTCAGTCTTTGACCACAGCTGTGTTCATTGGACGTCAACAGGATGAAGGTGGTTAGATGTGCAAAAAGAGAAGAGCTGCACAAGTTCTTCACTGTGGTTTAGGTCAAGGGGTTCCGATCAATGAGAAAGTATGACACTTCTCAGCAGTCCCTATAATATTCTCAAATAAAATGTTTCTATCTCAAAAATCTAAAAACTAATCTTTACCCTGTTATTAGCCAACGGGAGTTAATTTTATTTGTAGACTCTTGGTCTGCTGATGGTATCAGTGGTGCTTTACTGATGCAACAGCTGACTAATGCATGTAACAGCTTGAATGAATCTAACAGGTTCAGAATGAATCATCTGGATGCTCTGTAACCTTTGCCTCTGCTGCAGGTCTGTAGTTCCACTACTGCTACCCCCAACCACTTAGATATTGTGTTTATCATGGATATAAGCATCATAGCTGAGCACATTATATCCCAAACAGAAAGCTCCTAAAGCATGTACAGTGTTTACTATGACACATGTACACACAGTGTTTTACAAATATTACTACAATATTAAAAATGATGCTCAGTGCAAAGATGCAACAACTGTCCACCCAACCATCTACATGAGGCAGTTTACCTGATTGTACAAGTTTATACCTGCTGGTGCTCAGTCATTGTTTCAGAAAATGTGCCACCTAGTGGTAGTACGCCCAAAAGAAAAGGAAGAAAAGGTAAGAAACAGTGCAGTTGCTCCTAATATTTTAAACTTTACTGTTGGGATATGTTTTATGATTTACTCTTAAAAGGAAGGATATGATGTTGTCAACAGGTTCAACCTGTGGATACAAAGTTTAAAGTTTGTATTAAATTATTTAGGTTAAATTAATTATTAGACTCTCATTTGTACCACAGGATGGGAGCATTGAGACGAAAGATGACTGTAGGGAACTACTCCTCATCTAGTCAACTGGATATTGAATTTGTGCTTATTTATTACTATATATTTCTTTTTCCAGTATTCATACTATGTACAACACTAAGGAAAACATGGTTGTTTTTAAATGAGCTTCATATATAAAGCTGGTTTGGATTGAATTGGAAAATACTACTGAAAATGACACAAACAAAGCAGGAATGAAGTCTTTACGCTCTTCACTCATGTTTCAGCTGCTGAATTGGGGTCATCTTCATAGTTTACTTATCTGGTTAAAAGTGTGATTATTACAGACTTCCTTATTAATATTGTCAAGGCAAAAAAAAAGTGACTACCAGTTACTACCAGTTATGTGTGTTGGGGGCTGCATGTCTGAAAATATATTAAAACCTGACCATGTTCTTCTGTTTGGTCTCACATCACTATATGCACCAGTGTATGGAAATAAAGTGTAAAACCTTTGCAACATCTACAGCAGGCACAGAGTGCGGTTCTTTCTGCATTTGACCACCATGATTTCTATAAATACATCAAAAGGATCTCATATGAAAGTAGACATGCGAAAGCCACGAGGCATCAGCAGACTCATCTCGTTAAGTTTCCCTCTATAAGCTGTATTTTTTAGTTGAATTAGAAATACATTTTATGCCATAAAACTAGTGATTTGTTTAACTGAGTCACTATTGATTTGTGTGAAATCTGACAGTTTCCACTTTATCTGTTTTTTTATGCCTTGGTGGTGAAGAATATCTCAGCTTCAACTGTCATAAGGAATATATCACTAATGTTACTACTCTGTAACTAAACAGATTATTAAAGCTGCATTGGACTTTCATTTCAAGCGGAGCTCCACGCAGCTGCATTCTGGCCGCAGCGGCAACAAACACGGAAATGGCTTCATTGCCTCTTGCTACTGCAGCTGCGTGGAGCTCCGCTTCCCACAAAGCATGTTGTGACAAACTCCCGAAAATGCCTGAGTGACCTACCGGCTCTGTTTGTAAACACACACAGTGTTTATGGTGGAGTACACTTCGAAACTGTTCACCGTGAAGGAAGAGATTCCGGTGCGTAATCATGGAAAGACTTACGGATTCATGATACTTAGGCTATGACTGGGGTTTTACAGATTTGATGAAAAATTGGTGATGAAAGTCATATGCAGCTTTAAACTTTAAACTTAGCTGAAGGAATATCAATTAAAAATAAAACCAAAAAAATCTTTAGGTATAACTCCAAAATGTTAATTTATTCATGACAATTATCGCTTTTTATTAAGATAAACCTGACAAACTTGTTTCAACTGTCCATAGAAACCAATTCAATGGATCATTTTACAGCAGAATAGTCAGACAAAGTTTGGAACATAAGTAAAGATCATCAGCTGAGGAGAATCATAAAAGAAATCAACATCTTTCCTTCCTGTTCTTTATTTCTAGATCCTTTGATACTATTCTTAAATCAGAAATCTTGCCATACCATCTTAGGTGTTAAATCATGTGTTTGCACCACAGTGTTGACGCCCAACTACTAATGTACGAGGGATGGAAAGATCTGGTTAAGACCATTTCCACTCTTTTTTTTTTTTTTTTTTAAACACAAACATGAACAGAGACCAATCACATTGTTTTCATATGGTTCCACCCATTTCATTGTCTCCTCCCTTTATATAAAATTATGTTACGATCAGTCTGGTGTGAATTAGTCGCTGTGCATTATCAAGGAAAATGCTGACCATATTTTGCATAGTTCTTGTGTTCACTCTTGGGTGTAAGTATGCACTTTCACTTCTGTCATACTTTAGTTTGTGTCATTTTCTTCGACTTTATTTGCTGAAAATATATTTTCTTTTGCAATCACTGTTTATTTGACTTGGTTTTCATTTCATCTGTTTTCCAGGGTGCACAGAATATCGAAATGTTGTGACAAAGACCGCTCATGTTGGAGAGGATGTGACTCTAACTTGTACCCACCAGTCTTCACTGTCCAGCTCAGGACTCTTGGTTTGGGTCAGGGTTGTTGCTGGAAACTTTCCTGAAGTTTTAGGAGCGACTTTTACCTTTAATTCTGCCTCAGTTACTACATTGCCGCGCATAACAACTAAAAAGGAACCTGGAACATTTGTCCTCAGTATTAAAAGAACAACTCGTACAGATACTGCTCTGTACTACTGCGAACAACATGCAGACCTGAACACAACATTTTTGCAAACTACCTTCTTATACGTCAAAGGTAAATAAAATACTAAATGACTATTACAAATATGTTCACATTTTCATATCCAGCATTAGGCTATAATTTTGCATACTTTATATTTTATTATTTTTTTTCTCTTATCCATTTTTTGTGTTTAACTGCTGATATCTACCTGTTTTTCCATATATGAGTAAAAACAATGGTATTTTCAGTTTTTGCATTTGACAGAACTGCGAACTGTTGATTTGTGAGTGGGTAAACTTTTTCATTTGACATTTCCAGAACCAGAATCACATATCACTGCCATCATTCAAGACCCTGTATCTGATCCACTTCATCCAGGAGACTCTAAAACACTCCAGTGTTCAGTTTTCTACAACTTTGAGAAGAAAACATGTCCAGGAGATCCCAGTGTGTACTGGTTCAGAACTGGATCAGATAAATCTCATCCCACTATCTTTTACTCTCATGGAAACCGCAGTGAAGAATGTGAGATGAGATCTGAGACGCACTCTTTAAAGAACTGTACCTACGGCTTGAATAAGATCATCAGCTCCTCTGATTCTGGGACTTATTACTGTGCTGTGGCTGCATGTGGAGACATATTTTTAGGAAATGGAACAAAAGTACACGTTAAAGGTAATGTTTGTCATTGAAACTGATGTATTTGTGTGTTAAATTATACTAACTTGATACAATTGTCTATTAGTCCCACAACAAGGACATTTACAATATCACAGCATCAAAAGCAGGAACTATATTAATAGTAAAAGGAATAAAAATAAAACATATAAGGAAAGCAAGATGTAGTGAGCAGGACATGCTACAAAATACACACAGTAATAACCATAGTTACAAGATGCGTAAATATAACCAGTAAATATCAAGACAGAACCACTGTGATGTCAATAGTTAATATAACAGTTTTTAATTTTATTACTGTTTCAGGAGGTGACATGGACTCACTTGCGAAGTGTCAGGAAGTCCACACAGCTCTATATTTGTTGAGTGCTGCGTTAGCTGTGAGTCTGACTGTAATAGCTTTCCTCATTTACATCATGAAGAAAAACAAAGGTAATAAACGTCATCTATTATTTATTTGTCAAGTTAATTTGCAATGTGTTTTAATGTTTTGTTAACCCTTCTACAAGCTCATATTCTGATTTTATTCATTGACATTTAGTCACGTTTGCCCTGTCAACAAACCGTGAAGCTACCACCGGTGATCAACAAATTCAGGTAATCAGCTATCACATTTTCACTAGTGTTGTGTATAGTGTTCATTCTCAATCTATAATGTGTTGTATTTTTTATAGGGAAATGAAGAGTCATTGGTTTATGCTGCACCAATGTTTGTCAAGAGTCGAGGTGACAAGCGCATGAGGAAAAGTGAAAGTATGGCTGGAGATCAAAGTGTCTATGCTGACGTCAGGGTAAAGGCTAAGAACAACTGCAACTAGTTAATAACGAACAATTAACTAATAATCATGATAATGCCTACATGATGTCGTGTGTGGGAGGTTATCAGCAGCGACAGCATCATGTCACATATTGGATGATCTTGTTTCTTAAAAGTGTTACACTTTGTCTGGGCCATTTTTATTCTGCTTCATTTCTGTAATTTCAGTGTTTTTTAAAGGTAATCACAAGGTTATGACCAAAACTTGACAAAGTCATGTCAGCTTTTCAAGTGTAAATATTTCTTCATACTTGTGGTTATCATCAGCTCTAAATGTAAAATGTCATTACTGTCACTTTCTGTCATGATTCGATGTAATATAAATAAAACTTTATTTGATGATTTGATTTATCCTATTAAAATCTATGAGCAGTATTAAAACAGCAAATAATTTGTTTGATAACATATTCATGATTACATAATTTAGGCTATATCCATTAATTTCTCAAAACACATATCTCTTTTGGTAAAATATAAGTGAAACTGATGCATGATTACATTAAGAAGTATTGGACTACAAGTGTTGTAATAATACATCTTTAATTATAACCTCTAGCAAATTAACCAGTTAAAATCTTCCTTACATCTGTTTACAACTATATAATGTGAGGGTTAATGTACAGCAAGATGTGTAGAATAAACCCTGACAAGTACTGAATCCCGATGAAGGATTTTATTTCACAATAACGACCACTTTGCTGCTCATTACATTCCTTATCACACAGCAGCTTACTTGTGAAATCAATAGTTTGACAAAATAAAGTATATTTAAAAATTAATTCATAATAAATTTCCAGCTGTGTCTATTATGAGAACTGTGCTCTCCCTAATGATCAGTCCTACGAAATCAACAAACCATGGAATTCAGACATTATCATCATCAGTATCCTGTTTTTAACAATACTCAACAATACTTACAATAATATTAACAATACTTAACAATACCAAATGTAATTTAGCATGTTATAAATAAATTTCTGACATCTATGAACCATCCATGTAAAGTAAATTGTGTGGTGTTTGCAGTTTTTATTAAGAGTTTTCCCATTTTCACCTTCATTGTGCCTTTGGTTGTCTGTAGAATGTCATGAATTATGCTAAACTATAATGTTCCTTAAAAATATGTGAAATAAAATCAGAATGTTTTGTAAATCCAACCTATGACCTCAGTGATCATTTTTTCATTATTGTAATTCTGGGTTATAAATAATTTTTAAATAACTTTGTAATTTATAATAATGTCAGAATTATCAAACAGAGAGAAAAAGTCGTATTATTTAACTTAGAATGTCAGGATTCATGAAGAACATACTGTTCAATGGGGCAGTGTGTAGAATTTCTACTATCAAATATTAAAAATTACCTCACATTAACTGTAGGCTGCTTAGAATAAAAAATATAACTAAATAACCATGAACACTTGATTCAGTAATAATATTGTGAGTTCACTGATCTGTTTGTGAAGTTTTCGCCCAGCACCTTGAACAGATACTATATTTATAACAGGCAATTATGATATGTTTATACTAATAAGCTTTAAAATGTTTGTACAACATACTGAATTGCTTTCAAAACAGGCTAAATACCTCACAAACATAATATTACAGATACATTAATGTAACTAAAATACTGCAAGTGTTCATTGTTGTTGGTTAGGTTTGGAGTGAGGGAATGAAGGCTAACACTACGTAGCTAATTAGCATTATTAGCATCAACACAAAGCTAATTTACATATGGTCACTGTGGTTTTTATGACCAAAACAGACATACTGGTTGTACAAGTAGTACAGAGGTGTCTATCTACATTATCAATCACCTAAACAGGATTAATAGTTACCAACTACAAGCATATGAACACACAGAATTAGCTAACGCTAGTTTACCAGTACATTCCTGTAGATGAAGGCTGTTCTTTTTCTCCTGAAGTCTCCTCGTCGTCGTCCTTGTTAGGGGCTCGGGGCCACAGGCCCAGAGCACCTATTGTTGTACCGTGCGTTTAAACTTATTATTCTCCATCTTCCGGACAAGATTTCGCCGATTAATTCAGCCTAATCCGCTGGGAGTAGCCCTTCAATTAATACGTCAAAATGTGCGGTTTCATCGGGAATCGTGTGCTATGACTCAAGGTGGAGATTCATTAATTTTTCACAGTTATGGGCAAAAAAAACATGCATAAAAAGTCCCATAGAAATGAATGGGGAGAGGAAAAAATCGGCCACAAAAAAACACTTTTTTCTGACTGCTACTGCTTCGGCATACTTTGACCTACAGACTTCATTTAAACTTTAAAACGCAGGCATTTTTGTCGTCTCCGCACAAATGTACCTTGTTTGAGGATGAGGTTTACGGTTTTTGATAGATGGGTCTTAGAAAAGGGTCAGATTTGTCAGAAAACACCAAAACAGAGTGCGCATTCCTGGCATACCAATCTCATTAGAGTGTGAGAACGGCTGAAAATCACCTCAAAATTTGGTGGATAACTCGTCCTCCCGGCCAAACGATACATAGGAGGCAAATGATTCTTTCCAAAAATGTAGTCACACTTCCTGGGCTTCATATGAACCTAAGTTTGAAGACCTAGCTCTTTCTACGGTGAAATGGCAGGCAGTAGAATGAAGGCTTCCCCCTCCTCTTCCCCTATTCAAATCAACACAAACAGATTGTGGTTTTCCTGATAAGTTGACTGTTTTTCCACTGCTGTAACTCACACATTTCTCACAGTACAAGGAAGAAAAACACATCTGTGTGTTCATGAGCTCTTCGTGCCAGTCATGATCATTTTAGTTTTCACCTATCTTTGACGGTTTTTCCGTAATGAGCAGATGTTTGGGACCTATTCCAGAGCTCTTTCTGCCTTTCTCTCTGCAGTCTGAGCACACTCCAAGCACACTCCCCCTAACAGCCTGAACGTCACCGTGGCAACGACAGGTCATTAAGGGTCATTGGAGTCACATTCCATTGGTGCAGGGGTAGAGGTAGAATTTAAGACGGGGGGGGGGGCAGCTGTAAATACTGACTGAATGAAATGAGACTAAATTAGACTGATGCTGCCACCTAGTGGTCCTGCACGGTAACTCTGTCATTTTTGGTCCAATAAGCACCAAATTTGACCTGGTTGATGTTAGTCAAGCATTGAATGAAATGATACTAAATTAGACTGATACTGCCACCTAGTGGTCCCCTATGGCAACTCTGTCATTTTTTATCCGATCTCCACCAAACTTGACCTGGTTGATGCTAGTTCAGCCTTAAATGAAATGATACTAAATTAGACTGATGCTGCCACCTAGTGGTCACACATGGTAACTCTCTCATTTTTGGTCCGATCTCCACCAGACTTGACCTGGTGTATGTTAGTACTTCCCTGAAATAAATAAGTCTGAATCTGCCTGAGCACTGCCACCTAGTGGTCCTGCACGGTAACTTGGTCATTTTTTGTCCGATCAGCACCAAACTTGACCTGGTTGATGTTGTTCCTGCCTCGAACAAAATGACACAGTGATATTGAATCCGATTCATAGCGCCATCTAGCGGTCCCGGAAATTTGCCTCGGCTGTGCGCCGCTTGGGCCTGGACGTGGACGCGACCTTGCGATCGCGAGCGGGACCTGTTGTCGTGAACGACCTCGGAATGGAACCGACGGCGTGCCCCCCCCCCCCGACCCCCGAGCCCCTCTCACGATTTCCGCGTGTGGAAATTGTCTAGTTTGCTCTACTTCAGCTTTTTCTTTTCTTTTTTTCCTTGTCACTGCATCAGTACACTTCAGACTTCTTTCAGGACTTTTCTGTGCTGCTTTATCACATGCTGCATTTATGTAACTTCACATAAACAGCCTAATCACATGGCTGTAATGTGATCAAACAGCGTCCGCTCACTTGAAATAGTTAATTTGAACCTTATCTGACCTGTCACATCAACTATGATTATATTTAATGTAGTATTACTGTAATATTATGAGGATGGTATAATGACATAACAAGTAAATGAGATAACAGCAGAAACAACCAACCTATGTCTTGCTCATAGGCACATCAGACAACAATTTCCCTGCTGGTGCTGGGAATCACATTGGTTCCTGTTCAGTCACATATGTACGGTGACCCCGAGGTGCAACAGCCCAAAAAATTATCCACTATGCTAAGCTTATGCTAACGCGAAAAGTTGACTGCAACTTTGTGAACTACAGCTTTTCACGTTAGCATTAGCTTAGCAACGAACCTTCACACAATGCACACAAGGGGCCATTTACCAATGAAAACTAACCCCAACCATACCCTAACCGTAACCTTAACCATTTAACACCCAGTCCTAACCTTAAGCAAACATGGGAACCTTAATTAATCATTTAACCACTTTGCAAACTATATTAATGTAAATATTTTTAAAATAACTTTATTTTTAGCGCACCGACCTCCACTTCCGGTGGGTTACTTCCTTAGCATTAGCCACATTAGCTGGAAGGCCTTAAAAATTTTCAGCCTATGCTTTTATTTTTTTGTGGTGGCCTTAATTTTAAAGCGAGAGACCTTTCAAGTAAACAGCACCCCTTAACTGAAAAGGTGGATGATGTTTTTTTTTTTCTTATGGTGGATAATTTTTTGGGGCTGTTCTCTTTTTTTTTTTGTCTTATATGGATAATTTTTGGGCTGTTGCACCTCTGGGCCACCACACATAGGCTGCCTGAGGTAAAAAAGAAAATATATCACAGGTATAGCATTCATTATTTCAGGTCCACTTTACACTTTGTCATTCATTCATTTATTTTCCAAACTGCTTTTAAAATCCTTTTGAGGGTCACAGAATTCTGGAGTCTGTCATAGCTACCAACACATGAAGACTGACACTCTGGATGTGTTGAATTTGGAAATGTATATGCACTAAGAAAAGTACTTCTGCTTTAAAATATGAAAAAAAAATCTTCTCATCTACTGACAAACCACAAAAGACGAATAAGTCTGATTTTCAAGTTGTTTATCTATGGTCAAAGAGAAGCGTTGTCACTGGTTTTGGGATAAATCATGAATAATGTCGTCAGTTTCCTTTCCATGACCAACCACTGACGTCAGTGTAACCGCATGCACAGCAGTTATGTGTACAACCACAAGAGGCCGCTTAGAGGAAACAAAGGAGTTCTTAAAACCATACAAACGATCAATGTAGGCAATGGTTGATGTGGTAGATCTCAGACAAGGCTGGTGCGATTTGTTTGTGGTGAAAATACAAAATTGCTCAACCACAGGAACCTTTAAGAATAGGTGCGTGTCTTTTAACACAGGCGATCATGTGATAACCATTGTCCTCTGAGCATCAGGCCAGGTATTTCCTCAATTCTCAGAAAAAGAAGATGACCTGAAACCGCTTTGTACCCTGCTTCTGTTCTCTCTTTTCTTTTTCACAACCATTCCCTTACTGAAAGTGACATTTAACCCATAAAGACCCTGTGCCACTTTTGTGGCAGTTTCCAGAGGATTTTTTTCTCGATATTTAACATTTCCTAAATGGTTTATCACCATTTATTACAACATAACCCTCCATATTTTACATTTTTCCATTGAAAATCTGGCATTTTCCAATATTTTATGTTCTGATCATGTATAGGTTCATAAAAGCTTGGATTAAAGTTGATGGTTATTATATCAAAAACAGAGAAAAGTGAAGAAAAGGTGACTTTTTCAGCAAAGATATGAAGAACTGAACATAAAAACAAGTGTCTCCATCCACTGTCATTGATCCAACTCCATAGATTTTACTGGTGAATCAATATTGTAGAAGATGACTGTGTTTCAGCGTTCACTACGGAGCCTCTGAACGTCCAAATGGGTCATATCTGATGACCAAGAAAAGATGACAAACTGCATTTTACAACAATTATATATATGTAGTAATAGGATTAGTGGATCAACAGGTATTAAACAGTAACAGTACATACTTTTGGACACCGGTGACTGTTTGGGTCTTTATGAGTTAAAAAGAGATCACATTTCAGAATTAACAACGTCCCCTTCACATTGCAATCAAGAACACTTAACTTGAACACTTTATATTAAAAGGTGATGAAAAAGCTGCATTTAGCATGTTTAACACACTAACTAATTTGTCAATCTCTGTAACAAAACTTGCCCTTTTTCTCTTCTAGTGAAACTGACCACGAAACCTCAAATATCCTTAGGCTCGGTTAGAAAAACGAGACAGGAAATGCATTTTTGAGAGCTATGTACTGTGTTAGTCTGAACTGTTACACCCATCTCATATCTTTAATCCACTGAAACCTAACACAGTTGAAGGCAAGAGACAACATCGAGATGATCCTTCTGTGGATTATACTCCATTTATTTCATCAAGGCTGTAAGTGTTACCATTTATGATTTGTGTGTATGTTTTAAAAGATGTTTACTGTACTTGCAACATGGGAACTATGGCCATGGATGTGCTAACATTTGTTTTATTATGCATGAAAACTAGTTCAATTAGGATGTTGCTGTGTATTTTATAGTTTGTTAATGTTAGTTTTACTGAATGAACATGGTGCAACAAGGCAATATCTCAAAATTAGTTGATTTAGATTAGATTAGATTTTATTGATCCCACAACGGGGAAATTTAACAGTCAAGGCAGCAGCAGAATAACCCATAAAGACCCAAACATCCACTGTCGACCAAAACCATCTACTGATCTAAACTATTTAATACCTGTTGATCCATTAATCCTATCAATACATGTAAATAATTGGTGTAAAATACAGTTTGTCATCTTTTCATTGTCATCAGATATGATCCATTTGGATATTCAGATGCTCCGTAGTGAACGTGGAAACACCGTCATCTTCTACAACATTCATTCACCAGTAAAACCTATGGAGTTTGATAAATGACAGTGGATGGAGACAGTCGTTTTATTTTCAGTTAATGATACATTTTACTGAAAAAGTCACTTTTTATTCAGTTTTTTTGTGTTTTGATACAATAACCTTTGAATTTACTCTGAGATTTGATAAACATCTACATGATCGGTGAATTAGATATAGGAAAATTGATGATTTTTATTGAAAAAACGCAAAAATGCAGAGGATAATATTATGATAAAATGGTGATAAATCATTTAGGAAAGGTTAAATAGAGAAAAAAGATGTACTATTTGGGAACTGACACAAAGTCACACTAGGTCTTTATGGGATAAAGTGCAAGAATAAAAGTGTACATGCATAAGGATAGTGGAAAAGCAAACAATATAAAATAAAAATAATAATGGTAATAAAAAACTAAAAAACTATACAGATTACATATTTACAACAGAGGGGAAATTGCAAAAGTCAGACACACAGATAGGACACTAGCAGGACAGGGTTATACTGTTGTGTTACATTTATACTTTATTATGATCCTGATGAAATACTGTATATATTTGTCTTTTCCCTCAGATGGGATGATCTCGGTGACCACAGCCCAAATTGGTGAATCTGTGACCTTTTCCTGTAATTTTTCTGACTCCGAGTACAGCAATACACGAGTGAAGTGGTACAAGCAGCCTAGTGGTCACGGTCTAATTTTAATCACAACCCTGATGAAAACAACTACAGTGTCTACATTTGAAAAGCCGTTCTCCCCTTCGCGTTTTCAAGCCAACTATACCTCGACCAGGAGCTCTCTGACCATTTTGAAGACCGCAGAAGACGACGAAGCGGTCTATTACTGTTCAGTCATAACCTGGAGTAAAGATGAGTGGAGTGGGACCTATTTGTCTATAAAAGGTAGTTCACATATTTGTATTCTACACATTGTTTATTTGTGTATTTTGATGTAACATTTCATTTTAAAGTAGTCCATTTTTTTAAAATTTATGTTGTATAGAAAACACCAGGAGGACCTCAGGTTATACTGTTACCCAGCGTCCACTTAAATCTGGCCAACTTCATCCAAGAGGTTCGGTGTCTCTTCAGTGTTCAGTCCTGTCTGAGACGAAGACGTGTCCAGGAGATCAAAGTATTCACTGGTTCAGAGCCAAGTCAGACAGTTCACCCCCGAACATCATTTACTCCAGTGGAAATGTCCCTCATGGATGTGATAAGAGACCTGATGAAGGTTCCCCTCCACGGAACTGTCATTATCATTTCAATGCATATGACGCTGGGACTTATTACTGTGCTCTGGCTACATGTGGGGAGATCATCTTTGGAAATGGAACAAAACTGGACATAGAAGGTAACTGCACCACCAGTGTGTTCAATCTGTTGTTTGTCACTCAAGCAGTTTCATATAAGCTTCTAATTCCATACTTTCAGACACTGAAATGTACAGTTTATTGATCTCACATGCAATTTACAACCTTCACTCTGGTCCACAGTGACTGTTCACATGCAGAAAATATTCAAATACCTACTACACTGTTGGTTGGACTAATGAAAATGTCTGATCCACCATGCATCCATGACACTTTCATTAAGTACAGTGTTTTTTAGTTGATATTCCACAGTGTAAACTCAGGCTTTCTCTATTGTTCCTTCCAACACAAACAACTGGCATTTTGATCCAATCCAACTGTATTTATAAAGCACTTTGAAACAATCACAGTGGACCAAAGTGCTGTACAAAAGACTGAAAGCACAATAAAAAAAAAATTAACAAAAGCAGTATGAAACAATAAAATCAAATAAAACAATATATATAAAAAGAAACAAAACGAATAACAAAACAAATTTTGATGGTTGCTCTGACCATGATGGATGCCATGTGTTGTAACCTGCAGAACAACAATAAAATCAATGGCCGAAGAGCAAAACATCCTCTCTGAAAAATGTACTTTTTGAGAAAACAGAACAAAAAAAAAAAAGTAGTTTTTATCTTACAGCATGCTCTTTGTAGACAGTAACATAGTCAAAAACAGTGTGTTGTTTATTGGGTATAATTAACACATTATATTTTTCAAGAAAACAACAACTCTTCTTTAGTTTCCTCAAAACAGTCAATTTTTCCAGATAGGAGGTTGTGGTCTTTGGCCATCAAAATGTGGATGCATATTCTAAAGCAACATGGCACACATTCAATAACGATATAAAACCACAGCAAACATGAGTAAACATAAGAACAACCACTATACACTGTACACTATAAATTAGAAGTATGAAAGAAAAAGCTGGGTAGAATCTGGATAATAACTGTAATGTGCTGAAATAGAACTGTAAGGTACAAAACAAGTTGAAATATTCCAACCAGGAATGTGCAAAATGACATTTAAGTGCAAATGGATTTATGACCAGAGACCTCAAACAGAGGTGAGTTTATTGTACAGTGTTATGGAATGTGGATGTACATGTATACATGTACAAAGAATCCTCATATGATCTGAATATTGTCTTAGTCAGAAAACACCCAGTTCATAAAAAGGTTAATTCAGTATCCAAGTGGAATATGCTATTCACATGACACCTATGAAATTCAGAATAATAATGTAAAATTAGCATGTATGTAAACATAACCATTGTTTTCACATTAAGCCTCTGGAAAATTAGCAGGGCTGGAATGAGGCTCTACTGTTATAAAAAAAAAAAAACCAACACTGATTTAAAAAACGGCAACATTTTCTCACAGAAAGTTCTTTTTGAATTAGTTCAAGGACATAGAGACTTTCTTTGCTTTATCTCACATGGAATTATGGTTTCTATTCCATTAGGTCTAAAGTGCTAACTTTAACTTTTTCTATTTAACTCTTCATTCATGTTTTTCAGAAACCACGATTTCATTCTGCAATGATACACTGATGTTCAACCCAGTTTGTCTGTTGAGTGTCATCATCCTGGCTATAAGTCTGACTGTTATCGCCTTCCTCATTTATGCCATCAAAGACCAAAGTGATTTTAATATAACAACCTCTTTTCATCACATTAATACTGATCTACTGTGTTTTTTTATTCATATCTATCTATGTTAATGCCTCTTTGCAGCTTCTTCCCAGCAGAAAAATACTGCAATAAGGAATATAAAGGTAAGATAATGTCTAAATGTGTGGTTGCGTTTTGTTTCAGAGGTATTTATATTTAGTCTCAGAAACATTTTTCTTCTTCTCACAGAGAGATGACACATGGGTTTATTCTGCTGTCGTCTTCACCACGATAACAGACCGAGACGTAATGAAGAACGGAAAAGCAGCAGAGAGGCAGAGGATCTACGCTGCTGTCAAGGCTTTTGGATTAGATTAGAAAATCATTGTGAGCTTCATGACATGAGTTAGTACTGACAGTTCACCCACTGACAAACTGAAACCACAAACCAACTCTTCCTTACATTAGCCTACATCTTAGAAACATGATTCCAACTTTAACTCATAAAGAAGAAGAAAGTGTGGCAGGTCCCAAATGAATTTTTCTTTCTTTTTAACCTTTCTTAAGTGATTTATCACCACTTATTATAACATTATTCTCTGTATTTTGCATTGTTTCCTGTTAAAATCAGGTATTTTCCTATATTTAATGTACTGACCATATAGAGGTTCATAAAAGCTCAGATTAAAGTTCATTGTTATTGTATTAGAAACAGAGAAAACTGAAGAAAAAGTGATTTTTTTCCAACAAAATCTATTATTAACTGAACATAAAACAAGAGTCTCCATCCACTGTCATTGATCCAACTCCATGGGTTTTACTGGTGAATCAATGTTGTAGAAGATGACGGTGTTTCCACGTTCACTACAGAGCCTCTGAACGTCCAAATGGGTGATATCTGCTGACCATGAAAAGATGAAAAACTGCATTTTATACCAATTATTTACGTGGATTAATAGGATAAGTGGCTCAGAAGTAATTGAACATTTCAGATCAGTAGATGGTTTTGGTCGCCACTGGCTGTTTGGGTCTTTATGGGTTAAAATAGTGCATTTTCTTTTGCATATGTCAATATTTTTATTCATGTATCTACCTGTATTGCATTTTAACACATGTATTTTATAATAGTTGTCTATGTTAATGGCTTCCTCATTTTGCTAATTTCTTTCGCTTATTGAACAGAGTTTTTGCACTGGTTTAAGATCATAAAAAGAACAAATGAACAATTTGTTAAAGAATATTATGCATGTCATTTAAAGTTGCATCTACAAACTTTTATCTGTGAAAATGTTTGTGAAATGTATTAAAATCTTTCAAAAGAAACTGGTCTTTGCCTCATATTGTCATATTTGACAGTTTTGTTCTACATTTATTCTGCATTATAATTCATTACTGTTAGAACTAATGCAGTCCGTAGGAGGCATGGATAGGGTTTAAAGAATCAAGATTTTGAAGCAAAAAAAAGGGCATCTAAAATGTACACAAACCACTTTAATATACTTAGTGTTAATTGAATAAAAAGTAAAAAAATCTTTTATCCCTTGAAAAAAAAGTTTGTCATACAACAAACATTACTGATTTATTGTGATTAATTGACATGATACAGCTTATACATACCAACACCTCAACCACCAAGCAAAAGACAACTTTCAGTCTCAATAATGTATGTATTAAATATACCAGTAATGTAACAGTTATACTTTGTACAAAATTAAGGGTATTTACATTTACTCTTACTTTTATAACCTGCTCTTGTGCAGTGTTAGGAGTCATCAAATCACTTAAAATACTATTTTTACAGTAAAACATTGGTTACTCAACCTGCAAAGCTCTTTTTTAATAACATATAGAAGTAATACACGTATCTGAATTATCTGGTGTGTTACACGTCTTTAAGATAATTCCAGCAGCTTTACAGAGATGATGTGGGTGTGGCCTCTGCGTGGATCTGAGGCCTGATGCAGGTCCTGCTCTGCCTACAGAGGAGTGTGATGGTCCGCTCTCACATCAGAGTACACACACTCCTGCTGTGAATCTCTCACCTTCTGTCCTCGTTTTTGTTGCCTTTTGGAAAAATTCAGTGCCACGTAATTCACTGGGTCTGGATCACCATCCTGAGGGTACAAAAAAGAAAAAAAATACTGTAAGAGTGCATCAGAGTACGTTCGACTACATGACACTATATAGTTGTATTGTGTTTCACGGTAGGTGTCACATGTAATTTAAACAGAAACAATATTATAAAATCGAAACATGGCAGTGTCGGAGTAAAAACTGAAAAACAGTGTCAAGAAATTAAAAATAAAGCATTAAATAAATAAAGGCATATTTACACGCTCATTAGGCTGATCTGCTGTCGACTTCTTACGTCCAAGACTGACAGAAGTTGTCATTTCTGTCGAGGAGAAAGCATGAAATTATGAAAATGTGGAAAATGTGAAACTTGGAAATACCACACCTGTTTGTCCTCTTTGGCCTTTTTGAAAAAGACATAAAAACTAGTGCTGTCAAACAATTAAAGTTTTTAATCAGATTAGTCACAGGGTTGCTGTGTATTAATTTTGATTAATCATGATTAAATAGCATTTATTTTTAATCTATATTAACTGCGTTTCATTTTGCAAGAACAAACAGACTCAAGAAAGAAGGGAATATAAATGCACTTAATGTGCTTATTAAAGTAATCAGTATTTGTTTTTGTCTTGTCTTACTTGTTGTCATATCTTTCACCTATTTGGTTATGTTTTCAACAGCAACCACTTGTCTGGCTGGTCCCACTGTCTTGTCTTATGTCTGTTTTGTTCCACTGTCTTGTCTCGTCCTGTCCCTGAACACGTTCGCCTATATGAGCCCTCCCTCTATGTTTATGTATACAAGCAAGGAATGGATGAACATGTGAATACAAAGTTGGAGATTGTTACTTAAACACAAGTTGTAATTAAAAATAAAGTTGTCCTCCAAAGAGGGGGTTGGTGGCGGTTAAAAAGAAGAGAAAAAAAACCCAACAAAAAACGAGTGCTGTCAAACGATTAAAGTTTTTAATCAGATTAATCACAGGGTTGTTGTGTATTAATTTTGATTAATCACAGTTAAATATCATTCATTTTTAATCTATATTAATTGCGTTTCATTTTGCATGAGCAAATAGACTCAAGAAAGAAGGGAATATATATGTATTTAACATGTTTATTAAACACCTTCAACAGTTTCAACAAAACAACCGTAAACAACTGTTCCGTCTTGTTTTTTTGTCCTCATATTTCCATCCAGTGGACCAACCTGCTGTTTAGCGTCTTCCATCTCTATGGGTTGGTTCTGCTGTCTGTCACTACCGGATCAACTGCCCATTTGTTCATGTGCGACGCTAACTCTACTCGGACAAACTGACCCAAATGCATTGCCAGAGATGTTCAGAGTCATTCTGTGCTGCAGCTGGGTTAATTGCGTTCACATTTTTAATCAGATTAATCATGATGTTGGATTAATCTGCCTCAATGCATTAATTGTGACAGCCCTAATAAAAACTTAAAAAAAGATAAAAGACAGTCACAGCTGCTCAAGCACATTGATTGTGGTGCTGTTAATGTGCAGATTGTCGCATGAGATGCAAATTACAGAATAAACTCATAAGTTATAAATATTTTATTGTGATCCCTCAGAAATTGTTAATTTAAAAGTTTAAGTGTTGAAAGTAAATCTGACATTTGATCTCAAATCTAATTACTACATGAAATATAGAAAAACATGCGTATACACACAAAATTACTTAAAAAAAAAAGGACAGTGATCCCGACCAAAATCACTCCTCATTAAACCACATAAATTATAATCAAATCAAAATCAATGAATAGATGTATGATTGTCGTACCTTTGTGTTGTTCATGACCTCTCCTGTGTATTATGTAAAAAATAAGGATGGCGATCACAGTCACACAGCCGGTTAACAGCCCTCCAAGCACAAGGATTAGGAAGTCAGGCCCTGAATTTAGGAAAAAGTAGATTAATGACTAAACGGAACCATCATGGAACAGATTACACTGCCCTTCATTCCATGGACCATCATCCTCTTTCATTCATTCACAGTTTCAAGGTCAAGACTTTTATTTGCAAGACAGATAGTATAGGACATGTACAACTTTTAGGTGAAATGCACAGAAATTTCTGGTAAAAATATGTTCAGTATTCAAACCATGAATTATTGAAGAGTTGTACGTTAAATCTAAGTAATATTAAAATAATAATAATTGTATGTAATAATAATTGTATTGTAATAATAATAATAATAATAATAATAATAATAATAATAATAATAATAATAATAATGGATTAGATAATAATGGAAATAATGGATTTATATAGCGCTTTTCTATGAACGCATACTCAAAGCGCGTACAGTGAAATAGTACTGCATGCAAATTAGAACAAGAACCCAGAATACATGGATTTAAACACTATTTTTGTGGGGGAATACACATTACAGTGTAGAATCCTATGACTAACATTTGAAGTTTCGATGTTTTGTTGTGGCACATATTGTGATTAATAATATTAATGATCTGTGCCCAACAAAAAAGACCCAGAACTGAATGAACTGGATTAGACACAGACATTAGTAATCAAAATAATCACATCATTCTTCATTATATCAAAGAAAGTAATAGAAAAGAGCTATATGTTTATGAGTCACAATAAAGCATATCATTCAGATTAAATCATATAAAGCAGTGGTTTTGGCTTGTGACCCCATTTTAACATCACCCAGACATTCAAAACACAGACATTTTTTGCTAAAATTAATTAGTTTTTGATCATGTAATAGTTTGCTATACATGTTGCAAATAAATGTTAATTTTAGATGACATTTAGTCTATAAAATGTATATTATAATGGACGGAGGCAGAAAAGCCAGGTGTAGATTACTGCACAAAGTGAGAATGTTATTTTCCTTGGTCAGGATATGTACAGTCAGTCCAGCTTGGATTTACAAGGCTGACATTTAACACTGAACAAACAATAAGTCAAACTATGAATTATGAAAGAGCTGCAGCATCTGAAACTGACCACAATGAACATTTGAGAAATAAACAGAACCACAGTGCTTCAGTTTCAGCTTCACAGTTCATCATGTCTTTTTTGTATTGGGATTGTCTCTATTAACTCACCATATATTTTTTTATTAGAAAGTTTTTTTTTTTTTTTTTTTAATCTATTACTACTACTCAGGTGACCCCATTTGAATTCCAGGCGACCCCACATGGGGCCCCGACCCCAAGGTTGAAAAACACTGATATAAAGTAAAGTTATAAACATACCTATCTCCACTTTTGTTCCTTCACCAAACAGGATCTGTCCACATGTGGCCACAGCACAGTAGTAAGTCCCAGAATCAGACAAGTCCTGTATGGTTTTGGACAGATGGTAGACACACGTCCTATTGTTTTGTCCTTCAGTTTTGTTCTTGTGAATGTAAATAATTCCTGGATGAGATTCTCCTGAACCGGCTCTGACCCAGTGCACATTGCCTTCACCTGGACACTGGACTGGGTTTTCTTTGTCCTCAGACAGAAGGGAACATTGGAGATGGATCGGCTGTCCAAGCCAGATGGACTCGGCCTCTGGACTTTGTTTTACATAGATAGATTTCTGCCGGTTGCGATCTGTGTGATCAGAAAAACCACTCAATTATTTTCACAACTTATCCTGTAAAGACCCAAACAGCTGCCTGTGACCAGAGGCATCTACTGATCTAAAAGGTTTAATAACTTCTGAAATGAAAAACCTGTCAATACATGTAAATAATTGGTGTAAAATGCAGTTTGTCATCTTTTCATGGTCATCAGATATGACCCATTTGGACGTTCAGAGGCTTCATAGTGAATGTGGAAACACTGTCATCTTCTACAATATTGATTCACCAGTAAAACCCATGGAGTTGGATCAATGACAGTGGATGGACACACTTGATTTATGTTCACTTAATGACATATTTCACTGAAAAAGTAACTTTTTCTTTCATTTTCTTTGTTTTTGATATAACAACCCTTAACTTTTATTTGAGCTTTTATGAACATCTACATGATCAGTAAATGAAATATAGGAAAATACATGATTTTCACGTAAGAATGCAAAATACTGAGCATAATATTAGATAAATGATAATAATTATCGCTTCAGAAAAGTTAAAAATAGAGGAAAAAAATCATTTAGGAACTACCACAAAAGTAGCACTGGGTCTTTATGGGTTAAAAATTCATTATCAGTGAAAAAGGCAGCAAATTAAAGTATCTTACCATTCACAGCCAAGAAGATGCCATTAGAAAAACTCTGTGAATACGCTGTTCCACTGAGACAGAAGTATGTGGCTTCATCCACTTTGCTGACGTTTGTAATAGTCAGCTGATACTGAGTACCTGCTTCTGTGATGTGGAAGCGAGAGTTCGCAAATGTTTTGTGAAGTTGCACGTTGTTAAAAACTCCAGAGGCGACAGTTTGGACCATCTGTCCAAGAGGCTGTTTGTACCAGTACAAGAATGTCTCTGTCTTTTGAAAAACTGGACAAAGTAAAGTCACATTTTCACCGGTGTCGACCACAGTCAAAGAACTGAGATGAGAAACATCTGCAGTTTGAATAAAAGCTGGAGGAAACAAAGAAAAAAACATGTAAATAACAAAGAAATATCTAAGTAATATCTGCCAGAAGATCTCTTTACACCTTAACTATTAACAATTTTGCTTTTATAAGAACTAAACTTGCTCTTACACATCGTACTTAGAAGAATCAAAGCAGCCAGTCTTCCGATCATAGTGGTGACTGTTGCACAACTGATGTCTTCCCACACAAATCTAAAGTTTTGCATCAGAAGTCTGAAAATGGAAATGATGCTGATTGGCTGAGATGCAGAAAATGCTCTACCTGGAAACTTTTGTAAAATCTATGACCCATTATCACTGACTCTGATGTAATGAACTCTTCATATGTTTTTCTTTTTTTAAATGACCCAACACATTTTCACAAATTTTAAGCTGCTCAGACCAACTGTGCTGGTCTGTTTATCAGCGATTCTGCCTGTGAGCCCAAGTTCGTGTTAGTTGACACAATAACACAAAAACACAAAAGATTGACCAATATTTCTTAAAACCTATCTTTTCTCCTTGGCTTTTGAAACCATGTGAGATGTTTGAAGGTACTATCTTTATACTATTGTTTTTATTTGGGAGTGGTTTATTGTTCTTATTTATCTATTTATTTATTTTTATTGTTTTTAATTGTATGGCTTTTTAATCTATTCTTGTATTTTATTCTTTTATTTGGGTTTTATTTATTCTTCTATATAGCACTTTTTTTCTTTTTTGTACAGTTTCTATGTCTTTAAATCTATTTTTGTATTTTATTCTTCTATTTTGGTTTTAATTATTTTTCTTTACAGCACTTTGGTCCACTGCAGTTGTTTTAAAGTGCTTTACAAATATAGTTGGATTGGATTGGCTAATTAAATAAATAAGAATATAATGGAACATAATGCAAACCTATAATTAATAAAAATGAATGAATTCAATGTTTATTTGAGTATTGTCCAGATGTGAATACTGTGCATCCAACACAACCCAGACTTTTCCCTGTTTTATGTAGAGCAGTGATGTTAACCTCCGCTACGCTTTCATTTGTACTTTTTTATTATTATTATTATTATTATTATTATTATGATTGAAATGCTTTGTAAGATATGTCAGAGTACAGCTGTTGACTGGTTTAAAGTCACACGTTCTGGTTAAAACACAAACATAAAGGAAAATACATTCGGTCTATGCTCTGTGTCTGAAAGGAAGGAAAACAAGTGAAGCTGAAAACTGTAGTGGACCATTTCTTTATCCTCTGCTCTGACGTTTGTTTACTCAAATGTGCCTTCACTGGGTTTCAACAGGATATGTTTTGAGGTTGACGAGTAGGACTACAAAAGGCTATTTCTGGGTTAAGTGAAATGGGGCTTATACTCACACTTCAGTATTTCATAGTAGTAAATTTAAAAAGGAATGCAGAGATATTTCTGATAAATGAATGCTTTACTTTTTATTGCATCGTGTTACCACCTCTTTTTGATATATCAGTGCTGGTATATTTATTTCCTGCTATTTGCTATTTTCTTTTTAGTTAACAACAAGAAAAGACACAAAACAAACATAAATATGCTTTTTTGGTCACAAAGATAAATAATAATAATAATAAAATTAGAGTTATAACACATTTTCATGCCATGAGGATGTTTTTGCACATTTGTATATTAAGTGTTTATTATGATACTATTTCATATTATTATTTTCACCTGACATGTGATTGTTGGTGTATCTGTTAATTTCTCTGGCCTTTGTACAGACCTGCAGAGATTCACTATAGAATCACTGGTGGCTTTTCCATTGGACATCTGTGCAAAGCTTTACCGATATTTACTAAATGTCAAAAAAACAGAAGTGCATAATATCAGTTTTTCCATTAAATCCCAAATGCGCTGATTTATTTATTTATCACGAGATGACACAAGAAGTCATTCCATAAACATGGCGACGAACATAAATATTGTGTTAATGTACAGATATATTCATTATTAATATATATTACCCATCTATGTTGTACTAAATTCAAAAATGATTTGGTTTCCTGGTTTGTCCACACATATTGTGCCATGTTTCTTTTAAAGCTCTTCTTCTTCTTTGCTTGTTTTAACATCCGTCAACATTTTTTTAAAAAATTCACCTGACTCTAGTTGTGGAAAAAGGTCTTTCCTTTGCAGTTTTGCATGATATACCATTTATGCTACGCCCAAAAAACCACCTCTTGCCAGCACAAAAACTTTTAATCCAAAAACGAGAGTTTTGGCGAAATTGTCATTTTTCCATTAGGTAAATTTTTATGCGCAAGTTATATTTGTGTAATTTGAGGGTCAGTGGAAAAGTGACTAGTGTCCTTCAACACACAAGTAACAAAAATACTTTGGCTCAATCCTAATTCCCCCCTTAGCCCTCCACCTTGGCTCTTACACTTGGCACTACCCCTTGAAATGGAGCTGCAAGGGTTAGAAGTTGAAACATTCCCCTATGAAATGGGACAACCCTTCCAGACCTGTCAGCAGTCACAGATGCAGTCACAGATGCAACAACTTTGTTTCTGAAAGTATTCCCCATGTCATCAGCAGCTGTAACCATCTCTGTTCAATGGGCTTTGGTCATCTTTTTACAGCTATCAACTATAAACCACAGAAATGCGATCTGTAACACATTGAAATGGCATTAAACGGTTGATCAAATGATTACGTTATTTACAAAGAAAATCTGTACATTTGTGTGTTTCTTTCATCCCACTGCTGCACTTTTTGGCTGTGTTTACCTCCATCTTGTCAATGATTTGAACAGAATTATGGGAAATTTCTCCAACTCCTCTGTTTGTAGGGTGGTCCTGAAAAATGTGTGTTTCAAAGACCAAACAGCCCTCCCCCTCAGCATGAGAGTGCGTGTGGTGCTTACTCTGGGCTGCTCCACGCGGCATCTATTCCCAAACTGCAGGGGGCAGTGTGCCACAAACGCATGTCTATCACAGTAAAAAAACTAGAGAAAATGAAAATTGCCATAACAAACCAAACATGGCGGCTTTCATGCGTCTTGAAGAAGAGAAAACCTGCTTTCCAGGTTTTTTTTACCCATTCCTCCTCTTTGCCGACTGTAGCTGTAACTTCCCTCCATGAGTTGTTCACCACACAGCTGTGGCGGCGGTCCTGGTGTGACCAATCACACAAGTGCCTGTACTTCTGTACTTCTACCACCAGGAGCTCCTGAATGTCGGCCATGTTGTCCACAAATCTCTTACAAATTTTCTGAGGTGGGCGAAGTGGAAAGTTTCCACTTAAGATGAGCCACGTGAACGGGCGTGGGTGTGAAAATGATGTCAATTGGCCGTGTGAAGTCGCACGGAGCTTGCGGATGCAGTAAGCATAAAACAGCCTTTAGCCCTTCCCCTCCGACTCATCGAGAATCAGGACACCCCTACCCCTTCATGTGAACATGCAAAATGGAGGGGGGGGGGGTGAATTGGGATTGGGCTTATGTATAACTGAACTTATCTCTTGAATGCTGTACTTACAAAGGTAATTCATTAAAACATAAAAATATATATTTTTGCTGTGAAACCTAGTTATACTATTATTCACAAGTATGATAATTAGAATATAACTGACATACAACTGCAAAATTACTACAACTAAAACCCTGCAGTCAGATGCATGAGGGTAATGTTGCACCACTGACCTTCGTGACCTCTTCCTGTAAAAGGGCTCTGTCTTTCATTCCCCTCCTCCAAATTCTCATGTATCTCTAGGTTTCTGACATGAGACATCCTCACTTCAGCGCCATCTCTTAATCACCTCTGATGGATAAGTGTACATGTAAATGATGTGTTCATGTTCATGTTATGATTAAATTTTAGTTTAGTTCATAATGTGGTGTAATGTACCAGTAGGTGATGTGAGGATGTTATTTCATTTTTTTTTCACTTATTTGGTTGACAAGTTGACCATTTTAAGTAAGTATAGCCACTTTAGACTGACAAAAAATTTCATTTTTATGTCTTTCTCCTGCCATGGTTTGTATCATACACATGTGCATCACACCTCTTTTATGCATCATGGGTCCAATGATCAAAAATAAATGTTTCCTGTTGGCAAGAAGGTTCATTTTGCTCAACTGGAAACATAAAAACCCTCCAGTTCATCTAGCTTTACTCAATGATGTTATGGGGCACTTGCAGGCAGAACAAATATGACACTCCCTAAAGGACAAAGTAGGCATATTTTATTCAACATGTCAACCACTCATTGACTATTATGTTAAAAATAACCCATCATAAATAGGTAAAAAAAAAGAAAAAAAGAGGATCCTCTGTGTGTGTGTGTGTGTGTGTGTGTGTGTGTGTGTGTACACATGTGGTTTTTTTTCTCTCTCTCCTGTTGTTACTGTGTTTTTTGTGGTTTGGTTTGGTGCGTATGTTACGTGTGTATTTATTTATTCACTCATCTTCCACTTCCCCTTTCCGGAACTTATAGTATATACATATGCATCTCATTGTACCTTGTTTGAAAATATACTTGTGTTTGAAAACCCCCCCAAAAAAGAAGTTAAAAATAAATAGATCGATAGATAGATAGATAGATAGATAGATAGATAGATAGATAGATAGATAGATAGATAGATAGATCGATAGATAGATAGATAGATAGATAGATTAAAAAAATGTCCCCAAAGGTCCTCCAGGTATTCATATTCTGTTTTTGATGTGCATTTACTAGACGTAAGACATCCTTCAAGATGAAGAAAAGAAGTCGAGGAATGGAGGAAACTGAGTAAGTAGGAAACTGAAAGGAGGCTTTTGTGTTTCAATTGTGCTAAGCCCCTCCCTCTGCCACGCCCCTGTCATCAGTGAAGTCTGTGTGGACCCTTCACTGGCAGTTGAACGTACATCTTGATTTTACTGCTACTTACTTGTTAATTGTGTAAATAAAATAGTTTCACAACTTGTAGGTATTTCAGCTGTTCGGTTTAGCACATGCAGAAAGTCTTACACAAATCATGAATATGTTGACATTAACACTTTATTTTCTGACTTACATTTTCTGACTGACTCCAAAGATGACCAGGGCCAGCAGATTTTGTAAAAAAAACAAACAAAAAAAAACATGTTTTACAGAAACATGAATGTGGGCACAGCCAAAAAACAAAGCAAGCTAACATGTTTACGACTGCATAATGAAAAGAAAAGTCATACATAATCTTTATCTTTAGGAGAAAAGAACAAGAAAAAAGATGTTCCTGCATTGCATTTACCAAGAACTACTCACTATAGAAGATGAAGAGTGTACATTATCAACACACCACTGCTGCATGTGATTCAAGCGGTACATTTAAAGAAAGGGAGGAAGAGGTGAGATGTGCTGCAAACCACCAGCCTCCGTCCAATCAGCCGCTGCATCCTCCAACACAGCTACTACACACAGCAGAGGTGAAAGGCACCTTCCTAAGCAGAGAAGGACAACAAAATACAGCACAAAGCACTGTCAAAACATAATTTATGACCTTTAGAAAAATCTAAATCTTACCAAGTGTATTTTTCTCATTTCTAGTCAAAATGTGTCATCACACTTCACTTAGCCTCCTGAGACCCAGGAAAGTCAAAATTTTAGCTTTTTTTTTTTTTCCTCACTAGACATTGCCTTCACTACACTTCCAAACTCTTTTTCTGACTTATTTGATCAGGTTGAAACATCCTGTTGACACAGAATACATACTGCACCTTTAACTGAACTTATCTTTGGTCCCTGGAGAAAATAAGGACAGCAATGACCACGATGCAGAGAGCCAAAAGTGTCCCCAGCACAATGACAACAGGGTCCATTTCCTGTCCTGAAATAAATGAAAGAGTTGTGGTGGTTAGTGAAGAATATTTTCCACAGTTTGGAAATTGTCAGTTAGTCTGTTTTAGCTGTGAATAATAAAGTACTTTAATGCCTTCATAAAAATGTATGCACAAGGAAGATTCACATTCAGTTAAATGTAAAAAGGCACGGAAAGAACAAAATTCATTGTTAACAGCGAAGTTGTATAGTACTCCGATTTTTTGGCTTGTGACCCCATTTTAACATCACGCAGAAATTCAAAACACAGACATTTTTTGCTAAAATTAATTAGTTTTTGATCATGTAATAGTTTGCTACACAATTTTGCAAATAGATGTTTATTTTAGATGACATTTAGTCTGTATAATGTACATTTTTATGGACGGAGGCAGAAAAGCCAGGTGTAGATTACTGCACAAAGTGAGAATGTTATTTTCCTTGGTCAGGATATGTACAGTCAGTCCAGCTTGGATTTACAAGGCTGACAATTAATACTGAACAAACAATAAGTCAAACTATGAATTATGAAAGAGCTGCAGCATCTGAAACCGACCACAATGAACATTTGAAAGATAAACAGAACCACAGTGCTTCAGTTTCAGCTTCACAGTTCATCATGTCTTTTTTGTATTGGGATTGTCTCTATCAACTCACCATATATTTTTTTATTAAAAAAGTTTTTTGTTTTTTTTTATCTATTGCTAGAAATTTCAGGTGACCCCATTTGAATTCCAGGAGACCCTACATGGGGTCCCGACCCCAAGGTTGAAAAACACTGATATAAAGTAAAGTTATAAACATACCTATCTCCACTTTTGTTCCTTCACCAAACAGGATCTGTCCACATGTGGCCACAGCACAGTAGTAAGTCCCAGAATCAGACAAGTCCTGTATGGTTTTGGACAGATGGTAGACACACGTCCTATTGTTTTGTCCTTCAGTTTTGTTCTTGTGAATGTAAATAATTCCTGGATGAGATTCTCCTGAACCGGCTCTGACCCAGTGCACATTGCCTTCACCTGGACACTGGACTGGGTTTTCTTTGTCCTCAGACAGAAGGGAACATTGGAGATGGATCGGCTGTCCAAGCTGGACGGACTCGGCCTCTGGACTTTGTTTTACATAGATAGATTTCTGCCGGTTGCGATCTGTGTGATCAGAAAAACCACTCAATTATTTTCACAACTTATCCTGTAAAGACCCAAACAGCCGCCTGTGACCAGAGGCATCTACTGATCTAAAAGGTTTAATAACTTCTGAAATGAAAAACCTGTCAATACATGTAAATAATTGGTGTAAAATGCAGTTTGTCATCTTTTCATGGTCATCAGATATGACCCATTTGGACGTTCAGAGGCTTCATAGTGAATGTGGAAACACTGTCATCTTCTACAGCATTGATTCACCAGTAAAACCCATGGAGTTGGATCAATGACAGTGGATGAAAACACTTGATTTATGTTCACTTAATGACATATTTCACTGAAAAAGTAACTTTTTCTTTCATTTTCTTTGTTTTTGATATAATAACCCTCAGCTTTTATTTGAGCTTTTATGAACATCTACATGATCAGTAAATGAAATATAGGAAAATACATGATTTTCACTTAAGAATGCAAAATCCTGAGTATAATATTAGATAAATGACAATAAATATCACTTCAGAAAAGTTAAAAATAGAGGAAAACTCATTTAGGAACTTCCACGAAAGTAGCACTGGGTCTTTATGGGTTAAAAATTCATTATCAGTGAAAAAGGCAGCAAATTAAAGTATCTTACCATTCACAGCCAAGAAGATGCCATTAGAAAAACGCTGTGAATACGCTGTTCCACTGAGACAGAAGAATGTGGCTTCATCCACTTTGCTGACATTTGTAATAGTCAGCTGATACTGAGCACCTGCTTCTGTGATGTGGAAGCGAGAGTTCGCAAATGTTTTGCGAAGTTGCACGTTGTTAAAAACTCCAGAGGCGACAGTTTGGACCATCTGTCCAAGAGGCTGTTTGTACCAGTACAAGAATGTCTCTGTCTTTTGAAAAACTGGACAAAGTAAAGTCACATTTTCACCGGTGTCGACCACAGTCAAAGAACTGAGATGAGAAACATCTGCAGTTTGAATAAAAGCTGGAGGAAACAAAGAAAAAAACATGTAAATAACAAAGAAATATCTAAGTAATATCTGCCAGAAGATCTCTTTACACCTTAACTATTAACAATTTTGCTTTTATAAGAACTAAACTTGCTCTTACACATCGTACTTAGAAGAATCAAAGCAGCCAGTCTTCCGATCATAGTGGTGACTGTTGCACAACTGATGTCTTCCCACACAAATCTAAAGTTTTGCATCAGGAGTCTGAAAATGGAAATGATGCTGATTGGCTGAGATGCAGAAAATGCTCTACCTGGAAACTTTTGTAAAGTCTATGACCAATTATCACTGACTCTGACATAATGAACTCTTAATATGTTTATTTTTTTTATTACCCAACACAGTGTCACTAATCGTAAGCTGCTCAGACCAACTGTGCTGGCCTGTTTATTAGCGATTTTGCCTGTGAGCCCAAGTTTGTGTTAGCTGACACAGTAACACAAAAACACAATAGACTGACCTATAATTAAATAAATAAGAATATAATGGAACATAATACAAACCTATAATTAATAAAAATGAATGAATTCAGTGTTTATTTGAGTATTGGCCAGATGTGAATACTGTGCATCCAACACAACCCAGACTTTTCCCTGTTTTATGTGGAGCAGTGATGTTAACCTCCACTACACTTTTACTTTGAACTTTTTAGAGATTATTATTATTAAAATGCTTTGTAAGATATGTCAGAGTACAGCTGTTGACTGGTTTAAAGTCACACATTCTGGTTAAAACACAATCATAAAGGAAAATACATTCGGTCTGCTAGTGCACAGTCCGCTCCTCTGGACACCAGACTGGGTTTTCTTTTTTCATCTGATGCGAACCCTGGAGAGTCATTGAGTCTCGTAGCACCATCGATGCGGCTTGCACATTTTGCTTCACACAGACAAATTTCTGCAGAATTCTCAGATCTGAGATGACAAAAGCATTACGAATTCAATAATGAATAGAGATTTAGTATGTATGGTTTTAAAAAAGAACTTTTATCGCAAGAAAAAATGGAATGGAATTAATACTTTACCATCTGCAATCAAAATGGTGTTATTAATAAAATCTTTTTCATATGCTGATCCTGTTTGGCAGAAGTATGCTGCTTCATCATCTTTCCTCACATTTGCAATGTTTGGAGAGTACACTGTATTCACTTTTGTAGCACTGAATCTCGAGTCTACAAATTACCCCTGAAGTCTTATTTTTTCAGAGGTTCCCCTTGCAATTGTCTGGACTACATATCCACACCTCATCTTATACCAGTATAAAAACTGATTTTCAATTTTAGGAAATGAACATCTCAAGAGAGTCACATTATCACCAGGTTTGACCACAGTCCAGGAGACCTGCTCGGCATCATCTCTGGTTTGAGTGAAAACTACAGAAAATAAACAAAATTAAGTTGAGCAGAAGCGCAACCTACAGTGTAGACTAACTGTAAAAAAGACATATTTCAGAGTAAATACACTTACATGGTGCACCTAACAGAATCAAAGTAGCCAGTCCTCTGATCATCATGGTTACAACAACCTTCACATACAAAACAGATGAAATAGAAGAGTAAGCACAAGGAAGATCAAAGTGTCCAAGCGAGACAATTATTCTGGTTGGCTGAAGCACGATGGGGGCACCTCCTCGTGAATCAGACAAAGGTGTGTTTGTTCTTTAACTTCACACTGTTTCAAATACTGAATAATACACCAGCACAGTGTTAGTTATTAACTCTATCATGGAGTTGATATGATCAATTCAGTCTATCACATCTATCAATTACACAAAAACTACTACAGTATTCATTGAAACTTGATAGAAAAGGGTGGGGAACTAAAAATGCCAATCCATTTTTTTCATTTTTTTGTTTTAACACTGATGACCCTGCAGACTTAGGAGAATTTATTTGCTACTGGGAACTGGATATAAATCTAACACACACTTGTTTGTTCTTAGGTTTAATTTAGTTAATTATAATCATTGAGGATTCTAAGTAGTGACCAAGACTAGTAGAGTCACCTCAGACTTTTAAACATTACCCATTAGTTTGTCGACTGCTATTGTGGTTTTTGCTGCCAGAAATAACCATATGTGTACAAAAGGGCAGAGAGGAAGAAGAGTAAGAGGTGAGAAATGAGCTAATACCACAAAATTATATAATGGTCTAACTTTTTACTCTTTTTTGTCTGACCTGCTGTTACATTAACTGATTTATTGTTAAACTGTTAAAATGGGCTTTTTTTTTTTTTTTTTTTAATTCTCCTTTTACTGCTTATTATTGTATTCATGTTTAAGGCTCATAATAGACTGCAATTCTCATTTTGTAGTACTGTACAATCACACACATAGCCATGACAATGAAGATATTCTATTCTAACATATTTTTTCCAATTCTCTCTCCTCCTGTAGTGTATGGCATTGTATTGTATTGTATTGTATTGTATTGTATTGTATTGTATTGTATTGTGATCTATGGTATTCTATGAGTTATTACACTCAGGTACATCTGCACTGGCAGGATTTAGTCTCAGTCCAACATCCGGTACATAAAGATATTCATCCGACTTTACCCCCTCAACTTAGTGCTGTCCAGTTGTTTTATCTTATTTGCCCCATTTTGTCATAAGAAAAAAGTAATAGGTACATTGTCTGCTTTTGCTAACACTTAGTGTGTGCATAGACCACTCTGCAGAACACACCTTACATTCTGTATGTGACTGCTGAAAGAACAAGCAAAGCCACAAGCAACAGCTACACTGACTGTCACAGTTGTGGCTGGTCGTTTTCCGCTAGCCTTCTGCTCATCAGAAAGTTGCTTTCTCACACCAGACAATGGGCTTCAACAGGATATGTACTGAGGTTAGAAGCATGAGGGGAGGAACTAACAGTTTCTCTTGTATTTTAACACAAATTTCTGTATCTTCTACTTCTCACGTATCCACAACATCCTCAGTACTTCAGTTTGAATGCATATTAAGCGAATTAAAAGTTATTATTTTGCATCATTGCACAGCTTTCTAACACCAAGACTAAACTTAAATGAATAGGACAGTAACATGTGACAAATATGATCCCTTGGTGCATTTATCACTGCATGTCACACACAGAAAACAAACATCAAAGATAGTCAATCAAACATCATAACAAAAGTTACCTCATGACAATTTACATGAAGGAGGTTAAAGGATGAGAAAGAGAGAGATTGGGGAAGGGAGGGGGGCACGTGCACCCTTATGGCCCCCCCCCCCGGGTGCACAGTAAGCTGCTCTACAACTGTTAAACATAACGCATCCGCACTTGAAAACCTTCAGCCTTCAGTCCACGCCAGGGTTTCTCAACCTTTTTTGAACCAAGCTAACGGCATCATCAGCCTACTGGTGCCCCCTATGCCTGAAAAAATGTGTGTGTGTGTGTGTGTGTGTGTGTGCATGTGTGCGTGTGTGTAGGTGTGTGGGTGAGTGTGTGTGTGTGTGAGTGTGTGTGTGAGTGGGGGGGGTGGAGTGGGGGGCGTACTTCTAGAAGTAACATGACAGACCTGTATGTGGAGGACGTGGTGGGTTATTTAGCTCTGTAGATAAAGCTGTGACAACGTGAAACATTGAGTACCGATGTGCCGGACCCCCCCCCCCATAATGCAACAGCCCTGTATGTGGAGGAACTGTTGATAAAGCTGTGAGAAAGTGAGTGAGCTACCCAAGTAGAATGTAAATAGAATTACCAATAGCTAGAGTAAATGTCCATAATTGTTAATACAACTACTCCAAAAACAAAAAAAACATAAACTATTACATATATTTTTTTTGATAACACTAAAAACTGATTTACACTTTGTTTGGAAGTTAAAGTTCATTATTTTCATTATGTTGCTTAAGTTCAATAGTCTTCACATTGAGTTAATTTGACATGAGGTTCACAGGGTGGTGTTTCACTTGTATATTCTTAGTACATTTCTGAGCCTGTACTTTCACACATATCGCAGCAAAAAGGTTGAATCAATACCTGTGAGTCAGCTTATCACACTACGTATCTTCATATTATTTTTCTTTCATTGTACTGTAGATAAATAATGTCTCTAGGAACATTTGGAAACATACATTAGTTCGCAGGGATTTTATCTGCATGTTCTGTCCACGTATCTACATAAGAATACATGAACATATTTATGACATAATGTAGAAATAAGGATACCGATGTTATCATCATTTTATTATATTAAAAATGAACCTACATAAGACTGAGTGTGACAGACACAAATAGAGTTCAGCTTTGACAGTTTCCATTTGAGTGAATTAGGTCAAAGCAGAGGGGGGACGACCACAGTACTCTTAACACAAAGGTCTGAGCTGGATCTATAAGATGGTAGCGCTCCGTCCTCTTTCACTTTTACCACAGCTTCTGCTCTTCACTCACCTCCATTAAAGTGTGCAGATAATGCAGAAGTCAAGCACAGCACGACTGGCCAGGTGTGAATTTGCTCACCATGCAATTGCTACCGTTTAACTGTCTTCTCTGCAAGCAAGCGTCAGACACAGAAGAAACCCATGATGAATTCGCACCTTATTTTGACAGCATGACCACAGCTATTCTCAACTTTCCATGCATCAGTTCTTTGTTACTGGCAACTGTTGATGTGCACAATCACTCTGTGCACATATATTGTTATTCATTCATCCACTGCAGTTATGTTTGCATGGTATTGGACAATTATTATGCACCCTCAGGGACAGTAGCATGAAGTCACTATGGTATAAAATAAAAATTTACAGTTTTAAAGGTAACTTTCATATTTTCTGCCACACAATAATGGTTTGTTTTTAAGTTTGGATACATGCGCCGCTCATTCATGGACAATAAGCGTTAATGTCAGGGGAGATTAAGACTTACACAACAGTGCTCACATTCACTAGTGCAACAGGCCTCCTACACTCAGTCTGCTCTACTCTACTGGCTGATGTGGTTCAACATAGACGACACACAGACCAGACTGTGGGTGGAGTCTTGGCTGTCAATGTGAAACACCTTTTTTTTTTCCATCATAATTTTAGATTGTCCATCTAACACAGTGTATATATGCATCTCACAAATGCATTATACTAAGAATGGATTTTCTTTAAATTTGTCACAAACCTTCAATTGGATTCAAAAATGAATTGATTAGATTTAGTGCCCCAAATTCAAAGTCTGACTTATTGTTGGTGATAACTCCGGAAATAGGCGCTGATTATGACGATTCCAGACAAATGTATGACACGATAAAATGACGAAGGGATAACATTTTTATCCCAAAGGTCAACTTGTAATGTTCTACAAAACATGTTTCTGGATATTATTAAACAGCATACTGTGTCTGAGGAAAACCTGGGTAACAATGGATTCACTGCAGTCAAACACAAAAAAAAGGTCTAAAAAAAACAAAAAACATCTGGATTTAACAAAGCAAACTGGTGAAAGCCTTCCATTGGATATTTACTGCAGTGATTAAGGCCATGTCCACACACAACCGCATATTTTCTTATCCGATCTTTTTCTTTGTTGTTTTCAAAAAAGTGTTCCGTAAACATAGATTTGTTTCAGGAAATATCTGCGTCCACATGAAACCACTGAAAATGATTGAAAACAACGTAGTACAAATGCCAGGCCTGTATGTGGCGTTGTAATGCTCTCACAAAAAACAGAGAAGACGTGGAGAATGCACATAAAGCTTGTTCACTGTATACAAACCACAGACTACAGAAGAAGAACAACAACATGGCGAACACAACTCTCTGCGGTAGATCCAAGAGTATGTAGTGACTATTGTTAGCTATGGTTCTTGGTTGCTCATTGTAATGAAAGAGTAGCTGAAGATTTTGATTCAAGATTTCCGATAACCTCAATAGTTGTTGTAACATGAGCACTTGTCTGTGGTCCACCATTGTTGTTGTTGTTGTGAAGTGGCGTCTTGCTTCCGGGGTGAAAGGTTAGAGGGGTGGGGCTATGACATCATTGTTTTAGAAAAGTTGCGGTTCGGTCGCGAACCCGGAGTTTTCTAATTTATCCACTCTGGGACTCGGTTTCACTAAAAACGTCAGTTTCGTGTGGACGAAAGGCCTATCCGATACAAAACTTTTGCGGATACGACTGAAACCGTCTTCATATGGACAGGGCCTAAGATATTTCAAATGTTTTTCATTAGTTATTTGTTTCTAACTGATGGAGAGAGTCGCTTGTTAAATCCTGTGGTTGTGGAAAAGATGGAACTGTTTGAGAAGTGTCAAATTAAGGTTGAGATGCTGAAACTATTATAAATCTAGAAGAACAGTGGTGAACCATCATCAGGAAGAAATGCAGTCCTGAAAAAGTCTTAAAAGATTATGATAGAAAACATTTGGTGAAATTAAATTGTAAAAAGTCACTAACTGAAGGGATTGTGACAAAACAGCTGTGTAGTATTATAAAAACATTCATCGGTCAGGCTATCTGGGACAAAAAGATGTAGCTACAGTATAGTGCAAAAGTCTCTGGGCTTGAAATGAGTGAAAATATTTACCGTATTTTCCTTACTATAAGCCGCACCTGACTATAAGCCACACCCACCCCGTCTCCAATGTCTCACCATCTATTCATTGATGCCAAGCTTTCGTGCAGCAGCTCAGCCGGATCGATTGTTAGCCGAGAAACACAAATTAGCCGTAACATTTTAGAGCCACAGGTTCACAGTGTGTGGAAAAAAGTAGTGGCTTATAGACTGGAAAGTACGGTATATCTCATTCTCATTTCTTCAAATACAACAAGAAAATACATGAAATAGATACACGAAAAACCTGAACTAAATGGACTCTAAAGATGAAAGTGACTGTTTAGTGTGACTCATGAGAAGAAGCAGCACAAACAGAAACATCTGACATGAGTTGAATGAAACCTGGTATAAAACATCAGAGAGTTAATGTTATAAATCTCATATAGTCTGAACAAAAGGGTTAAAGATGCTTTGTCCCTTGAAACTTTTGTTTTTTACCCCCACCAGGAGGTATTGTGATTGCTTTGCTTTGTGTGTTTGCGTGTTTGTTTGTTTTTTAGCAAAATAACTCAAAAAGTTATGGAGGGATTTTCAGGAAATTTTCAGGAAATGTTGATACTGGCACAAGGAAGAAATGATTAAATTTTGGTGGTGATTGGGGGGGGGGGGGGGGCAGATCTGTCTTGGCAGAGGTCTGCGCTCTCTGAGTGCTTTTCTTGTTTGTCTTGTTTTTACATTTCTGCTGTTCGAGTATGTACAGTACAGTATGTACAGTACATACCGTATGCACAGTAGTATGTATATGTTTGGTCATCATGACTTTACTAAACTGACTAACCTAATGCTGCAGAGGACTTCTGCACAGTACCATATATCTAGAAGCAAAGTCCTGCCCCTTCCAGTATTAGCCCCATGGGAACTCATTTCAGAAAAATAAAACTGTAACATAGTCAAAGGCAAGAAACATTCATTCATTCATTCATTCATTCATTCATTCATTCATCCATCCATCCATCCATCCATCCATTCTCCATTCATTCATTCATTCATTCATCCATTCATTCATTCATTCATTCATTCATTCAATCATTCGTCTTCTGAACCCACTTTATCCTCACTGGGGTCATGGGGGGGTCACTGGAGCCTATCCCAGCTACCTATGGGTGAAGTCGGGGTACTCCATGGACATGTCACCAGTTCATCACAGGGTCGACATATAGAGATAAACTACCAATCACTCTCACATTCACACCTATGGGCAATTTTAGGTTGACCCATTAACCCATCAGTGCACGTGTTTGGATGGTGGGAGGAGAGAACCCATGCAGACACAGGGAGAACACGCAAACTCCACACAGAAAAAGCCCTTGTTGGGGGTGACAGTGACGCTGCACCACCCAGGGGCAAGAAGCACTGTGATTTTCTTGACTCCCTTAAAGGTGTGGGAGACTTTTGTGATGAATTTTTCATCCAATCTGTAAAACCTCAGTCATATCCTCAGTACCACGAATCTGTAAGTCTTTATGTGATTACTCACCTGAATCTCTTGCATTACGGTGAACAGTTTCGAAGTGCCATCCACCATAAACAAACCCCGTGTGTTTCTATTCTGAGCCAGGAAGTATCTCAGGCATCTTCGGAATTTTTTTGTCGCGATGTGCATTGTGGGAAATGGAGGCTCACGCTGCCGGCGGCTGTGCGAACTTCCCTGATAGCACTTTGAAATTGTTCACTGTAATACAAGAGGTTCAGGTGAGTAATCACAGAAAGACTTACAGATTCATGATACTGAGGATATGACTGAGGTTTTACAGATTTCATGAAAAATTCATCACAAAAGTCTCCCTCACCTTTAAGAAACATGAAATAGTGGCACATTTCAAACACAATCAGCAAATTATGTAACCCCTGCAATGGACTATCGCTCATATTTAATCTGAAAGTAATATCCCATGGGGCACAGTGGAAGGGGCGGGACTTCACCTCTCATATATGTTCCCTCGTGCATCAGGTGGGCCTCAGCATGAAGTTAGACTCCATCACCTTCTTTCAGAATCCCTGGAAAATCAAGACAAAGAAAAACTCAATAATATAACGTAATAGATTCAAAACAATTTACAAAAGTGACAGTACAATACAAACTAAATGTGCACACTACGTCCACAAACAGTGTTTATCAAATGTGCTAGTATATACAGTTGTGCAGTAAACAAACTGATGTGGTATGTGTTTTATGTAAGGTGTAAGTGACTGCAAACCAAACTAACTAAACATGATGATGTGGGAAACTATGACCTTTTGAGATTTAATGTATGGCTCTGGCCTCCACATGCTGTTTCATGTGATGAATTGGAAAGTTTTGGTTGACAGTATTTCCTCTGTGGTAGTACAGTGAAACACTGACATAATGACAAGCCAATCAGATTGTTCTGAATCTGTCCCCTCCCATTTGATATAATTATATCAGGGCAAATCTTGTACCAACACCATGCACCAATTACATAGTCTCCAGTGCAGAAGAATGTCTCCTGTATTTTATTTACTGCTGATGCTCGGAGTTGGGCGTAAGTACCTGAACAGAGGTCTCATGTTCACATTTGAATGTAAAAATGAATCTGTCTCTGTTGTTGGTGACTTTTCTGTTGAATTATTTTTCCAGGATGCAACAACAACAATCACATCTTTGAAACAAAGACAGTTGGTGTTGGAGAAAATGTCGCTCTTACATGTGATCGTCAGCATTCTTGGCGCTCATCATACATGTTTTGGATCAGGCTTGTCTCTGGAAAAGTTCCTGAAATTTTAGGATCAACAATTTCTCTGGATCTGGATTTTAATGATGATGTTCAGCATCACTTTACAGCTAAACAAGAACCCGGAGCATTTGTTTTGTATATTACCAAAACACAGTTAACTGACACAGCCGTCTACTACTGCATAAAAGTACTAAAACACAGCATGGAGTTTTTGAATGGGACGTTTCTGAGAATAAAAGGTAAATGCAGCTACAGCAGCTTAAGGAAGTGTAATTGTATGGATTTTAAGTATGATTTATTGGATAAACTTTAAATATTCTGTCATATTTTTAGAGGGGGGGGTGGGGGGGGGTGGGGGGGGGGGGGGGGGGTGGGGGGGGGGGGGGGGGGGGGGGGGGGGGGGGGGGGGGGGGGGGGGGGGGGGGGGGGGGGGGGGGGGGGGGGTGGAGGTGGGGTCTTTTGGGAGCTTTTTTAATCAACCTATTTTTTGTACTTTTCAACATGTTGACTATTTATTATTTTTATTTTCCAGGACCACAACCAGACATCACTGCCATCTATCAGGACCCTCTACCTGATCCAGTTCACCCAGGAGAGGCAGTTACTCTGCACTGTTCAGTCCTCTCTTCATCTGAAAGAACATCTTGTCTTGAAGAACACCATGTGTACTGGTTCAACACTGGACCAGATGAATCTCCTCCAGATCTAATCTACGCTCAGAAAAACAGGGGTGATGAATGTGAACAGAGTCCTGAAGCAGGTTCACTGCAGAAATGTTTCTACAGCTTCTCCAAGAACGTCAGCTCGTCTGACGCAGGGACTTACCTCTGTGCTGTGGCTGCATGTGGAGAAATAATGATTGGAAATGGAACAAAAGTGGAAATTGAAGGTATTTGGATTTTTTATTCATTAAGGAAATTATCACATTTGAGGTTTTTTTTTAACAGTTCTCATTTAATCCCCTACCCCCAACCATGTGCACATGCATCTATATTGTAAATATGTATATATTGTTTAAATCTAAATTCCTATGAATATTTATATGAAAGGTAGATTTATTTTTCCTCTTTGTTTCATGTATCATGCTGTATATTACACTGGTCTACAATTTTTTTTTTTTTTTTTTTTTAATTATCTGCTTCAGAGATTAAATGTGCTAAATGTTACATATTTTAATAAGATTAATTGGAAAACAAATGACAAAAGGGCACAGTCAGGAGACTATGAATATGTTGGGTGAAAAAAAACCTTTAAGATAGACTTATTTTGTAATTTGTAGCTGATACAGAACTGTTTAGGAGTCCTTAAGCAACTTTACTGTTTCTAAATGATGTCTATAAAAAAAAGAGAGAGCCGATTGATTTTCATTGTTTTAAAAGACTATATTTGACGTCCACATTTACATTTTTGGTTCATATGTTTCTTGCCAAAGAGAGTACTGGTTTATATCACAACCTTAATGATTAGAAGTTTTAAACATTATTTATGATTATTCACTCCAAGCATGATATTGGGACAATATTAAATCATTTGTGCTTGACAGATAATTTTGATTATCATCATTGAGGACTTGAGACTTTACCCTACATAACCATAATCACTTTATCCTTAGTAATCAGACTTCCGTTCATATTGATATCCCCCATTTCTAGACCAATTAATTTTTTTCAATAAAATTGCCGGGGTTGCAGTCACCAGTATACCTGACACTATGGTATCGTTAATTTTGGCAGCTTCCAGTGAAAACAGCAACTTTTGATATGCTAAAAAATTTGCCCATTTTTTATGTTTTTTTTTTTACCCTACGGAACCAAAAGGATTTATAAATCTTCCACTAGATAGAACCTGTAAAGTGAATGTGTTGTAATGTTCAGACAGTGTTTTGAAGTCGATATGGTAACTCTGAGACAAATGTTCCTCATTAATTCCTGAATTTCACGTTTTGACCCAAGACTGTATCTTGGAAACTTCAGTCAACCAGCATTTTGGACTGGATTTTTTCTTTATCAGCGACTCACATGTGGTAAAATTTCACTACTTTTATTCTGGAGTATTTTACTTGTCGACCACTGCTATCAACTGAATTTCTGTCTTCCCTGCACTTTATTTTTTGCAACTTGCTGCTGCCAACTGTACATTTCCCTATGGTGGGATCAATAAGGGAATAGAGAATAGTTAGATGATCAAAGATCCCTATTTTTATGAAAATAAAATTCTTATAATTAACCAACAATCTCATTTTTAATATTTTTTTTCTGTTGTAACTGTTTCAGCTGTCCAGACATGTGATGTTCAGACTGTGGATGTGACTGTGTTCATTATATTATGTGGTGCTTTGGTTCTGAGTCTGATTATCATCGCCTTCCTTCTTTATTACATCAAGAAAAAGAAATGTGACACAACAACTGGTAAGATAAATGACTTAAACATGAATCTATTATATAGTAGATCATGGAAGTATTGTGATAAAAATGTGCTTTCTTTTATATAACACAGCTGCCGTTAAACCGGAAACAAACACGGTATCAGCCACTGGTTTTATTCAGCAGGTAAAACTGTACAGATAAGACAACAGTAAACAGTCAATGGCGCATATTTATTATCATACGATCTGATGATATTTTTCACTTTCTGATTCAGTCATATGAGGATTCACTGGTTTACCATACACCAAAGTTTTCCGGCAGGAGAGCTGGTAAAGCAGGGAGAGTTCGTCCGAACCCACCAGAGAAGGAGACCGTCTACAGCAACATCAGGATTCATTAACAGCCCTCCATTCATTCATTCATTCATTCATTCATTAATGCATATGGACATTTTGTCTTGAAAAATACACTTTTGCATCTGTACTATTGCATTTCACCACATTTGACATTGGCGTTGTTTTCATCTTAAATGTATTGTTTCTGTCTGATGCATTTAGTATAGTTTTAATTGTGTACATTCTCATCAGTGCTGGATATATGCAAGCTTTATTTTTATAGATGTTTCAGTCTGATTTATCATTAACTGGTAACCTGCTGTGTGAAATCAAATGTATGTATTCATGTTTTTCTTGCTGTCTTAGTTCACTTACATTACTGAGGAGGTGATATAAAAACCTTGAAATAAAAGAATTTACAGCTTTTTATGTTTTGTTCTTTATTGTTTGCATTGGTATTACATTAGTTTTGTGTTTGCATACAGAGATAAAAGAGTGAAGATCACAAGCTTCATGTCTCATTGCTGCTGTTTATTAAAACACATTATGAATATAAAATATAAAGAAATAATATCAAAGACAAGACAAATGTCAGTACACTGGCATGATTATGAATTGAAGTAAAGCATTATTTCAGATAAACATCAAATGTTTTAGGATCAACCACAGTGATCACAATGTTCCTCCATTTAGCAAATACACAGTGAAAACAACACCTCTGACAATACATTATATGAAACTACATGATACTGTACAACAGACTGTAATGAGTTTTATGAAAGTTTAGTCACGTTTGCAGCTCTGCAGATGAACACTCAACACAAACAGGTGTAAGTGCTAACCACTACGCCACTGCACCACCCAACTAGTCAAATGAAGCATGGGTTTCTCTTTTCCTTGTGAAATGATCTGATACATGAGAATTTAATCCATTTTTGTAGTTGACATAATTGAATACAACATTTTTGGAGCAATCTAGCTATGATAAGTCCCACCCCTTCCATGAGTGCCCCAATTTAGGAAACAACTGTATTACAGTCAAGACAAGTATATTTCTTTTTTTTAACATGTTTATTTTATTTCAGCATTTGTATTTACACATATTGTCATTTGTACTGTGTCTCCCTGCTCTGTTGGCCTGTGCAGTTTCACCTGAAGTACAATGCAAACTAGTTTTAATTCAGGGTGGCATCACATCACAGCCAGTAGAGTGACATAAGGAAATAAATCAGTTTCTTCAAACAGGCTTATAATATCTGACTCGGTGGTGCAGTGGTTAGCACTACCACTTCCTGGTTTTGATTCTATTAACTCTGTTAGGCGTTTGCATGTTCTCCCAGTCTGTGCAGGTTCTCTCCAGGTACTTAACTCCAGGTTCACTGGTCGGTCTAAATGTCCTGTCTGTGTAAATGTGAGTGAATGGTAGTTCATCTGTAAAGGTCAGCCTTAAAATGAATTGTCAACACAGGGTGTACCCCACCATTGTCTGTTGGTAGCCAGGATAGGATCCAGATCCAACGGCCACAGTCCATGGTCTTAAGGACTAGGGATGTGAATCGAGAACTTCTTCCCAGTAGCTCAGTTCCTTAGAATCATTTGCCTGCCTGCTTAACAGTTCTGCCTTCAGTGCACATGCATGATGACATCACAGGTACACTACATTGTTTTGGTTTAGAACGTAGCCAACATGGTGTTGAGGCAGAAACACTCAAGTATTGTTATATGTCACATAAAAAGATGACACCAGGGCCACTTGTAACACCTGCAAAGCTTCCATTTGTTCAAAGGGGTGAAATACCTCCAATGTGCTAAAAATCTGTCCACACACCATGCAGTTCATTTGCAGGAATATCAGGTGTTTGATGCGCTACTTAGCGATGCTTGTGAATGTAGCGGCAGAGCAAACACCAGGGCATCATCTGGGCCCGGTTCTGGGGGGGGCAAACATCCTGCCACCTGAAATAAAAGTTTCTGAAGGTAGGGAAAAGGAAAATTTTCTGTGCAGAGATGGAAATATAAAAGACAGTTCATGCAAACAAACCCATTTGTACTCTTTTATTCCCTCACCCAATAAGAATCAATAAGAGAATTGATAAGGAATTGGATCAATAAGCAAAATTCAATAATGGATTTGGAATCATAAAATTTTTATCAATTCCCATCCCTATCAAGGACTAGTGGTTCCAAAAATTAATGAAGGAAAAAGGCCTACAACAACGTTCAACTATGAGGATAAAGGTTTTAGTTGTAACACGTTTGTGTACATACGTAATCTGGTTTGTTGGATGTACTTGGAATATATAGGCCACAGATTGTCATTTGGTCTTTAGATATGACAGAACAACTACTTCCACATTACAACACCATTTTTTTTCTTTTGGACTGATTTTTGTCATTTTAATACCATGACTCACTTTTAATACTATGACTCACTTATTTTAGGGGGCGACTCGGTGGTGCAGTGGTTAGCACTTGTGCCTCACAGCAAGAAGGTTCTGGGTTTGATTTCAACACCAGTCCATGGGGGTGGGACCTTTCTGTGTGGAATTTGCATGTTCTCTCCGTGTCTGTGTGGGTTCTCTCTGGGTACTTCGGCTTCCTCCCACCATCCAAAGACATGCACTGATAGGTTAATTGGTTAATCTAAATTACCCATAGGTGTGAATGTGAGAGTGATTGTTCGTCTCTATACATCAGCCCTGTGATGAACTGGTGACATGTCCAGGGTGTACCCCCCCTTCACCCATAAGCAGCTGGGATAGGCTCCAGTGACCCCTGTGACTACTGAGGATGAAGCAGGTTCAGATAATGAATGAATGACTCACTCTTACGTTTCATCAGAACATCTTGTTTCCTGAAACTATCTCCTAAAGGCCAGTGTTGTCTCTTCCAGTCAGGATCATCCAAAATGAATGTGATTCATTTACAGAACTAGATGAGTATACTATGGAACTTGTACTCCAAGTGTGGAGATCTACACGTGCATCCATGTTTTATTTTATTTGACAGGGACAGTGCTCATTAATCAGCAAAAACATAAGAAACTGCACATGGGTTAGCAAACAGGGATAATTGACATCACCGATTGTCCATGGCTAGTTACTAAAAACAACCCAAGTACATTTATCTCCTTCGCAAGTTTATTATCTAAGCTTTCAATCATAAATATTGAAAAACTCAACAATGAACTGTAATAGATTCAAAACAGTTTACAAAGGTGACAGTACAATACAAACTAAATGTGCACACTACGTCCACAAACAGTGTTTATCAAATGTGCTAGTATATACAGTTGTGCAGTAAACAAACTGATGTGGTATGTGTTTTATGTAAGGTGTAAGTGACTGCAAACCAAACTAACTAAACATGATGATGTGGGAAACTATGACCTTTTGAGATTTAATGTATGGCTCTGGCCTCCACATGCTGTTTCATGTGATGAATTGGAAAGTTTTGGTTGACAGTATTTCCTCTGTGGTAGTACAGTGAAACACTGACATAATGACAAGCCAATCAGATTGTTCTGAATCTGTCCCCTCCCATTTGATATAATTATATCAGGGCAAATCTTGTACCAACACCATGCACCAATTACATAGTCTCCAGTGCAGAAGAATGTCTCCTGTATTTTATTTACTGCTGATGCTCGGAGTTGGGCGTAAGTACCTGAACAGAGGTCTCATGTTCACATTTGAATGTAAAAATGAATCTGTCTCTGTTGTTGGTGACTTTTCTGTTGAATTATTTTTCCAGGATGCAACAACAACAATCACATCTTTGAAACAAAGACAGTTGGTGTTGGAGAAAATGTTGCTCTTACATGTGATCGTCAGAATTCTTTGCTCGCATCATATATGTTTTGGATCAGGCTTGTCTCTGGAGAAGTTCCTGAAATTTTAGGATCAACACTTTCTCTGGATCTGGGTCTTAATTCTGATGTTCAGCATCACTTTACAGCTAAACAAGAACCCGGAGCATTTGTTTTGTATATTACCAAAACACAGTTAACTGACACAGCCGCCTACTACTGCATAAAAACACGAGAACATAGCATGGAGTTTTTGAGTGGGACGTTTCTGAGAATAAAAGGTAAATGCAGCTGCAGCAGCTTAAGGAAGTGTAATTGTATAAAAATCCATACTTAAACTTTACATATTCTGTCATATTTTTAGGGGGGGGGGGCTTTTGGGAGCTTTTTTAACCAACTTATTTTTTGTACTTTTCAACACGTTGACTATTTATTGTTTTTATTTTCCAGGACCACAACCAGACATCACTGCCATCTATCAGGACCCTCTACCTGATCCAGTTCACCCAGGAGAGGCAGTTACTCTGCACTGTTCAGTCCTCTCTTCATCTGAAAGAACATCTTGTCTTGAAGAACACCATGTGTACTGGTTCAACACTGGACCAGACGAATCTCCTCCAAATCTAATCTACGCTCAGAAAAACAGGGGTGATGAATGTGAACAGAGTCCTGAAGCAGGTTCACTGCAGAAATGTTTCTACAGCTTCTCCAAGAACGTCAGCTCGTCTGATGCAGGGACTTACTTCTGTGCTGTGGCTGCATGTGGAGAAATAATGATTGGAAATGGAACAAAAGTGGAAATTGAAGGTATTTGGATTTTTTATTCATTAAGGAAATTATCACATTTGAGGTTTTTTTTTAACAGTTCTCATTTAATCCCCTACCCCCAACCATGTGCACATGCATCTATATTGTAAATATGTATATATTATTTAAATCTAAATTTCTATAAATATTTATATAAAAGGTAGATTTATGTTTTCTCTTTGTTTCATGCTGTATATCACACTGGTCTACAATTTTTTCAAAACTATCTGCTTCAGAGATTAAACGTGCTAAATGTTACATATTTTAATAAGACTAATTCGAAAACAAATGACAAAAGGCCACAGTCAGGGGACTATGAATATGTTGGGTGAAAAAAATAAAACTTTAAGGTAGACTTATTTTGTAATTTGTAGCTGATACAGAACTGTTTCCGAGTCTTAAAATCAACTTTACTGTTTCTAAATGATGTGTACAAAAAAAGCCAATTGATTTTTATTGTTTTAAAAGACTATATTTAACATCCACATTTTTATTTTTGTCTCATAATTTATTTACCCAAGAGAGTACCGGTTTATATCTCAACCTTAATGTTTATTGGTTTTAAACATTATTTACAATCATTCACTCCAAGCATGATATTGGGATAATATTAGATAATTTGTGCTTGACAGATCATTTTGATCACCAGCCTCGAGGACTTGAGAATTTACCCTATCACCAGACTTCCCTTCATATTGATATCCCCAAATTCTAGACCGATTGATTTTTTTTTTTTTTTTCACCAAAATTGCAGGAGTTGCAGTCAACAATATACCTGACACTATGGTAATGTTAATTTTGGGAACTTCAAGTGAAAACAGCAACTTTTGATTAGCTAAAAAATTTACCCATTTTTTTATGTAGTTTTTTTTACCCTACGGAACCAAAATGTTTTTCATAAAGACTGTGGTGAAAGTGGCTGAAATTGACAAATGTCTTTGCATGGCCCTGGAAATACCCATTCCATCCATGTATTACACTTATATGCCAGGTACATGCAGGCCGACTCATTACCATCTGAACAATTTTTTTTACTCTACGTAACCTCTTGACCATGCCCGAAAGTGCTGGTTTGATGATGTATTCAAGGTATTTGAAAAAGTGTTATTACACATATATACTGGTTCATGTACATTTAAATTTATAAGTCTTCCACTAGATAGAACCTGTAAAGTTGAATGTGTTGTAATGTTCAGACAGTGTTTTAAAGTAGATCTGGTCGCTCTGAGACAAATGTTCCTTTGGAGTAAAACCCATTCTCTTGTTAATTCTTGAATTTCACATTTTGACCCAAAACTGTATCTTGGAAACTTCCGCCAACCAGCATTTTGGACTGGGTTTTTCTTTATCAGTGACTCACAGGTGGTAAAATTTCACTACTTTTATTCTAGAAGGTTTTTACTTGTAGACCACTGTTATCAACTGAATTTCTGTCTTCCCTGCACTTTTTTTTTTTGCAAATTGCTGCTGCCAACTGTAAATTTCCCCATGGTGGGATCAATAAATCTTTATCTTATCTTATCTTATCTTGAATAGAGAACAGTTAGATGATGGAAGATCCCTATTTTTATGAAAATAAAATTCTTATAATAAACCAACAATCTCATTTTTATTATTTTTTTTCTGTTGTAACTGTTTCAGCTGTCCAGACATGTGATGTTCAGACTGTGGATGTGACTGTGTTCATTATATTATGTGGTGCTTTGGTTCTGAGTCTGATTATCATCGCCTTCCTTCTTTATTACATCAAGAAAAAGAAATGTGACACAACAACTGGTAAGATAAATGACTTAAACATGAATCTATTATATAGTAGATCATGGAAGTATTGTGATAAAAATGTGCTTTCTTTTATATAACACAGCTGCCGTTAAACCGGAAACAAACACTGTATCAGCCACTGGTTTTATTCAGCAGGTAAAACTGTACAGATAAGACAACAGTAAACAGTCAATGGCGCATATTTATTATCACACTATCTGATGATATTTTTCACTTTCTGATTCAGTCATATGAGGATTCACTGGTTTACCATACACCAAAGTTTTCCGGCAGGAGAGCTGGTAAAGCAGGGAGAGTTCGTCCGAACCCACCAGAGAAGGAGACCGTCTACAGCAACATCAGGATTCATTAACAGCCCTCCATTCATTCATTCATTTATTCATTCATTAATGCTTGTGGACATTTTGTCTTGAAAATACACTGTTGAATCTGTACTATTGCATTTCACCACATTTGACATTGGTGTTGTTTTCATATTAAATGTATTGTTTCTGTCTGATGCATTTATTATAGTTTTAATTATGTACATTCTCATCAATGCTGGATATATGCAAGCTTTATTTTCATAGATGTTTCAGTCTGATTTATCATTAACTGGTAACCTGCTGTGTGAAATCAAATGTGTGTACTCATGTTTTTCTTGCTGTCTTAGTTCACTTACATTATTGAGGAGGTGATATAAAAACCTTGAAATAAAAGAATTTACAACTTTTTATGTTTTGTTCTTTGTTGTTTGTTGGTACTACGCAGTGACGTGCAGTCAGAGGAGGCAGGGGAGGCAGAGCCTCCCTTGTCAATCTTGAAAAGAAAAAAAACTTGACAATAAAATATAATAAATGTTGATAGTTGTCAGCTGGTATGTCCTATAAACTCATTTCCTGTTCGAATCCAATATTGTTATTATTATTTATTTATTTATTTTTGTCAATTAGAATAGCAGAATTTCCGCATGCTCCGTTCAAATACAGGGAGGAGAGGCAGTGCTGTGCTGTGCCTCCAGGAGAACTGTCTCCTCCCCTCATGAACTCTGCTGGTACCCGATGAAAATATTGTGTCGCTGTCCCTCTGTATATCGCAGTTAAAATGCTTTCAAACACTCTGATTATATGCTCTATCCTTCCATAATCTGCATAACGTATGGAATGTATTTCTGTAATGTGTTTAGGCTCGCAGATTAATCATAAAACCACAGTGAAAAAGTCACTAGGGGAGGCAAACAGTACCCCTGCCTCATGATAGATGGCGCCAGTGAGTCCACAGATTCATGCGCTTATAATCTTGTTCATTCTTTTTTATACACTTTAATTCACCTCATCAAAAATGGAGGATTACATTTCATGTACAAATAAAGGTAAGACCACAAACTTTTTTTATTTTTAGTTTGAAATGGCTCTTTTTGAAGGTTTCCTGTTGAGTTCCTGCCAGTCTACCTATGCTGACTTGATGCAGAGCCCATATACCCAGGCCATTCCTTTTGCTCACTCTCTCTATTCCAGTTTCTCAGGCCACCATATATTTGTAGATCTGGCTCTGAAAGAGTCAGTGCCTCCCCAGCCATGAACCCCACTGCACGTCACTGGTACTATGTTAGTTTTGTGTTTGCATAAAGAGATAAAAGTGAAGATCTCAAGCTTCATGTCTCATTGCTGCTGTTTATTAAAACATATCCTGAATAAAAAATTAAAGAAATAATATCAAAGACAAGACAACTGTTAGTACACTGGCATGATTATGAATTGAAGTAAAGCATTATTTCAGATAAACATCACATGTTTTAGGATCAACCACAGTGATCACAATGTTCCTCCATTTAGCAAATACACAGTGAAAACAACATACTGTACAACAGACTGTAATGAGTTTTATGAACGTGTAGTCACGTTTGCAGCTCTGCAGATGAACACTCAACACAAACAGGTGTAAGTGCTAACCACTACGCCACTGCACCACCCAACTAGTCAAATGAAGCATGGGTTTCTCTTTTCCTTGGTGAAATGATCTGATACATGACAATTTAATCCATTTTTGTAGTTGAAATATTTGAATACAACATTTTTGAAGCAATCTAGCTATGATAAGTCCCACCCCTTCCATGAGTGCCCCATTTCAGGAAACAACTGTTTTACAGTCAAGACAAGTGTATTTCTTTTTTATCATGTTTATTATTTTTCAGCATTTGTATTTACACATATTGTCATTTGTACTGTGTCTCCCTGCTCTGTTGGCCTGTGCAGTTTCACCTGAAGTACAATGCAAACTAGTTTTAATTCAAGGTGGGATCACTTCACATCCAGTAGAGTGGCATAAGGAAATAAATCAGTTTCTTCAAACAGGCTTATAATATCTGACTCGGTGGTGCAGTGGTTAGCACTACCACTTCCTGGTTTTGATTCTATTAACTCTCTGTTAGGCGTTTGCATGTTCTCCCAGTCTGTGCAGGTTCTCTCCAGGTACTTAACTCCAGGTTCACTGGTCGGTCTAAATGTCCTGTCTGTGTAAATGTGAGTGAATGGTAGTTCATCTGTACAGGTCAGCCTTAAAATGAATTGTCAACACAGGGTGTACCCCACCTTTGTCTGTTGGTAGCCAGGATAGGATCCAGATCCAACGGCCACAGTCCATGGTCTTAAGGACTAGGGATGTGAATCGAGAACTTCTTCCCAGTAGCTCAGTTCCTTAGAATCATTTGCCTGCCTGCTTATCAATTCTGCCTTCAGTGCACATGCATGATGACATCACAGGTACACTACATTGTTTTGGTTTAGAACGTAGCCAACATGGTGTTGAGGCAGAAACACTCCAAAGTATTGTTATATGTCACATGAAAAGATGACACCAGGGCCACTTGTAACACCTGCAAAGCTTCCATTTGTTCAAAGGGGTGAAATACCTCCAATGTGCTAAAAATCTGTCCACACACCATGCAGTTCATTTGCAGGAATATCAGGTGTTTGATGCGCTACTTAGTGATGCTTGTGAATCTAGTGGCAGATCAAACACCAGGGCATCATCTGGGCCCGGTTCTGGGGGGGGGGGGGGCATCCTGCCACCTGAAATAAAAGTTTCTGAAGGTAGGGAAAAGGAAAATGAGGTGCACAACAGCGGTAGACATGGAGGAATTAGTAAAGCATCTTAAGTTTCACTTTCACTTTGAAAGGCCGTATGGTGTGACCTCTACCCCCCCTCCAACCAGGTCTGGCATCATCTGTTATTATTATCTGTGCATACTGTACAAGTTATATTTTTTGTGCAGAGATGGAAATATAAAAGACAGTGAATGCAAACAAACCCATTTGTACTCTTTTATTCCCTCACCCAATAAGAATCAATAAGAGAATCGATAAGGAATTGGATCAATAAGCAAAATCAATAATGGAATCGGAATCATTAAATTCTTATCAATTCCCATCCCTATCAAGGACTAGTGGTTCCAAAAATTAATGAAGGAAAAAGGCCTACAACCACATTCGACTATGAGAATAAAGGTTTTAGCTGTAACACGTTTGTGTACATACGTAATCTGGTTTGTTGGATGTACTTGGACTATATAGGCCACAGATTGTCATTTGGTCTTTAGATATGACAGAACAACTCCTTCCACATTACAACACTATTTTTTTTTCTTTTGGACTGATTTTTGTCATTTTAATACTATGACTCACTTATTTTAGGGGGCGACTCGGTGGTGCAGTGGTTAGCACTTGTGCCTCACAGCAAGAAGGTTCTGGGTTTGATTTCAACACCAGTCCATGGGGGTGGGACCTTTCTGTGTGGAATTTGCATGTTCTCCCTGTGTCTGCGTGGGTTCTCTCCAGGAACTCCGGCTTCCTGCCACCATCCAAAGACATGCACTGATAGGTTAACTGGTTAATCTAAATTACCCATCAGTGTGAATGTGAGAGTGATTGTTCGTCTCTATATGTTCAGCCCTGTGATGAACTGGTGACATGTCCAGGGTGTACCCCACCTTCACCCATAAGCAGCTGGGATAGGCTCCAGTGACCCCTGTGACTCTAGTGAGGATAAAGCAGGTTCAGATAATGAATGAATGACTCACTCTTACGTTTCATCAGAACATCTTGTTTCCTGAAACTATCTCCCAAAGGCCAGTGTTGTCTCTTCCAGTCAGGATGAATGTGATTCATTTACAGAACTAGATGAGTATACTATGGAACTTGTACTCCAAGTGTGGAGATCTACACGTGCATCCATGTTTTATTTTATTTGACAGGGACAGTGCTCATTAATCAACAAAAACATAAGAAACTGCACATGGGTTAGCAAACAGGGATAATTTACATCACCGATTGTCCATGGCTAGACACTAGAAACAATCTAAGTACACTTATCTCCTTTGTAAGTTTATTATCCAAGATTTCAATCATAAATATTGAAAAAGTCAATACTGAACTGTAATAGATTCAAAACAGTTTACAAACGTGACAGTACAATGCAAACTAAATGTGCACACTATGCCAATTGTCAAATGTGCTAGTATATACAGTTGTGCAGTAAACAAACTGATGTGATATGTGTTCTATGTAAGGTGTAAGTGACTGCAAACCAAACTAACTAAACATGATGATGTGGGAAACTATGACCTTTTGAGCTTTAATGTATGGCTCTGGCCTCCACATGCTGTTTCATGTGATGAATTGGAAAGTTTTGGTTGACAGTATTTCCTCTGTGGTAGTACAGTGAAACACTGACATAATGACAAGCCAATCAGATTGTTCTGAATCTGTCCCCTCCCATTTGATATAATTATATCAGGGCAAATCTTGCACCAACACCATGCACCAATTACATACAGTCTCCAGTGCAGAAGAATGTCTCCTGTATTTTATTTACTGCTGATGCTCGGAGTTGGGCGTAAGTACCTGAACAGAGGTCTCATGTTCACATTTGAATGTAAAAATGAATCTGTCTCTGTTATTGGTGACTTTTCTGTTGAATTATTTTTCCAGGATGCAACAACAACAATCACATCTTTGAAACAAAGACAGTTGGTGTTGGAGAAAATGTCGCTCTTACATGTGATCGTCAGCATTCTTGGCGCTCATCATATATGTTTTGGATCAGGCTTGTCTCTGGAAAAGTTCCTGAAATTTTAGGATCAACACTTTCTGCGAATATGGATCTTTATTATGATGTTCAGCATCACTTTACAGCTAAACAAGAACCCGGAGCATTTGTTTTGTATATTACCAAAACACAGTTAACTGACACAGCCGTCTACTACTGTATAAAAGTACTAAAACACAGCATGGAGTTTTTGAGTGGGACGTTTCTGAGAATAAAAGGTAAATGCAGCTACAGCAGCTTAAGGAAGTGTAATTGTATGGATTTTAAGTATGATTTATTGGATAAACTTTACATATTCTGTCATATTTTTAGGGGGGGGGGGGGGGGGGGGCTTTTGGGAGCTTTTTTAATCAACCTATTTTTTGTACTTTTCAACATGTTGACTATTTATTATTTTTATTTTCCAGGACCACAACCAGACATCACTGCCATCTATCAGGACCCTCTACCTGATCCAGTTCACCCAGGAGAGGCAGTTACTCTGCACTGTTCAGTCCTCTCTTCATCTGAAAGAACATCTTGTCTTGAAGAACACCATGTGTACTGGTTCAACACTGGACCAGATGAATCTCCTCCAAATCTAATCTACGCTCAGAAAAACAGGGGTGATGAATGTGAACAGAGTCCTGAAGCAGGTTCACTGCAGAAATGTTTCTACAGCTTCTCCAAGAACGTCAGCTCGTCTGATGCAGGGACTTACTTCTGTGCTGTGGCTGCATGTGGAGAAATAATGATTGGAAATGGAACAAAAGTGGAAATTGAAGGTATTTGGGTGTTTTATTCATTAAGGAAATTATCACATTTGAGTTGTTTTTTTTACAGTATCATTTAATCCCCTACCCCCCCAACCATGTTCACATACATCTATATTGTAAACGTGTACATATTATTTAATTCTAAATTTACGTTAGTATTTATAGAAAAGGCAGACTTCTTTTTTCTCTTCATGTTTTATGTTTCATGCTGTACATTACACTAATCTACAATTATTTATTTATTTTTTTTAGAAATGATCTCTCAGGGATTAAATGGGCTAAATGTTATGTATTTTAATAAGATTAACTGGAACATTAAGTGGATTTTGACAAATTTTCAGGAAATGTTGATACTGGCACAAGGAACAAATGATTACATTTTGGTGGTGATTGGGGGGGGGGGGTGATCTGCCTTGGTGGAGGTCTGTGCTCTCCGTGTGCTTTTCTAGTTTTTTTTCTGTTGTAACTGTTTCAGCTGTCCAGACATGTGATGTTCAGACTGTGGATGTGACTGTGTTTATATTGTGTGGTGAGTTTGTTCTGAGTCTGATTATCATCGCCTTCCTTCTGTATTACATCAAGAAAAAGAAATGCGACACAACTGGTAAGATAAATGACTTAAACATGACTCTATTATATAGTAGATCGTGGAAGTATTGTGATAAAAATGTGCTTTCTTTTATATAACACAGCTGCCGTTAAACCGGAAACAAACACTGTATCAGCCACTGGTTTTATTCAGCAGGTAAAACTGTACAGATAAGACAACAGTAAACAGTCAATGGTGAATTTTCATCTGTTTGCATGTGCATATTTAACATACAATATTTTTCACTTTCTGATTCAGAGATATGAGGATTCACTGGTTTATTATACACCAAAGTTTTCCAGCAGGAGAGTTGGTAAAGTAAGAGGGAGAGTTCGTCCAAACCCAGTAGAGACGGAGACAGTCTACAGCGGCGTTAGGATACATTAACAGCCCTCCATTCATTCATTCATTCATTCATTTATTCATTAATGCTTATGGACATTTTGTCTTGAAAAATGCACTGTTGAATCTGTACTATTGCATTTCACCACATTTGACATTGGTGTTGTTACCTCCGCCATGGAACGGCGGAGGTTATGCTCTCATCGGGGTTTGTCTGTTTGTTTGTCTGTTAGCAACATAACTGAAAAAGTTATGGATGGATTTGGATGAAATTTTCAGGAAATGTTGATACTGGCACATGGAACAAATGATTACATTTTGATGGTGATGGGGGGACCGATCCACCTTTGTGGAGGTCTGCGCTCTCCGAATGCTTTTCTAGTTTTGATCTTAAATGTATTGTTTCTGTCTGATGCATTTATTATAGTTTTAATTGTTTACATTCTCATCAATGCTGGATATATGCAGGCTTCGTTTTTATAGATGTTTCAGTCGGATTTATCATTAACTGGTATCCTGTTGTGCTCCCAAGAATTGTGCAACTGAAATCAAATGTGTGTACTCATGTTTTTCTTGCTGTCTTAGTTCACTTACATTACTGAGGAGGCTATATAAAAACCTTGAAATAAAAGAATTTACAACTTTTTATGTTTTGTTCTTTATTGTTTGCATTGGTGTTACGTTAGTTTTATGTTTGTGTAAAGAGATAAAAGAGAAGATCTCAAGCTTCATGTCTCATTGCTGCTGTTTATTAAAACACATTCTGAATAAAAAAATAAAGAAATAATGACAAAGACAAGACAAATGTCAGTACACTGGCATGATTATGAATTTAAGTAAAGCATTATTTCAGATAAACATCACATGTTTTAGGATCAACCACAGTGATCACAATGTTCCTTCATTTAGCAAGTACACAGTGAAAACAACACCTCTGACAATACATTATGTGAAACTACATGACTAGATACTGTACAACAGACTGTAATGAGTTTTATGAACGTTTAGTCACGTTTGCTCTGCAGATGAACACTCAACACAAACAGGTGTAAGTGCTAACCACTACACCACTGCACCACCCAACTAGTCAAATGAAGCATGGGTTTCTCTTTTCCTTGGTGAAATGATCTGATACATCAGAATTTAATCCATTTTTGTTGTTGAAATATTTGAATGCAACATTTTTGGAGCAATCTAGCTATAATAAGTCCCACCCCTTCCATGAGTGCCCCATTTCAGGAAACAACTGTATTACAGTCAAGACAAGTAACTTTTTTTATACTGTTCATTTTATTTCAGCATTTATAAAATATTGTTTGTTTAAAAGTTACTGTGTAAGTAATTCATTTATCAGACAGGGGCAGTTGTTTACCTGCTTTATCTCCTGAGCAGCCTATAAGACACGTCATAGCACATCATGTGACGATTCTGATGAAGGCTACAGGAAGTAGCCGAAACTAGTAAAGCACGTAAACAACTGCCTGTCTGTATTTAGAAGATAGTATAAACCTTTACCAGATGTTTGTTTTAAGTTTATTTTACAAGTCAAGAAAGACAGTTTGTTAAAAGTGTGTGAATATAAATAAATAGAAAGACTACACATCTTATACCTTTCTTTCACCACTGTCTGGCACCTTACCCTGTCCCCTGAAGCGGAGGCAACGGGTGTTGTTTTTGGTTCAGTTTGTTTGATTTATAACACTCTAGCAGCAAAACTATCGGTTGAATTCATACCAAATTGGGTTTATAGATTGTCAGTGACCCAGAATAGATGTCATTACATTTTGGGAACAGTAGGTCAAAGTTCAAATTTTTTTTATGATTTTTAAAAATCTTCCGTTTTACTTATAAAGGGTGAAATATGCGCAGGAGGCAGGGTTTGTTGTGTCTGGCACCACTTGTTTAGTTCATTTTCACCTCTCATAAAGAATGAGGTGAAATATACCAAGGTAATGATCATTTTGGTGTTGGTGATGTGTGACGAGACACAGTCCACTGAGTCACTTCACACAAAACTACTACTTTTTACTTTACTGTAGCTATAAAAACAGACTCTTATGTGTAAATGGTGGCAATGTATGTATTTCTCACCATTAGCTCCCATTCACATTTTTCTCCCATTGGGGAACAGTGGAAGGGGCGGGGCTTCACCTCTCTATGCACAGCCACTTCCTGTCTGTACAAAACACTGTGCAGCTTTTGGAGAGATAAACATTTATGAATGAACACACTGGAATATGAGCTACTGATGATCAGTGCCCAGACCTGTGTGTTGGACACAGGCCCTGCTGATGAGGAAGTCTGTCACTGTGTGTCATAAACTGCCACTGAATACACACTCGCCTGTTCTCTCTGCTTTTCATCCCATGTTTCTGTCATTGTGAGAAGCTGCAGAGCTGCGTAGCTTGCAGCCTGAAATTCACCATCCTGCAAACATGGAAGTATTTGTGTGTTAATGAATATCAATGAAAAATGTTTCAGAGGCAAATTTAAGACCAACAGTATCTACGATTTAGAACCAGTAGATGTCTTTAAATACTCCGGCCTCTGTTTTCACTGAGTTGTCAAAGCAGAGTATGTTGTAGTGAATTTAATATTATAGTGAGTGTCAAAATGATTAATATTTACCTGATTTTTTGACTGGCACTGTCCATCATAACGAACTGCACTAATCTCCCCTGTTTGGATAAAACAAAATCTTCAAACAGTGTTTTCACTGGGACACTTCATACAACATGGATTTATTATTATTATTATTATTATTATTATTATTATTATTATTATTATTAATAATAATAATAACAATAATAATAATAATGGATTAGATTTCTATAGCGCTTTTTTGGCCACTCAAAGCGCTGCCCATTATTCTTTCGCTCTCTCAGTCCCCCTCTGGTGGTGGTAAACTACACCTGTAGCCACCGCTTACCTGGGGCAGGCTGACAGAGGCATGGCTGCCAGTTCGCACCTACGGCCCCTCCGACCGCCACCAAACATTCACATGCATTCATACACCAGTGTGAGTGGCACTGGAGGCAAGGTGAGTGAGGTGTGGGATTCGAACTGCCAACTCTTTGATTAGTGGATGACTCGCTCTACCACCTGAGCAATGGCTGCCCCGACCATGTATCTGTTTTCACCAAATTTACGGGCTTTTATTTACACATATTGTCATTTGTACTGTGTCCCCCTGCTCTGTTAGCCTGTGCAGTTTCACCTGAAGTACAATGCAAACTAGTTTTAATTCAAGGTGGCATCACATCACATCCAGTAGAGTGACATAAGGAAATAAATCAGTTTCTTCAAACAGGCTTATAATATCTGACTCGGTGGTGCAGTGGTTAGCACTACCACTTCCTGGTTTTGATTCTATTAACTCTCTGTTTGGTGTTTGCATGTTCTCCCAGTCTGTGCAGGTTCTCTCCAGGTACTTAACTCCAGGTTCACTGGTCGGTCTAAATGTCCTGTCTGTGTAAATGTGAGTGAATGGTTGTTCATCTGTACAGGTCAGCCTTAAAATTAATTGTCAACAGATCCAGGGTGTACCCCACCATTGTCTGTTGGTAGCCAGGATAGAACCCAGATCCAACAGTCACAGTCCATGGTCTTAAGGACCAACAAGTGGTTCAGAAAATTAATAAATGAAAAAGGCCTATAACACTGTATCACTATGAGAAGCAAGGTTTTAATTGTAAAACGTTTCTGTATATGTAATCTGGTTTGTTGGATGTACTTATACAGGGTGTATTAAAAAAAAAAAAACTATACATTTTGAAAAATTAAAATTAAAACTGGCTTGCATGAAGTAGTGGTGGGATTTAAATCCAATCAAAGGTCATGGGAGGGGACAATGAGCATCCAACTTGTTTTCCACAAAATTGCCAGGTTACAGCATAAACATTTTGGTCACCATGTCAGTTTCATTTCTTTACACATGCGTTACTTCGCGCAAACCAGTTTTAACTTGGATTGCACAATTTGTCCCTGCTCACTCATGCATGAAAACCTGGGTCTGTAAATCTGGACAAATATCCACCAATCCCCTACCTACCAACGTCCATAAAAGAAAATTCAAAAAAATTATCAAATGCAGAACTGGGGGTAATTTTTCAAAATGTGTAGTGTTTTTTTGATACACCCTGTATAAGCCACAGATTGTCACTCAGCTTCCGTCACTATGTAACAGAATAACTACTTTTAATACAATGACTTTCTGTTTCTTGTTTTCTGAAACTATTTCCCAAAGGCCAGTTTTGTCTCTTCCAGTCAATATCATCCAAAGTGAATGTGATTCATTTACAGATGGAACTTGTATTCCAAGTGTGGAGATCTACACGTGTTTCCATGTTTTAGTTTATTTAACAGGGGCAGTGCTCATTAAACAACAGAAACATAAGAAACTGCATGAGTCAGCCAACAGGGATAATTTATATCACAGATTATCCCTGGCTAGATACTAGAAACAACCCAAGTACACTTATCTTATCCAAGCTTTCAGTCATAAACACTTTTTACAGACAATTCTGTGCAGATTTTCTCTTGTCTGACCATACTATTATTACTTTTTTTTTTTTTAATGCAATAGGGAATGCTAGTAAATGACTCTTCAAATAGGTCAACATTCACATCACCTGCAGAACCACTTGTCTATATCTATCTATCTATCTATCTATCTATCTATCTATCTATCTATCTATCTATGTTCATTTTTATCATTGTTTTCTTGCAACAATGTTGAAAATTTAACTTTACAAAGAACTAATAAATGAATAGTCCCCAAAAATATTATAACCATTTAAACACAACCCCATAGTTTCAGGATGTGATGTTAGGGTAATAAGTGATACATTCAGAATACAGACAGATGTACAGTGTATAATATAAACCCACCTTCGGCTTGTTTACACCCTTTCCTTGGATATAAAATAAGGACAGCGATCATTACTGCACAGCAAGCCGACACCACACCCAGTACAGGAACCATATCGAGTCCTGTGAGATTTGGGAAAATATGCATTCGGTTAACTGCAGGAGAAAAAGAGTCAAGCACACTTGTTTGGTTTTATTTACTTTGAACTTTGAAGACAGATAATAAAGAACACTGACAGGTTCACATGTTCATATAAAATGGAGAAATGTACATGGTGCAAAATCATGTTAATATATTAACCCATAAAGACCTGTCAAATTTTTAATCCCTGTTTATCCATTAATCCTATTAATACATGTAAATAATTGGTGTAAAATACAGTTTGTCATCTTTTCACGGTCATCACATGACCCATTTGGAAATTCAGAGGCTCCGTAGTTACCATGGAAACACCGTCATCTTCTACAACATTGACTCACCAGTAAAACCCATGGAGTTGGATCAAAGACGGTGGATGGAGACACTTCTTTTATGTCCAGTTAATGATAGATTTTGCTGAAAGTCACGTTTTCTTCAGTTTTTTTCTGTTTTTGATATAAAAACCCTCAACTTTAGTCCGAGCTTCTATGAACATTTACATGACCTGTAAATTAAATGTAAGAAAATACCGGATGTTCACTAAAAAAAAAAAAAAAAATACAGAGAGTTATCATGATAAATTGTAATAAATCACTTAAGAAAAGTTAAATATAAAGGAAAACGTATTTTGGAAATGCCACCAAAGTAACACTGGGTCTTTATGGGTTAATATAATAGTCGTGTGTTTTATTCAACAGATAATTTCACTCTTAAATTACAAAGCAGTCTTTCACCTTTCAAAATATAACTCAGCCTAGCTTGACCATGACACATTTCTGATCTAGACGTACTTATCTCCACTTTAGTTCCTCCACCGAACAGGATCTGTCCATTTGTGGCCACAGCACAGTAGTAAGTCCCAGAATCAGATGAGTCCTGTATGGTTTTAGACAGACGGTAGACACATTTCCTTTTGTCTGGTTCTTCAGTGTTTTTCTTGTGAGTGTAAATGATTCCTGGTCTGTATCCTCCTGATCCGGCTCTGAACCAGTACACATTGTGTTCACCTGGACACTGGACTGGGTTTTTTTTGTCCTCAGACAGAAGCGAACACTGGAGACTCACTGGATATCCAGACTGCACTGACACTGCTGGTGGGTACTGTTTCACGTACATAATTTCTTGCCGATTTCTTTGATCTGTGTGATTCACAGCAAAGGCACAATTCAAGACTTTTTTTCTCTATTGTAATATTTCATCAGAAAAACACAAAGATATTGATTACTTGTCTTTAATTTTACCTTGTGTATATCCTTTATTACCTGTATCTTATATATTGTACATATTTCTTTCTGCTTTATGTATATTTTATTCATATGTAGTAGTATTTGTATATTTAACATTTTATCTTTGTAGTTTCTGTATATTGCCAATATTTTTCAATATTTTGTGATATTTTTATAGTCTTTTTGCACTTTTAGTGTTTGTTGCTAAAACAGAAACAGAGCAGCTGAATGGATTTTCATTGTTCCTGTAACAGTGACAATAAACATCTATTCTATAAATTGTAGCCAGACTCACTCTTATTGTTTCCAACCTGTCAAGAAGTGTAAATATAGAGTAAAAAAAATAACTGCGTTTACCTGTCACAGTTAGAAATGTACTGTTAATGAAATTCTGTCCATATGAAGATCCACTTTGGCAGAAATACAGCGCTTCATCCTCTTTGGTCACATTTATGATGGTGAAAACACGCTCAGAATTGTTTTGGGTGAAAAGGAAACGTGAGTTGTTAAACATATCATTGACTGACTGACCATAAAATCCTTCAGCCACTGTTTGTATCATGCATCCAAGAGGCTGTTTATGCCAATAAAAATATGTCTCTGTAGCAGGAACTGGACAGGAAAAGGTAACAGTGTCACCAAGTTCCACCACAGCTGGAGAAATGGGGTGAGAAACATCTGTACGTTGGATCGTATCTGAGCAAAAGACACACAGAACAGAGTTAGTTAACAAGAATTTTTTTTTTTTTTTTAAATACCTCACTAATTGTTGGCCCATCTTTAACTCTGAGTATATGGAATCATTATGACATTATTTTGAGAGGCTTCTGCAGTGTCACATTTATGTCAAGTCATAGTTGCATTAGTTTTTCACCACAGTCTTGTTTAGATGACAGTCAGACCTCTGCATAAAATCTTCTTTAGCATGACCCTGTGATTCTCATAGTGGCTCAGGTCTGGACTCTGGTTACCAGTCCACAGTCTAGTCTTTAAGCTGTAATGCAAATCAAAGCCCCCTCCCTCCCCCTTAGCATCACTGGGAGGTGTTCGTTTTGTTTTTAAGGTTATGCTTTTTTTTTTTTTTTTTTTTAAACAATGGGATGTCAAACTTTTAAGAGAGCTTTCATCACAACCATTTAAAACATAATTCCACCCACATTTCGTCCTTAAATGATGGTTTATCACCTTTTTTCCAGGTTTTAATAATGCGTTGAACGTATCCAGCTCAAGAATTTGAACTGGACTTAGTGACAGGTAATGACTGCTATAACCATGAATATGTGTATTGTTGTCATCATCTTTATTATTTTAGATTTTGTCTTGTTCGAGATTGTCCACATGTCTTCAGTGTACTTGCATTGATAACTGGATTAAGGTGTGGACATGTATATTTTGTATGGCATCTTTCTTTCCTTTAAAAAAAGAGTTAAAGCTCAAGTCATAAAAAAAATAATAATGCGTTGAACAGTTTTTAACCCACTTGGAGCACTTTCATCAATTTCCTTTGTTGACAACCAGAGGATATATGTTCTGACATGGTTGTTTAAGAAATGAGAGGCTCTTCCCTGTATCAGTCAGGATTAAATGTTTTTTTTCCAGTGTAACAAATTAATAACTGCACTAATTACCCAAAGCTCTTACATATTTGCTTAGTTAAATCCAGGTAACAATAATATAAAAAAAAGTCCTTTTGTTCAAGACACAATTTCCCCTTTAATTTGAAACAAAACACAGGCCAAGTGTAACAAATAGATGTTAAACGTGAAACACCAACTCCGACAAGATTAATTTATATCTTAAATACAAATCTGAAGTCGTACCTGTCTCCACTTTAGTTCCTCCACCAAACAGGATCTGTCCACATGCAGCCACAGCACAGTAGTAAGTCCCAGAATTAGACGAGTCCTGTGCTGTTTTAGACAGACTGTAGATGCATTTCCTTTTGTCTGGTTCTTCAGTTCTGGTCCTGTGAGTGTAAATGATTCCTGGTTGATATTCTCCTGATCTGAACCAGTGCTCACTGTGTTCACCTGGATCTTGGATTGTGTTTTCTTTGTCTTCAGATGGAAGTGAACACTGGACAGTCACTGGATCTCCAGGCTGCACTGATGCTGCTGGTGGGGTTTGTTGCATGATGATCAATTTATGCTGATTTCTTTCATCTAGATCACAGGTGTCAAACTCCGGTCCTCGAAGGCCAGTATCCTGCATGTTTTAGATGTTTCCCTCTTCCAGCACACCTGACGGTCGTTATCAGGCCTCTGCAGAGTTGGATGATAGGCTCATCATTTGAATCAGGTGTGTTGGAAGAGGGAAACATCTAAAACATGCAGGATACTGGCCCTTGAGGATCTGAGTTTGACACCCCTGATCTAGATGATTCATGACAAAGTTACAGAGTGGTTACTTAAATCTATCTATAGTATTGTTTTTGATAAATGTGCTAATGAACCTTTTTTTAATCTTCATTTTCATGTGTTTGTGAGGTACACTGAAGAACAATTACAAGCATTATATTGGTTTCAAAGAATATACAACAAATAACACATTTAAGCAAAAAAAAAAAATCCACTTGTGTCATTATTTATTTCAGCTTTCTTTGATTTGAGACAAAAATACACTCTACAGCAGGGGTCTCAAACTCAGATCCTCAAGGGCTGGTATCCTGCATGTTTTGGATGTATCCCTCTTCCAACACACCTGATTCAAATGATAAGCCTATTATCAAGCTCTGCAGAAGCCTGATAACGACCGTCAGGTGTGCTGGAGGAGGGAAACAACTAAAACATGCAGGATACTGGCCCTCGAGGATCTGAGTTTGAGACCCCTGCTCTACAGACTAACTCACTGTCAGTTCTTTTACAAGTTTACAAGTGATTAACCATCTAAATACTTTACACAATGCTGAAGATGAAATTGATGAACAGGAAAAAAAAGAAAAATGTATTTACCTTCTACAGCCAAGAATGTGCCGTTGATGAAACTCATTGCATGAAAAAAAGATCCAACCTTACAAAAATATGTTGCTTCATCATCTTTGTTGATGTTTCTGATGGTGAAAACGACCAGAGCATCTTTTTTGGTGACACTAAAACGTGGATCATTGAATAGTTCATTGGCCGTGAGTTTACCATAAACTCCTACAGCGACAGTTTGCATCAGGCGTCCAAGAGGCTGTTTATACAAGTAAATTACTCGTTCTTCATCAGAGGCTGGACAGTAAAGACTGACATTGTCACCGAGTTTAACCACGATAGAAGAGACTGACTGAGGAACATCTGCAGCTTCAATGAGGGCTGAAGAAAAAAACATAACAATTACAAGACAGAAAGACCAACAACAAAATAGACCAAATATGAGCCACTGAAAATGGAAATATATTGCCATGGTGTTACAAAATGTAGTAAAAACTGCTGTTTACTGTATTATTAAATAAAAACTGTACTCACACAGTGTACTGAGAAGCATGAAAGCAACCATTGGTTCAGTCATCGTGTCTTCTACATCTGATGTCTTCTCACCTAAATGGGAGCTTTAGGAAGTGGAAGTGGCTGAGAAGCAGATGATAAACCTCCCCCTAAACAGTGCCAACCTATGACTGAATGATCAGTGATGTGCAAATGTGCAGCGGATGACTGGTGACACATGGCAAGTTTTTGGCGAATGAGTTTCGTTAAGAATGTCTTTTATCAAGCTGTGTGTTATGGCTTTTACCTTCCATGTACTTTAGAATTCAACATTTTATTATGCCTCATGCATCCAGGGTCGGTCCTTACCTCTGTCTGCCCATCATTTAATCTCCAGATACTGGTACATCATTTGTACACACTGGAGAAAAAAAAAAAAAAAATCAGAATCTAACCAAGTGCATTTCTCATTTGTAGTCAAAATATCTCACTTATAAAGAATTTGTTTTTAGTCAATAGATCTTGAAAATCTTATTTCAAGAAACCTTACCTGTCATGTCGGCTCCCAGACAGTGTCTGAATTTTAGTCTGTCTTCTCTGTTGTCTGTCATTTCCTGTTTTATTTTGTTAAGTTTCCCTCATGTGTCGTGTCTGGTGTTTTTACTTCCCCTCCTTGATTGTTTCACCTGCTCCTGATTGCCTGACTCCTCCCTGATGTGTTCCACCTGTGTAACTGTCTTCCCGCCCTCTTGTGTATTTAAACCCTGTGTCTTCCCCTGTTTCTTTACTCCCTCGTGTGCTTACTTACCAGTGTTTCTTGGATCCTGTCGTTGTGACCCGTTTTGTCTACTGACCACCGATTCTGCCTGCTCGTCTGTTTGTGACCTGGTTCGTTATCCGACTAACGATTCTGCCTAACCCCTGTGTACCTCAGCCTCCAGCGTTTACCTGTGTGTTCGACCCATCGCCTGGATTACTGACCGTGAGTTTCGCCTGTCCGTCATGTCCTGTTGCCTTTTGAATTGCCTTCCCATGTATGACCTGGTCTGTTTTTTGACATCCCTCTGCTTTTCCCTAGTCGGGGTGCTGTTGGGACTTTTCCAGCTTGGCCACGCTAGTCGCCCGCTGACCCCCGCTCACGGCCCAGATGTCTAACCCCAAACTCAGCGTCTTCACAGATTTATTAATCAGTCTGTTGTGTTTTAACCTTTGACTGTTCAATAAACGCACTCAACTTTAAGTCTGTCTTCTGGTCTTGCATTTGGGTTCAGCCTTTGTACCAGACTTGTTACATTACCAAGATAATTTTCACTTGTTCCACTGGCAGATTTTTTTTTTGCTTGAATTAAGCAAAAAAAAAAACTGCCAATGGAACCAGTGAAATTTTCCATCTTGGTAAGATTTCTTGAAATAAGATTTTCAAGATTTATTGTCTAAAAATAACTTCTTATATCTCACTGAAAAGTTACTCTTCAGGTGATTACGGTATGTCTTATTCGAAGTGAGGTATTTTGACTAGAAATGTGAAAAACACACATACAGATTTAGATTTTTGCAGTGTTTTGACAGCAACACTCTTAGTGTGAGACAGTCCCTCATGGGTCAGTGTATCTTTTGGTAATTGGATTTTCTTTTCAGAACAAAAAAAAAAAAAACTAGTGGTAATTGATTTTCCTTTTGAAAATTAGAAGAATTACAATTGTATTTCAACACGTTTCTCTTTAAGTGTCGAAACGGACCAACAAACAAGAACACATCACTCCTACCCTCCATAAGCTCCACTGGCTACCAGTCCCCTTCAGAATTACTTACAAGACCATCCTCATCACCTTCAAGTGCCTCCATAATAACACCCCCCCCCCCACCTCAAGGACCTCCTCACCCCTCACATTTCCATCCATGGTCTCCAACCCCACAACACCAACCTCCTCCTCCCCCCCAGAACTAAACTTCGGTCCATGGGTGACCGGGCTTTCTCCTCTGCCGCCCCCTGTATCTGGAACTCCCTCCCTGACCACCTCAGAGCTCCTCAGTCACTGGACTCCTTCAAAAAGGGGCTAAAAACTTTCCTGTTTAGACAGGCTTTGTATGGGCCACCATGATGCTCTGTTACATTGGCCTAGTCTTTCATTCCTGATTCAGTATTTTTATGTTTTATTGGACTGTCTTCTCTCTGTAGCACTTTGAGATTATACTGAATGAAAAGTGCTTTATACTTATTATTATTATTATTAATAAACAGATATTATAAACAGATAAACCAAATTTTAAAAACTGATTTTCATTTTCTCTTTCCAGTGACAAAAAAGAAAATTTCTACTTGACAAAAATAGAAAAACAGAGCAAAACTGCCTGTTTTTTTTTTTTTTTTCCATTTTCCAAGAGCAGATGTAATTAATATCCAAGGAGAGAGTGCTAATGCCTCAGTCACAAAGATTCTTACAAATGATGGGTTTGTACGAAATCTTGACAGTATAGACACGCTCCCTCCATGAATATCTACGAACTCCAGATTTCATACAAACTGGAAGAGTCCACAAAAATACAAGAGTCAAAACCAGAAAAATCCACAATCACTGAACTCATGGTCACAGACAGAAAACAGGTCAGGTTACCAGGGCAGAGGCGAAGAGAGGTGGTCAAAGTCAGACGGGGTCGGAAACAGGAATGTAAGTTCAGGATGAATGGTGGACAGTCTGGGCCTGGGTGGATGAAGCTGTGCTGCATAAATACTGGTCTGCTGATTAGGCACAGCTGGAACAGACAGGTGGACTGAGTTAGGCTGATTAGGAGTGGAAGGGTGAGGGAGGGGACAGCAGCAGGAGCACCAGGTGAAACTGATGATACTGACGAGGGGGAGGGGTCAGGGAGGAGACAGCAGAGGAGCTAACTGGGACAGATGTGGACTGTAGGTCCCCATTTATGGCTTCATTGAGCTTATTTGGCCTTAAAGGGGTCATAGTTTGCTAAACCCACTTTTATTATTTTTATTTGGTACATTTATTTGTGTATTTGGACCCTCTAATAGTTCAAAAAGTTGGAATTTGAACTTCCCAGGTGCTGCAAAGCTATCTTCATATTCATTACGGCAAAAATCAAGTGGATTTCTACAACTTCTTTCAATTCCTGCTTAATTTATTAGGTTTAATTACTAGTTACGTCATCACATTTGCACATATAAGGTCAAGACTTCTGACGAACATTTCTCCGAGTATGCCATAATTGTTTGTCAGCAGTAGCAGTAAGTAAAAACTGAAAATATGTCCAAACTCTGAGCCGATTACCTAAAATGTTCAGTTGTTGGTTAAACGGGACAGAGCAGCACAACCAACAACCTGGAATGAAGTGGCTCATTTACATTTAAAGGGCCAGCACTCAAAACTAATTCAGACTTGTATGTGCTTGGAGATAGATTCTGTCCATTTGAATGTTTTTTGGGTTTTTTTGCATGTTCTAAATAAACAAATAAATAAATAAATAAATAAACAACCTTTCTGGTGTCATTACTCAGAAATAGGGTTGAAGATGGACCTGTGGAGTTGAATTAATGAAGAATTCAGACCCAAGCATAGCATTTACAGTTTATGTAGACCACAGGGAAATGTTTTAAAATGCATAATTCCATTTAAAAAAAGCTAAATATCACTCCTTTAAACTTCTCCTTACCTTAGAGGTGTTTTGCAGCCTGATTTGTAACAAACCACATGGATTATCTGGAATTTTTCTTTTACTCAGGTAATTAAACTCTTTTAAAATAAAAGTTCCTGGACATGTTGGTGGACAAGGGGCTACTGGGAGAAGAAGATGCTTTCAGACCAATTCCAAATCGTCATCCAAACTGTGATCAACGGCACAGACAGGAGAATTAACCTATATGTACCTGGTGTTTATGGCAGAGGAAACGGATAAGCTCGACATAGAAAGGCTCTGGTTGAGAGTGGAGCCTGGATTCTTCTTACTATGAGGTAGAAGTGCTAACCACACCACCACTGTGCCACCCACATCTGTAGAGCTGCTACAGTGGTCTCAAACTGTGGAGATAAGTCTGGAAATCTGAGACAAGGAAGCCACCACAAGCAAAATCCTTGAATTCATTAGAAATATATTTATTAGCCAAGCAATCCAGTCATCAAAAAACTCCAATGACTTTTATCCTACCGTTTATAAATAACTTACTATACACATATGAAACTGTTGATATTGTTGGAATTCATTCATTCATTCATAACCTTTATTTAAACTCAGAGATATATTAAGGAAGCAACCTCATTTACAATATAACCGAGACAAAAAAACATTTGAAACATACAATAGACATATCAGAAATACCATAAAGTAAAAGTGACAAAGACGGATTAAAAACAGGGAAGTCTGCTTAAAAACAGGAGCAGCTGGAGGTAAAATAAAATGGAATTATGGATTTGAAACACAAAATATTTGAAACCATGCACAAATCAGAAGTACCAAATGTAAAAGTGACAAAGATGAACTAAAAACAAAGACATCTACTTAAAAACAGGAGCAGCTGGAGGTGAAATGAGAAGTGATTAAGGATTTAAATGATCCTAAATAGGCCCGTAGTTCCTCTTTATGTGGACGTAGTTGCTTTTCTTCCAATATGAGTACAAAACTCTCTGAAAGGTTTGAGGTTAGGATTTTTTTTTTACACTAAGATGCTCATCAGCACTCAACCTTACTTTTGAAGTATTGTTTTGAAGTAGCCTGTGCATTGAAGGGAGAGTTGCACTACAGAGGAGAGAGGAAATGTAACCAAAACCACACAAAAAACAAACAAACTTGAGGGTGCATGTGTGTGGAACAGTGAATTCAGCCATTTTAGAAGACAGTAATTTTTGGTGTTCAAAGCAGAATAAAGATGGCCGACATACAAGTAAGAACTGGACTGAAATAAAAAAAAATATATATGGGAAGGTTCGGCTTATTGTAAAAATATTGTAATGAATTCAGTTGTTGATGGGATAAAAGTCCAATAAACTTTATTTTACCCCATGTCTCCAGAGAAAAAGAAAGTGCAGCTGAAATATTGCATTTGTTTACTGAACATTCATCAACGCATCAACACATAGGAAGCATTTCATATTTTATCTACTTATTATAAATCAAAACCCCAAATGAGAAAAAGAAAAGTGTAGAAAATGCAAATTAAGAGAACAGAATTAAAAGAGTCAAGATTCACCAGTAATTCCAGTAACTATTAATACGATCCACAAACACTGTTGATGTTTCTGAAGTCTTGGAGGCATCTGAAATCAAATCAAATCAGATTTTATTTATATAGCACCAAATCATAACAAAAGTTATCTCATGACACTTTACTCATAGAGCCGGTTGGAACCAGACTCTGAAGCCAATTTACAGAAACCCAACAGAATCCTCCAGGAGCAAACACTGGAGCCTGGTGACAGTGGAAGGAAAAACATCCTTCTAACGGGAAGAAACCTGGAGCAGACCCTCACTCCTGGAGGACTCAGAAGAAATGTGGATTGTGAACAGATCAAAGAAATGGAGTAAATAACCCAGATCATTACCAACATCTAGAAGGCAGAAGCTGGAAGTCTGTAATGATCAGTCCTGTTGTGCACTGGTAATGTATAAAAGTACATGGTAACACTTTACTTGAAGGTCTAGTTTATAATGCATTAAGTGCACATTCATAAGACATTATAACGCATTTATAATGCATTATAAAAGTCATTACAACAGTTTATGATCATGTACAACAACTTATACCAAGATTAATAAAGTATTATAAGTGTAGGCATAATGCATTATGAATTCAGCTTCCATAATGTTTTATACATCCATACCAAAGTGACAACAGTGTCTGAAGGAAGAATCTCAAGTCCTGGGTTACAATACACATTATAACCATCATAAGTCTCACCACTTGTATAGACACAGAGAACTGTTCTGACATGCAGTTTCTGAAACTGAATAATGCCTTAGAAACATCAATAATAAGTTACAGGATGACTTTAAGAGCTTTTAGTAAAGTGACAACACTGTCTAAGGTTATTAGCAATTGTATGATATTATAACAAAAGTATGATGACGTATGAGCAGTATCTGCTGGCTCTAAGTAAAGTGTAAGTCAAAAATTATACATCAAAGTGTTCTGAATAACTCTTTATTTTGCAAAAACAAAACATTAAAAGAACAGAGACAGTAAATAGAAGTGTTACATGTTGCTTTGTACATAAATAAAAAATAATGTGGCAGCTCTAAATCTTTGTTAAGTCAAACACATGCTTTTTTTTAATTTATTTTTTTTAAATAAAATTAAATCCCTAAAATAGATAGGTATGGGGACCAGTGACAAAACCTATTAAAAGTTCCCCACCTAAAAAACTAAATTTCTTCACACCAGTTCTGTGCCAGAATCCAAATCACCCAATGTTTATCCAATAACTTTTAACTTAAAACCAAGCATCTGAGGAACTAAACAATGCACTTTCAAGAACAAACCATAAGCTTAATTTACATTTAATGTGAAATGGGCAGTAAAGTACCATTCTCCTTCATTTCACTTATGAGTTCTTTAACATTTTATTAGCCTTGGTATAAGTTGTTGTACATGATCATAAACTGTTGTAATGACTTTTATAATGCATTATAAATGCATTATGTCTTATGAATGTGTGCGTAATGCATTATAAACTAGACCTTCAAATAAAGTGTTACCAGGTACATTAACATTTAAGCGCAAGATACACTTCCTTTTCCGGTAATGCCTATGTATATTTCAACAACAACAAAAAAAATGCTAAACCACTTGTGTGGGCGCTGGACTGGGCTGATGCAGTCACACGTTCTAGAAAACAATGTGCGGCAGATCCTGCAGCACAACATCACATAATAAAGACCCTGTGATATTGTACACCTTTTGCAGAAAGAATTGTAAATGATAAAATTTCACTTAATCACGTGGCGCTTCTTTTAAGTGGTAAATGCTTTGCTGTGACATCTGTTTCACACGTGTCACCGGCTAAAGGTCAAGAAGAATAGAACAGAATAGAATGCTTTTATTGTCATTATACACATGTACAACGAAGGGTCGTGTGTACAATCGAAATGAACTTTATCTGACAAACATAAAGTACACTGCAGTGAAATATACAGTAATTTTTTGCTGCCTTTTTATTTCTCTACCATTGGACGGGCAGGATGATAAATACTGAAATAAACAGACCACTCAGGTTGTTTGATCTCACAGCGCCTCACAAGCGAAACCACAAACAACAGCTTCGCTCGAACACAGCTACGTGGGTATGTTCTTTGCTCTTAACACCAAAGCTGTTTACTCAGAAATGACCCGTTAAACACTTCGACAGGATACAGTGTGGTTAAAACTGCAATGAGGGAAGAGTCTCAGATGGCCTCAGTGGACTTAATGTTATAACAGATCGGTGTCACAGCTTTTTTTCCCGTAATATACCGTCCTTTGTCCTTCCGTTGTACTGATGCCCTTTGAAGTGCTCTTATACTGTATGACATCGCATTTAACTGTGAGATGTGTCTTCATACTTCTATCGCTGGGACATTAGAATAACTAGGATTTATTTCATCTGTCATCAGCCTGGAATAACAAAATAATCCACATCAAACCCAAGAAATTCATGAGTATTAATGGCAGAAAGATTTGAGGTCGGGGCTATCAAAACTTCAATTTTACAAGATGAGTACTTTTTTTTTCTTTTTTCTTTTTTTATTTATTTTGTATATTTATTTATTTTTATTTATTTATTTATTTTTTCTTTTTTTATTTCTTTTTATTTTTATTTATTTATTTATGTATTTATTTATTACAACATGAGTACTACTATTTTTCCTGGTGTGACGCACAATGGGAACTTTTTTAAAATATCAACTTTTTTGTTGTCTTCACTTTACGTCTGATTCCTAGGGATGATTATGATAGATCAGCAAGGTCCTTCAGTTTACATTTTTATTTTACTCATTTAATTTTGACAGCCCAGGCCTCTCCCTTGACATTTATTATTATTATCATTATTATTGTATTTTTGCTCCTAGATTTGTAGATTAGAGTAAAATGGAAACTAAAGTATATTTTTCATACACAAGTAAAAAGCACATTACCCAGCATCCTCCGAGTCCACAACTTAAAATTCCACTTCCTGGTTTTTTCTCATTGGAAAAAAAAGTTTCACAAAAAATTATTTAGTTTGGGTGTCTGTCTTCTAGTCCACATTAATTTGCACAACAATAAACATAAGAAATAGCCAAATATTTCAAGAAAACAGAAAAAAAATTATTGCCAGGCTACTTTAATGAGGCAAAAAAAATCTGTAACTCTGACCTGTCCATGGCTGGTGTAATACATATGAGGTGAAAGATGTAATCTAATGTAATGTGTTATTGTGTAATGTTATGTTATTGTGCATTAGAACATGAGGATCACCACATGCTATATTTCAGGGATAGCCTAATAAACTTCATATTATATATTTGTCACTACTATCACGTTGACTGATTAGAATGATCATTTCAGACAAATGTGTAACATGATAAAAGACTGAAGTGACTTTATCTCCAAAAGGTCAAAGGTCAGCTGTATTTTGACATTTCAATTAAAAAAAAAAAAAAAAATCTGGTCATTATTCAACACTGTATTCTTCTGTAAAAATCCTACTTAAGTGAAAAGATCATGTTTTTCAGTAGAAATGAATTAACAGACCTCCAAATTTATTCATTAATTCTTACGTAGGTTGTGTCTTTGGAAAGTTGACTGCTAAGTCTGTACTGATGTATTTTACCTCTTTTTTGTTTTTGATGCATTTTAATCATGTGAATTTCCATCAAACCTTAATGTAGCTTTATTTTTATGGGGTAGAACATATCTGATTTATCATTAATTGTAACTTGCTTCAAGGGATTATACAACTGAAATCAAATATGTGTAATCATATGTTTTGTCATGTATTTGTTCACTTACAATACTGAAAAAAAAACCCCAAAATTTCACAATGTCAATGTTTTGCTCTTTATTATCTACACGGATATGTTACAATTTTTTTTTTTTTTTTTTTTTTTTTGCATAAAGAGATAAAATAGTGAAGATCTCAAGCTTCATGTACGAGTAGCTGTTGCTTATTAAAACACACCATGAATAGAAAATTAAACACATAATGACAAAGACAAATGTAAATACACTGACATAATTATGACTTTAAGTAAAGCATTATTTCAGAAAAACATCTTTTAATATTAAACACAGTGATCACAAGGTTCCTTTATTTATTTAACAAGTATGTGGTGAAAACTACACCTCTACATCCAATATATACATTAACATACAGATAATACATTATATAAGTCCACTACATCTATAGATATGACACACTCAGTTGTAATTTATTCACTTTGTGTGTGTGTGTGTGTGTGTGTTCAGGTGTGTGTGTGTGTGTGTGTAATACACTGAGGTAATAACTGTTATGGTTTTACTGATAAACATGCAGTCCACAAATCCACACTTACTTTTTGTTACTTTACCGTCATTATGGAAACCTACTACTGTCTTGACCTGTAGAATTATATTTGAAATCTGCTGCTAATGTTGAAGTCGTTCACTCTGTGTAATAAACAGCCACTGAATACACAGACGCATGTTCTCTCTGCTTTACATCCCATATTTCTGTTGTTGTGAGAAGCTCCAACGCCATGTAGCTTGCGGCCCTAAGTTCACCATTCTGCAAACATGGAAATATTTGTGTGTTAATTTTAATGAGAAAGTTTATGTTTCAGACAGAAATTTCAGACCAACAGCATCTAAGGATGAGATCCAGTAAAGTGTCCTAAACTAGTGTTTTAGTGTCCTAAAACACTCTAGTCACTGAGTTGTGAAAGTAGAGTATGCTGTAGTGAATTTAATATTATACTAAGTGCTGAAATGTTTTATATTTACCCAATTTTTTGTCTGGTTGCATCCATGATGATGAGCAGCACTGGTCTGTCCTGTTTGGATCAAATAAAACCTTCAAAAAGTGACTGTAAAAGGACATTTCATACAACATGGATTAAAAGAACCAGTTTTCACAACATTATTTTATTTACACATATCACCATGAGACTATATTAGTTAACAACAGAGAACAGAAACACATTAGAGATGTTAATACCATATCTTATATCCAGCAGGCAAACAATTATGATAAATTTAACCCATTTTTAAAATAAACCAATGATAATACATTTCTTTGAAGAAGGGGCACTATTTCTATCACTGTTCACTACTTATGGATAATTTTAGAAATTAAATTGATCACATTAAGTAAATTTTATTTATTTATTTACCCTATATTGTTACCCTATATTGTTTATTAACCCTGCCCTAATGATGACAAATAAATTTTCACAAAGACAAGTCACACACAAAATATTCTAACCATTAAAGCTGTAGTGTTTGATTAAATGTGGGTGGCGATCGGGGGGGGGGGTGTGCTTTCTAGTTTTTAGAGTTTTTTTGGCCTGGTCCACACGGAGACAAAAATAATCTCTTTCCTTTTTCTTAAAAAAAAATTTCCATTAAAACAACATTATCTCTAGAAATATGCATGTGGACACAAAACCATTGTAGATGCTATAGTATATATGCCAGGCCTGGAAGTGGCACTGTAATGCTGCAACAAAAATACACAAGAAGACACGGAGCATGTGCATCAAACAAGGGAGACGTGAAGCTATGGCGTTGTTGTTCAAGTGTATGGGTTGTAAACATGAAAATGCAAGGGTGGTGGCTCCTAATATACTGCCTCTGTGAGGATGAAATGCCCATATGATAAATAAATTGACGACCCTGGTGCTAACAGTACTGAAGTCACATTTTTGGACAATTCAAGTTGAGCAGATAAATGTGTTTGTGTAGCTAAGGCCACCCTATAAATATTTTAACAGACTCTTTTGGTGACTTTAGTACTTTTAGCACCAGGGCCTTCAATTTTGCAGACACTCCTAAACTTGTCTCCATGTGGATGATTAGATTTGTAAAAAACCTACCCAGGAATACAGACTTTGCCTAGTAACAAGTAGGAGGGTTAAATAAATGACAAATGATGAATGAATTTTCAGTCAAACCCCCACTTTAACATGACTCTACTGCTCTACTTTTTCCTTGAAGCATCTTCACTTGCCCATAACAACATGAAACAGGAACAGATTATGACTTTAGACTTCCTTTTTTGGACTAAGACGAGAGAGCTGCAGAGGGAAGGTTGTGTTTTTTTCTGTCTTAATTTCCACTCCTGCCATTTTAAACCCATATTTTCAGAATGTGATGTTGGGGTTATAAGTTGTACTTTCATACAGTGTATATTTTAAACCTACCTTTGGCTTCTTTACACCCTTTCCTTGGATATAAAATAAGGACAGCGACCATCACCGCACAGCAGGCTGACACCACACCCAGTACAGGAACCATGTCGAGTCCTGTTTTCAGTTCTGGGAAAATGTAAGGACATTCGATTAACTGCAGGAGAAAAATACATTTAATTCAACTGTAGGAGCAAGCAGAAGAATGATGATGCACTTTTCGGAAATATTGTGTAAACAGAGAAAAGTACACAGTGTAAAACCATTCACTTTATGGAAAATGTTTGACTTTGTAGAACAAATGGTCATGTTTTTTATTCAACAGACAATTTGCCTCTTCAGTTACAAACAAAGCAGTGTTTGCCCTTTCAAAATATATCATAAATAAACTTAAACTCCATAGATTTATTACCTAAAGATGTACTTATCTCCACTTTAGTTCCTTCACCAAACAGGATCTGTCCATTTGTGGCCACAGCACAGTAGTAAGTCCCAGAATCAGACGAGTCCTGTACGGTTTTAGACAGACCGTAGATGCATTTTCTTTTGTTTTTTTCTTCAGTCCTGGTGGTGTGAGTGTTAATGATTCCTGGGTTTGATTCTCCTGATCCGGCTCTGAACCAGTGCACATTGTGTTCGCCTGGACACTGGATTGCATCCTCAGAGTGAAATGAACACTGGAGTGTGACTGGATCTCCAAGTTGCACTGAAGCTTCTCTTAGGTTTTGTTCCACGTAGACAGATTTGTGCTGATTTTGTTGATCTGAAAGGCAATGGAATGTTTAATCAGCTTTAAGAACATACATTTACGCTAATCTAGTGTTTCCACTGTTAATCGAATCCAACTTTATTTGTAAAACAGTTTAAAACAACAGTGGACCAAAGTGCTGTACAGAAGAAGAAATAAAAACCAAAATAAAAGAGTAAAATACAAGAATAGATTAAAAAACATAGAATTGTACAAAAAAACAAAAAACAGTGCTGTACAGAAGAACAAATAAAACCTAAATAAAAGAGTAAAATACCAGAATAGATTAAAAGACATAGAACAACTGTATAAAAAAAACAGTGCTGTACAGAAGAATAAATAAAAACTAAATAAAAGAGTAAAATACAAGAATAGATTAAAAAACATAGAACTGTACAAAACCCCCCACAAAAAACAGTGCTGTACAGAAGAATAAATAAGAGTAAAATACAAGAGTACAAAAAAAAGGTGCAGAAGAATAAAAAGAAACCTAAATAAAAGAAAAAAATACAAGAATAGATAAAAACACATAAAAACCTGTACAGTTAGAAACAACAAACAATAAGAACGTTAAATCAATACCAAAAAAAAAAAACAATAAAATAAAAGTTATTAAGAAGAATATCTTAGTACTTGAACATGAAGGAAAAGAAATGTTTTTACCTTTAACAGTTACAAATGTACTGTTAACGAAACCCAGTCCAAATGAAGACCCACTCTGACAGAAATACAGTGCCTCATCCTCTCTGCTTATTCTTCTGATGGTGAAAACATACTCAACATTGTTTTTAGTGACATTGAAACGTGAGTTGTTGAATTCCTCACCAAGTTTTACTTGACTATAAAATCCTTCAGCCACCGTTTGGATCATGCGTCCAAGAGTCTGTTTATACCAGTAAAAATACGTCTCTGTGTCAGAAGCAGCACAGTACAGAGTCACAGTGTCACCAAGTTTAACCACAGCAGAAGAGATCAGAAGAGGTGGGTCTGTAGGTTGAACCAGGGCTGAGGAGGGAAACAAACAACACTTACTGAACAAACAAAATGTTCATATGCCATTGTGTATGTAATGTTATATTAGTCTGACACTCTGTACATGATTGTTCAATAATGAAGAAAGTAAATAGTAGTTATATATCTCTAATTTTCATTTCTTTATTCAATCTTTATTTAACCAGGCAAGTCATTACAGCTGCATATGACGTTCATCACCAATTTTTTATCAAATCTGTAAAACCCAAGTGATAGCCTAAGTATCACAAATCCGTAATTATGCACCTGATTCAGTCCCCTCACAATAAACAACTTCAAAGTGTACTCCATTACAAACAGTCCATTTGTTTACATAGCAAAACCGCACCTTAACGAAACCATCACTCAGGTTTTTTCAGGATTCCATGCAGCCGCAGTAACAAGACTCAATCAAAGCTGTTTCTGTGTTTGTTGCCGCTATGGCCGTACTGCGGCTGCGTGGAATCCCGAAAAAACTAGAGTGATGGTTTCATTTAGGTTTTGTTTTGTGATGTAAACAAATGGATTGTTTATGATAGCCACCAAAACGCATGCAAAAACACGTTGAAGCTTAGCTACTAACAGGACGTACCAAGGGTTGCGTCTCTCAAATGGGCAAAATAGTTAGCGCAACCCATTTAGCATGTTCGCCTTGATGAATATGCAATATGGGCGTTTCTGCCAGAACATGTAAAATTATTGAGAGGAGTAGATGCGAATATTTATGTAGTGTGCGGAATGTGATTTACCAAACCTGAAACTGATTGTGGTGACTGATTTTGAGCCTATATTTAGCACATCTGAAAGGCAGGTTTGAACTGGCAAAGCTTCATGCAAAAATGGCTGCAGTTGTTGTGGAGAGGAGGCGGCATGGGCGCAACCAAAGGCAACACAGAAAACCAATCTCTTTTGCTGGCGTCAACATTTTTAGAATGACAGAAGAAAAAGTAATTGAGACATATCGCCTACCCATAATGTCATTTAGAACTTCTAAATGGCATTAGGTGTGTCAAATTCTGGTGCTCGATGGCCGCTATCCTGCATGTTTTAGATATTTCCCTCTTCCATCACACCTGAAAGCCATGACATCATTATCAGGCTTCTGCAGAGCATGATTATGAGCTGATCATTAATTGAACCAAGTGTGCTGGAAGAGCGAAATATCTAAAATATGCAGGATACCGGCCCTTGAGGACCGGAGTTTGAAACCTGTGAACTAGAGAATGATTTGGAGCCAGTCACAAGGAGGAGCCATGCAATACTTTCTATGACAGGGGTGTCAAACTCATTTTAGTTCAGTTCCACATTCAGCTAAATTTGATCTGAAGTGGGCCGAACCAGTAAAATAATAACATAATAATATATAAATAATGTCAATTCCAAACTTTTCTCTATGTTTTAGAATGAAAAAGTAAATTTACATTCCGAAAAGGTTTACATCTACAAACTATTCTTTCAAAAGATGTGAATAACATGAACAAACTGAAAAAATAAGTGTAATTTTAACAATATTAAACTTCAGTTTATCATTTAGACATGTACATTATAACTTACAGATCACAGTGGATCTACAAATACACACAACATTTAATAACAGGTGAAATATTGTTAAAATTGTACTTACTTCTCTTAAGATATTTCAAGTTGTTCATATTTGTTAGGTTTTGTTCTAGTGTAAATACATGAAAATATTTACATTTACAAAGAGAAAAAATTGTCGTTGTCATTATTTCTATATTATTATGATAGCATTTTACTGAATCCTGCCCACTTGAGATTGAATTGGTCTGAATGTGGAACCTGAAATAAAGGATTGTTAATATCTTAGTGTAATTTTTGCATTTCACAAATTCCTCCCAGGGGCCGGACTGGACCCTTTGGCGGGCCGGATTTGGCCCCCGGGCCGCATGTTTGACACCTGTGTTCTATGATTAAACTCCTCCAATGTCACATTTCCTTGCGTCTGGATCATTCCCGCGCACCGTTGCCATTAGTGCTGGCATATCCCAGAGCAGCTTTTCCAGTGTACTGTCTCCCTGACGACAATCAGTAGCACACGCAAAATCTTGGATGGTCTCCAAGACTTTGACCTGTTGTTATTTGCAGAGGAAATCTTAGGGCGTTTTCACATTAGGTATCCATGTCCGTATCCGAGTATATTGGACCCCAAAGTCTACTTAACTTTATCAATGTGAATGCAAATGTTCCATGAGTGAGTACCGTACCCGACTCCAGAGAAGGTAGTCCTGGGTACAGACTGCACAGATTCCTGTATAGAATATTGCCGTGTGAAAGCGAACTGTATCTGAGACCGGGAGTGAGCTAACCACTACTCCGACAACGGAAATGACCTAATCACCACGAGACCACAAACGGCACTCCTGTTGTCACCTGAAAAAGCCTTGGATCCGCACGGCATGGGCTCGCCTTATAGACCGAACCCTTCTGTGATATTTCAAGAACAACAAAGGTTGCTCTTCTTCTCTTTGCCTCTAACAGGCTAACAGATAGAAAAGTACTGCCTGTGAACAGAACAGTCACTTGATTGATGACGAAAGGGTTTGTCACTTCTGCGTTTGTTGGATAGCGACAGAATTCCTTCCACACCTCCACCTACTGTTTCAGCCCTGTAACACCCACTTGTACTCAGGCATGGGCCGCGATACGTGTTTGTGAACGCAACATCTCTGAGAAAGGTGTAATTGTATCCAGGTACAGCACAGATCTGGATACCCAGTCTGAAAACGCCCTTAGTTGATCATCTGTGACACGTCAATCAATAGCACTTGTATTTTTTTAGTGCAAGCAAGCAAATTTGCGCTCCTTATTTGTGATCTTAGTAAATCAGGTCCTAGGTGGTTAAAAAAAGTGCGAAAAGTCATGAAAGCAGGAGCATGTGTCTGTAAAAATGTCCGTAATAATTTTCCTAAAAGCATAAATTCAAATAAAATTGTCCAGTTTCAGTGATTTTTGAAGCTCATTCCAATCCTTTGCTGCAGTGTGTTGAAAAGAACAATCAGTTTTAACTGATTTTTACCAATTTTAACCCAATGGTCATATATTTGGTTCAGCGCTCTGGTGACCCTGTTTCTGGTTTGAGCTGGTTTGTACAAACTGATGTGGTTTGGAGTGTGTTTCAGCCACATGTTTAACACAGGAACTAGAAGACGCATCATGTCAAATCAAGTCTAATACATGTGTTTAGGTTTCACAGTTCTATTATAAGGCTGAGTCTAAACTCAGCTTCATGTCTGGGTTTCTTGAAAATAGTGGATGTTAAAGTCCAAACCCCCTTGAAAGTATTTCAACCATTAAACTGGGTGTAACTTCATAAAGATGAATTTCTGATTTAAATACAAATATGAAGTCGTACCTGTCTCCACTTCAGTTCCTCCACCAAACAGGATCTGTCCACATTTGGCCACAGCGCAGTAGTAACTGTCAGAATCAGGTGAGTCCTGTGTGGTTTTAGACAGATGGTACATGCAGCTCCTCTTTTCTCGTTCTTTGCTCTTGTTTTTGTGAGTGCAAATGACACCTGGATGAAATTTCTGGGATTCGGTTCTGAACCAGTGCACATTGTGTTCACCTGGACACTGGACTGTGTTTTCTTTGGACTGGGACAGCATCAAACATCGGAGACTCCCTGAACCTCCAGGCCTGATGGAGCTGGTCTGCAGATGTTGTGTGATAAGGATCGACCCCTCCGAATCTGTGTGAGTCAGCAGAAACAAGGTTATTATTTGAAAAGACGTTAAGCTGATACTGGAGTAAACACTAAAAGACATTTGTTTTACCGTTCACTGCTAAGAATGTTCCGTTAAGGAAACTCAGTCCAACTAAAGATCCATTCTGACAGAAGTACATGGCTTCATCGTCTTTCTTGATGTTTCTGATGGTGAAAACAATCTGTGTGTCCTTTTTTGTGACACTGAAACGTGGGTCTTTAAAATCTTCACTGGCTGTGATTTTGCCATAAAGTCCTGCAGCGACAGTTCGTATCATATGTCCAAGAGGCTGTTTATACCAGTAAATAAATCTGTCTTTATCTGAAGCCTGACAGTAGAAACTGGCGCTGTCACCGAATTTAACCACAGTAGAAGAGATGGAAGGAGGAACGTCTGCAGCTTGAATCACAGCTGAAAAAAAGACACAAATCAAATCACAGTTACAAAACTGCCATAATAATAATAATAATAATAATAATAATAATAATAATAATAATAATAATATTATTATTATTATTATTATTATTATTATTTTATTTTATTTCAAATATCAAAAACCAAAAACAAGGGAAAAAATGTAAACAAGTGGTGCCAGGCACAACAAACCCCGCCCCTCACATGTATTGTAGCTTATTTTGTCATCGATCCAGCTGATGCCATCATGTCTATGCATGTGCTGATGTCAGCGTATCAATTGCCTCTATATATGTGCCAAATCAGAAGTAAATTGAGACAAAATTGATGTTTTTATAGACATTTAAAATTTCAGCCATTATAAGTAAATGTGAGGAAAAAAACAATTTAAAAAACTTCATAAAAAATTTTAACTTTGACCTACTTTTTCCAAAATGTAACCACATCTATTCTGGGTCACTGCCAATCTATAAACCCAATTTGGTATGAATTCAACCACTAGTTTTGCTGCTAGAGTGTTAAGAAACAAACAAACTAACAAACCGAACCAAAAACAATACCCCTTGCCTCCCCTTTGGGAGGTGGGGTTAAAAAAAAACATTTGAAAAGGAGCGGGATAAAGTACAATTTATATACTCCCCCCACCCCCTTACCCCATGTTTTTCTACTAATCACACAGTCCCATGTCAGCTCCTCAATGTAACTTAACAAATCTTACACAGCAAAATAAATTCTAACCAATCCTGCACAAAACACAAAAATATTACAAATATCAAAAATAAACTCTGTCCTTTCATGTCCTGTCATTTCATGACTGCATTTCATAACAGTGTTTGACATATCCAAATAAACTCCATCCATTCCATAACCGTATTACACACATAGATAGGCTTGACTCCAAGCATAAGTAGGCAAAAGAAATTCCAGATCCAAAAGGACACTCCAATATATGGAAATAAATCAACCAAAATATATCACACAAACAATTTCACTGTGACTCTTCAACACATAACAAGAAACTACAACAATATTGCCCTTAAAAAAAATGTCTTGCCTTAAATATTTTGCCGTGTTTTTACATAATTTCAGATAAAACTGTACTCACACAGTGTACTGAGAAGCATGAAAGCAGCCATTGGTTCAGTCATCGTGTCTTGTACATCTGATGTAGTCTCACCTAAATGGGAGCTTTAGGAAGTGGAAGTGGCTGAAGAGCAGATGATAAACCTCCCCCTAAATGTAGACAACCTGTGACTGAACGATGGGTCATGTGCATTTTCCTTTGCTGCTTTCTTTATTTGTAGCTCTACAGTATCTTACAGTTAAATTTCATAAAATTTCATTCAGCAAAAGGACGATGGAAGACTTTAAACATATGAAAAGTTGTACTTGTGTTTTATTTACCATACCATACCAACTTTATTTATAAAGCACTTTAAGAACTTTACAGCTGGCCAAAGTGCCATACACCAAACATAAAACAAGGGATTAAATAAGTAAATAAAACTAGCGATAACACAGGGTGTTAAGTGGGCTAAGAACAACAAAATACAACCATCATAAAAACAAACACAAATTAAAATCTGTTAAGAACAGCATAAAAAAAAACAAAAAAAACCAGACATGTCACTCACTGATTAAAAGCTAATGAGAAAAAGTGCGTTTTTAGATGTGATTTAAAGACAGGTACAGACTGAGCCTGTCTAACAACTAAGGGCAACTGGTTCCACAACTTTGGGGCGACAACAGAAAAGGCACGATCCCACGAAGCTTCTTTTTAGTTTTTGGAACCACAAGCTGCAGCTAATCTGCTGACCTGAGAGCACGAGGGGTCTTTATTTAACCCATAAAGACCCAGTGTTTCTTTAGTGTCAGTTCCCAAATGAATTTTTTTTTGTATTGAACTTTACTTAAGTGATTTAGCAGCATTTATTATAATATTACCCTCTGTATTGCGTTTTGTTTTGTTTTTTTCCAGTAAAAGTCAGGTTTTTTCCCATATTTAATTCACTGATCATGATAAAGCTCAGATTACAGTGGAAGGTTATGATATCACAAACAGACAAAACTGAAGAAAAAGTGACTTTTTCTGTGAAATATATCATTAATTGAACATAAACCCAGTGTCTCCATCCGCTGTCATTGATCCAATTCCATGGGTTTTACTGGTGAATCAGTGTTGTAGAAGATGATGATGGTGTTTCCATGGTAACTATGGAGCCTCTGAACATCCAAATGGGTCATATCTGATGACCATGAAAAGATGACAAACTGCATTTTACACCAATTATTTACATGGATTGATAGAAACAGTGGTATTCAATATTTTACATGGGTTTATTTGACATGTGCTTCATCATGACTAACACTTCATTATCCTGTTCAGGAGCTGTCCTAGACTCTCTCCTTCTACTCAAAGGAGTGAGACAGTGGTAACTCTCTAAGACTTCACCAAATGCATCTTGATCTTTCATTCATTTTACTTCCAAACTGGAGGTATATGGAGATCAATGGTGTGTGAATATTTTGTGAAGTAGTAGGTAAATGTGCACATAACTTTAATCAAATATGCTTTTGTGTAAAAAGGAAGATAACTGTGAATTATTTTAGCACAATGATGTATTTCTGAAGGTGGTAGTGAGTGAAAGAGAGTGAAACAGCTGAGTGTGATCTCTCCTAACTTTTTACAGACATGTTTTTTTTTTTTTTTTTTTTTTTAGGTATTTCATGAGTTAAATGGTGACATATTGCTTTTTTTTTTTTTTTTTTTTTTTTTTTAATGTTTTTTCCCTTTTGTACATTATTTGCTCATACTACATTTTGTTCTTTACATTTTGCTCTTGCTATCTGTTAGGACTTTATGCCACTTCTAGTTTATAACAGCAGGTTTTTTTGCCAAAACTTATGCAGTCTTATTTTGGCAAGACACATGAATTATGATTTAGGTGACTAATGACTACTATCCTTAGGCTATGTTTAGATGGTAACAATCTGAACTGAAAAGGCAAAAGTGGTGTTCTCACTTCTAATTCTCCATTTAGACGTGCATTTTGGGGGAAAATCTGGATGCAGACAGACATACAAAAGTGTGTGAAATTTCCTAGTTATCAATGTATGCCAGGTGGCTAGAAGGCATCACCCCTGCCAAGACCAAACACCAGCATAGAACCTTTCTTCTACTTTTCCTGTTTTCTCCTACCACAAAATACAATCACATAACAGGAAACAGAACATGCTGATTAGTGACAATTGATGAAACGACTCTTGGATGTACATTAAAGTAGCCAGGGCAACTTGAAGGTCCGTCACAGGGAGATAATCCAACATAATTTTTTTTTCCTGTACTGGCGTGTGCCAGTGATGTAAACTTTTAGTGTCTACAAAATACAGTTTTGCATTTTCAACCCTTTAGACAGTGACGCAAAAGTGGAGAGTTTTGAAGATTTCCACTCTGGAAGGTGACTTCACTTTTTTGCGTTTTCAACCCCAAAAATGCCATTGCCATGTACACAGAAGGCCCATCTAATAAAATATTTTGTCGTTTTCACCTGAGACCATTGTCATGTAAACTGGGCCTCAGTGACAGTAAAATTTGTTGTAAGAATCCCATTAATTGTCTCCTATGTGAAACACATTTCCCTAGCAATACTCAAATCCAGCAGGTAACAGAATATAGTAACTCTCACTCAGATATCAGTTGGTTCATTTCTGTAAATATATTTCATGCTTAATTCAAGTCTCACATTTGCAAACATTTATGGAAATGCCCTAAATTTCATGAAAAAAAAAAAAAAAAAAAAATCACCGTTGCTTGAGGTGGCTTCTGCACATAATATAATATGGACATAGCTTTAAAATTAATTATAAATTAATTTAAAACATGTGACTAGGGATGGGAATTGATAAGAATTTAACAATTCTGATTCCATTATTGTTTTTGCTTATCAATCCCATTCCTTGTCGATTCTCATTGGGTGAGGGAATGAAAGTACAAACGAGTGTGTTTGCATTAACTGTCTTTCATATCTCCATCTCTGCACAGAAAACATAACATTTACAGTATATACAAATAATAATAATAGATGATGCCAGGCCCGGTTTGGGGGGGGGTTACAGTAAAAGTGAAACAAAAGACGCTAATTCCTCTATTGCCACATTTCCACTACGTGGAATTGGTTCAACTCTGCCCGTCTCCTGTTGTTGTGCACCTCATTTCCTTTCCCCTACCTTTGGAAACTTGTATTTGAGGGGGTACGATGTTTGTTGCCCGCACTGGAACCAGAACTGGGCCCAGATGACGTCCTGGTGTTCACTCTGCCGCTACATTCACAAGCGCTGCAAAGTAGCGTATCAAATGAATCACATGCTGTGGACAAATGTTTGAACATATTGGAAGGATTCCACCCTTTTGAAGACATGGAAGCTTTGCAAGTGTTCCAAGTGGCCCTGGTGTCGTCTTTTTAGACCGTTCCTGCCTCAACGCCATGTTGGCTATGTTCTGACCAAGACAATGCAGCGTATGCATGACGTCATTGCACATGCGCAACGAAGGCAGGATCGGTAAGCAGAACCATTAAGCAGGCAGGCAAATGATTCCAAGGAATCGAGCTACTGGGATCAAAAAGAAGAATCTCAAAAAGAACCGGTTCTCAATTCCCATCCCTACATGTGACTAATCAGCGTCTTTTTGGATATCACTATAGTGGTAAGTGTGGTAAAGCACGACTAGTGATACAACAACAAGTGATGAGGAGACCAAAGTATTATTCTAGTCTCACCAATGACAGAACATCATAGATGAAAAACAGCAAAAGATTGCTTTGCCTCTACTGTGTTTATTGCAGTCATTTGTAGCATGTCCTACACCACCACCTTCTGTCTCCAACCTAGCCAATGGAAACACACATTACATGTATTTATTTATTTTTTAATATATGGTTGCCCAAAGACATTACATACCGGGCATTTGTCATGTTGAAGGCGTAGCAGCACAGACATTGACATATTTGTTTTTCCTTCACCATTAAACACAGTTCAAACCCTGGTTGTTTCCTGTCATCTTTGTTGGAAGGTTGTCTTAATCTTCTGGTTCAGCTCCCTCCTGTTCCTAGTGAATACAGTTATTGATGTTTCCAGTCAATGCTCTGCTCAACCTCTTCCTCTTCTCACCCGAATCTGTGGAAGGATCTGCATTCTCACTCCTTTGACAGAGAACTTAATAAATGTAGTTTCCGGTGTTTCGTAATGGGCTATGACACTTTTAAAAAAAAAAATTGAAACAGGTGAATGAAATAGATTCACAGACAAACACGCCAGATATAAAAGGCTTAAGCGGAATTGCTGTAATAAACATATGATCAACTTCAGTTTCACCCACTTCTTTTGAAGTTGCTGTGTTTATTGTATTATATGACTGTATATATAGCTATGTTTCGGCCCTTTGTCCTGTCTTTGTTCTGTGTATGCTGCAAACAATAATTTCCCATCCTGAGATTTATAAAAATATTTCTAATTCTCATGTCTGCATTACAAATAAAAATAAAGATGTAGGTGCAGCTGATGTCTATTATTTGTTATTTACCACAGCTTCCCATAACTATAGATGAATGCATGAACCTACAGGAGGTATTTCATCCTGTACCTACTTATCACCTACATCACAGGTGTCAAACATGAGGCCCGGGGGCCAAATCCGGCCCGCCAAAGGATCCAATCCGGCCCGCGGGGTGAATTTGTGAAATGCAAAACTTACACTGAAGATATTAATAGTCAAGGATGTTAAAATCATTTTAGGTCATTTCAGTCTAAAGTGGATCAGAACAGTAAAATCCTATCATAATAAACTATAAACAATGAAAACTGCAAATTTGTCTCTGTTTTAGTGTAAAAAAAGTAAAATTACACAAAAATGTTTACATTGACAGACTAGCCTTTTACAAAAAATGTGAATATCTGAAATGTCTTAAGAGAAGTATGTGGAATTTTAATAATATTCTGCCTGTTATTCAATGTTTTGTGTATTTGTAGATCCACTGTGATCTGTAAGTTGTGATTCACATGTATAAATGATAAACTAAGGCATAATATTGTTAACATTGCACTGATTTTACTAAAGAATTTTCGGGTTGTTTATATTTGTTCATGTTATGTTCAAGTACAATTCATAGATGTAAACATTTTCATTAGGGAATTTTACTTTTTTCACTCAAAAGTTTTCACTCAAAATGATAAACTGAAGCATAATGTTGTTAAAATCACACTTAATTATTCAGTTTGTTCATGTTATTCCCATTGTTTTAAAGGATAGTTTGTAGATGTAAACATTTTCATAATGTAATTTTTCTTGTTTTGCTCTAAAACATAGAGGGAAGTTTGGAGTTGACATTATTTCTATATTATTATGTCATTATTTTACTGGTCCGGCCCACTTTCTATCATATTAGGCTGTATGTGGCCCCTGAACTACAATGAGTTTGACACCCCTGACCTACATACTACAGTGGAGGTAATAAACATCTCACTTTATCTCACAGGACTTCGTAACATGCAGTTTGCCTGTTTACCTGGAGACAATAAACGAATCCATAATGAACACCCACACTGACATAGAATATGGTGGCCACATGCAAAAAGACTGCGGTGGGTATTTCCTTTCTGGCCAACCAGCAAAGCTCTTTACTCAGAACTGACCTGTAATGAGCTTCAACAGGATATAGTGAGGTTAAAACTGCAAAGAGGGAGGAGCTACAAACAGTGGATTTACAGCTTTTTTTTTTTTTTTTTTGGGTCACAGTTTTGGTTTAACCCTTAAGACTATTTTCCTATTAACTGACTGATCATGTAGATGTTCATAAAAGATCAAATTCAAAAAACGTGACTTTTTCAGAAAATATATCATTAACTGACCATTATGCAAGTATCTCCAACCACAGTCATTCATTAAACTACATGGATTTTGTTGGTGAATCAATGTTGCAGGAGAAGACGTTGTTTCCACGTTCTCTACAGAGCATCTGAACGTCCAAATGGGTCATATCTGATGACCATGAGAAGATGAGAAGTTACATTTTATCCGAATTAATTAAATGTATTGATAGGATTAGTGGTTCAAATGCTATTAAACATTTAGCTCAGTGGATGGTTTTGGTCCTGGTGTCTATGAGGGTTAAGCTACATTATAAAAACCTGTTTTAGGAAGACAGTACTAACGGTTTCTCACTGAAAACACACCCACATTGTCAGTCATATCATGTCAAGTATCATGTCTGCATAGCTTGATCCAAATAACAAAAAAGAATAAATGAGTAGCAGTACATTTTTGTTTGCATAAATACATAATAACACGCAGAAGTACAGAATACATAAAGTAATGATGTAAAAGTTAAAAAAAATCCTTTGCATGTGTACTTTTCTCCTTTGTTGCTTCTTTTTTGACTGTATTTAGACTTCTTTCACATGCACACACACACACACACACACACACACACACACACACACACACACACTTACAAACAAGTAGTGGATGGAAAGTTAAGCATGGTTGTGGTTTGCCTTTAATCTGAGGTGTGAAAGTAAATGAGAATGGCCTTTTCTTCCTGTGTGTCAGTGTGAATTTAAACGTGTCTGAGATTATGGTTCATATGTGTTGACCATGAAAAGATAACATCTTACCTCAGTTATTTACATGTATTGATAGAATTAGTAAATTAATAGTTATTAAACATTTTAGATCAGTAGATGCTTTTGGTTGCTGGTAGTTGTTTAGGGTCTTTAAGGGTTAAATAGCTTTTATGTGTGTTGATTGGTCGTAGTCCAGGGAAAGTGACAGTATACAATGGCCATATTAGTTTTTTTGGATTTTTTTTTTAAGGGAAGAAATTCAGTATTAATATTGTGGCCTGTATTTATTGTGCATGTGTTTCATGTTTGTTTTATTTGTATTTCTATAAACTCTATTTGTGTATGATGTGCATATAATTGTGCTACTTCTTCTAAAACCGTATGTGAGAAAGGAAGTCAAGACCCCTGACAATTCACACCTCTTGTAAAAAGCTGAACTGCAGCCATGCTCAACTTTCCATCTATCATTTGTATGTCAGTGGTAATGCAATTTTGTGTGCATAAAGGGGTACAGTGGATAAAGGATGCCGGTCAGGACCCCCTCCCCCCCAATTCATTTAAATAGATAATGTCAAACCATTCTCTATTGTCAAATAACTTAACATTCTACCACTGGCTCCTAACTGAAACATATCACAACAAGATTAGATATATCCTGTTTTGTGTCTACAATTTTCAATGCAACGTGATATCATGAATTGCATAAATATACACACCATACACACCACTTTTAATAGGCATTTAATTGGCATGTTATCTGTACGCAGACTCTGCATACTGTCCGTAGACATTTGAGGTTTCATAGTCCATACATTTATCATCCTACATTGTGTGACACCATGTACATGTATGCACAGTCCTGTGGTCGTAAAAACTGAGCTTTGTGCAGACGTGTCTGTGGAGTCAAGTGCACCTGATTCTACTGAGAAAATGAACTCCCCTCCGAAATAATACAAACTAATAACTGTGGAAATACCAAGTGAGGTAAATGTCACCTCAGATGTAATTTTGGAACGGAACTCATGAAATGCTGATCATTCTTCTGTTATATTAAAATAGACAAAACTACTTAAAATGAAAAATGTAAAACTCAATTTTAGCCAAAGTGCCACAATTTAATACATTTTTGTTTCCACACTCAATTGCTGTGTTTCTGTTCAGCACATAGAGAGCACATTTAACTCAAAGAAACCACTACTGATGCTAAAATAAATACTAACCTATGAGATGTAAGGCCATAAATGCTAGTTTCATATTCTCTAGTTTCATGTCCGCATGCTTATGTGGGAAACGGCAAATAAAGCCACATGCAGACAGAGTGCGGCGGGTATTTTTTATTTTACGCAGCCATCAGAGTTGTTTACTCAGAATAGACCTGTTAAACACGTCAACAGGATACAGTGAGGTTAAAGCTGCAAAGAGGGAAGATCAAGACCACCAAGACCACAGCTCAATTCATTTGGCCCTTTTATTTGATCCTTTTAACTAAATGTGTTGATGTTTAGTACAAATAATTAATGTCTTTCACCATAAACACCAACAACTAAATATTTACAGCTTTCACATTTACATTTTTGACAGATGTAGTTCAGACACATTTACGTTCACACTGACACACAGGAAGAAAAGGCCATTTTCATGTACATTCACACCTCAGATTGAAAGGCAAACCACAACAATGCTTAACTTTCCATCCACTACTTGTTTGTAAGTGTGTGTGTGTGTGTGTGTGTGTGTGTGTGTGTGAGAAAGAACAGAAGATTAGAGTCAAAAATAGAGGTGACAAAGGAGGAAACTACAAAAGAAGCAAAGGGTTTTTTTAGTTTTACATCCTTACTTTGTGTATTCTGTGCTTCTGTTTTATTACCATATATTTATCTAAATAAAAATGCACTTGTTATTTGGATCAAGCTATGCAGACTACTTGATTTAGAAACAACATGAACGAGTTTTGTTGACAAAGGACTGTTAGGGTTACTGCACCTAAATAGAATGATAAGACTGACAGGGTGGGTGTGTTTTCTGAGAGAAATCATGACTACCGTCTTCCTAAAACAGGTTTTCACAATGTAACTTAACCCTCAAAGACAGCCGCTGAGGACCAAAATGTATAATAGCATTTGAACCACTAATTCAATCAATACATTTAATTAATTCAGATAAAATACAATTTGTCATCTTTTCATGGTCATCAGATATGACTCATTTGGATGTTCAGACGCTCCGTAGTGAACGTGGAAACACTGTCATCTTCTACAACATTGATTCATCAAAAAAAATCTGAGCAGTTTGATATATGACAGAGGTGAGGACACATTTTTTCATGTTCACTTAATGATATTTTGCTGAAAATCAGTATTATCAGTAAGTTGGATTTAAAAAAAGAAACGCTGATTTTCACAAAAAAAAAAAAAAAAAAAAAAAAAAAAAAAAGCAGACAAATAGTGTTGAATCGCTTAACAAAGGTTAAATATAGAGAAAAGTAATTTGGAAGACACCACATAAACAGTTCCAGATATTTAAGGTTTAATTCAGTGTTGCTTGAATGTGGCAACAGGCAGTGATGATCAGCCACAGAGAAAATACTGTACCAAAAAAGATGTAATTGATAAGAGACAACGTATCAAAATCCAAGTATTATTGTAGACATATGTAGATTATGATTTACTGATGTTTTCTTTTTTTTTTTTTGGGTGGAATTCTTTTTAAGGTACAACAGAACAAGATGGGGGACTGCATTTTACTCAGTTGGATAGTACAATATTAAATGATTTATTCTTACAGTAGTTTTGTTATTACCTCGGCCCCTGAAGGGAAGGCAAAGGGTATTGTTTTTGGTTCGATTTGTTTGTTTGTTTGTTTGTTTGTTTGTTTGTTTGTTTGTTTGTTAACACTTTAGCGGCAAAACTATTGGTTGAATTCATACCACACTGGGTTTATAGATTAGATGACAAACAGGAAGAAAACTCAGAGGCCCTCACTTCAGGCATTAAAACACCTTTATTCTCATGGCATGGTTGTATATAGACCTAAAAAACACTTGAATGTGTTTCAGCTTCAAGCCTTCAACAGGAAGTCAAACAAAACTGGTTTTGCTTGAATCCCTTTTTCCAGAGAACACCTCGAACAAACTCTTTTTTGGGTCCTAGAAGCATTCCTTCCCATGATTTTTTGGCTTTATAGATTGTCAGTGACCCAGAATAGATCTGATTACATTTTGGGAAAAGTAGGTCAAACTTCAAATTTTTTATGAATTTTTAAAGTCTTTTTTTTTTCCCCCATTTACTTACTTGTGTCATTTCTCTGTCTGAGTCATAGTCTTTTGTTTTGATTTTTCAATTTTCTTAGGTTCACTTTCTGTTTTATTTTGTACCACTTCCCTTGTTCCTTGTGTCTACTTTACACTTCCTCCCTGTGTTTCCCACCTCAGTGATCGTCTCCCCCACCCTCATGTGCAACACCTGTGTTCCAATCGTCTTCCTTTGTGTATTTAGTTTGTCTGCTTCCCTGTCTTTGTGTCAGTTCGTCTCGATGCTTCCTGCAAGTGTGTTTCCAACCATGTTTCCTAGTGATTACTGCTTTATGAAAGTGAGTTTTTGAGTTTGTTGTTCTGCCTTTTTGTGTTCCTTCTGGATTAAAAGACTTCTCTGACATTTGAGAGTGTTTGGAGTCATGCTCTTGAGTCTAGTGCACATTTCTTGACAATACGGGGCGAAATTTCAAGTGTCTGTAAATCAATTTTGTTTCAATTTACTTCAAACTTGGCACATATATAGAGGCAATAGATACGCTGACGTCACCACACACATATGATGACATTAGCTGGATTGATGCCAAAATAAGATAAAATATGTGCGAGGGGCGGGGTTTGTTGTGCCTGGCACCACTTGTTTTTGTTATTGTAGTTTTGATTATTATCTTAAAATACACTTGATTGTCTCTGCAGCCCTACTTCTTGGGCCACTTTATTCTTGCAAGACGTCCTGACAGAGCTTCATAATGGTTTCGAGTGGGGATGCAAATTATGTATTAATCCGTTAATCATTAGTTGGTTGACTTTATTGATCGATTAACGATTAATTGATAAGTGGCGAGTTTCCTGAGAACCTGAATTTCTCTTTCGATAGGGTCTATACAAATAAAAGCTAAATATTGTTTATATGCTTCATGAAAAACGCATGTCATATTCCTTAATGATTGATTTATTGAACCACTGGATACAGTACATTTATGGAGTAGAACTGAAGAAATTCTGCAGAGAAATTCAATAAAATAAATGGATCTGAAGAGGGGCAGTTTAGAAGAAATGGGCACTTTTGACTTTGCATCACTGACATGATGGAGTGAGATTTCAGCAGCAATGCCCCCCCCTTTTGCTATTTTACCGAGGCCACCGGGGTGACCGCGGGACATAATGTGGGACATACCTGTGGCCCGGATCAGGAGCCAGTAGGATGTTTTCAACTTCTGTCTCACTGACCAGAGAGTCCAGATGACCGTGGACTAGACCAACCTCCAGGGAAAATGCTCTGATACCCCTGAAGCATCGACTCAACACCATGATCCAGTTCGATGACTGGCTATCCCAGCCGTGGCGTCGCAGCGCAGACAAATCGTCAGCCTTCGGACAGGACGTGGAAAAGGACAATTAACCGACAGTTATTAATTTAATCGAGCAAATTCTTATTGAAAATTAACTGATAGTAGATTAACTGTTTACTTCCCCAGTTTCAAGAATCATATTAATGTTTTGTTTTGTTTTCTCTTCTTCTTCTTTTATGAAAAAATAAAATAAAACATCATATTAATGTATTAATCATAGGCTTCCACCATCAGTCACATCATTAGCATCTTATCTTTGGACACAGCAGGTGGAAGCTCAGTTGAATAAAGATCACAGTTCAGAGTTCAGTGTTTTCTCCGGCAGGGAATATAACATCAGGCAAATTCTAAACAATGTTTTTTTTTCAATTTTATAAAGTTTGAAGATTTTTTCCATCAGATTTGAGTTCAGACCATTTTTCTTTAGATGTTATCATTTCTTAGTATGACATCCACTTTTTTTTCTTTTGTCTGTTTTATATTTGCTGCACAAGTGTGGTTTCAATATCAACATGTAATACTGGAATATTTGGAAAATGTCAGCCTATTGTGTTTGGATAAACTTGGCGGGTGGTTTTGTTCTTGACTCTGCCCTGTTCCGCCTCGGTGTTGGTCTTGAGTCTTCAAAGCCTTGGTTTTGTCACTGATTTGATACGCTCTGCTGATTTAGGTGGTCTGAAGACAACACTGACTCTACTAAGTAGGACATTTTCTGTTCATTTCTCACAGCAGTGTCTTCACATCACGACTACTGACAGTTCTTTTCCACCTGTCTGTGCTCTTTAGATTTTCATTGCATTATTATCTCTCAACTTTTCTCTTCAGGTTCAGTGTGAGATTATTGTTTGTAGCCGCGTCTTTTTAAAGGCATTATCAGGGCATTGAGTTTGTTAATAAGGCCAACCAATCATGCATGCTCAGTGTAAGAAGACAGACATTCTAAGAACCCAGAATCAGAAATGAAACAAACAAATTTTCCTAGAACATTTCCTGTAAAGAAAATGTAATCTTCTCCCATGTGACATATATCAGTCGGAAAATTTGCAAGGAGATAATGCAAGCAAACATACAGGAGAGGAAACATAATGCATGAAACGAGGTGAGACTAGCATGGCAGGAAATACGCAAGATGCTGTGATTGTCAAACAGGGGTATTTAAGAATGGGGCTATTCAAGTTGACATAACCGCCTCATTTCACTGAAATACTGACAAGCTTCCTCCAAATTTGACAGTCAAGATGATTCTGTTATGCGTCTCACTGCTTCTCCTTCATCGAGGATGTAAGTACTACTCAATGCTACTTAAATATTTTCCACATATTTGACTTCATGCAAACTATTGTCACTGTCACGTTCATTTACTGTTTATTGAACTAAAAATTTATTTATTTATTTATTTATTTATTTATTTATTTATTTATTTTTTAATGTAGATTCTCAGACTCCTGTGATCAGCGTCCATCTTGGTGAACCTGCGATCTTCACATGTGTTTTACCACCAAATGAAATCAGTGTCACTGAAGTCCACTGGTACAAACAGACTGTTGGGAAAAATCTGAAATTAATTGTAAAACTGAAGAAAAACATTGAACCAACATATGGGCCACAGTTTTCTGAGTCCAGAGTGTTTGTACATATAGATAAGAATTACAGTAATCTGACTATTTTGAGGACGACTCCAGAAGATGAGGGTCTGTATCACTGTGGGGTCTTGGATTATATAACAAACACGTGGAGTGGAACCTATTTATCATTGACAAGTATGTAGTATTTTTTTTCCCCTTTTCTATTTTTCAGCATGAAACATCAAATCAATTGCATGTGATCATTCTAAAATGTTTGATGTTTTAAGGCATCAAAATATGAATATTTTAACAGTTTTGTACATTTATAGGTAAAACAGCATCAGACTACACTGTTGTGCAGCGGCCGACAGTATCTGATCCATTACATCCAGGAGACTCAATGTCTCTCCAGTGTTCAGTTCTGTCTGACTCTGACAATAAGACGTGTCCAGGAGATCACAGTGTTTACTGGGTCAGGGTCGGATCACATGAATCTGATCCAGGCATCATTTACACTGAAGGGAACAGACAAGATGGATGTAACGATAGACCTGACACTCAGTCCTCTCCAAAGAGCTGCCTTCACCACTTTTCTAAAACTGTCAACTCGTCTGATGCTGGGACTTACTACTATTACTGTGCTGTGGCCACATGTGGACGGATATTATTTGGAAATGGAACAAGAATACAAATCGGTATGTTTTTGTGAAGTTACTGTGATAACACCATGACTGATACTCTTCTTTTCTTTAACAAGTTCTGATCATGTTGTTTTTTTTATTGTCTTGAGCAATGAGTAAATTGTCAAGGTGATATCATGACTTGTGTAAATATACACAGCACTTTTAATTGCCACGTTATCTGAGTGCATTATAAGCTTTCCGCATGTATGTTCACACCGTTATTAGTCCTCTGTCCAACCTCAATCGATGTGTCAAATACCACTCACTGAGTCACCAAATGCTATAAGAACTGGCATAACATACAACACCATTTATTGAGATCAGTCTGAAAACTTGTCGTAATGGTGATATCAATAATCTTGACCATTTCTGTGATTGGAAACATTGATTTAATCCGTAAAGACCCAAACAGCCACCATCGACCTAAACTATCTACTGACCTAAACTGTTTAATACCTGTTGATCCACTAATCCTATCAATACATGTAAATAATTGGTGTAAAATACAGTTTGTCATCTTTTCATGGTCATCAGATATGACCCATTTGGATGTTCAGAGGCTCCGTAGTGAACGTGGAAACACTGTCATCTTCTACAACATTGATTCACCAGTAAAACCCACGGAGTTGGATAAATGACAGTGGATGGAGACACTAGGATTATGTTCAGTTAATGATAGATTTTGCTGAAAAAGTCACTTTTTTTTTTTTTTTTTAATCATTTTTCTGTTTTTGATAGAAAAACCATCAACTTTTATGAACACCTACATGATCATTAAATTAAATATAGGAAAATACACGATGTTCGCTGAAAAAACATGTAATACAGAGTCTAATGTCATATTAACTGGTGATAAATCACTTAGGAAGAGTTAAATATAGAGAAAAAAAAATTCTGGAACAGCCATAAAAGTAGCATTGGGTCTTTATGGGTTAATCTTTTGAGACTTCAGTGGTCGACAGTATCTGATCCACTGCATCGAGGAGACTTGATTTCTCTCCACTGTTCAGCTCTGTCTGACTCTGAGAATAAGATGTGAGATCACAGCGTTTACTGATTAATGCACAAACGAGATTTCTCTTTTTCTAATCAACTTTCTTTTGTTTTGATTGTGTTTCAGAAACCAGTGTATGGTCACAGAAGGAAAACATCACTTTTGTTGTGCTGTGTGCCATTCTGAGTTTATGTCTGAGTGTTATAACCTTCTACATCTGCAGCATTATTAAAGGAAAAGGCAACTGTTGCAGTGGTAAACACACATTAACAGTTATCTTTCAAGCAATATTACATGAATATATACTTATTTATCGTCATGAATGTAAATGTATTTCATTATGAAGGTGCTGTTACCCCGGACAAAATAAGTCATGGACAGAAAAGTCATCAGGTGAGAAATGTAAAAGATTAACTTCATCAGAAAGAGATGATGTTTCATTAATTGTGTTATTTCATGTTTTCTTGTTTTTAAGAGATGTGACAATACGGGGGTTTATTCTGCTGCTGTCTTTACTGTGGTGAAAAATGGCGGCAATGGAGAAAGGAATAGAAAATCAACGGAAAGACAGAGGATTTACGCTGCTATCAAGGCCTTTGGACTGAATTAGAACTTTAATAGAATTGTTTGGAATCACTTACTATTAAAGTTAACATTTATGAGTCTGATAACACTGGTCTACAAGGAAAATGCTTCCAGAATAAAAGTAATGAAATTTTACCACATGAGAGTCACTGATAAAGAAAAATAATGTAAAAATTGCGGGTTGGCTGAACTTTCCAAGATACAGCCTTGGGTCAAAATGTGAAACTCAAGAATTAACGAGAGAATGGGTTTGACTCAAAAGGAATATTTGTCTCAGAGCTACAAGATCTACTTCAAAACACTGTCTGCACATCAGAATACATTCACTTTACAGGTTCTATTTAGTGGAAGATTTATAAAACTATTACATAAATGTACATAAACCAATATATATGTGTAATAACACTTAATCATATACCTTGAAAACATCAGCAAACTGGCACTTTTGTCATTTATTTTCCAATTAATCTAATTAAAATACGTTACATTTAGCACATTTAATCTCTGAAGCAAATCTTTTCTAAAAAAAATTGTAGACCAGTGTAACAGTTAAAGCATGTTGTACATGGCTGATAGGAAATGTAAATAATCTGTACATCTTTGTAGATTAGTCGCAGTATATTATCATCATTAATTAGCTTATTCTGAATTGGGTTACATTCACATCTCAGATAATATCACAAATATAGTTTGTATGATCTTAAAGTCGGACTAAATTCAGTTTGACCTCAGTGCTCCTTACAAACTTCACTAGATTTTTTGAGAGGATATCTGCTGCATTTGTCAAAGTATAGTGGATTTATATAAATAGTGAGCTGAAGTCCTTTCCAGTTGTGTCTCATGGTAAAAGGTTAATTGCTTTATTACCCCAGTAGGAAAATTCGGTCTTTCCGATCCTAAAACACACACACAGTACCCAGCATTAGTGATTAGCATTAGCGCATTGCTCACATCGGGAGCTGCCATTGAAGAAGCTCTGGGACCAGCTTCAGATTTTTATCAGCATCATGGTCAAGGACACTGACAGGAGAATTAACTGATATGTACCTGGTTTTAATGGGACCTTACTTCCCCTAAAAATTGTATTGCAGTCAATGGCAAGAGACAAAAAAAATGCCTTGGTCCACATTGAATTATGCCAACATGAAATCTGTCAACTTTAAAGATGATTTTACTCACCTAGAAAGAAGGGATTTGTTGTAAAACTGTTAAACATGGGGCTGTGAAACTACATAAATACATAAAGACTAGACACCAAAAGCTTTTGTAACTGTTACTCTTCACTGACTCTTAATATTTCTCCACCTTCCTGTGGAGTAATATACTAAAATGTGCCAAAGCAATGGCCATTTTGGTTTTGGTGACATGTATCACTCACATCAGGAGACATTAGCTGTTTAACACTGAACACATGCTCCTCTACTATCTTTACCACAAGTCTTGGCTTGTGAAATCATCTTCTAAACTGATAGACATGTTGTGTTTCACAGTTTTTATCCTTATGTACTATAATCTGTACTATAATCATGTTTATTTTATTTTTATGTAATACATTTATTTCATTTCATTATTTGTTCTACTTTTTTTTGTTTGTTTGTTTTTACAGGCAGTTACACAATGATGTAGACTTACAAAACTATGTGTTCAGTCTCAGTCTGTTTTGTGTGAAAGTTTGGCAATAAAAATTTAAAACATACTACATGCATATGCTTCATCGTCTTTATTGTGCCGACCAGCAAATCAGTCATCAACCAGGTTTATCAATCAGAAAATAAAATATTTGTTTGTATATTAAAAAAGCTTACACTGATCTTTATGTCCTCCTCAAAAATACAGGAAAGTGGCGTATGCAACTACCTCTACAAATGAAAACTACAAAACAACAGCAGAGTATACTATATATTCTGTCTACAACAGGCACAGGTGTGGCATTGGAAATTAAATAAATCAGATTCTAACATCAGTTAAACTGTATGTATGCTTTCACAGCTCCTGCTCTGTAAACAAGTGGAGTTTTGTCAGGTGTGGTAGTTCGCTCCGACAGCAGAATACACACAGTCCTGCTCTTGCGTCTTTTGATATCCTTGTCTGGTTCTTCTTGCAGAGAAAGTCAGGGCTGTATAGTTCACCTCATTGGTTTCATCATCCTGTAAATAAATAAATAAATAAATAAATGTCACTGACAACTGTTGCACAGATCAAGTGTGGCAGTGAGATCACTCAGAGGTAAAGAAGGTTAAGATGATTTTAACATTTTTGGTGCAATGATAGTGAAGTACAGAACCAACAGATGGGATTACAGCCACATGTTGAGCAGTGTTACTGGGCCAAGTGAAGAAACTGAAGGTTGGTCTTATGAATGATAAACCAGGGGGTTATCTGTTTAACAGGTCATCTCCAAAGACTAGACTGTCATTCATACTTTATATATTTAATGCATATTTACTTGAGCAGGACAGTTATCATCAGGCATCCATTTACACATTGTTTTGTCAATAAATTATGTTGTTTCTTAATATTAGGTTTTTAGTACTTTTCCAGAGAATAATTGAAAACAGAGAACACAGTTATACAAAGTTTATTTACCAAATCTTCTGAGAGATTTCCTCTTGACTTGTCACGTTCCAGATGACTGATGGAAGTTGTACCTGCCAATAACACAGAAACATGGTGTGTACTAACATTCATGTAACAGACAGAAATATGTCAGCAGTAAAGATTGAGGATTTCACTCGTTAAAACACATCCTCTGAAGCTCTAAGGCACCAGACAGTCAGAGGCGAGACATTTTTTCTCATTGGTAACATTTAAAAAGGTGCTACTAAACCTGTAAACTGAGTGATGCGACTCCAATGTGATAAAACACAATGTTGATGTTTCTAAAAATCAGCAAATGCATAGAATTTTTTTTTTTTTTTAATCAGTGAAAATTACTTCCCATTTCAACATCTTTGTGAACTTTGCCAAACTGATGATCATGTAGACTTTGCCATTTGGACATTGTGTGCTTCCATACTTACACTTTATACAGGGTGGGGAAGCAAAATTTACAATGAACATTTAGTTGTTTTTTCTCAGCAGGCACTACGTCAATTGTTTTGAAACCAAACATATATTGATGTCATAATCATACCTAACACTATTATCCATACCTTTTCAGAAACTTTTGCCCATATGAGTAATCAGGAAAGCAAATGTCAAAGAGTGTGTGATTTGCTGAATGCACTCGTCACACCAAAGGAGATTTCAAAAATAGTTGGAGTGTCCATAAAGACTGTTTATAATGTAAAGAAGAGAATAACTATGAGCAAAACTATTACGAGAAAGTCTGGAAGAGACTATTAAAGAAGAATGGGAGAAGTTGTCACCCGAATATTTGAGGAACACTTGCGCAAGTTTCAGGAAGCGTGTGAAGGCAGTTACTGAGAAAGAAGGAGGACACATAGAATAAAAACATTTTCTATTATGTCAATTTTCTTGTGGCAAATAAATTCTCATGACTTTCAATAAACTAATTGGTCATACACTGTCTTTCAATCCCTACCTCAAAATATTGTAAATTTTGCTTCCCCACCCTGTATGTATCTAAGTGCTTTTACATTGTCAGTAACAGCAAAATGGAGTGCACTGTAAGAATGGGGATGTAGACTAGACACTTTGTAATGTCAACAATGGCCCACTTGACGGCATTATACATGTAATAAAAAAACAACAACAATAATAACAATAACAATAATAATAATAATACGAAGTACAACTATAATGAATAATGTAACAGATCATGAAAGTAAAGTTTAATGGTAAATATTCTCATGTTGCATCACTATTTCTGTGTCAATGAAGGACTGGTTTTATTTGTGACAACACTAATTTGTTGTTATTTGCATGCTTCCCAAGTGAATACATTATGTGCAGGGTACTGCAGACCAATGAGCCATAACATTATGACCACTGACAGGCAGAGTAGTCAATGTAGGAACCTGTCAGTGGATGGATATTTTAGGCAGTTTAGCCTTTGATGTTGATTTGTTAGAAATAGCAAAATATGCAAGAGTACGGATCTCAGCAATTTTGACAAGGGAGAAATTGAGATGGTTTAATCACTGGGTCAGAACATCTCCAGATCTTGTCATTCATTCCCAATGTAAAGTATCGATCAAAAGTGCTAAATAAACAACCAGATCTCAACCAGTCAAGCATCTATAGGAGCAGAACATTATTACCATCTGTCTAATATTGTGTATAATGATGAAAAGTGGAGAAACTGAATTTTACCTGAATTATTCATATGTATTGATAACATTAGGGGTTCAAAGATTATTACACATTTTAAATCAGTAGATGTTTTTGGTTGTCAGAGGCTGTTCAGGTCTTTGAGGATTAGTGGTGAAATCCATGCGCTGTATGATGAACCTACCTTTGCAATGTTCACAAACTCTCCTTCGACCGAGGAGGACACCCAGTATGACGATCACGGTCACACAGCAGGCCAACAAAACCCCAAACGCAATGATAAAGCCGCCCTGGTCTGGTTCAGAAACAACATCTCAATTAGTAAAATAATCAAACATGTTTCATATCAGTCTGAATAGGACAATGTATGGATGAAGAAGCTGAATTAATCAACATTTCTGACCTAAAAACGAATGTGAAGTCGTACCTGTCTCCACTTTAGTTCCTCCACCAAACAGGATCTGTCCACATGTGGCCACAGCACAGTAGTAAGTCCCAGAATCAGACGAGTCCTGTACGGTTTTGGACAGACGGTAGATGCATTTCCTTTCGTCTTGTTCTTCAGTCTTGTTCTTGCGAGTGTAAATGACTCCTGGTCTGTATCCTCCTGATCCGGCTCTGAACCAGTACACATTGTGTTCACCTGGACACTGGACTGGGTTTTGTTTGTCCTCAGACAGAAGTGAACACTGGAGATTCACTGAATGTCCTCTCTGCACTGAAGCTGCTGGTGGATTCTGTTCCACGGAGATAAACTTCTGCTCATTTGTTTGATCTGTGTAATTCATGACAAACGGGTTACTTTTTTTTTTTTCCCAGGTCAGCATTTTATATTTGTAATTACAGGCTAATAAGATAAACGCATAGAAGGATTCAAGATTTCTGCTGAAAACAGCCTCTTACAGGAATCAAAAGTATCTATTGTTTATTGTAAAGCGTCTTTGAGTGGTTGGAAAAGCACTATATAAAACCGATGTATTATTATTATTATTATTATTATTATTATTATTATTATTATTATTATTAAAATTTTTAGTCAATTAATCCATTGAATAAATCAATACATTGAAAAAATTCATATAAAATGCAGCTTCAGCCTTTCAACAGCATCAGATGAGCCTTTTTTTGGACGTTCAGAGGCTCTTTAGTGGAAACACCATCACGTTTTGTACTTGTAAATGCTGATCACTTTTTCTTCAGTTTTCTGTTTTGATATAATAACCTTTGAATTTACTCTGCGCTCATACTGACATTCTACATAATTAATAAATTCAATATGAGAAAATACCTGATTTTTACTGAAAAAAGGCAAAATGCAGAGAATATTACAGTAAATCAGTTAGGAAAGGTTGAATAGAGGGAAAAAGTCATTCAAAGTTGCCTTGAATACAACTCTGTCATAGAAATAAGATGAAATATGATTCAGAAATTAAAAGAAATGTATTTTACCTTTCACAGCTAGGAATGTGCTGTTCATGAAATTCAGCTCATAATTATTTCCACTTTGACAGAAATACAGAGCCTCATCCTCTTTGGTTATTCCTCTGATGGTGAAAATGTACTGAGCATCCACTTTAGTGACACTGAAACGTGAGTTGTTAAATTGTTCACTGATTGTTATGTCAGAATAGACTCCAGTCGCAATGGTTTGGATTGCACATCCAAGTGGCTGTTTATATAAGTAAAAATACCGATCATCCGTAGAACAAAGACAGTTAAAAATACCACTTTCACCAAGTTGCACCGTGGTCACAGAGATCACTTGAGGCACTTTTGTAGTCTGAATCATTGCTGAAAAAAACAAACAACAGTGAAAACACATCATGACAGACTATAAAATAACATGGGGTTTATGTTCAGTTACATTAGATAAAAAGCGTACTCACCAAATGCACTCAGAAGTAGTAAAGCAGTCAGAGGTGCAGTCATTGTGGTTCATCCCCTTTGTCTGGTTCATATGATATCCTCTCACCCAAATGAAGGCTTTATGAAGTGGAATGTAAACTGATTGGCTGAGAAGCAGAAAATAAACTCCCCCAAACTGTAACCTATGATAGCATATATCACACATGATGTAGTTTACTTTAAAACTCATCACTGCTTTTCAGCCAATCAGTATGAGTTCCACTTCATTACCCTGAATTCCGACCATTACAATGGTTCTCACTGTGCACCGACTGTATTAAACAGCAGAGGCTGAATAAACCACAGAAGAATCGAAGGTGAGTGTAAATGACAGACATAAAACACAGTATATGTGATTGTGTACATAATCAGAGACACTGGTTTTTTACTGCTACTACTACCATTACTACTACTACACAACATAAGATAATGGGGGCCACCCTTTCACAACTGACAGCCTAATACAAAGTTCATGTTTTTATTACTTTGTGTAGATTTGGTTCAGTTATGTTTTTTCTGTGTGTTTTGAGGAATCTAATACACCCCATCATCGTCTATACCCATTTATTAATTCTAATATAACCTGGGGCACATCGGGGGTGCATGTGTGACATTGTCGCAGGGCGTTTGGAACAAGAAAGCTGAGAGGGATGCGTCATCTTACAGATTGAGGTCCGTTGTATAATAATAGTGGAGGCATATCCCCCCACCCCAACCCGACACCCAGGGTTCATGGGTAACTCGCTAATCCGCACATCACTAGTGAGGTGCCAGTTCACTTTCACTTTTATTTTGCAAAGGGAAACAGGAGACTGTTGTTGTGGAGTGGATCATTGGTGGGTGCAGTCATATGTAACTATATCAAACTGCTCGATTTCAGTACCAGTCAGGTGAAACTGGATAATTTTCCACAACACACCTGATGATTTCTCATGGTACACTTATGTGCTGCAGCACACTGGTTGGAAAACACTGATATAACAAATGTTAGATGGGGGGCCAACAAGACAATAGTGAGGTCCAGGGTTGGAGTCCCAGCGGGGGTTCAAGGGGGCTAGGCGAAATGCTTCAAATCACATAAAACTGTATTTTTATTTTTTATCTTACACGACTAAAATGATTGTAATTTAACCTAATGTGTATTGTCCTTATGTCTTGAAGAGGGCACGTAATAAATAATGATACTGTTCTGTGATGATGCGGTTTTTGTACAAAATCCCATCGAGACCGCTATGTGTGAGACCAAGACAAGACCGAGAACAAATGAGTTGAGTCCGTGACGAGACCAAGAACACCACAAATTGGTCTCGAGACCAAGACCAGTCTCAAGGACTACATCACTAGAATATATTAACTTTAGAAAATAAGTGAACAGTCAATAAAGTGAACCATACTTTGCAGTCAATGAATACAAACTGAATACCATTCAAGTTAAAATCTAATAATTTTTTTTATACTGTATAATGACGATAATGTTTTTTTTTAAAAAAAAAAAAAAACAACTGTTAATTTTGCAACTGTCATAAGTTGATTATTGTAAGCAGCTCCTCCTCTGCTCTTCAGTTCACAGTGTGAAATCCACAGCAGAAGACAAACAGAGTCAGTTGTGATAATGTGTTGCTGCTTGTGTTTCTACCCACATCAGAGAGAAAGACAGCGTAGCTGTTCTCTGTAAAAATACATCCATTTGTTTCATACCTTCTTCAGCCGTTTTCAAGGTTTGAACATATGCAAAACTTTAACAATTTAGATTCAATACAATGTGTGAGGCAGCAAATACTCAAATAAATAGTTGTTTTTAGAATCTTAAAGCACCCTGTAAAGTCAGTGTGGATGGAACATGTACACTCAGTAATGCAGGTCATTTTTTTCACCTTTAACAAAACCTGTTTACTCAGAACTGACACTGGGCAATGACAGGAAATGTTGAGGTTAAAGCTGCAAAGAGGGAAGAGCTACAACCAGCTACCGACCAATGTTTGTGATTCGACAGGTTTAAGGGGTTTATTGTTCAATGACCTTTTTATTACCACTCAACTTCACACTGACACTGTAGATCTGCCATAGGCAAAACTTATTGTGAGACATATTTTTGACCCATTTTCATTCATGCTGGTTTAAAAGAGAGACTGAGTAAGAAATTTGTAGTTCATTTTTAAAGGTCAAGCAGAATAAACTTGACTCTCCATTGATCACTTCCATTTGGAGCTCAGAAAAGTTGTATTTGCCCTTGTTATTTACATTGGTTAGCTTCATTTAAAGGAGTTTCTAAAATGACCTGGTTGTTTTTCTACTACAGGTCAAAGGATTCCAGGAAGTGGATGATGAAATTTCTTTATCCTCTTTGCCCATTCTACTGTGGGTGGATACATACATCACATCACTCTCCGTAATAGGCATGAAAACTTAAAATCCTCACATTTCTATTCAGATATGATCTGTGAAATTCATCTGCTTAGAAATATAAATACATGAGGTGTAAGGTATCTGCACATTTCATACAATTATTGAAAGCTTTTATAGAAGGAAAAACTCCACCATTGCTGCAGGCAAAAGAAAATATCAAACTAGACTGGGTGTCTTCTGCCCACTTCTGCTCTTCATGTGGCTGTTGGAGAAAACGTGCCATTCTTTATGCAATTCTTTATGATGCCTGAAAGCTGTGCTTGAGGGATTTGTCAAAATTGATCTATTTACAACAACCAAATGATCTCTTGCACGTATAACAACTGATAAAACATACTCAGTGTTCTCTATTTTTATCATGAAGCAAGTACTATTGTTGTAAAGTAAGTATATAAAGTATTGTTGTCATGTACCAGCACTATCACACATCAGAGTCATATCATGTTGGCCTATCTGGTGTGCACACTGAAATGTACATTTTAACTCACTGGTCACATGATACATAAAAACAGCCAAAGACTTTTTTTTTTTTTTAACATGCAAATTCCATACAGTCTGGATTTTCTCCCCATGTCTATGTGGGTTCTTTCTGGGTGTTCCAGCTTCCTCCTACCATCCAACAGATTTGCACGTCAATAGGTTACTGCCTACAGGTGTGAATGTGAGAGTGAATAGTTGTTCCTCTCTACATGTCTGCCCTGCGATGAACTTCTGACAGATCCAGGGTGTACCCCGCCTCCACCCATTGGTAGTTGTGATTGGCTCCAGTACCCCATGACCCTCCAGAGGATTAAGCAGTTTCAAAAAGGATTGAATGAATGAATGAATAGCACTGTTGTAAATACCTTGAAAATGATCACAAATGCACACATGAATGGAATAGCATGAATTTTGCCTTTCACCATTAAAGCTGCGTATGACTTGTCACCAATTTTTCATCAAATCTGTAAAACCCAAGTCATAGTCCAAGTATCACAAATCCGTAAGTCTTTCCCTGATTACGCACCTGAATCTCTTCCTTCACGGTGAACAATTTCGAAATATACTCCACCATAAACACTCCATGTTTACGACAGAGCCTATAGGTCACGCTGGCATTTTCAGAAATTTGTCGCAACGTGTTTTGTGGGAAGTGGAGCTCCACACAGCTACAGTACCAAGAGGAAATGAAGCCGTTTTCATGTTTGTTGCCACTGCAGACATAATGTGGCTGTGTGGAGCTCCGCTTCCCACAAAGCACGTCATAACAAATTTCCTAAAATTCCCAAGTGACCGACCAGCTCTGTTTGTAAACAAATGGATTGTTTATGGTGGAGTACACTTCAAAACTGTTCACCATGAGGGAAGAGATTCAGGTGCATAATCACAGACAGACTTATGGATTCATGATACTTAGGCTATGACTTGGGTTTTACAGATATGGTGAAAAGTTGGTGACTGGATAAGGAATTTCATACACAGCTTTAAATATATAGTAATGACTCAATGAATGACCAAGGTGTATGTATTTAATGAATGGGACAGAAAGAGATCATATAGACTTTCCCGTTTTAAAGTCATTTTGCACATCCAAGTTTACAAAGTGACTTTGAATGCACCTTGAAGTCTCTATCAAATTTCAGAGTTCATGTTGTACACCTGAACACTTGGAGGTGACAAGGTTTTGGAAGACCCAACGGAGTGGAACGGGTAAGACATGAGTTTTAACTGGTGAATCATTTTGGATATGCCCTTCTTAAAGCAGAGGATTGTCAACAGGCCTATGCTGAAGTAAGTATACTTTTCATTTTGCTTATTCTCTTCGTTCTTTTCCTCCAGTGCCATACTGCTGCACCGAGTTGGTATTGGACTTGGCAGATGTTTTAGCCACACTGTCATGTTGCTCAGATTTCCACAAGGCCTCCAGTGGCAGCTGATGGAATCGCTCCAGCTATAGGCTGCAGTGCATAATTTGTCACAGAATTTCACAATCGGTGGATCCTTGGTTGTGCCTCTGACCCAGTTAAAGGTCTTATGAGGCCAGCAGCAGTTATTTCTGTAGAGGTACAAACCCACAATAGTTGCTTTTCAATTGACCCTCAAATTGCGCAAATATAACTTGTGCATAAAAATCTGCCTAATGGAAAAATGACAAATTCGCCAAAACTCTCATTTTTCAATTAAAAGTTTTTGCACTGGCAAGAGGTGGTTTTTCGGACATAGTGCAAATGGTATATCACGCAAAACTTCAATGGAAAGACCTTTTTCCACAACTAGAGTCAGGTGAATTAAAAAAAAAAAAAAAAACAAAACAGATGTTGACGACATTACAACAAGCTACGAAGAAGAGTTTTAAAAGAAACATGGTGCGGTATGTGTGGACACACCAGGAAACAGAATAACTTTTTAATTTAGTATGAGATAGAGGGGTAATATAATAATAATAAATATATCTGTAAATCAACATATTTACACTTGTCACCATGTTTATGGAATGACACCTCATGTCATCTCATGATAATAAATAAACAAATCATCACATTTGTGATTTAATGGGAAAACCGACATTACGCACTTCTGTTTTTTCAACATTAAGTAAATATCGGTAAAGTTTTGCGCATATGTCCAATGGAAACGCGACTAATGTCCCTATGGTGGCACAAGGGGTTTTGTCTGGATGGGCCTTAGCTGCATGATAAATGCAAGAACACCAGTACCACCCGAACAGATCTCTAATGAGTTACCAATAGTACCTACACATGTAAAGTCCTCTCTGCCCTGAAGTAACCCCACCCCCACCCCTTGTCAGCGGAGTTGCAATTCATGTGGGGTGAAAAGATTTGTGGTTGAAACATTTCATCTTCACTTACTCAGAGGATCCTTAGATTACATGAGGCACAATGATAGACTAGTGCTGGGTCCACCATCACCACTGTCACAGGGTGTAGTCCACTGTGTATTTGTATATGGATGTATGTGTAGGCCTGCTCCATCTATTTCCTGATTGGGAGATGATCACTGACCATCATTACCTGTCATGGGTGGGAGATATGTGCTCATTCAGGATTGGTTCTTCTTTCATGGGTGTATTACACTAATAGGCCAAGAACAGTACGATGTAGAGCAGCTGGAACAGTGGAAGTGCAGAAGAACCTGGAACCTCCAGCAACACAAGTACAATGCAGAGCAGTAGGTTGTGTGTGTGAGTGTGTGTAGGGAGGTCCACCTAGCCAAGTGATGGGGGCTGTGGACTGACATTTCACCACTTGGATTACATTAACTTTCATCTAATGCTGTTTTAGGACCAGTACCCAGTCAGCACTCCTGGTTCTGGCCCATTGTGAGGTAGATTAAAGGAAGATGACTTTTCCATCTTGGAACAGATGTGGGACAGTATTTAGACTCTTGTTCTGGACATTTTAACAAAATGTTCCCCATGAAATAAAAGTGAAACACCAAAGAGGGGGTTAACCCTGTTACAACTCTTTTAGCCCCACACTGATCAGTCCCCTTTACCCACCGGAGGGGGCTTTGTAGTTTGAAGCAGGTCAGAACAGTCGTCTCAGCTGTGCTTCAGTTACCATATTTGTTTTTGTTAGATATCTTGAGTCATCCGTCAGTGAATTCACATGACATTTAAAAAACAGTTATTGTGCTAGTCCAACTAAAACTGGACTTTAAAAGTACATGTAAACATGTTAGCTGAACTAAAATCAAAGTTTTAGTTGTCAAAATAATCCACCTAGATAGTGTGACTGAAAATGGATTTACTCCTACATGTAAATAGAGCAGTCAGTCTGGAACAGGACCAGGTGTTCTGCACATGTACTAGAGCTGTACATCAAATCTATATTGAAAACAATACACTGGGATGTAACCCCTTTATAAACATAAAAGTTTTGATTAGTATGTGAAATTTAACCACATATTTTTTTCTTTGTAAATAGAACCAACAAGACTACCTTTAGCATCATTTTGGAATTTACAGACTATAGCATTAAAATAATTACTTTGCATCACTGTAAAACAGTGGAAAATGTATACTGTCAGTAGTGATGCAAGAAAAAATGTGACAGAATGAACAAGATTATATATGGTAAACACATGCTCAAATTCAGGAAAACAATGTTTTTGTTAAATGATTTAAGGAAAAATTAAGAGGTGATACGCTTGATACACAACAGAACAAGAACTCTGTGGTAGGAAATGCGCTTTATGCCGTTCTAACCAACCATTGGCTGTTCAGTGTGACCTATCATAACCATGTCAACCACGCTTCACTCACTGAAATACTGACATGTTTTGTACAAATGACACTGACAAGATGATTCTCTTGTGGGTTACACTGCTTCTCATTCAACAGGGATGTAAGTACTACTTGGTGTTGTTTAGATAGTTTCTAATTTCTGTGTCTCAATTCAGAGTTCTGTTGATGTGCGGTAGTTCATACAGCTGAGTCTTAGTGTAGTAATGTTTACACTAACTTTTATTCACCGTTTCATAAACTGTATGTTTCTTTTTAATGTAGATACTCTGATTCCAGTGATCAGTGTTCAACCTGGTGAACCTGCAACCTTCACATGTGCTTTACTCGATAACATGTTAAGCGCTCAAAGAGTTCAATGGTTCAAGCAGAGTGTAGGAAATACTATGAAATTTATTGTATCAGTGGAGAAAAACATAAAACCCCAGTACAGCCCAGACTTTTCTGAATCTAGAATAGCTGTACATATTGATGGGAAATTTAGCAATTTGACGATTTTGAGGACGAATCCAGAAGATGAGGGAATGTATCACTGTGGAATATATCATAATTATATGATGAATACTTGGAATGGGACCTATTTGTCACTGAAAGGTAAGTATGGAACTTTTTCACAATAACTTGAAATTATCTTATCCATATACAGGGTGGGGAAGCAAACTTTACAATGAACATTTAGTTGTTTTTTCTCAGCAGGCACTACGTCAATTGTTTTGAAACCAAACATATATTGATGTCATAATCATACCTAACACTATTATCCATACCTTTTCAGAAACTTTTGCCCAAATGAGTAATCAGGAAAGCAAACGTCAAAGAGTGTGTGATTTGCTGAATGCACTCGTCACACCAAAGGAGATTTCAAAAACAGTTGGAGTGTCCATAAAGACTGTTTATAATGTAAAGAAGAGAATAACTATGAGCAAAACTATTACGAGAAAGTCTGGAAGATACTATTAAAGAAGAATGGGAGAAGTTGTCACCCGAATATTTGAGGAACACTTGCGCAAGTTTCAGGAAGCGTGTGAAGGCAGTTATTGAGAAAGAAGGAGGACACATAGAATAAAAACATTTTCTATTATGTAAATTTTCTTGTGGCAAATAAATTCTCATGACTTCAAATAAATTAATTGGTCATACACTGTCTTTCAATCCCTGCCTCAAAATATTGTAAATTTTGCTTCCCCACCCTGTACATCTTAACTTTGTGAAAATTCATAATATTTTTAAATTGAGCTGACTTTGAGGATATGACATTTGAAATTTTACAGGCACATATGTCTTTTTATTTCATTTTCGATTTCCGACCTACTCTTAAATTTCTTTTCAAATAAACTATACACTGCATATTTATAGGGAAAACAGCATCAGACTACACTGTTGTGCAGCGGCCGACAGTATCTGATCCATTACGTCCAGGAGACTCCATGTCTCTCCAGTGTTCACTTCTGTCTAACTCTGACAAAAAGACGTGTCCAGGAGATCACAGTGTTTACTGGGTCAGGGTCGGCTCACATGAATCTGATCCAGGAGTCATTTACGCCGAAGGGAACAGACAAGATGGATGTAACAATGACACTCAGTCCTCTCCAAAGAGCTGCCTTCACCACTTTTCTAAAACCATCCACTCATCTGATGCTGGGACTTACTACTATTACTGTGCTGTGGCCACATGTGGACGGATATTATTTGGAAATGGAACGAGAATACAAATCGGTATGTTTTTGTGAAGTTACACAAAGAATCTTAATAACACTATGACTGATACTTTTCTTTCAAGAAGTTCTGATGATGTTGTTCTTTGGTGTTTAGAGGAAAAAGTAACTTCTTGACTCATCATTATAGTGATATCAATAATCTTGGCGATTTCTCTGATTGGAAACATAAATCTGTTAATCTATTGTGGCTTCAGTAGTCGACAGTATCTGACCCATTGTGTCCTGGAGACTTGATTTCTCTCCAGTGTTCAGTTCTGTCTGACCCTGAGAATAAGATGTGTCCAGGAGATCACAGTGTTTACTGATTAATACACCAACTAGATCTCTCTTTTTCTAATCAACTTTCTTTTCTTTTTCTTTTGATTATGTTTCAGAAACCAGCATACAGTCACAGAAGGAAAACATCACTTTTGTTCTGCTGTGTACCATTCTGAGTTTATGTCTGAGTGTTATAACCTTCTACATCTGCAGCATCATGAAAGGAAAAGGCAACTGTTGCAGTGGTAAACACACATAAACAGTTATCTTTCATTATATTAATAAATAGTTATTTTCCCTTAAATGGAAATGTATTTATTAAAATTTAAAAAAAAATTCATTTTGAAGGTGCTGTTACCCCGGACAAAATAAGCCCTGGGCAGAAAAGTCATCACGTAAGAAATGTAAAGGACTAACCTCATCAGAAAGTGATGATGCTTCATTAATTGTGTCTTTTTTTTTTTTTTTTTTTTTTTTTTTTATATAGAGATGTGACGATACTGGGATTTATTCTGCTGCCGTCTTTACTGTGGTGAAAAGTGGCGGTGATGGAGGAAGGAAAGGAAAATTAACAGAAAGACAGAAGATTTACGCTGCTGTCAAGGCTTTTGGACTGGATTAGGAATTTTACAAAATTGTTTGGAAACAGTTTGTACCATATCAAGTTCATGTTTATGAGCCTGATAACGGTTAAATCACATATTATGCCTCCCTATTAGGAAGTGTGTGTACTCTGTATCATGTTAAATTAGATGCAGTACATTAACATCACTAGTTACTTTGTTCTGGCTGAGGTCCACACGTTCCTTATGTATATACAGTTATATTCACATCTCAGATACAGATGCTTTTTAATCAATATCTGTTATGAATAAAAGATCGGTATTGGTCGACTGAAATTTTAAGCTTTGCATACATGTGTAAGAGATCTCTAAAAGTCAAATATACAAGCTTTAGTCTGATTTGAAAACTCCATTTATAATGCTTTTTCTTGCTTTCCTGATGAACCCGTGTGAGTTAATGTTCATTAAAGGTAATTTGCGATTTTGCATATTCAAAATACAGTATAATAGCCTCTGCTTATAACTTGTGAATAAGTATAAATACATTATGTCACTGCATAATCAGGTAAATAATAAAGTTTTGACATATGGCTCACTGTCATTCATTAATAAATTAAAGTTTAAGTACTCCTATGTGTAAGATCCAAACATGATGTACTTTATTTTATACCGTTTGATTCCTCTACTCCACTATTTCTCAGACACAGATATAGTTGTTGTTATTCCACTAGTTTTGATTTTAAAAAAGCTGTTAAATAGAAACATTAAATATCATTTCCTGATTCTGTCACAGTTGTTATATTCTGTAAATACAAATAAACAAATGCTTTGGGAATGTTTCAGGGGTGGATGTACAAGGGTCTACAATGGGGAGGAAACTGCCCACCCAGCTGCCCCCACTAACTTCATGTTAAAAAAAAAACAAAAAACACAGCATTATGCCCAAAGGCCTCTCAAAGTACTGAAATAAAATATGAATTCATTCATTCATTCATTCATTTTCTGAACCCACTCTATCCTCACTAGGGTCATGGGGGGGTGCTGGACCCAAACCCAGCTAACTATGGGCAAAGGGGGGGTACACCATGGATGAGTTGTCAGTTCATTGCAGGGCCGACATACAGATGAACAACCAATCACTCTCACATTCACACCTATGGGCAATTTTTTTAAGGTTATAAAAGATGAATTCACCAAAAAATTATAAAAAATAATCTTAGGTCCCTTACATACTTAGCTCCGCCACTACATCAAACACGTGGAGTCTGTAATGACCACGCCTTACATGGTGTGGGTCTGGAAACAGAGTCTGTATCCCAGCAGTGGGGGGACTGAGCCCCCCAGCTTTCACCAGGTGAAGTCATTTTCCCTAACACACAAAAGTTAAAGTCAGTTAAACAGCTGCGTAATGAATGGAATATACGCTAAAGGTGATGCTTCAGTACGTTCATTCATCATTAGCCAAAAGTGACTCAGTCGCAATGTGATTTGTTGGAGTATTTCCCCTTTGGTTAGCAAGGTGATTATAGTAAACAGTCTATGAAGCATTTGGATATCTAAAACTGACATGTTTGAACTCAGAGGGTCACTGTTTCACAGGCTGGGTACTGTAACAGGTAGTGTATTTGGAAGACCCACATGTAACACACTCAAGTAAAAGGACAGACAGGAACATGGACTGGAAACAGTAGCTAGGTTTCTATTACAGTTTTCTGCAAAATAAAAGCTATATTTCTCCAATTTCAAAGTATTTGTAGGTGTTTCCATTGATGAGTGTTTAGCTTCTGATGTGTCTAGTAAAGTCCGGTCTCGCAACATGTCATAATTCTCGTAAAATACTGTATAGTTCTCGCCAGATGCTCATTTAAGGAAGACGGACGCATTGAGTTTCATGCCAAACGTCCACGGTGTTGGTGCTGTAGTGTCAGTTGCATCTACTGGTATTGTAGTGACTGTCTTAAACAAAAGAAGGAAACGTAGAATCATCCCAAGGCAAAGTCTTTGTTTATGGAGAATAGATTTCTGGGAGAGAATTGTACATCAGGAATTAACCAACAAGTTGTGGATCCAGAATTTCCGTATGACCTGGGTAACGTTTAATGAACTGTGTGATGTGATTGAACCTCTTATGGCACCAGACTTGTCCTACCCTCGGGAAGTAGTTCTGACACAAAAGCAAGTGTCTATTACCTTGTACAAACTAGAACCACCTGTTCTGAGTACAGGGTCATAGGTGAGACATTTGGCCTAAGCAAAACCACCGTGGACAGATATGTGAAAATATGCAAAATGTGTTTCCATTACACTTCTGCGGTGTTCTTCTATAAATGAAACATCTCAAAAACCACCTCATGAGAGCGTACAAACTTTTTTGCAATATTTGACAGTTGTTGCAACATTTCTGTGTTTCCATTACCAGTTTTCTATTGCGCAGTTTACATTTTGCACATTTCTGAGGTTAATGGAAACCCAGCGACAAACGTTGACAGAGCTCAATGAAGCTAGGGCCGGCCATGTTGTTACAGGCAAATGAGAAACAGAATTCTCAAAAGCAGATCTCATGGTCAAAGACAAAAGGCTGGTCAGCTTACCAGGGCAGAGGTGAGGAGACGGAGTCAAAATCAGGCAGGGTCAGAACTGAGAAGTCAGGTCAGGAAACAGCACTAGAAAGTCTGGCATACTCTGAGAACAAACTGGTAAAGAGGAGCTGAAACAGAGCTGCTTATGAGCTGGCCAGCTGATTAGGGCCAGCTGGGTGTAACAGGTGAAACTGATTTGGCTGATTAGGTGTGGCAAGGTGAGGGAGAGGACAGCAGTGAAGCAAACAGTAGTCGCTCTTCCATTGGACATATGTGCAAAACTTTACCAATATTTACTAAGTGCTGAAAAAACAGAGGTGCGGAATTTTCCATTAAATCACAAATGTATGACTTTTTTATTTATTATTGCGAGATGACATGAGAAGTCACTCCATAAACATGGCGACGAACGAAAATATAGTGTTGATTTACAGATATATTCCTTATTATGATATATTACCCCTCTCTCTCACACTAAATTAAAAAATGATTGGGTTTCCTGGTGTGTCCACACATACCGCAACATATTTCTTCTTCTTTGCTCGTTGCAACTTTAAATCGAAAAATGAGACTTTTGGCGAAATTGTCGTTTTTCCATTAGGTACATTTTTATGCACAAGTTATATTTGCACAGTTTTAGGGTCAGGTTACATCCTTACTGTCAAACTGGGAAAACAACAAATACAGTGAGAAAAATACAAGGATTTTAACCCTGAAATGTTCATATCTTGACACTTGCACTTCATAATGAAATGAAAAAGTAAAAATTACATCGTTAATAGTTATTTAGGGGAAAAATTAAGGAATAAGCAGGAGGAAAAATAAAGAGAAAAACAGAGAAGAAAGAATGGTAGAGAAACCAGGAGGGTCAGAGCTGAAGAAGACCACTGAGAGAGAAACAGACCATGAAGGAAGAGAAGAAGAGGAAAAAGATGGTGTCAGTGTGAGGGATGGACTTGAGGAAGTCTTGGTTTCTGACACAGAGACAGAAGCAGATGCTGAGGAGGCAGATGGAGAGAGTGATGGAAGGGAGTCAGAGGATCCACCCCGTACTTCAGCTGGACCACATGGTATTATGTGGTTTTATTTTCTATTTGGATTCCAGTGCAGTGACATAACATGTTACTCAATAAAATAACATGTTTTCACTAAAAGCCTTTGTTATAAGGTTAGATATGTACAGCTTTGCATGTATCTTATTTTATCAGTAATTATGATCAAACTAGAGATGAAGCAAATTTCTACTTTATTGCATAACAGTTCAATAAATAGTTTAAAAGTGTTATTGACTTCATTTACACATTTATGGGGATTCCATGTACAACACTGAGGATGTCCCCATGCCACCCTGACAAGACCTCCTGCCACCCCATGTACAACAAGTAAGTCACTACACAACACACTGAACATCAAATAAGTCACTACACAACACACTGAACCACAAGTCACTACACAACGCATTGAACCACAAGTCACTACACAACACACTGAAGAAATAATAAGTCGCTACACAACACACTGAACAACTCAGTAACTACACAACACAATCAACCACTGAACCTTTGCACACCTCACTCTACCCCATTTCTAATCTGTAATCCAAATAAACTTTCCCTTAATAAATAAAACAGCTTCACGTCTTCTCATGAAACATTTCTGTCAATGTGATTTGTTCTTGATAAAGTGTAACTGGGACTCAGTATGTGATCATTGCACCAGGTCGGATATGATTACTGATGTGGATAAACAGGAAAAAAAACAGGAATGTGTCTGAAAGTAAAATTCTTCCAACTTTATGGGAACAGTGTACTTACGTTTCTTAAAACATTTAAATGGCAACACCTTAAATTCCCAACTTCAAGCTTCAAATCGCATTCCCCAAACAACTGTGTGGTGTCATGGAGGTTTTGTCCACAGAGGAAACGTGGGATCAGTATCCACCGTGAGACTGAGTAATATGTTACAATATGTTATAATAATTAATATGTTATGTTTCACTGTGCATATTGCATATTTGTTACTGTGTGGTCCTCTTTAATTAGAAAAAAAACTCTGTTCTGCTTTTTGAGATAAATTTTTTGAGACAAATTACAAATACTCTGTAGTTACTCATGAACTCGCACAAGAAATGTTGCATTGAGCACATTAGTAGGACAACAGTGTTATACTTTGGAAGAATTTTCACTGTTCCTTCTAGTAAACACACACTTGGAGAAACTGAAAAAGGCAAAAATGTTCAAACCTACCAATCGAATGTTTTAGAAACAAATGAGATATAAATATTCTTCACACAGACCAGAAGACCACTGGCAGGAAACACATCACGTGCTGTGATAACCAATCAGTGTGATTTATCACAACCATGACACCGCCCTTCACTCACTGAAATACTGACAAGTTTTGTACAAATGACATTGACAAGATGATTCTCTTGTGGGTTACACTGCTTCTCATTCAACAGGGATGTAAGTACTAGATGTTATTTAGATAGTTTCTAATTTATGCCATTATGTGTCTTAGTGTGTCTTCGTCTTAGTGTAGTAATGTTTACACTAACTTTTATTCACTGTTTCATTAACTGTATGTTTCTTTTTAATGTAGATACTACAATTCCAGTGATCAATGTTCAACCTGGTGAACCTGCAACCTTCACATGTGCTTTACTCGATCAAGCGTTTACCAGTCAAACAGTCCAGTGGTTCAAGCAGAGTGTTGGAGATACTATGAAATTTATTGTATTAGTGGAGAAAAACATAGAACCCCAGTACAGCCCAGACTTTCCTGAGTCTAGAATAGCTGTACATATTGATGAGAAATTTTGCAAATTGACGATTTTGAGGACAAATCCAGAAGATGAGGGAATGTATCACTGTGGAATAAATTCTTTCATAATGAATACTTGGAGTGGGACCTATTTGTTACTGAAAGGTAAGTATGGAACTTTTTCACAATAATTATTACCAGGAGGTATTGTGATCACTTTGCTTTGTGTGTTTGCATATGTGTGTGTGTGTGTGTTTGTTCGTTTGTTCGTTTGTTTGTTAGCAAGATAACTCAAAGTTATGGACGGATTTTCATGCAATTTTCAGGAAATGATGATACTGGCACAAGGAAGAAATGATTAAATTTTGGTCTGCGCTCTCCGAGTGCTTTTCTTGTTTGAAATGATCTTACTCATGTACAGCTTAACTTTGTGAATATTCATAATATTTCTTTTAATTAAATTGACTGTGTCATGAGGATATGACATACTCATTCTACAGTATGACTTACAATATAGATTTGAAATCTTACAGACACATATCTTATTTCATTTTGATTTCCGAACTATTTTTACATTTCTTTTAAAATAAACTATACCCTTTGCATATTTATAGGGAAAACGGCATCAGACTACACTGTTGTGCAGCAGCCGACAGTATCTGATCCATTACGTCCAGGAGACTCCATGTCTCTCCAGTGTTCACTTCTGTCTAACTCTGACAATAAGACGTGTCCAGGAGATCACAGTGTTTACTGGGTCAGAGTCGGATCACATGAATCTGATCCAGGCGTCATTTACACTGAAGGAAACAGGCAAGATGGATGTAACAATGACACTCAGTCCTCTCCAAAGAGCTGCCTTCACCACTTTTCTAAAACCATCCACTCATCTGATGCTGGGACTTCCTACTATTACTGTGCTGTGGCCACATGTGGACGGATATTATTTGGAAATGGAACGAGAATACAAGTCGGTATGTTTTTGTGAAGTTACACAAATAATCTCAAGACCATGACTGATACTTTTCTTTCAAGAAGATCTGATGATGTTGTTCTTTGGTGTTTAGAGGAAAGAATAACGTCTAGACTCATCATTATGGTGATATCAATAATCTTGGCAATTTCTCTGATTGGAAACATGGTTTTTATCTGTTACATCAGAGCACTACGCACAAAATGTAAAGGTAAGTGTTGGTTGCAGGAACATTTTTAACACTATCATCTTAATTTTGTGACAGTGATTGGTTGTTCGTCTCTATTTGTCGGCCTGCGATGAACTGGGGACTCGTCCAGCGTGAACCTATAGGTAGCGGGGATCGTCTCCAGCACCCCCACAACCCTAGTGAGGATAAAGTTCAGAAGATGAATGAATGAATGAATCATTTTGATTTTATGCACGGCTTTGGACATTCACCTACACATTGGTCTAAAATTACCACACTTATGTAATGTGAGATAGATAAACTGAGGTGTCTCATCTCTTAATCAGTAAAAGTATCTATAAGCTTTTACTGACATTTATTGTGCTAATATTATTTACATATGCTTTACCTTTACTCTATTTAATGCAATATTCAGGTTTGTGAGGTACATAATCTATGCATTTGTAAAACATAATATGCTGGTCTTCCCGAAGATTAATAATCAGGATCAGGATAAACTTTATTGTCCTTTGTGGGAAATTTGTTTTGGACAACAGTGCTACTCATTGCTGCATTCACATCAGACAAATACAGTCACAAAACAACTCAGTCACAAAATCTTAAAGTCAGCATAATCACAATTAAGTATTCCACCCAGTTCATATATTGCACCCTTCCCTCCAAAATCCAATAAATATAAAAATAAATGAAGACTCATACTGATTCATGACTTTGTTTGTTGCTCTAGGATTCATGAATGCTTCGTTGCAAGAAAGACATGTCAACGCAAGTGAGCCAGAACATGTCATTGTAAGTGAGATAGTAAACATACAGTAAATTATGTTTTGTGATTTTATTAATACCATTCACAGCCTTTCCTTTTAAGTGAGATGCTGATAATAATGAATCTTTTATTTGTGCCACAGGCTGAAGAAGAAGAGAACCTGAACTATGCAAGACTGCATTTCACCGTAAAGCAACCCACAAGAGGAAGAAAGAAGAGAGAACTTCCTGACGAAGCTATATATTCTCAGGTTAAAAGTTACTGAATACATCGGTGTTTTGTAAGTTGTGTTGTAAGCTGATTGTCATAGACATCATATTGTGTCTTTACATTTGTGGCGATTTTTTTTCTTGAAATCATATTTGGACACTAACGTCAAAACATGACGTTAATATACGTAAAAGTTATATCTAACAGTTAAATCTTAGGCTTCAGTTACATGAACTACGTATATCATCACTGATGATCATGAACTATCAAACAAGTCAAAGCAAGCCTGACTTTTGACCTTTGGCTGCCAAAATTACTTCATATCATCTTTGTGTCCAACAGAACTGATACTGATGGACACCTTACAGCAGGTGTCACCCACCCTGGTCCTCAAGAGCTACTATCCTGCATGTTTTAGATGTTTCCCTCTTCCAGCACACCTGACAGTCATTATCAGCCTTCTGCAGAACTTGATGAGAGGCTTATTATTTGAATCAGGTGTGTTGGAAGAGGGATACATCTAAAACATGCAGGATAGTAGATCTCAAGGCCCAGGGTGGGTGACCCCTGCCTTACACCCCTTCAGACACATACCTAAAAAAAACAAAAACAGAAATAGCAGCTACAGAAGAGCAGCTTAGGAGGCGATTGAGTGGTCAGTCTCATCTGTCCATCTTTGGATTTATCTCACACCTTCTATTTATCATAAAATCTTAATAACGAGAACTCTTTTAGAGGGTCCACATCAAGTACAATAGTAGCTCACAGTACAAGTTTAACCCATAAAGACCCACTGCTGCTTTTGTTTCAGTTCTCAAATAAATGTTTCTCTATTTTAACCTTTCTTAAGGGATTTATCACCATTTACTCCGATTTTATCCTCTGTATTTTGCATTTTCAAGTTAAAATCCAGTATTTTCCTACATTTAATATACTGATTATGTAGATGTTTATTAAAGCTCAGATTAAAGTTGAGGGTTATTATATTCAAAAAACAGAAAACTGAAGAAAAAAATCTTTTTTTTTTCTGTAAAATATATCATTAATTGAACTTAAACCTAGTGTGTCCATCCACTGTCATTGATCCAACTCCATGGGTTTTACTGGTGAATCAGTGTTGTAGAAGATGACGGTGTTTCCATGTTCACTACGAAGCCTCTGAACATCCAAATGGGTCATATCTGATGACCATGAAAAGATAATAAACTGTATTTTACACCAATTATTTACATGTATTGATAGGATTAGTGGATCAACAGGTATTAGACAGTTTAGATCAGTGAATTATTTTGGTCGCCGTTGGATGTTTAGGTCTTCATGGGTTCATTCATTCCATGACCAAGCTTGTTTGAGATTTACTCATTTTACAAATCAATTTTTCCTATTGAGATTAATTGGAATGTAATTAATCGATTCCAGCCCTCCAAAACCACCCAAAAATCCTTTTTCAAGGTTCTTTATTTATTCTTTTTTTTTATTTTTTTTTATGAAGAAACATTTAGAAAAATAATAATTATAAAAACATAATAAATGAGAATGCAAAAGAAATAAATTGGTTTAATCAACTTATTTATCTTAAAGGTGGGGTAGGAGATGTTTTCCTGGAGCATTTTTTTACTACATTGCTTAAAATCCCCTTCACACCTTGATTGCAACCAATTAAATAAATGCTCTAATACAAAATAAAAAAAATTTAGTCACCTATGGAATGGACAGGACTGAAAAAACACGATCCAATCATTTTAACCGCCCCATTGAAATGACTGAATGGTGATATGTCTATCAAATTCAACTGCCATTTGTCCCTCCCCCCCTCTGCGAGTACAGTCCAGTACTCTGGAGGTGTGGCTTCGGGGGGTGGGGTGGGGTGGGGGGGTGGTCTGAAGAAAGGGGCTTGGACTTTTGAATTGTGTATTTCCAAAATGTAGCTTGCTCAAACTGTTTTCCCAGGATCCCCTACCCTACCTTTAAGGATGAGAATCTGTGCATGAGGAAGATGGACAGCACAATATGTCACTCCATTTGATTTCAGTGCGTTTGTACAACTCTTTACATGTCATTTATATTTTTATACATTTTGTGTATTCTTCAAAACTTTACAACAAATTTCATTGAATCCCATATCATGATAATAAAGACAGATTCGTTGCTATTCTGCCTCTTGCATGTGTTCCAACATTATATCACATCATGATGGTCACCTACTCAATACATTTCTGAATCTAAATTCTTTAAATTCACTGATGTTCTTCTGTTGTTGCCATTAATGTTTTGTTTTTGCTTGTTGTTTGTTTGTTTCAGGGTTTGTATCAGCGTTTGTTTGTGTATAACATTGTCCTCTTCTCCCCTCAGGTAACACCCGTACAGTAATAAAATAATTAAATCCTATCAATAGCAGAAATTGATCTAAACTGTCAAGCAACTCGTGGTACCAGTACACTTACGTTGGAGGCCAAATTGCTGAACAGGACAGGTTAATAAAAAAAATAAAATTAAAAAAAAAAAAACATATTTGAATTAACTTATAGAAGCCACCGTTGCCTTCAAGAATAGCACAAAATGCATCCTGGGATATTTGCCAGCCAAGTCTGCATGAGTCACCAACCAGCACATCCTTGGTTTAAGCTAGCTGACTAGAACAACATTCAAGCATTCCATCCGATCTTGGTTTGTGCAAAGTGTTAATCAGAACAGTACTTGGGCCGGCGAGCTTCGATCGATAGATAGATCGATAGATCGATAGATCGATAGATAGATAGATAGATAGATAGATAGATAGATAGATAGATAGATAGATAGATAGATAGATAGATAGATTGACTTTATTCATCTCCAAGGGGAAATTCAAAATACGGTCACCGCTCCACAGAAATAGTCATACTGCATCAACAATAAATAAATAAATACAGAGTCTAAATAGCAAAAAATAAGTTAGATTAAAAGGAAAGTGGTTTGCACTGTCATGTCACAGCAAGAAGATCCTGGGTTCGATTACAGCACCAGTGTGGAGTTCACATGGGTTATCTGTGGATACTCTAGCTCCTTCCCACCATCCAAAGACAAGCACCTTCATTAATTGCACATAGGTGTGAACATGAGAGTAAAGTGTTATCTGGTCTGCATATGGGTGCCCTGGTGGATGGGACAGGCTTCAGCACTTCCATGACTGCATATTTACAGACTGGAACTACATCTGCAAATGGACGTCCATCAGTCCTGGTGCATCTACAGTCTGTCTGTCCATGGGAGTAGATCTCTTCTTCACTGTGGTTCTCCCCGAGGTTTCTCTGTTCCCACTGGATTTTTGAAGTTTTTCCGTGTCAAAAAGGAGGGTCTAAGGACGGGGGATGCCCAGGACATTCATCTACTGTTTATTTGGCTGTTGTTTGTTTTCATATCCTACTAATTCTGTAAAGCCATATGAGGCGACCTTGTTGAGATATAAGGCTCAACAAATAAAACTGAATTGAATTGAAATGAATTGTATGACCCTCTTGAGGACTATGGGTTTGGAAAATGAATGGAGGAAAATGTCACAAACTTCCATGATATTTGGAAGGAAGTGTAATAAAATTTAATTCATATCCCATAGTCATAGTGAATTTGTAAGTAGATTTGTGCTAATTTACAAATGCAGAACATTGTATATTTAAAGTCAGGGTCTCTGCCACAAACATATGTACGTACAGTTTTGTCCACACTGTATATTGTATATTTTGAACTTCATCTTACTTGCTCATTCTCTATCTTACTTGTTTATTTTATTCTGTTATTTTATTTTTTATTGCGTGCTTCTTACTCCATGTTCTATGTATGCATCAAACCACTGAAGCAAATTCCTAGTAATAGGAACCCTGTTTACTTACATGGCAATAAACACAATTCTGATTCTGATAAAAGCCAGTGAAATGCAGTGAAGTGGTTACTGTTTGTACAAGAGCAGCAATGTGTCATTTATCATATGAACATGACAGCAGTGTTAGAGCTTTTTAGAGTAAATAAACAGTTATAATTTTATGAACAAATACTGAAGAATTTCTACAGTTCAGAAAACCAATGACAGTAATAGTTTTTGCTTTTCCCAGAACCAAGACTAGTGTGACAGGAAATGCAGCATATTATGTAATAACCAATCAGACGCTTTTGACAGTGCGACCTTAATGCCACCTCCTTCACTCGCTGAAAAAGCAACAGCTTTCCTAAAAATAACATTTTCAACATGATTGTCTTATGCATTACACTGCTTCTCCTTCATCGGGTCTGTAAGTACTGTTTGATGTTTATTTAAGTACTTTCTCATTGAAATAGTGATAAAAATCTGCATGGATGACTTTTAGTTCATGCTTTACTACTAATAGTGTCCAAGCTGTGTTTAATAAACTGACAATGTTTTTGTTTTAATTTAGATACTCTGGTTCCAGTGATCAGTGTTCACATTGGTGAACCTGTAACCTTTACATGTGTTTCACTGGACAGTACAGTCATGTTTCCACGAATCATCTGGTACAAACAGAGAATGGGTGATACTCTGAAATTAATCGCACAAATGCAGAAAAGTATAGAACCGGTTTATAACAAAGAATTTTCTGAGTCTCGAATGGAAATACAAATGGATGATAAGTTTATCAATCTGACTATTCTGACGACAATTCCAGAAGACGAGGGAATGTATCACTGTGCGATCTTGGATTATGACATGAAAACTTGGAGTGGAACTTATTTGACATTTAAAGGTAAGTATGTCATATTTACCCAATATTTTTACAACCACTATATCCACTTATAACTGACTTTAGGACATTTCTTATCTAGAGGCATCGATTTACTTTTCAGAACACTTTTCAAACACTTTTGAACTATGTCTAAATAATTTCTTAAGATTTGTTTTTTTTTTTAAATTCATAGGGAAAACACCATCATCTCTATTTGTTATAAATGGAACAGAAGTGGACAGTCAGGGTCAGTTTGATTTAAGTTGTTATTTGAAATAAATGAAGGTGAACACGTGAAATATTATTTAACTATAAATCAATTTTACTCTCTGACACCTTCTTTTTCTGATGTATTGTTTCAGAAACCAGCCTACGGTCACAGAAGGAAAATATAATGTTTGTTCTGCTGTGTGCAGTCCTGGCATTATGTCTGAGTGTTATAACCTTCTACATTTGCACCATCATAAAAGACAAGAACAACAGTCACAACGGTAAAACAAATTCATATTTCTGTCACAGAAGAACATATTTCCTATAATAATGTAGATATTTTTCCATATGAAGGTGCTGTTTCCCTGGACAAAGTAAGCCATGGGCAGAAGGTAATTAATGTAAAGGAGTAACTCCTTTGAAAGGTAATGATGCATCATTAATTATATTATTCTTAATAATATTCTTAATAATTATATTCTTCTGTTTCTTAGAGATGTGAGGATACCGGGGCTTACTCTGCTGCCGTCTTTACTGTGGTGAAAACTGACAGCAAGGGAGGAAAGAATGGAAAAGTTACAGAAAGACAAAAGATCTACGCTGCTATCTAGACTTTTGGACTGGATTAGGAATCTAACCGATCTGTATGGAATCAGTTCATGTTCTGATAACAGTTAAAGCATGAGTTGTATGAGGTTAGTGGGTGATATATGGTGTCTATATGATGTGATATATAGATGATAAATTCCCAGTTAGCATATTTGTAAAGGTGGAGTAAATAATTCATGAAACAGCCCACTGATTTGTGAACTCAAGCAAAACAAAAACACCTTTTCATCCGAATCTCACTGCTCCATGTGACACTCAAAGACCAGATTTTATGTCAGCGCACAAACACACCAAATGGGTAGTGGACAGCAAAGACAAATCACAGACTGTATATAATTAATGGACAGAGGGACTGTGACGTCACCCAGTGATTTCTGAACTGCCATTTTTAAGCCAGTTGTTGTCAAACGAAGTGACCATATTTGGACTAAATGGGTGGATCAGAGATGAGATAACACCATGCACGAAAAGGCAAAAGTTTATGATATAGTCTAACCATAACTATAGTTCATCAATCTGTCAGAAAAAAACTGGGATTTATAACATCACATGAAACTGTGAAAGCCCATCGTGGTAGAAATCCAACCCTCACAGACCACCAGGTCACTTATCGAATATAAAAGATGAGCCAACGGGCGCTAACCCCAGTGGACATCAGTGGTATTACAATGTCTATGGAATGTTAAATTAAATCCATTCACAAACATCATTTCCATCCAGATGTTGCCATGGACTGTGTGTGTGTGTATATATATAAATATATATACATATGTATAGATATATATAAATATAAATAAATAAATAAATAAATAAATAAATAAATAAATAAATACATATATATATATATATATATATATATATATATATATATATATATATATATATATATATATATACACACACAGTACAGGCCAAAAGTTTGGACACACCTTCTCATTCTTTGCATTTTCTTTATTTTCATGACTATTTACATTGTAGATTCTCACTGAAGGCATCAAAACTATGAATGAACACATGTGGAATTATGTACTTAACAAAAAAGTGTGAAATAACTGAAAACATATCTTATATTCTAGTTTCTTCAAAGTAGCCACCCTTAGCTCTGATGACTGTTTTGCACACTCTTGGCATTCTCTTGATGAGCTTCAAGAGGTAGTCACCTGAAATGGTTTCCTAACAGTCTTGAAGAAGTTCCCAGAGATGCTTAGCACTTGTTGGCCCTTTTGCCTTCACTCTGCGGTCCAGCTCACCCCAAACCATCTCGATTGGGTTCAGGTCCGGTGACTGTGGAGGCCAGGTCATCTGGCGCAGCACTCCATCACTCTCCTTCTTGGTCAAATATCCCTCACACAGCCTGGAGGTGTGTTTGGGGTCATTGTCCTGTTGAAACATAAATGATGGTCCAACTAAACGCAAACCGGATGGAATGGCATGTCACTTCAGGATGCTGTGGTAGCCATGCTGATTCAGGTTGCCTTCAATCTTGAATAAATCCCCAACAGCGTCACCAGCAAAGCACCCCCACACCATCACACCTCCCCCTCCATGCTTCACGGTGGGAACCAGGCATGTAGCATCCATCCGTTCACCTTTTCTGCGTCGCACAAAGACACGGCGGTTGGATCCAAAGATCTCAAATTTGGACTCATCAGACCAAAGCACAGATTTCCACTGGTCTAATGTCCATTCCTTGGGTTTCTTGGCCCAAATAAATCTCTTCTGTTTGTTGCCTCTCCTTAGCAGTGGTTTCCTAGCAGCTATTTGACCATGAAGGCCTGATTCACGCAGTCTCCTCTTAACAGTTGTTGTAGAGATGTGTCTGCTGCTAGAGCTCTGTGTGGTATTCATCTGGTCTCTAATCTGAGCTGCTGTTAATTTGCGATTTCTGAGGCTGGTGACTCAGATGAACTTATCTTCAGCATCAGAGGTGACTCTTGGTCTTCCTTTCCTGGGGCGGTCCTCATGTGAGCCAGTTTCGTTGGAGCGCTTGATGGTTTTTGCGACTGCACTTGGGGACACATTCAAAGTTTTTGAAATTTTCTAGACTGACTGACCTTCATTTCTTAAAGTAATGATGGCCACTCGTTTGTCTTTACTTAGCTGATTGGTTCTCGCCATAATATGTATTCTAACAGTTGTCCAATAGGGCTGTCAGCTGTGCATCAACCTGACTTCTGCACAACACAACTGATGGTCCCAACCCCATCAATAAGGCAAGAAATTCCACTAAGTAACCCTGATGAGGCACAGCTATGAAGTGAAAACCATTTCAGGTGACTACCTCTTGATGCTCATCAAGAGAATGCCAAGGGTGTGCAAGGCAGTCATCAGAGCTAAGGGTGGCTACTTTGAAGAAACTAGAATATAAGATATGTTTTCAGTTATTTCACACTTTTTTGTTAAGTACATAATTCCACATGTGTTCATTCATAGTTTTGATGCCTTCAGTGAGAATCTACAATGTAAATAGTCATGAAAATAAAGAAAATGCGAAGAATGAGAAGGTGTCTCCAAACTTTTGGCCTGTACTGTATATATATATATATATATATATATATATATATATATATATATATATATATATATATATATATATATATATATATATCTCCATGGACTGTGTGTGTGTGTATGTATGTATGTCTATAATATATATATATATATATATATATATATATATATATATATATATATATATATATATATATATATATATCTCCATCCTTCTTTTTGGTTGTAAAAGTAAAATTTTATTCACTAAAATCATCACACATCTACTCCCTATATTGCCAGCTTCCTGCTACTTTTCTGTCACAAGTGTATTTTATTTTACTTAATCTACATACTTACTATGTTATTAATAACAAAAGTATGCACTGGTGTTTCATTTGTACAAATCAAAAATTCAATCTCTTGTATTATCATGTATGAATCTGATTTAGTGACAGAAATTGTAGAAATAAATCTGCAAATAAAAACATTCAGTATATGGTGAATATATGCATGGCTCATATGTTTATTGATTTAGTAACAATATGTAAATGACCATAAAATCCATACCTGAAATCAATGTGAATGGATTAAGACAGGGGTGTCAAACTCAGGTCCTCTAGGGCCGGTATCCTGCATGTTTTAGATATTTCCCTCTTCCATCACACCTGGAGGCCATTCCATCGTTATCAGGCTTCTGCAGAGGCTGTTGATGAGCTGATCGTTAATTAAACCAGGTGTGTTTGAAGAGGGAAATATCTGAAACATGCAGGATACTGGCCCTCGAGGACCGGAGTTTGACACCTATGGATTAAAGGGTCCAACAACCAAATAATGTTCCAGGGACACTAAAGCTCATCTACATGCAGTTTTTAAATGCAGTAGTGGGTGCAAGAACAGTAGAAGAACAGTAAGAGAAAGTAAAGCACAATACAAATAAACAGGCAGTCATATTGAGTCTACTGTAAAAACGACCCCAGGTTTCTCCACATTTATGTTGATATTCTTAAGTAACTCATGAGTAAGTAATCTTCCTTCTGTGTCCAGAAAATACCATAAAAAGGAAATGCAACAATTACAGGAAAACCACAAACATTAAAACACCAAGAACTGTTTATTTTTACTGCAGCATAACACAGATAAACTTGTGCAGACTAACATCAAGCTATAAATTCATCGATATACTGGAGGTCAGAGAGCAGATTAGTTTTGCTGAGTGTGGTAATCTCTGACAGCAGAGTACACACAGTCCTGCTCTCGCTTCTTTTGATTTCCTTGTTTCGTTCTTGCAAAGAAAGTCAGCGCTGAGTAGTTGACATCCTCGTCTCCACCATCCTGTCAATATACAACAACATGTTTGACATATACAAATGTTAGAGATTGGGACTGAAATTAAATAAAACAACAAGGAAAGCTTTAGGACCATGGTTATGTGGAAGCAGCATCAGTGAACGAAGTTAAGGGGAGGGAGGTTATAAATAAATAGTAAAGCAGGAAATTGTGGCTTTACCAGGTAGAAAAACCTCATCACATCAGTATAATTGGACTGTTATTCAACTATATATGAGTTTTACTATAATTCTGACCCACAGTAGTCAATACCAAGAAAAACTTCTTTCACCTTCTGTAAATCATGTTATTAAATGCACGTTTATCGCACAAGAAACAACAATGAACTCCAAGGCTCTGTCTAAAAATATTAAAATACCTTTATTGTAACAGCGTGGTCGAGGCAGACCAATAAAAAACACAAATATCAAAGTGATTATAATGAAGAACTGAGGTGCCATTGAAAGTGATAATGTACTCCACCACCATTAATTAGTTTCAGGACATCAATTAATGCAATTAAACCAGTTTGTAGTAACTGTATAAGTATCAGATTGTGAACATACCTAGTTATAAGAACTATAAACCCATAAGTAGCGTGGCAGTAGTCGCTCTTCCATTTATGCGCAAAAGTGACAACATCCGATCTAACTGTCCAAAAAGCTACTCAGATTCACTGTATCTCTGCAGCTTCAACAGATAAAATCAGATATAGTGTTTTCATTGCTTCTTATACTTTGTCACTTGTTCTCAAAAGAAAAGACATGTGTTAAAGTCGGGGTTCGATTTGTTGGGGGAAGGAGGGGGGTCCATCTGGATTTTACATCCCTACTTCTGCTCAGTGAAATTCATCCTTGGGGGGGGCAACCAACCAATGTAAATAACAGGCAGGTTGTGACTGAGTTTTCTTACACCTATATCCTTCAATACTGGCACTAATGTTCACCTGAACTGAACTGTCAGCAGTCTCAGAATTCGCGAACGTCCCCATGCACTGGGGCGCCATAAGGGGGGGGCGGGGTCCAGTGAATACAAGTTAGAAGTTGTGAAAATTTTGTGTAAGGTCTGCTGTATAATAGAGGCATAGAACCTGGAAGTTGGACGTTGAAAGTTTAATTTTTGTTTCACACCAGCGCTAGTTACATTAGTTAAGGACCGCACCCCCAACCCCCCTCTGGTTTTTTTTGACAAAGCGCACCCTAGTTAAAGTGATGGCCCATTTGGTGTTATTGATCACGTACCAAGTCTTGAGATTGACTCCCAGTTCTCCTGTCATGATCCAGATGACTGATGGCATCTGTTAATAAAAAGTACAAAACGTAAAAATATCAGTATTACAGGAGTCAGTGTTGAAGACTGCAAGTTAAAAAATTGTTAAAGAGAGAAATTCATGTGTTTGCTGTATGATGAACCTACTTTTGCAATGTTTACAAACTCTACTTCGACTGAGAAGGAAACACAGAATGGCGATCACAGTCACACAGAAGGCCAACAAAACTCCAAGTACAATGACGACAGGGTCCTTTTCTGGTTCTGGCATATCTGTAATATCTGTAATATTAAAGGTGTTCAGAAACAAGATCTAAGGTTTTGTAAGACTAAAGTTAATTAAAGTTCAATTAAAAGTATAAAGTGTAATCCAGGGTTTACACGCATAGGTTTTTGGGTAAATTTGATATAATTTAATGTATAAAACAAAAAGCAGTATACAGTATTAATAAAGTGAGTGATAATTGACTTTGTTTTGGTCAGATTAAATATCTTTGTTTTCTGTTTCTAATTTTTCATATGCTCAACTGATCAATACCTGTGATGGAAAGTCGTACCTCTCTCCACTTTAGTTCCTCCACCAAACAGGATCTGTCCACATGTGGCCACAGCACAGTAGTAAGTCCCAGAATCAGACGAGTCCTGTACGGTTTTAGACAGACGGTAGATGCATTTCCTTTTGTCTGCTTCTTCAGTCTTGTTCTTGCGAGTGTAAATGACTCCTGGTCTGTATCCTCCTGATCCGGCTCTGAACCAGTACACATTGTGTTCACCTGGACACTGGACTGGGTTTTGTTTGTTCTCAGACAGAAGTGAACACTGGAGACTCACTGAATGTCCTCTCTGCACTGAAGCTGCTGGTGGATTCTGTTCCACGGAGATAAAGTTCTGCTGATTTGTTTGATCTGTGTATTTCATGACAAACAGGTTCCATTTTTTTTCTTTTCAAGTCGACATTTTACATTTGTAATTACAGGCAAATAAGATAAACACATAGAAGGATTCAAGATTTCTGCTGAAAACAGCCTCTTACAGCAACCAAAAGTATCTACTGTTCATTGTAAAGCATCTTCGAGTGCTTATAAAAGCGCTATGTAAAACTGATATAATAATAATAATAATAATAATAATAATAATAATAATAATAATAATTATTATTATTATTATTATTAATAATAATAATAATAATAATAATTATTAATAATAATAATAATAATAATAATAATAATAATAATAATTTTAGTCCATTAATCCATTGAATAAATCAATACATTGAAAAAATTCATATAAAATGTAGCTTCAGCCTTTCAACAGCATCAGATGAGCCCTTTTTTGGACGTTCAGAGGCTCTCTAGTGGAAACACCATCACGTTTTGTACTTGTAGATGCAGATCCCTTTTTCTTCAGTTTTCTGTTTTAATGCAATAACCTTTGAATTTACTGTGAGCTCGTACTGACATTCAACATAATTAATAAATTCAATATAAGCAAATACCTGATTTTTACTGAGAAAAGGCAAAATGCAGAGAATAATACGACAGTAAATCAGTTGGGAGAGGTTAAATATAGAGGGAAAAAAATCACTTCAAAGTTGCCTTGAATACATCTGTGTCATAGAAATTAGATGAAAAATGAATCAGAAATTGAAAGAAATGTATTTTACCTTTCACAGCTAAGAATGTGCTGTTCATGAAATTCAGCTGAAATTTTTTTCCACTTTCACAGAAATACAGAGCCTCATCCTCTTTGGTTATTCCTCTGATGGTGAAAATGTACTGAGCGTCCACTTTAGTGACACTGAAACGTGAGTTGTTAAATTGTTTACTGATTGTTATTTCAGAATAGACTCCAGTCGCAATGGTTTCGATTAGACGTCCAAGTGGCTGTTTATATAAGTAAAAATACTGATCATCCGTAGAACAAAGACAGTTAAAAATACCACTTTCACCAAGTTGCACCGTGGTCACAGAGATCACTTGAGGCACTTTTGTAGTCCAAATCATTGCTGAAAAAACAAATGAACAGTGAAAACACATCATGACAAACTATTAAATAACATGGGGTTTATGTTCAGTTACATTAGGTAAAAAGCGTACTCACCAAATGCACTCAGAAGTAGTAAAGCAGTCAGAGGTGCAGTCATTGTGGTTCATCCCCTTTGTCTGGTTCATATGATATCCTCTCACCCAAATGAAGGCTTTATGAAGTGGAATGTAAACTGATTGGCTGAGAAGCAGAAAATAAACTCCCCCAAACTGTAACCTATGATAGCATATATCACACATGATGTAGTTTACTTTAAAACTCATCACTGCTTTTCAGCCAATCAGTATGAGTTCCACTTCATTACCCTGAATTCCGACCATTACAATGGTTCTCACTGTGCACCGACTGTATTAAACAGCAGAGGCTGAATAAACCACAGAAGAATCGAAGGTGAGTGTAAATGACAGACATAAAACACAGTATATGTGATTGTGTACATAATCAGAGACACTGGTTTTTTACTGCTACTACTACCATTACTACTACTGCGCAACATAAGATAACGGGGGCCACCCTTTCACAACTGACAGCCTAATACAAAGTTCATGTTTTATTACTTTGTGTAGATTTGGTTCAGTTATTTTTTCTGTGTGTTTTGAGGCATCTAATACACCCCATCATCATCTATACCCATTTATTAATTCTAATGTAACCTGGGGCACATCGGGGGTGCATGTGTGACATTGTCGCAGGGCGTTTGGAACAAGAAAGCTGAGAGGGATGCGTCATCTAACAGATTGAGGTCCGTTGTATAATAATAGTGGAGGCATATCCCCCCACCCCAACCCGACACCCAGGGTTCATGGGTAACTCGCTAATCCGCACATCACTAGTGAGGTGCCAGTTCACTTTCACTTTCATTTTACAAAGGGGAACAGGAGACTGTTGTTGTGGAGTGGATCACTGGTGGGTGCAGTCGTATGTAACTATATCAAACTGCTCGATTTCATACCAGTCAGGTGAAACTGGATAATTTTCCACAACACACCTGATGATTTCTCATGGTACACTTATGTGCTGCAGCACACTGGTTGGAAAACACTGATCTAACAAATGTTAGATGGGGGGCTAGCAAGACAATAGTGAGGTCCAGGGTTGGAGTCCCAGCGGGGGTTCAAGGGGGCTAAGTGAAATGCTTCAAATCACATAAAACTGTACTTTTTTTTATCTTACATGTAATTTAAACTGACTAATGTGTATCGTCCTTATTTCTTGAAGAGGGCGCGTAGTAAATAATGATACCGTTCTGTGATGATGCGGTTTTTGTACAAAATCCCATCGACACCACTATGTGTGAGACCAAGACAAGACCGAGACCAAATTACCTGAGTCCGTGACAAGACCAAGAACACCACAAATTGGTCTTGAGACCAAGACCGGTCTCAAGGACTACATCACTAGAATACATTAACTTTAGAAAATAAGTGAACAGTCAATAAAGTCAACCATACTTTGCAATCAATGAATGCAAACTGACTACCAATCAAGTTAAAATTAATTATTTTTGTATACTGTAAAATGAAGATAATGTTTTTTTGATTTTGTTTTTTTGTTAAACTGTTCATTTTGCAAACATCATAAGTTGATTATTGTAAGCAGCTCCTCCTCTGCTCTTCAGTTCACAGTGTGAAATCCACAGCAGAAGAGAAACAGAGTCAGTTGTAATAATGTGTTGCTACTTGTGTTTCTACCCACATCAGAGAGAAAGACAGCGTAGCTGTTCTCTGTAAAAATACATCCATTTGTTTCACGCCTTCTTCAGCTGTTTTCAAAGGTTTGAACATATGCAAAACTTTAACAATTTAGATTCAATACAATGTGTGAGGCAGCAAATACTCAAATGAATAGTCTGTTTTTATAATCTTAAAACACTCTGTAAAGTCAGTGTGGAAGGAACATGTACACTCAGTAATGCAGGTCATTTTTTTTTTCACCTTTAACAAAACCTGTTTACTCAGAACTGACACTGGACAATGACAGGAAATGCTGAGGTTAAAGCTGCAAAGAGGGAAGAGCTAAAACCAGCTACCGACCAATGTTTCTGATTCGACAGGTTTCAGGGGTTTATTGTCCAATGACCTTTTTATTACCACTCAACTTCACACTGACACTGTAGATCTGCCATAGGCACAACTTATTGTGAGACATATTTTTAACCCATTTTCATTCATGCTGGTTTAAAAGAGAGACTGAGTAGGAAATTTGTAGTTCATCTTTGAAGTTCAACCAGAACAAACTTGACTCTCCATTGTTCCCATTCAATAAAGGAAAAAAACACAATGTCAGAAGTCCAAAAATCCAGGGGAAAAAAAATAGTCTATGTAGTCAAGAGTCCAAAAAAGTCAAGAGTCCAAAATTAAATAAGGCAATTGGGCTAGGCAGTGTGTGTGTGTGTGTGTGTGTGTGTGTGTGTGTGTGTGTGTGTGTGTGTGTGTGGCACAGGAGTGAGCAGAGGCTCCGGCCTACTGCGCTGGTAGATCAGATCAATTCAGTTCAGCAGATCCAAGTTCTTTTTTTTGTTCCTAGCTCACCATCGGGGTTTCAAATATTGGGAAAAAACCTGGCCTGGATAACACAAGTACGGTGGCCCAGAGGTGCAACAGGCCAAAAAATTATCCACTAGACGAAAAAAATTATCTACTACAAGAAAAAAAAAGAGAACAGCCTAAAAAAATTATCCACTAGATGAAAAAAATTATCTACTACAAGAAAAAAAAGAGAACAGCCTAAAAAAATTATCCACGAGATGAAAAAAATTATCTACTACAAGAAAAAAAAAAGAGAACAGCCTAAAAAAATTATCCACTAGACGAAAAAAATTATCTACTACAAGAAAAAAAAAAGAGAACAGCCTAAAAAAATTATCCACTAGATGAAAAAAATTATCTACTACAAGAAAAAAAAGAGAACAGCCTAAAAAAATTATCCATGAGATGAAAAAATTATCTACTACAAGAAAAAAAAAAGAGAACAGCCTAAAAAAATTATCCACGAGATGAAAAAATTATCTACTGCAAGAAAAAAAAAGAGAAAAACAGCCCAAAAAAATTATCCACTATAAGGAAAAAAAAAGAGAGAACAGCCTAAAAAAATTATCCACTAGACAAAAAAAATTATCTACTGCAAGAAAAAAAGAGAACAGCCTAAAAAAATCATCCACTATAAGAAAAAAAAGAGAACAGCCAAAAAAAAATTATCCACTAGATGAAAAAAAAAATCCCCTATAAGAAAGAAAAGAGACCAGCCAAAAAAATTATCCACTAAAAGAAAAAAAAAAGAGAACAGGCAAAAAAAAAATTATCTACTAGCCCAAAAAATTATTCACTATAGAAAAAAAAGAACAGGTGAAAAAAATTATCTACTATGAGAAAAAAAAGAGAGCAGCCCAAAAAAATAAAACAGCGCCCCCGTAATTGAAAAGGTGGATGATGTTTTTTTTTTTCTTATAGTGGATATTTTTTTGGGCTGCTCTCTTTTTTTTCTCATAGTAGATAAATTTTTTCACCTGTTCTTTTTTTTTTTTTTTTTTTTTCTTATAGTGAATAATTTTTTGGGCTAGTAGATAATTTTTTTTTGCCTGTTCTCTTTTTTTTTCTTTTAGTGGATAATTTTTTTGGCTGGTCTCTTTTTTTTCTTATAGGGGATTTTTTTTTTCACCTAGTGGATAATTTATTTTAGGCTGTTCTCTTTTTTTTTTTCTTACAGTGGATAATTTTTTTTGGGCTGTTCTCTTTTTTTTTCTTGTAGTAGATAATTTTTTTCATCTAGTGGATAATTTTTTTAGGCTGTTCTCTTTTTTTTCTTATAGTGGATAATTTTTTTGGCTGGTCTCTTTTTTTTCTTATAGGGGATTTTTTTTTCATCTAGTGGATAATTTATTTTAGGCTGTTCTCTTATTTTTTCTTACAGTGGATAATTTTTTTTTGGGCTGTTCTCTTTTTTTTTTCTTGTAGTAGATAATTTTTTTCATCTGGTGGATAATTTTTTTAGGCTGTTCTCTTTTTTTTCTTATAGTGGATATTTTATTTTGGGCTGTTCTCTTTTTTTTCTTGTAGTAGATAATTTTTTTCATCTAGTGGATAACTTTTTTAGGCTGTTCTCTTTTTTTTTCTTGTAGTAGATAATTTTTTTCATCTAGTGGATAATTTTTTTAGGCTGTTCTCTTTTTTTTTCTTATAGTGGATAATTTTTTTAGGCTGTTCTCTTTTTTTTTTTCTTGTAGTAGATAATTTTTTTCGTCTAGTGGATAATTTTTTGACCTGTTGCACCTCTGGGCCACCGTACACAAGGCCGACTTTAATTAAATTCATTCTTTGATAAGGTTAACTAAATCAAGCACATTCAAATAAATCACGAATAAATCACGATTCTACAGCTGTATCCAGTTTTGACACAAATTCCTTATCCAAAGTAATCAAAAGTGCATAATTTCACTTTAAACTTAATTAATATTCTTAATGCATGGTCACTTCTGTCCATAATGAACATTAAACAGGTTTTAACGATTACGGATAGCACTTCCGGTTTAGCAGATAGCACTTCCGGTTTAGCATGCTAATGCTAGCAGCTACAAAGCTAGCGCTAACGCTAAGCACTAATTGGCAATCGCTAGTTAGCGTTCGCTAACCAGCAACCGCTAAATAGCGACCGCGGCACACTTAAATACACCAATTACATGCATTTTACAGGCATATATACACGTAAGGCTAAATATAGCAGCGGCAATCAGAGCAATGCACCGTGAAATACAAGGGACAATAGCAACAGGCTAATGGCAACAGCAATACAACTCACCAATTCCAGAGTTCGGTTCGCTTCTCCTTTCTTTTCCCTTTCACTCGTCCTCAATGGACCTCTATAACTGTGGTGGAAAATACATCCATACATTGAATTGTCCAAGAATGTAAATGAAGCGAAGACAGGTGGTTAAACAGGCGGGTATTTACCAGCTCTGACTCGATGTTTGCCATCCACGCCACAGCTCACGCTACCGTCTTCTCTCTCTCTTACTTCCTCTACCTGTTGCCACTACTGCGTTTTATGCCTCAGCCCTGCTCTGATTGGCGCTCTAATCTCACGATACCGTGACTTTCCAGGTACACAGATAGTGCAGGCACGCACAAAAAATAAAACAGATAAATGAACACAATCACAATAATGATACTTCCAGTTGCATTTTTGGAAAATTAAAAAATAAACAATTTCAAAATTAGTAAGGAGACCTGGGTTACATAATTACTTTGCATCACTGTAAAACAGCGGAAAATATATGCTATCAATAGTGATGCAAGAAAAAATGTGATAGAATGAACAAGATTATATATGGTAAACACATGCTCAAATTCAGGACAACATAGTATTTCGTTAAATGATTTAAGGAAAAATTAAGAGGTTATACACTTTACACACAACAGAACAAGACCTCTGTGGTAGGAAATGCGCTTTATGCTGTTCTAACCAACCATTGGCTGTTCACAGTGTGACCTATCATAACCATGTGACTGCCTTTGACTCACTGAAATACTGACATGTTTTGTACAAATGACATTGACAAGATGATTCTCTTGTGGGTTACACTGCTTCTCATTCAACAGGGATGTAAGTACTACTTGATGTTGTTTAGATAGTTTCTAATTCCTGTGTCTCAATTCAGAGTTCTGTTGATGTGTGGTAGTTCATACAGCTGAGTCTTAGTGTAGTAATGTTTACACTAACTTTTATTCACTGTTTCATAAACTGTGTTTCTTTTTAATGTAGATACTCTGATTCCAGTGATCAGTGTTCAACCTGGTGAACCTGCAACCTTCACATGTGCTTTACTCGATAAAGAGGTTAACAATCAAAGAGTCCAGTGGTTCAAGCAGAGTGCAGGAAATACTATGAAATTTATTGTATCAGTGGAGACAAACATAAAACCCCAGTACAGCCCAGACTTTTCCGAGTCTAGAATAGCTGTACATATTGATGGGAAATTCAGCAATTTAACGATTTTGAGGACGAATCCAGAAGATGAGGGAATGTATCACTGTGGAATACAATGTTTTATAATAATGAATACTTGGAGTGGGACCTATTTGTCACTGAAAGGTAAGTAGGGAACTTTTTCACAATAATTTGAATTTACCTTATTCATGTACAGCTTTGTGAATATTCATAATATTTCTTATAATTAAACTGACTGTGTCATGAGGATATGACATACTCATTCTACAGTATGACTTACAATATAGATTTGAAATCTTACAGGCACATATGTCATCTTATTTTACTTTGATATTCAAACTATTCTTAAATTTCTTTTCATATAAACTATACCCTTTGCATATTTATAGGGAAAACGGCATCAGACTACACTGTTGTGCAGCGGTCGACAGTATCTGATCCATTACGTCCAGGAGACTCCATGTCTCTCCAGTGTTCACTTCTGTCTGACTCCGACAATAAGACGTGTCCAGGAGATCACAGTGTTTACTGGGTCAGAGTCGGATCACATGAATCTGATCCAGGCGTCATTTACACTGAAAGAAACAGGCAAGATGGATGTAACAATGACACTCAGTCCTCTCCAAAGAGCTGCCTTTACCACTTTTCTAAAACCATCCACTCATCTGATGCTGGGACTTCCTACTATTACTGTGCTGTGGCCACATGTGGACGGATATTATTTGGAAATGGAGCGAAAATACAAGTTGGTATGTTTTTGTGAAGTTACACAAATAATCTTAGTAACACATGACTGATACTTCTCTTTCAAGAAGATCTGATGATGTTGTTCTTTGGTGTTTAGAGGAAAGAATAACGTCTAGACTCATCATTATGGTGATATCAATAATCTTGGCAATTTCTCTGATTGGAAACATGGTTTTTATCTGTTACATCAGAGCACTACGCACAAAATGTAAAGGTAAGTGTTGGTTGCAGGAACATTTTTAACACTATCATCTTAATTTTGTGACAGTGATTGGTTGTTCGTCTCTATTTGTCGGCCCTGCGATGAACTGGTGACTCGTCCAGTGTGAACCTATAGGTAGCGGGGATCGTCTCCAGCACCCCCACAACCCTAGTGAGGATAAAGTTCAGAAGATGAATGAATGAATGAATGAATCATTTTAATTTTATGCACGGCTTTGGACATTCACCTACACATTGGTCTAAAATTACCACACTTATGTTATGTGAGATGGATAAACTGAGGTGTCTCATCTCTTAATCAGTAAAAGTATCTATAAGCTTTTACTGACATTTATTGTACTAATATTATTTACGTATGATTTACTTTTACTCTATTTAATGCAGTATTCAGGTTTGTGAGGTACATATCCTATGCATTTGTAAAACATAATATGCTGGTCTTCCCGAAGATTAATAATCAGGATCAGGATAAACTTTATTGTCCTTTGTGGGAAATTTGTTTTGGACAACAGTGCTACTCATTGCTGCATTCACATCAGACAAATACAGTCACAAAACAACTCAGTCACAAAATCTTAAAGTCAGCATAATCACAATTAAGTATTGCACCTAGTTCATATATTGCACCCTTCCCTCCAAAATCCAATAAATATAAAAATAAACAAAGACTCATATTGATTCATGATCTTGTTTGTTGCTCTAGGATTCATGAATGCCTCTTTGCAAGAAAGACATGTCAACGCAAGTGAGCCAGAACATGTCATTGTAAGTGAGAGAGTAAATTCCAAAACGTACAGTAAATTATGTTTTGTGATTTTATTAATACCATTCACAGCCTTTCCTTTTAAATGTGATGCTGATAATAAGGAATCTTTTATTTGTGCCACAGGCTGAAGAAGAAGAGAACCTGAACTATGCAAGACTGCATTTCACCGTAAAGCAACCCACAAGAGGAAGAAAGAAGAGAGAACTTCCTGACGAAGCTATATATTCTCAGGTTAAAAGTTACTGAATACATCGGTGTTTTGTAAGTTGTGTTGTAAGCTGATTGTCATAGACATCATATTGTGTCTTTACATTTGTGGCGATTTTTTTTCTTGAAATCATATTTGGACACTGTAACGTCAAAACATGACGTTAATATACGTAAAAGTTACCTCTAACAGTTAAATCTTAGGCTTCAGTTACATGAACTACGTATATCATCATTTCTGATCATGAACAATCAAACAAATCAAAGCAAGCCTGACTTTTGACCGCCAAAATTACTTCATATCATCTTTGTGTCCAACAGAACTGATACTGATGGACACCTTACAGCAGGGGTCACCCACCCTGGTCCTCAAGAGCTACTATCCTGCATGTTTTAGATGTTTCCCTCTTCCAGCACACCTGACAGTCATTATCAGCCTTCTGCAGAACTTGATGAGAGGCTTATTATTTGAATCAGGTGTGTTGGAAGAGGGATACATCTAAAACATGCAGGATAGTAGATCTCAAGGACCAGGGTGGGTGACCCCTGCCTTACAGAGATGTACTGTGGACACATAAATTTAAAAAAAATAAAAATTAAAAAAAACAGAAATAGCAGCTACAGAAGAGCAGCTTAGGAGGTGATTAAGTGGTCGGTCTCATCTGTCCATCTTTGGGTTTATCTCACACCTTCTATTTATCATAAAATCTTAATAACAGGGGACCTCTTTTAGAGGGTCCACATCAATTTCAATAGTAGCACACAGTACAAGTTTAACCCATAAAGACCCAGTGCTGCTTTTGTTTAAGTTCCTAAATGAATTTTTCCTCTATTTTTAACCTTTCTTAAGTGATTTATCATCATTCACTCAAACATTATCCTCTGTATTTTGCATTTTTAAGTTAAAGTCCAGTATTTTCCTACATTGAATGGACTGATTATGTAGATGTTTATTCAAGCTCAGATCAAAGTTGAGGGGTTATTATATTCAAAAAAGAGAAAACTGAAGAAAAAAATATTTTTTTTCTGTAAAATATATCATTAACTGAACATAAACCCAGTGTCTCAATCCACTGTTATTGGTCAAACTCCATGGATTTTACTGGTGAATCAATATTGTAGAAGATCACAGTGTTTCCATGTTCACTATGGAGCCTCTGAGCATCCAAATGGGTCATATCTGATGACCATGAAAAGATAACAAACTGTATTTTAAACCAATTATTTACATGAATTGAAAGGATTAGTGGATCAACAGGTATTAGACAGTTTAGATCAGTGAATTATTTTGGTCGCCGTTGGATGTTTGGGTCTTTAAGGGTTAATTCATTCCATGACCAAGCTCATTTTGAGATTTGCTCATTTTACAAATCAATTTTTCCTATTGAGATTAACTGAAATATAATTAATCCATTCCAGCCCCCAGATAGATAGATCGATAGATAGATAGATAGATTTACTTTATTAATCTCCAAGGGGAAATTCAAAATATGGTCACCGCTCCACAGAAACAGTCATACCACATCAACAAAAAATAAATAAATAAATACAGAGTCTAAATAGCAAAAAATAAGTTAGATTAAAAGGAAAGTGGTTTGCACTGCCATGTCACAGCAAGAAGATCCTGGGTTTGATTACAGCACCAGTGTGGAGTTCACATGGGTTATCTGTGGATACTCTAGCTCCTTCCCACCATCCAAAGACAAGTACCTTCATTAATTGCCCATAGGTGTGAACATGAGAGTAAAGTGTTATCTGGTCTGCATATGGGTGCCCTGGTGGATGGGACAGGCTTCAGCACTTCCATGACTGCATATTTACAGACTGGAACTACATCTGCAAATGGACATCCATCAGTCCTGGTGCATCTACAGTCTGTCTGTCCATGGGAGTAGATCTCTTCTTCACTGTGGTTCTCCCCGAGGTTTCTCTGTTCCCACTGGATTTTTGAAGTTTTTCCGTGTCAAAAAGGAGGGTCTAAGGACGGGGGATGCCCGGGACATTCATCTACTGTTTATTTGGCTGTTGTTTGTTTTCATATCCTACTAATTCTGTAAAGCCCGATGAGGCGACCTTGTTGTGATATAAGGCTCAACAAATAAAATTGAATTGAATTGAATTGAATTGAATTGAATTGAATGACCCTCTTGAGGACTATAGGTTTGGAAAATGAATGGAGGAAAATGTCACAAACATCCATGGTATTTGGAAGGAAGTCTAATAAAACTTAATTCATATCCCATAGTCATAGTGAATTTGTAAGTAGATTTGTGCTAATTTACAAATGCAGAACATTGTATATTTAAAGTCAGTCTCTGCCACAGACATATGTACCTAGTTTTGTCCACACTGTATATTGTATATTTTTAACTTTGTCTTACTTGTTTATTCTCTATCTTACTTGTTTATTTTATTCTGTTACTTTTTACTCCATGTTCTATGTATGCATCAAACCACTGAAGCAAATTCCTAGTAATAGGAACCCTGTTTACTTACATGGCAATAAACACAATTCTGATTCTGATAAAAGCCAGTGAAATGCAGTGAAGTGGTTACTGTTTGTACAAGAGCAGCAATGTGTCATTTATCATATGAACATGACAGCAGTGTTAGAGCTTTTTAGAGTAAATAAACAGTTATAATTTTATGAACAAATACTGAAGAATTTCTACAGTTCAGAAAACCAATGACAGTAATAGTTTTTGCTTTTCCCAGAACCAAGACTAGTGTGACAGGAAATGCAGCATATTATGTAATAACCAATCAGACGCTTTTGACAGTGCGACCTTAATGCCACCTCCTTCACTCGCTGAAAAAGCAACAGCTTTCCTAAAAATAACATTTTCAACATGATTGTCTTATGCATTACACTGCTTCTCCTTCATCGGGTCTGTAAGTACTGTTTGATGTTTATTTAAGTACTTTCTCATTGAAATAGTGATAAAAATCTGCATGGATGACTTTTAGTTCATGCTTTACTACTAATAGTGTCCAAGCTGTGTTTAATAAACTGACAATGTTTTTGTTTTAATTTAGATACTCTGGTTCCAGTGATCAGTGTTCACATTGGTGAACCTGTAACCTTTACATGTGTTTCACTGGACAGTACAGTCATGTTTCCACGAATCATCTGGTACAAACAGAGAATGGGTGATACTCTGAAATTAATCGCACAAATGCAGAAAAGTATAGAACCGGTTTATAACAAAGAATTTTCTGAGTCTCGAATGGAAATACAAATGGATGATAAGTTTATCAATCTGACTATTCTGACGACAATTCCAGAAGACGAGGGAATGTATCACTGTGCGATCTTGGATTATGACATGAAAACTTGGAGTGGAACTTATTTGACATTTAAAGGTAAGTATGTCATATTTACCCAATATTTTTACAACCACTATATCCACTTATAACTGACTTTAGGACATTTCTTATCTAGAGGCATCGATTTACTTTTCAGAACACTTTTCAAACACTTTTGAACTATGTCTAAATAATTTCTTAAGATTTGTTTTTTTTTTTTAATTCATAGGGAAAACACCATCATCTCTATTTGTTATAAATGGAACAGAAGTGGACAGTCAAGGTCAGTTTGATTTAAGTTGTTATTTGAAATAAATGAAGGTGAACACGTGAAATATTATTTAACTATAATTCAATTTTACTCTCTGACACCTTCTTTTTCTCATGTTGTACTGTTTCAGAAACCAGCCTACGGTCACAGAAGGAAAATATAATGTTTGTTCTGCTGTGTGCAGTCCTGGCATTATGTCTGAGTGTTATAACCTTCTACATTTGCACCATCATAAAAGACAAGAACAACAGTCACAATGGTAAAACAAATTCATATTTCTGTTTCTGTCAAAGAAGAACGTATTTCCTATAATAATGTAGATATTTTTCCATATGAAGGTGCTGTTTCCCTGGACAAAGTAAGCCATGGGCACAAGGTAATTAATGTAAAGGAGTAACTCCATTGAAAAGTAATGATGCATCATTAATTATATTATTCTTAATAATATTCTTAATAATTATATTCTTCTATTTCTTAGAGATGTGAGGATACTGGGGCTTACTCTGCTGCCGTCTTTACTGTGGTGAAAACTGACAGCAAGGGAGGAAAGAATGGAAAATTTACAGAAAGACAGAAGATCTACGCTGCTATCAAGACTTTTGGACTGGATTAGGAATTTAACCAATCTGTATGGAATCAGTTCATGTTCTGATAACAGTTAAAGCATGAGTTGTATGAGGTTAGTGGGTGATATATGGTGTCTATATGATGTGATATATAGATGATACATTCCCAGTTAGCATATTTGTAAAGGTGGAGTAAGTCATTCATGAAACAGCCCACAGATTTGTTAACTCAGGCAAAACGAAAACACCTTTTCATCCGAATCTCACTGCTCCATGTGACACTCAAAGACCAGATTTTATGTCAGCGCACAAACACACCAAATGGGTAGTGGACAGCAAAGACAAATCACAGACTGTATATAATTAATGGACAGAGGGACCGTGACGTCACCCATTGATTTCTGAACTGCCATTTTTAAGCCAGTTGTTTGTGATTTTGCCGTCAAACGAAGTGACCATATTTGGACTAAATGGGTGGATCAGAGGTGGGATGACGCCATGCACGAAAAAGCAAAAGTTTATGATATAGTCTAACCATAACTATAGTTCATCAATCTGTCAGAAAAAACTGGGATATATTACATCAAATGAAACTGTGAAAGCCCATCGTGGCAGAAATCCAACCCTCATAGACCACCAGGTCACTTATCGAATATAAAAGATGAGCCAATGGGAGCTAACCCCAGTGGACATCAGTGGTATTACAACCTTGATATTCCTCTGCATAGGCTTCATCGTGGGGCTGATGTCCTTACCCCTGGGTGAAACCATTCTAGACAGAAAGTACATGGGATTAGATTTACTAATTCCATACTTAATGTCTATGGAATATTAAATTAAATCCATTCACACACATCAGTTCCATCCAGATGTTACTCATGGATTGTATTTTTTTTTTTTTTCTTCTTTTTGGCTGTAAAAGTAAAATTTTATTCACTAAAATCATCATGTATCTGCTCCCTATGTTGCCAGCTTCCTGATTTCTGCTACTTTTCTGTAACAAGTGTATTTTATTTTACTTTATCTACATATTTACTATGTTATTAATAACAAAAGTATGCACTGGTCTATCATTTGTACAAATCAAAAATTCAATCTGTTGTACTATCATGTATGAATCTGATTTAGTGACAGAAATTGTGGAAATAAATCTGCAAATAAATACATTCAGAATATGGTGAATATATGCATGGTTCATATGTTTATTGATTTAGTAACAGTATGTAAATGACCATAAAATCCGTACCTGACATCAGTGTGAATGGATTAAGACAGGGGTGTCAAACTCAGGTCCTCTAGGGCCGGTATCCTGCATGTTTTAGATATTTCCCTCTTCCATCACACCTGGAGGCCATTCCATCGTTATCAGGCTTCTGCAGAGGCTGTTGATGAGCTGATCGTTAATTAAACCAGGTGTGTTTGAAGAGGGAAATATCTGAAACATGCAGGATACTGGCCCTCGAGGACCGGAGTTTGACACCTATGGATTAAGGGGTCCAACAACCAAATAACGTAACAGGGACACTAAAGCTCATCTACATGCAGTTTTTAAATGCAGTAGTGGGTGCAAGAACAGTAAGAGAAAGTAAAGCACAATACAAATAAACATGCAGTTATATTGAGTCTACTGTAAAAAAGAACCCAGGTTTCTCCACATTTACGTTGATATTCTTAAGTAACTCATGAGTAAGTAATCTTCCTTCTATGTCTAGAAAACACAAAATAGAAAAAAAGGAAATGCAACAATTACAGGAAAACCACAAACATAAAACACCAAGAACTGTTTATTTTTACTGCAGTATAACACAGATATTAAACTTGTGCAGACTAACATCAAGCTATAAATTCAGCGATATACTGGAGGTCAGAGAGCAGATTAGTTTGGGTGGGTGTGGTAATATCTGACAGCAGAGTACACACAGTCCTGCTCTTGCTTCTTTTGATTTCCTTGTTTCGTTCTTGCAGAGAAAGTTAGCGTTGAATAGTTGACATCCACGGCTCCACCATCCTGTCAATATACAGTAACATGTTTGACATATACAAATGTTAAAGAGACTAAAAACAACAAGAAAAAAAAAATAAAACAACAAGAAAAGCTTTAGGACCATGGATATGTGACAGCAGCATCAGTGGACGAAGTAAAGAAGGGGAGGGAGGTTATATATAAATAGTAAAGCAGGAAATTGTGGCTTTGCCAGGAAGAAAAACCTCATCACATCAGTATAATTGGACTGTTTTTCAACTATATATGAGTTTTACTATAATTCTTACCCTCAGTATTCAATAGTAAGAAGTACTTTTTTCACCTTCTGTAAATCATGTTATTAAATGCATATGTTTATTACACAAGAAACGACAATGAACTTCAAGGCTCTGTCTAAAAATATTAAAATACCTTTATTGTAACAGCATGGTCTAGTTAGACCTATAAAAATCACAATTATCTAACTGATTATAATGAAGAACTAAGGTATAATACAAATTGATTTTTCCACCACTATTAATTAGTTTAAGGAGACGGACTACTCTTCAAGATAAACATTTTTTGCTACATTTGGAGTCAAAAAAATCCGCTAAAACATGCATGATTTCAAAAAAATATTGCAAGGCACACTGTAGGATTTGTGTAAAAATAAAATGCCTTTATTACTCAGTGGCAATCTTTTAAAATACCTTTTACGACATGTTTGTTGATTTAAAAGACAATTTTACAAGCAAACCAGTTTGTAGTAACTTTATAAGTATCAGATTGTGAAATAAGAATGACAAACCCACAAGTAGTGACAGTGACCACATTCGATCTATCTATATGTAGTGTTTTCATTGCTCCTTATACTTTGTCACTTGTTCTCAAACGACAAGACATGTTATTAAAGTGATGGCCCATTTAGTGTTATTGATCACGTACCAAGTCTTCAGACTGAAACCCAGTTCTCTTGTCATGATCCAGATGACTGATGGCATCTGTTAATAAATAGTACAAAACGTAAAAATATCAGTATTACAGGAGTCAGTGTTGAAGACTGCAAGTTCTAAAATTGTTAAATACAAAAATTTAAGTGTTTGCTGTATAATGACCTACTTTTGCAATGTTTACAAACTCTACTTCGACGGAGAAGGACACACAGAATGGCAATCACAGTCGCACAGAAGGCCAACAAAACTCCAAGTGCAATGACAACAGGGTCCTTTTCTGGTTCTGGCATATCTGTAATATAAAAGATATTCAGAAACACTCAACATGCTCATCTGAATGAGAGGATTTACAGATGTTTTGGTTTATTTACCTGTAATTTGAAAAGCATGAGCAGTTGGAAAAGCTGTAAGACTAAAGTTAACTTAAGTTCAATTAATAGTACTGACTGCTTCTTTCTATGGACATTTGTTGGTGGATAAGACCTGGATTCCACTGGGGATAACTGTGTTGTGTAATAACAATGTTGTGTCTACCAGAGCTGAATGCAACCACTCTATACAGTGCATGTCAGATTAAAGAATCTGGTCAGTTTTCACAAACACCTTGTGCATTTTTCCATTTACAAAAAAGCAATATATCAACATTAATAACAAACACGACATCAAAATACTGATGCAAAGTAATATCAAAGATGACTGCATTGTCAACAACTTAAACAACTTCTGTCACCACAACCATGAATATTCACTACTGGAACATTATCACAGTGAAAACAATTAAAACAGACAAAAAAAGCTACCAACATAGCCTATGTATCTGGTATGAGCATAAAAATAAATTATATTATTAAATTAGCAAGTAAAAAAAAATAAATAAAAAAAATCAGACAGCAGAAGACTTTGCTTCATGAAACTATGCAGCTGCTTTGAGTGTAATCCAGGGTTTACACACATAGGTTTTTGGGTAAATTGTCCGTTTTAAACAACAAGCAATATAGAGTATTAACCCATAAAGACCCAGTGCTACTTTTGTGGCACTTCCCAAATGGATTTTCCCCTTTATTTAACCTTTCTCAAGCAATTTATTACAATATATTATAGTATTATCTTCTATATTTTGCATTTTTCACTGTAAATTATGTATTTTCTTATATTTAAATTCCCATATTTAATTTAGATGTTCATGAAAACTCAGAGTAAATTTCACAGGTTAATATATCAAAACAGAAAACTAAAGGAAAAGTGATTTTTTTCAGCAAATCTACCATTAACTGAACCTATAAACCAAGTGTCTCCATCCACTGTCATTGATCCAACTCCATGGGTTTTACTGGTGAATCAATGCTGTAGAAAATGACTGTGTTTCCACGTTCACTACGGAGCCTCTGAACGTCCAAATGGGTCATATGTGATGACCATGAAAACATGACAAACTGCATTTTACACCAATTATTTCCATATTTTGATAAGATTAGTGGATCAACAGATATTAAAACATTCGAGAACAGTAAATGTTTTCGGTCACCAGTGGAGGTTTGGGTCTTTATGGGTTAATAAAGTGGGTGATAATTGGCTTCATTTTGCTTTGATTAAATATCTTTTTTTTCTGTTTCTAATTTTTCATATGCTTAACTGATCAATATTTCTCCTCTAAAGTCGTACCTGTCTCCACTTTAGTTCCTCCACCAAACAGGATCTGTCCACATGTGGCCACAGCACAGTAGTAAGTCCCAGAATCAGACAAATCCTGTACAGTTTTAGACACACGGTAGATGCATTTCCTTTTGTCCGGTTCTTCAGTCTTGTTCTTGTGAGTGTAAATGATTCCTGGTCCGTATCCTCCTGATGCGGCTCTGAACCAGTACACATTGTGTTCATCTGGACACTGAACTGGGTTTTCTTTATTGTCAGATAGAAGTGAACACTGGAGACTCACTGAATGTCCTCTCTGCACTGAAGCTGCTGGTGGAGTCTGCTCCATGGAGATGAACTTCTGCTGATTGGTTTGATCTGTGTGATGAACAGTGGTTTTGAGATGGTAATTTATGCTCTTTTGTGGACAATATAATATACAGACTCATCTACAAAATAATAATATGAAGTAATGTACTTACCATTGACTGCTATGAATGTGCTGTTCATGAAAGTTAGTCCATGTGCAGGTCCATTTTGGCAGAAATACATTGCTTCATCCTCCTTTCTGATGTTTCTAATGGTGAAAACATACTGACCCTTGTTTTCAGTAATATTGAAACGTGTGGATTTAAATTGATTTTCCATTCTTATTTCGGCATAAACTCTTCCAGCCACTGTTTGTATCTGACGTCCAAGAGGCTGTTTATACCAGTAATAATATGCATGTCCATACGTAACTGGACAGTAAAAACTAGTGTTGTCACCAAATTTAACCATAGTGGAAGAAATCGGGCGAGGAAATTCTGCAGCTTGAATCAGGGCTGAAAAAATGAGCAAAAACAAGAGACAAACATAATAAAATATATGACATGCTGGTAGTTATGCAGGATATTACATACATTGCTGAACATAAAGTATTCAAACTGTTTCATAAATTTTCAGAAGTTATTGTTTGGCTTATTCAGATTAAAACTGTACTCACACACTGTACTCAGAAGAACTAATGCAGACAGTAGTTCAGACATTGTGGCATACCACCTTCGTCTTTTGTCTGGAACAAGTGATGACTTGTCACTCAAAAGAAAGCTTTATGATGAGGAACTCAAACTGATTGGCTGAAAAATAGATTGTGAACTCCCCCCTGAATATAGTGAGGGATGACTGTTGCTATACAATATACATTTTATAAATTAGAGCATTTGTATCACTGGATATTCCAGGTCATTAGCCTATTTATATCCTTGACAAGTAAGTAAGTGAGTAATTTATTCATCCATTTAACAAAACATGGTATATACATGCGTACAGTTTGGATTTCTATATTTAACATGGGCGGAAAGATGTAGGCAGAAGCAACAGCTTTTTTATGCCTACCCTCTTTACAAAAAGGAAAGTTGCAGAAACAAAACAAGATAACAAGATGGTGCAGTTTGAAACAATAATATAGATAAATAATATAATCTAAGCAAAATCTGAGATTCATACTGATAATTGGCTTAGTTTATCCAGATATTTTATACTTATTGAAAACCTTAGTTTTGAACATCCTTTAAAATGTGGTGACTGATGTGCATGTTTTTAATTCTTTATCAAGGTTGTTCCATAATTTTACTCCAGTTACAGATATGCATTTGCCTTTTGTGTTGGTCCTTGCCTTTGTTTTCTTGAACATACAGGTACCCCTAAGGTTGTACTGGGACTCTCTGACTGAGAACAGCTCCTGTGTGCAGGGTGGAAGTAGGTTGTTGTGTACCTTGTAGATGAATACAGCAGTGTGGAGGTTAGTCAGATCTTATAATTTCAGCATACTTGTACTGACGAAAAGTGGATTGGTTGGTGCAAAGTAATCCTTCTGATATATAATCCTAATGGCTTTCCTTTGCAGGGTGCATATTGGTTTGATGATTGTTTAGTATGTTTCCCCATACGTCCACACAGTATGTGAGGTATGGAAGTATGAGGGAGCAGTACAGTATGTGAAGTAAGTTTTTGTTCAGTGTGTACTTCATTTTATGTAGTATTGCAATGGTATTTGAGACTTTTGTTTTTATATCATCTATATGTGGTTTCCAGCTGAGTTCATTGACTGTAGTGGTTCCCAAGAATTTATGCTCATTAACTTGCTTGATTTCGACACCATTTATCAATGGTTTGACAGGTCTATTTATTTTCCTATTGCCAAATATAATGTGTTTTGTTTTACATGGATTCAGTGATAATTTATTAATACCAAACCACTTCTTGAGGGTCTCTAATTCCTTTTCCACTGCACACAAAAGCTGCCCAAGATCTTTTACAGCGCTATGTAGACTTGTATTGTCAGCAAATAACACACACTTAAGCAGTGGCAGCATGTCACAGATACCATTTATGTATAGGATAAAAAGTTTGGGAGCCAGAACAGAACCCTGGGGGACTCCATGAGTTATTTTGAGTGGGTCGGAGTCTACATCATTCATGTGCACATACTGCTCCCTATCACCCAAGTAGCTTTCGAGCCATTCATGACAGGTGATTATCCTAATCCTTGAATTTTTTGCTGGATCACTTAAATGTCTAATTTTATACATTTTATTATTAATAAATATTCTTCACTGTCCTTACCATTTTATTTGTCCCTATGTGAGATCATGTCTCTTATGTTTGTGATGGACATTATGCTCTCTGGTGTGAAAAGAGCATTTCAAATAGACATTTTTATTCTAAACTGTCTGTGGCCTTTTAGCTGATTGGAGTTAGTCCAGCATTTCTTAAAGCTATACCTACCGATGTGGCATTTCTCACAGCACTTAGAAAAAGTTTGAACATGAACAACCCGCCTCCCTCCAAAGCCCCGCCCACTTCCCCTTGCCTGAGCTCTGATGCTCGCCTCCTCTCTCCTGATGCGTGCGGAGGAAGCGGAGGGGCAGGTCCGGTCCACTTCGGTGTGTCCGCAGACCCCTCCCTCAGTAATCAGATGCATCATCCACCTGCCGCGGGCCCGCGGCCCCTGTTCCATCAGTAGACCCTGTATTTAAGGGTGTGGTCTGTGCAGCACTGGGTCAGTGTCTTCACTGCACCACGGACATGAGATGCCCAGGCGACAGGCGCGCGCACTGTGAACACGTGGCCTCCGTGAATTTTTCCGTGGACATTTGAGGTTTCATAGTCCATACATTTATCATCCTACATAATCATACACTGGGTGACACTATGTACATGTGCCTGTATGAGTCCCACGGTCATAAAAGCTGAGCTTTATGCAGACCTGTTCAGTCCAGTACATCCGACTTCCGGACTTTTATCTCCATCCTTTATTCATCAGACTCCTGTTTGTTCTCCTTAGTTGTTGTTTCTGTTCATAAATCAGTTTTTTTCCCTTCCACATGAGCATTTGAGTTCTATCCATACACATTCTAGAAAGACTGTGGTCAGTGACAGGAGAAGCGTCAGATTCAGAGGGACACATATCGGATGTGAGACGGCGATAATGGATTGGATGCTGGATGGCCGTAATGGATGATTGACAGGAGGCTCAGCCAGGTTCGGCCAATTATTTTATTCGGACCGACTAAAATGATTGGTCAGACTTTTATCAGAAATATACGAGAATTAAACATTTTTGAGTTTCAATACCTGGTGGACTTCTTTTACATTTTAGTTTAACACGCTTATTAGGAGCATTTTAAGATGACAAAAGAAAAGTGTAAAAATGCCACATCATACGGTATAGCTTTAAACCCTGAGTTTTTTGTTTTATTTTTCTTCTGGTCAGAAGACATAACAAGTGGAACTAATGTTTTGGCATCAGAGCACCCAAAACTCATTTTAGGGACGTACAACATACAGAACCACTGCCATGGTGATTTGTCACTTAACTAGACAAAGTGTGTATATTTGGAGAATGGACAAGTATCTAATAGGGGAAAGAGAAAAACTTGTAACATTTCCAAAATTAATAACACAATGAGCTACGATTCACAGCAAATGTGGTAGGAGATGAAGAAAGAATGACCACTCTGTGTGTTGTGTCTCAAAACTCTGGCAGTGGACAGTATGAAATCTAATATAAGGAAGACACACTTACAGACAGTACACTCCTATGACGTCGATAAATCACTCCAGTTTTTCAAGAGGAAACTTTGTGCAGGGCCGGCTCCTGACATAGGTCATATAGGCAGTTGCCTAGGGTGGCAACCACTGGAGGGGGCGCCACTGGTAGGCCCAAAAAATAAATAAATAAATAATAGTAATTAAATAAATAATAGTACTGATGACGTGATCATTTCTCATGTTCTGTCTTAAAAATAAAGAAATGAGGAAAAAAAGAAAAAACAAAACAACCCCTCCTGTAATTTCTCAGGTGAGCTCTCCCTGACCTGGTGTGCACTGCTCAGTCACATGACATGTGTGTGTGTGAGCAAGAGATAGGCCGTTTCTCAATACACATTGTTGTCTGTTCTTCCGTTCTAACATTCTCATGAAATGTCATCAGTCACGGCCCAAGTACAGTTCCATTTGAAAGTTCGCATAAACCAAGACGGCATAGAAAACCCCGATGTTGTTCTTGTCAGCCGTCTTAAACTAAGGATGCACTGGTTGGTGACTGTCAAGGAACGATGTGAGTCTGTGGACGATGTGAGTCGCGCATGTGTAGACATCGTCTAGAGACTCATATCGTCCCTTGACACATGGCTCACATCCTCACCTGACACACACAATGTTGGTGTTCAATGGTTGTGTCTGAACCTGACCCAAACCTGAACAGCACTCCTAAATTCATGTCCAAACCAGGTCTGACACGGTGGGTCCCGTCAGGCTTGGTTCATGAATGTATTACAGTTTTGAAAAATTTACAAATGTATAAATGACATGTAAATACTAGTACAAATGTATTGAAATCAAATTGAGTGACATTGTGGTGATTCAAGGGAAATGAGTTATGGAGCAGATGACAGAAATACAGCAGAGACAGGGAGGAAAATTTACAAGTACCAGCTGTTCCAAATACAGACAGACTTATGTTCTTAGGAAGTCTGTTCTCTGACCGTTCTTACCAAGACCGTACTTGCAGAGTTCACAAGATCATACTCTGTGTTCTTGATATTGAGAAACGGCCACAGAGACAGAGCAGATGTGAATGACAGCCTCAAGTGTCAAGTACATTATCCAGGTACAGGTTACAGAATTTATCACCATGAAAAGGCCATCCAAGCCATCAGCTGCTGGCTTTCTGCTCTCCGCTACTTTTCTGTAACAAGTGTATTTTATTCTACTTTATCTACATATTTACAGTGTTATTTATGACAAATGTATGCATTGGTCTATCATTTGTACTGATCAAAAATTCGATCTGTTGTATTATCATGTATGAATCTGATTTAGTGACAGAAATTGTGGAAATAAATCTGCACATAAATACATTCAGAATATGGTGAATATACGCATGTTTCATGTTTATTGATTTAGTAACAGTATGTAAATGACCATAAAATCCATACCTGAAATCAGTGTGCCTGGATTAAAGGGTACAACAACCAGATAACATAACAGGGACACTAAAGCTCATCTACATGGAGTTTTTAAATGTAGTAGTGGGTGTAAGAACAGTAGAAGAACAGTAAGAGAAAGTAAAGCACAATACAAATAAACATGCAGTCATATTGGGTCTACTGTTAAAAAAAAAAAAAAAAAAAAAAAAGAACCCAGGTTTCACCACATTTATGATGATATTTTTAAGTAACTCATGAGTAAATAATCTTCCTTCTATGTCTAGAAAATACCATAAAAAGGAAATGCAACAATTACAGGAAAACCACAAACATAAAACACCAAGAACTGTTTATTTTTACTTCAGCATAACACAGGTAATTAAACTTGTGCAGACAAACATCAAGCTATAAATTCATCGATATACTTGAGGTCAGAGAGCAGATTGGTTTGGGTGGGTGTGGTAATCTCTGACAGCAGAGTACACACAGTCCTGCTCTCGCTTCTTTTGATTTCCTTGTTTCGTTCTTGCAGAGAAAGTCAGCGTTGAATAGTTGACATCCACGGCTCCACCATCCTGTCAATATACAATAACATGTTTGACATTTACAAATGTTAAAGAGATTAAGGTTGAGAGATTAGGACTGAAATTAAATAAAACAAGAAAGCTTTAGGACCATGGTTATGTGGAAACAGCATCAGTGGATGAAGTTAAGAAGGGGAGGGAGGTTATATATAAATAGTAAAGCAGGAAACTGTGGCTTTCCCAGGTAGAAAAACCTCATCACATCAGTATAATTGGACTGTTATTCAACTATATATGAGTTTTACTATAATTCTGACCCACAGTAGTCAATACCAAGAAACACTTTTTTCACCTTCTGTAAATCATGCTATTAAATGCACATGTTTATTACACAAGAAACAACAATGAACTCCAAGGCTCTGTCTAAAAATATTAAAATACCTTTATTGTAACAACATGGTTGAGGTAGACCTATAAAAATCCCACATATCAAACTGATTAGAATGAAGAACTGAGGTATAATTTAAAGTGATTATTCCACTACCAAGTGGTAGAAAATGGATAGATAATCCACTACCATTATTTAGTTTCAGGAGATGTACTACTCTTCAAGACTAGAAAAGCACTCGGAGAGCGCAGACCTCGGCCAAGGCAGATCAGTCCCCCCCCGATCCCCACCAAAATTTAATCATTTGTCCCTTGTGCCAGTATCAACATTTCCTGAAATTTTCATCCACATCAGTCCATAACTTTTTGAGTTATCTTGCACACGGACAGACAGACAGACAAACAAACCAACGCCGGCAAAAACATAACCTCCTTGGCGGAGGTAATAAATATTTTTTGCTACATGTTTGTTGATTTAAAAGACAATTTTACAAGCAAACCAGGTTGTGGTAACTTTATAAGTATCAGATTGTGAAAATACCTAGTTATAAGAGCTACAAACCCACAAGTAGCGCGGCAGTAGTTGCTTTTCCATAGGATATCTGCGCAAAACTTAACCAGTATTTACTATATGTCAAAAAAACAGAAGTGTGTAATGCCGATTTTTTCACTGAATCACAAATGCGATGATTTGTTCATTTATTATTGTGAAAATGACACGAGAAGTTATGCCATAAACATGATGACAAACGTAAGTACCGTGCTGATTTACAGATATATTCATTATTGTTATATATTACCCTTCTATCTAGTACTAAATTAAAAAATGATTCGGTTTCCTGGTGTGTCCACATATACCTTGCCATGTTTCTTTTAAAACTCTTTTTCTTTGCTTGTTATAATGTTCGTCAACAACCATTTTTTTTTAAAAATCCATGTGACTCTTGTTGCTGCAAAAGGTCTTTCCATTACAGTTTTCCATGATTTACCAACTGCGCTACACCCAATAAACCACCTCTTGCCCGCGCAAAAAACTTTTGATCGAAATATAAGAGGTTTGGCGAAATTGTTGTTTTCCCATTAGGCAAATTTTTATTCGCAAGTTATAATTGCACAATTTGAGGGTCAATGGAAAAGCAACTAGTGACAACATCCTATCTGTCTCTGTCCAAAAAGTTACTCAGATTCACTGTATCTCTGCAGCTTCAACAGATAAACACATATGTAGTGTTTTCATTGCTTCTTATACTTTGTCACTTGTTCTCAAAAGGCAAGACAGGTGTTAAAGTCAGGGTGCGATTTGTTGGGGGGGATGGGGGGGGGGGGTTAATCCCCTCCCCCCCCTCTGGTTTTTCCATCCGTACTTCTGCTCAATGAATTTTATCCTCGGGGGGGGGACAACCAACCAACTGAAATAACAGGCAGGTTGTGACAGTTTTCTTACATCTCTATCCTACATTACTGGCACTAACGTTCACCTGAACCACACTGTCAGCAGTCTCAGAATTCACAAACATCCCCATGCACTGGAGCGCCGTAAAGGGGGATGGGGAGGTAACAAATTCATGGGGCCCAGTGTTTGTGGGTGGCCCATAGAGCAGTGGAGAGGGTCCAGTGGATACAGGTTAGAAGTTGTGAAAATTTTGTGTAAGGTCCGCTGTAGAATAGAGGAATAGAACCCGGAAGTGGGACGTTGAAAGTATCATGTTTGGCGTTACTGATCACATACCAAGTCTTCAGATTGACTCCCAGTTCTCCTGTCATGATCCAGATGACTGATGGCATCTGTTAAAAAGCACAAAACATAAAAAATATCAGTATTACAGGAGTCAGTGTTGAAGACTGCAAGTTCTAAAATTGTCAAATAGAGAAATTCAAGTGTTCGCTGCATGATGAACCTACTTTTGCAATGTTCACAAACTCTACTTCGACTAAGAAGGACACACAGAACGACGATCACAGTCACACAGAAGGCCAACAAAACTCCCAGTGCAATGACAACAGGGTCATTTTCTGGTTCTGTAATATATGGAAATATGTTCAGAACAAGATCTAAGGTTTTGTAAGACTAAAGTTAATTAAAGTTCAAGTAAAAGTATTGACAGCAGAGGGCTTTGCTTCATGAAACTGTGCAGGCGACGACACTAAATCATAACCTGATGCAGCTGCTCCGAATGTAATCTAGCGTTTACACATATAGGTTTTTGGGTAAATTTGATTTAATGTAATGTATAAAACAAAAAGCAATATACAGTATTAATAAAGTGAGTGATAATTGGCTTCATTTTGCTTTGATTAAATATCTTTTTTTCTGTTTCTAATTCTTTATATGCTTAACTGAATAATCAGTATTTCTGCTCTAAAGTTGTACCTGTCTCCACTTTAGTTCCTCCACCAAACAGGATCTGTCCACATGTGGCCACAGCACAGTAGTAAGTCCCAGAATCAGACGAGTCCTGTACGGTTGTAGACAGACGGTAGATGCATTTCCTTTTGTCTTGTTCTTCAGTCTTGTTCTTGTGAGTGTAGATGATTCCTGGTCCGTATCCTCCTGATCCGGCTCTGAACCAGTACACATTGTGTTCACCTGGACACTGGACTGGCTTTTCTTTGTCCTCAGACAGAAGTGAACACTGGAGACTCACTGAATGTCCTCTCTGCACTGAAGCTGCTGGTGGATTTTGTTCCACGGAGATAAAATTCTGCTGATTTGTTTGATCTGTGTGATGAACAGTGGTATTGAGATGGTAATTCATGCTCTTTTGAGGACAATATAATAAACAGACTCATCTACAAAAGAATAATATGAAGTAATGTACTCACCATTGACTGCTATGAATGTGCTGTTAAGGAGAGTCATACCATGTGAAGGTCCACTTTGGCAGAAATACATTGCTTCATCCTCCTTTCTGATCTTTCTAATGGTGAAAATATACTGACCCTCATTTCTAGTAATATTGAAATGTAAGAATTCAAATTGATTTTTAATGTTTGTGTTTCCGTAAACTGTTTCAGCCACTGTTTGCATCTGACGTCCGAGAGACTGTTTATACCAGTAAAAATATGTAACTTCATCAGTAACTGGACAGTAAAAACTCGCGCTGTCACCAATTTTAACCATAGTGGAAGAAATTGGGTGAGGAACTTCTGCAGCTTGAATCAGGGCTGAAAAATTGAGCAAAAACAAGAGAGACAAACATAATAAAATATATGACATGCTGGCAGTTATACAGGATACTGGCTTATTCAGATTAAAACTGTACTCACACATTGTACTTAGAAGTACTAACGCAGACAGTAGTTCAGACATTGTGGCACACCACCTTCATCTTTTGTCTGGAACTTGTGTTGACTTGTCACCCAAGAGAAAGCTTTATAATGAGGAACTCAAACTGATTGGCTGAAAAATAAATAGTGAACTCCCCCCTGAATGTAGTGAGTAATGACTGTTGCTACACAATATACAGTTTATAAATTAGAGCATTTGTATCACTGGATATTCCAGGTCATTAGCCTATTTATATCCTTGACAGGTGATTATCCTAATCCTTGAATGTTTTGCTGGATCACTTAAATGTCTAATGTTATACATTTTATTATTATTAAATATTCTTCACTATCATTACCATTTTATTTATCCTTCATTCATTTATTATCATTTCTCTTACGTTTTTGAAGGACATTATGCTCTCTGGTGTGAAAAGAGCTTTACAAATAGACATTTTTATTCTAAATTGTGTATGGCCTTTTAGCTGATTGGAGTTAAACTGTGGGCCATGACTCAGAGTTTTTTGTTTCATTTTTCTTCTGGTCAGAACATGTAACAAGTGGAATTAATGTTTTGGCATCAGAGCAACCAAAACTCATTTTAGGGATGTACAACATACAAAACCAATGCCATGGTGATTTGTCACTTAACTAGACAAAGTGTGTATATTTGGAGAATGGACAAGTATCTAATGGGGCAAAGAGAAACACATGTAACATTTCCAAAATTAATAAGACAATGAATTATGATTCACAGCGAATGTGGTAGGAGATGAAGAAAGAATGACCTCTCTGTGTGTTATGTCTCAAAACTCTGGCAGTGGACAGTATGAAATCTAATATAAGGAAGACACGCTCACAGACAGTACACTCCAATAATGTCGATAATCACTCCAGTTTTTCAAGAGGAAACTTTGTGCAGGGTTGGCTTCTGACATAGGTCATATAGGCAATTGCCTAGGGTGGGAACCACTGGAGGGCCCCCCCCCCCAAAAAAAAAATAAAAAAATAATAGTAATTAAAAAAATAATAGTACTGATAACATGTTCATTTCTCATGTTCTGTCTTAAAAATAAAGAAATGAGAAAAAAAAAACCAGCAACCTCCTCTGTAATTTCTCAGGTGAGCTCTCCCTAACTTGGTGTACACTGCTCAGTCATGTGATGTGTGTGTGTGTGTGTGTGTGTGTGTGTGTGTGTGTGAACAAGACATAGGCCATTTCTCAATACACATTCTTGCCTGTTCTTCCGTTCTCACATTCTCATGAAACATCATTAATTGCAGCCCAAGTATTGTTCCATTTGAAAGTTCGCATAAACCAGAGCCCTATAAAGAGAGTTACGACACATTTTGATGTCGCCTCTCCGGTGATCATGTGGTTCATGTAAGCCTGAATAGGTCCAAACAAACTAAGCGCTCCCATGTTATTTAATGGGACAAACAGCAGTGAGCATGGTAAATCCAAAAATAAACCACACACAACTGTTGTGTCACTCCTATATGTCCTGTTGTGTGTGTGTTGTACTTTTGAGTAGTGGGTTTGACCACTGAAAGGAGTGCATTTATTACTTTGAAAATTTAAATTTAGGGGGGAAAGGTTGATGTTAGCTTGGATAGGCTACTTACATGAGAGGTGCTAACTTTACAAGTTCATTCATTCTGCAATTGTTCTGTACACACAAGAAATTGGAGAATTTATCATTTTTAAGTATTATGATTACAGGACTGTGGTCCAAGCAGAAAGCAGTGGTTAGCTGTGAACACTGTGTGTCTGCCCAGCTCTGCTCTGATAATACACACAATAAGGCATTAACCAGTGGTGAGCATAGCGGCTAACTTAGCATGTTAGCGTTAGCACGGACACTAAACTCACTAAAAACTCAACATTAACAAACTCAAAACTCAACAGAATTCTTATAGGATGAGTCGGATCTTACAAACACCAAGTGACAGAACTTTTGCTTCCTTTAACTCATGAATAATAACTTTAATGAACTTTTATTGACTGAGCTCAGCTCTACAGCAGCTCTCTTCCTAATTAGCACATTACTTCAGCTGACAAACTTAACCAAACACCACCAGGTTCAGCAAAACAACTAAAATAAAACCCACTGAGAACAACATTTGCACTAACATTACCTTATGTTAAAAAGTCCATAGTTTGAGGTTATAGTGGTTCAATCTCAACAGCTGGACAAGTCAAGCAAGCAAACTATAGGACTACAGCTGAAAATCCAACAGAACAGTTGGATAAGATATACATTTGTACAAACCCTAACTAAAGAAAACTGCATTTACAACACAAATATGAGCTAATACAGGAAATACACTCGATAATTTGAAAGAGGATGATATCTTATTAACTTACCGCTGGAGTTGCTGGATCAGCTGCAATAGAAATGAATGTGTTCCGACATCTTTACACTCAATGTTTAGAAATATTCGCCCCTCCATGACCCAGAAGTAGGTGCATATTTCATTGACAACGGCAGTCTGTGGAAGTGTCGTGACTCTGATATATATCGAATACTCTGGCATAAACCAAGAAGGTGTAACGGAGTTAATGTATATAGTCTAGGATTCCACTTGCCATCTCACACTGTTTGATTGTGTTAATTACAATTTTATTTTATGGACATTAAACACCACACCCCTGTGAACTAGGGTCGTGCACCCCAGAGTAATAATGGCAGTTTTGCTGTGCTGTCTACCTGGTGAGTACATACACGATGGTCCCGTCATTATTTTACTTTTTTTTTTTTTTTTTTTTTTAATTTTGATTTCATGTCTGAATGATTGTTTTGTACCGTTGTGTTTGTAGCTCCCTGTTGGTTGAGCATGTTTTTGAATGGCAATGTTCTTGATTGTACTGTATGTGCATGGTCTAATTAACAATGTGGTGCTAGCTAATTTTGATTTTTTTTTTTTTTTTGTCCTGGCTGTGTGAGAACGGAATTCATGTCTGTCATGAGACTGATTGCGTGTTTTCTGCCAGGTATGCATTTTATTTACTTTGTGTTTACTTTATTACTAGAGAAAAGGCAGTTTTGCTGTGCTGTGTGCCTGAATGAACAGCAAGGTAAAGAGAGGATCGTGTTTTGGTAAGTTATTCACAACATACGAGTACAGCCGCTACAAAGGCATAGAATACCTGGATGTTGTTCTTGTCAGCTGTCTTCAACTAAGGATGCACTGGTTGGTGACTGTCGAGTGACGATTTGAGTCTCCAAACAATGTGAGTCGCGCATGCGTAAATATTGTCCGGAGACTCAGATCGTCCCTTGACACACGGTTCAAATCCTCACCTGACACACACACACACACACACACACAGGCACACACACAGTCACAGTTAGCACGACACGGCTTGGCTCATAAGTAAAGTTAGCTCAGCACCAAGTTTCACTCAGCCTAGTGTTTGTGTCTGAACCCGACCCAAACCTGAACAGCACTCCTAAATTTGTGTCCAAACTGGGCCCTTCCCGTTGGGTCCCATCGGGCTTGGTTCATGAAATGTATTACAGTTTGGAAAAATACACAAAATGTATAAATGACACATAAATACTAGTATTTACGTGTATTTGTATTAACATAAAATTGAGTGACATTGTGGTGATTTGAAGGAAATACGTTATGGAGCAGATGACAGAAATACGGCAGAGACAGGGAGGAAAGTTTACAAGTCCCAGCCGTTCCAAAAACAGACAGACTTATGTTCTTAGGAAGTCTGTTCTCTGACCGTTGTTACCAAGACCGCACTAGCCGAGTTCACAAGATCGTACTCTGCATTCTTGATATTAAGAAATGGCCACAGAGACAGAGCAGATGTGAATGACAGCCTCAGGTGTCAAGTACATCATCCAGGTACAGGCAACTTGAAAAGGCTGTCCAGAGGAGAAAGGAGGAGGTGGAAAAGAATTATAGAGGTATGTAACCTTTTATAACATAAAAAACGTTTGATGTTACTAGCTACAGCTAGCTGAATTGAAACAAAGCAAAGTGGCTAAAAATGCTACTGTAGATGATTAGGCTGGAAATATCTGCTAAGGTGTCTGGTTTACTGCTGATGAGCCGGTTTATATATGTTTATATCTGGTTTATATATGTTTATATCTGGTTTACTGCTGAGCTGGTTTATAGGCTATATGTTTCTATCTGGTTTATAAATATTTCTATCTGGTTTACTGCTGGTTGGCTGGTATATATATGTTTCTATCTAGTTTACTGCTGATTTATATATGTTTCTATCTGGTTTAATGCTGGTTTATACTGTATATGTTTCTATCTGCTTTAACTGCTGGTTGGCTGGTTTATATATGTTTATCTGGTTTACTGCTGGTTTATATATGTTTTTATCTGGTTTACTGCTGGTTTATATTTGTTTCTATCTGGTTTATTGCTGGTTTATATATGTTTCTATCTGGTTTACTGCTGGTTGGCTGGTTTATATATGTTTCTGTCTGGTTTACTGCAAGGTTATTATCGTTAACGAAAACGAACGAAATGACGAAAACTAAAATTGAAAAAACCTTTTCGTTAACTGAAATTAATAAAAACTCTAATTAAAAGAAAAAAACGATAACTAACTGAAACTGTATCGTGAGCTTACAAAACTAACTAAAACGTATAAAAATTATGGGTACAATTCCCTTCGTTTTCGTCTTTGTCAATGTCAGATTGATATGAAATGAATTTATTTGGCTCCAGCAGTTTGAGCTGGTGACACCATATGACACTCCACAGTCTGTCATGTCTGCTCACTGTGGTTTCCAGTGGTCTTCTGGTCCCCACTCTACCTGGAACATACAGACTAAAGCTGGGACACAGCAGCACAGTCCTGTCTGGGGTTTACTGTAGTGATGAGTGGGTCGGGTTTTTTTTTTTTTTTTTTTTGGCGTACCGTGTGTGTGCGCGTGAGTGACAGAGACAGAGCAGAGCTAAAGGACAGAGTCAAACAGGACTAGCATCCAGGTTAAAACTGGACAGTTTATCACCATGAAAAGGCCTTCCAAGCCCTGAACTGCACAGTTTAGAAGAGGAGAAAAGAGGAGGATGAAAACTAATCCAATTACAGAGGTATGGAACCTGTTCGAATGTTCAAAAACGTTTGATGTTACTAGCTACAGCTAGCTAAACTGAACTGAAGCAAAGTTGGCTAATAATGGAACTGGAGATGATTAAGAGATGAGAGATTTGCTAAGGTGTGGTTTACTGATGAGGAACTGGGTTATATATGTTTATAAGTGGTTTATATATGTTCCTATCTGCTTTAACTGCTGGTTAGCTGGTTTATATATGTTCCTATCTGCTTTAACTGCTGGTTAGCTGGTTTATATATGTTCCTATCTGCTTTAACTGCTGGTTGGCTGGTTTATATATGTTTCTATCTGCTTTAACTGCTGGTTAGCTGGTTTATATATGTTTCTGTCTGCTTTAACTGCTGGTTAGCTGGTTTATATATGTTTCTATCTGCTTTAACTGCTGGTTAGCTGGTTTATATATGTTTCTGTCTGCTTTAACTGCTGGTTAGCTGGTTTATATATGTTTCTGTCTGCTTTAACTGCTGGTTGGCTGGTTTATATATGTTTCTGTCTGCTTTAACTGCTGGTTAGCTGGTTTATATATGTTTCTGTCTGCTTTAACTGCTGGTTAGCTGGTTTATATATGTTTCTGTCTGCTTTAACTGCTGGTTAGCTGGTTTATATATGTTTCTATCTGCTTTAACTGCTGGTTAGCTGGTTTATATATGTTCCTATCTGCTTTAACTGCTGGTTAGCTGGTTTATATATGTTTCTGTCTGCTTTAACTGCTGGTTAGCTGGTTTATATATGTTTCTGTCTGCTTTAACTGCTGGTTAGCTGGTTTATATATGTTTCTATCTGCTTTAACTGCTGGTTAGCTGGTTTATATATGTTCCTATCTGCTTTAACTGCTGGTTAGCTGGTTTATATATGTTTCTATCTGCTTTAACTGCTGGTTAGCTGGTTTATAAGTGTTTCTATCTGCTTTAACTGCTGGTTAGCTGGTTTATATATGTTTCTATCTGCTTTAACTGCTGGTTGGCTGGTTTATATATGTTCCTATCTGCTTTAACTGCTGGTTAGCTGGTTTATATATATTCCTATCTGCTTTAACTGCTGGTTGGCTGGTTTATATATGTTTCTGTCTGCTTTAACTGCTGGTTAGCTGGTTTATATATGTTTCTATCTGCTTTAACTGCTGGTTAGCTGGTTTATATATGTTTCTATCTGCTTTAACTGCTGGTTAGCTGGTTTATATATGTTTCTATCTGCTTTAACTGCTGGTTGGCTGGTTTATTTATGTTCCTATCTGCTTTAACTGCGGGTTTGCTGGTTTATATATATTCCTATCTGCTTTAACTGCTGGTTGGCTGGTTTATATATGTTTCTGTCTGCTTTAACTGCTGGTTAGCTGGTTTATATATGTTCCTATCTGCTTTAACTGCTGGTTAGCTGGTTTATATATGTTCCTATCTGCTTTAACTGCTGGTTAGCTGGTTTATATATGTTCCTATCTGCTTTAACTGCTGGTTAGCTGGTTTATATATGTTTCTATCTGCTTTAACTGCTGGTTAGCTGGTTATATATGTTTCTATCTGCTTTAACTGCTGGCTGCTTTGTGCATCTCCTCTCATGCTTTGCACATCTTTGCATTGTTTCACGTAAGTGACGTTGTGTATGGATTGCACCCCCCCTCAACCTGCTATAGGGAATTTATACATTGTACGGTACATTGTGTCTCTGCTCAGTCCATGAGCCGCCCTAACCCGACCCCCAAATAAAGTGTTCAGGGTAACCCATATCTGCGCCTCACTAATTTCTTTGAATAGGATGATGAGGAAGATAAAATATATGAAATAACTAAAACTAATACTAAAACTAAACTAAACTAAACTAAAGCTAAGCATTCAGAAAAAAACGATAACTAATAAAAACTAACAAACCTGCTCTAAAAACTAATTAAAACTAACTGAATAAGAGAAAAAAAAGTCAAAACTAATTAAAACTAAACTATAATTAAAAATCCAAAACTATTATAACCTTGGTTTACTGCTGGTTGGCTGGTTTACATATGTTTCTATCTGGTTTAATGTTGGTTGGCTGGTTTACATATGTTTCTATCTGGTTTAATGCTGGTTGGCTGGTTTATATATGTTTCTATCTGGTTTACTATTTGTGTGCACATACACATCCATGCATATAATACATAAGCTATTGTAAATGTAATATCTACCCAACGTAGTGATGTACAACCTCTGTTCTTTCTTTTTTTTCTCCTCCCTCTTGCCTCAACTTTGTCTCCATTTTCTGTATCTTTTTTTTTTTTTTTTTTTTTTTTTGCAAACTCAAAGCCCTCAGTAAATTGTCCTGTATGTCATAAAACTTCAAAAACATCTGCAGAGATGCACCAGTGTGTCTGAAGTGCAAGATGTTTGTAATGGTCCTGCAACTAGAAAAACCACATGCAACACCTACGCTGACTTCTTTAGACCGTGTCTCTGCTTTTGACCAACCACCAAAGTGTGTTTACTCAGAAAAGACCCCACTGTGGGTATAACAGGATACAGTGAGGGGGAGGAGCTGCTAACAGCCTCTGCAGACCCAGTCTGACCAGTTTTTTTCCTGATAGTTTCAGTTTATTTTTGGTAATACAAACATATTTACCTGCAGTATTAAAAGTCTTACATTAGTTACTTTGTCTTCTCTTTTTAAGTAGATAATTGATTCATTAATGCGTAACATTTGATCCTTGACTTTGATAGATTTAATCTGCCTGTCAGTTTAGAAATACCAGCTCAAATTAACACCACAGGTCTTTTACAGTCGATCTATGAAGAATGAGACTGTGATGAAAAGACAGTGACACAGACCAATTTTAACAGTGTCTGCAAATATTCCATCAGGCTTGAAAACATCCATGTAGTGAATAAAATATTTCAATGTGTCATTTATAGCAGAGTGTACTGCTATGTAAAGTGCCTGTAAATGTGTTGTTTCCTAAGACAAAGTGAGAAAGCAAAGACCCTTTTACATTCACACGTCATATTGAAAGCCAAACCACAACAATGGTTAACTTTCCATCCATCATTTGTGTGTGTGTGTGTGTGTGTGTGTGTATATGTTTGCATATACCACGTACAAGCTGTGGTAGAGATGAGGACATAAGCTATATTTATCACAACACTTTAGTCATTACAGCATGACTTCCTCTGACATTTTTAATCATGCATGTTTGTGCATTTATTATTTAGTTTATTGTTTTTCTCCCACTTCACTTGTTCCTGCTTTCAGATCAGTTGATACAGAAATTAGTTAAATACATTTTGTACTAATGCTTTATTGCAGGGGTATCCAATCCTGGTCCTCAAGAGCTACTATCCTGCATGTGTTAGATGTATTCCTCTTCCAACACACCTGATTCAAATGCTAAGCCTATCATCAAGCTCTGCAGAAGGCTGATAATGGTGTAAGGGCTTCTAGGTGTGCTGGAAGAGGGAAATATCTAAAACATGCAGGATACCAGCACTGGAGGACCAGGATTTGTATACCCCTGATCTAAAACATCCAGGATAGTAGCTCTTGAGGACCAGGATTGGACACCCCTGCTTTATTGTATACTTTGCTGCTTTGTTTTACATCCACCTGAGTAGAACTAGAGCGATATTAGACAGTGAGGTTGTCTTATCACACTGTTGTGGTTCAGGCCTGTTGTGACTGACAGGTCTATGTGGTTGAGTCACCACTGATTGTCTTCAGGTTCTAAGGCATCCTCTATCATACTCTCTCTCATAAAAATATCAGCATGTATACTTGAAATGATAGAAAATGGTACAAGTTAAAGAGGAAGAAAAATCTTTATCATTTGTCCATATACATGCAACACACACCGACACTGACCCTCTACTTTCAACCCATTACCAGCTGAACAGGCAGGAACACAACATACATTGCAGACTGGAGCAGTGGGCTGCCATGACAGGCACCTAGGGAGCAAATGGGGTGGGGGTAGGGGTAAAGTGTATCACTCAAGGGCACATCAGCCAACAATTTCTCTGCCAGTCCAGAGAATGGGCTCTATGCACAGCCCCACTACTTCCTGAACTTAAGGCAGCTCCTACATTTCCTGTCTTTCATTATTGGACACACTGATTAATCCAGGTTTGCCTGACCACAGTAGTCACAACAAGAAGTAGGAGGCACACCTGGGTTAATGAGTGTGTCCGATAATGAAAGACAGGAAATAAAGGAGCTGCCTTAAACTCAGGAAGGGGCTGTGCATAGAGTCCATTCTCTGGACTGGCAGAGAAATAGTTGGCTGATGTGCCCTTGAGTGATGCACTTTACCACCATACCCCCATCCACCCCACCCCCCACCCCCCATCCATTTGCTCCCTAGGTGCCTGTCATGGCAGCCCACTGCTCCTAGTCTGCAGTGTGTGTAGTGGAACTGTGCATAGAGTCCACTGAACCCGTAATCCTCCACAAACTGCTTCTCCAACAGTGTACTACAAATTCTCTTGAGCATGAAGTTCAAGTCGGAGTAAAGCATAAATAAATGTGTGCTCAGTGTTTGTCACAACAAAAGAAATGTAAACATAGCCAAATATAGAGTCTTGGCCAAAATCTGTCATCTTTTTTTTTTTTTTTTGGCCATTAAAATACCCATAAAGCTAATGAAATCTCTACAAAGTCAACAATATGTTCTATAAACCATAGAATAGAGTCATTATAACGAGGTTTAGGTCATTTTCCTACAAAAACAAGCAAGATCTATTTCACTGTCAATGTCACACAATCATGTTCCTTAACAGAAGAATCCAAATTACTTGTATAATGATTATCAGGTGTGATTGTGGTTCAATTGGTGATGGTGAGTCTGAGGACACATTTGTGTGATTCTGTTGAATGCACAAGGCCTATCCTGATCAGTAACTAAATATTATAAAGATAGATGAAGCAGACCATCCACTAGTACTGCTGCTGCTGTGAATAGAGGAAGCATATATTTTAGCCTCCTAAAAAATTTAACTGGTGTATTGTTTTGATGCTCAGCCCTGGAATGAACTGGCGAAATGTTCAGGGTATACCCTCCAGCACCCCTGCGACTCTCCTGAGGACAAAGGGGTTCAGAAGATGAGTGACTGAATGTTTTAATGTGTACTGTATTTGGTGCATGCTTAAGCAATCAGAGAGTTCTTTTAGATGAAAGTGAGGCTGTTATGTCATGGTTAGTAAAGTCACCTGAATCCAATAACAAAAGCAGTATTTTTACCCATTAGAACATGAGAGTTGGAGTTCTGCTTCTCTGGGGCCATGCCACATTGGGTCAAAGGTCAAGTGTCTCTGAAGAGGGAAATACCATTACTGCATTTATGTGACTTGTGAAACCGCTGTTGCATAAACAATTTACATTCATAAAACTGATAACTAATCTAATGTCATGTATTAGCCTAAATATCTCATATCATGTGCAATGTTTAGTGTTTAAAATCTAAGTGACATTTGTGTCCTATTCCTGTCTTTGCACAAAAACTTGCACTTCAGTGTGTAACAGGCAACACTGAACAATGACAATGTGACATAAAGATATTTGACTTGTTTCTGCATTTACTAAAATAAAATCAGTTTATATCAGATGAAAAGTGCATGAAAAATAGTAAGCAGTTGTTGTTAAGTGTTGATATGTAGTGTAGCTCATTCACATCAAGATCAAATCAAACGTGCCCACCCTCAATGTCAGTTGTAGAAACCCACCATGAAACATGAAAACAAAACTTTAGCTTTGGTTTTGTTTCCTGTGATTTGGTTGGAAAAAGGGTTGACATCTTTTCCACTGAGGTCATAGGAGACATGCGCAGAGGCCAGTCAGATCACTCTGAAACCCCTCCCTTTTGATATGATTATATTAAGGCGAGTCATGTTATAGCACGGTTTACATCAAGCTCCGTCTAAAGTGAAATGCCAAGAAAATGCTGCTCATACTGTGTTTGCTGCTTTTTCTCACAGCTGGACGTAAGTATATAAAGAATCTGCTTTCCTAAATATTTATTTCAAGAATGTGGTCATGTTTCTGCAAAGTGTGAATTTGTTAGTGTGTACTTCTTTTAACCTATTTTGCAGGATGCACACATGATCGTAATTTTGAGATAAAGACTCTTGATGTTGGAGAAACTGTAAATCTGACATGTCCTCGACAAACAACCTGGTACTCAGCAAGTGTATTTTGGATCAGGCTTTTTCCAGGAAATTTGCCTGAATTTTTGGGGGGAACATATTCATTTGATTATAATGCTGTTAATAAGACTCCTCGCATCACAACAAAACAAGAGCCAGGAGCGTTTGTCTTGGAAATTAAAGAGGCAGATCTTGGTGATTCTGGATTTTACTACTGTATTAAAACAGACCCACTTCAACTGACATTTTTGACTGGAACATTTCTGAGGATTAAAGGTAAAGCAAACAGAGATTTCACTGTTTTTTGGTTTTTTGTGGGGGGGGGGGGGGTCAATAATTTTTTTAAGTTACATGTTTTCCTTTGCTTTCCTCAGGACCAGAACCAGATATCACTGTTGTCACTAAAGACTTTCCATCTGATCCGATTCAACCAGGATCCTCTGTGACTCTCCAGTGTTCAGTCCTCACTGACTATAAGAAGTGTTCAGGAGAACATGGTATTTTCTGGTTCAAAGATGGATTAAATGAATCGAATCCCAGTTACCTTTATACTCAAAGAAACAGTGATGGTGAATGTGTGTGGAGTCTTGAAGCTCATGGTTCACAAACTTGTTACTACACCTTCTCCGACTTCACCTCCTCTGATGCTGGGACTTATTACTGTGCTGTGGCTGCATGTGGAAAGATAATCATTGGAAATGGAACGAAACTGGACATTGAAGGTATTTCCACCATATTTTCATGTAATAGTGAAGACATACAGTACTGTGGAAAAGCCCTAGGCCAACTTTAGGGTTGTTGGTTTAGTAAAATTACAATGACCTCATGTATACATTTTTTAGTCTCTGTATTAAGAAATCTGGGTATATGTGAAGTATGTACAGCAGGAAAAATAAATGTTTTAGTAAAAAAAACAACTTCTATAAGCCAAAGTGGTAGTATTTAGTGCAGTGTTTTTCAACCTTGGGGTCGGGATCCCATGTGGGGTCACCTGAAATTTCTAGTAATTGATAAAAATAAAAACTTACTAAAAAAAAAAATACATGGTGAGTTGAGAGAGACAATCACAATACATAAAAGACATGACAAACTCTGAAGCTGAAACTGAAGCACTGTGGTTCTGTTTATATTTCAAATGTACATTGTGGTCGGTTTAAGATGCTGCAGCTCTTTCATAAATCATAGTTTGAGTTACTGTCTTTTCAGTATTAATTTGCAGCCTTGTAAATCCAAGCTGGACTGACTACATATCCTGACCAAGGAAAATCAAATTCTCAGTTTATGCAGTAATGTCAACCTGGCTTTTCTGCCTCCGTCCACAATAATACACATTATATAGACTAAATGTCATCTAAAATTAACATTTATTTGCAACATAGTATAGCAAACTATTACATGAACAAAAACAAATTAATTTTAGCAACAAAAAAAAAGTCTCCGTTTTGAATGTCTAGGGCCGCCAAAAATTTGTGATGTTAAAATGGGGTTATGAGCCAAAAAGGGTTGAGAAACAGTGCTTTAGTGGTACCTCCCTTTACATGTAATTCTATAATTCTTTTAGAGATTATTGCATTAATTTTCTGATGTTTTATACCAGGTTTCCTTCAACATATGTCAGATGTTTCTAAATGTTCCTGGTGCTTCATGTCATGGGGTCAGAGGTCACAATAAATAGTCACTTTAATGTTTAGGACCCATTTAGTTCAGTTTTCTGTGTGTCTTAAGGTTGTGCACATATTTCCTGTATTGTAATGTTGTATCTGAAGAAATAAGAATGAGAAATAAATATGTATCAACCACAGAACCAACTAAACTAAAGGTGACCTAAGACTTTTGCACAGTAGAATCTATGTGTGTTCTAGAGTAGGAACCTTTTGTTACATAAAGTGTGCAACAAAAAGGTGTTATATAAAATCAAACATATATTTAATTAGAAAAAAAATACTAATCTTCATTGATTGTTTTATTCTTTTTCACATCTTTTATTTGTGTAGTGAACATGTCGGAGTTGCAGAAGGCCAGTACAGTCATCATTCTGCTGAGTGCTGCTTTGGCTATAAGTCTGGTTCTTATAGCCTTCCTTATTTATTTACTCAAGAAAAGATCTCATGATTGCAATAAAGGTACCAGAAGTTTCTCATTAATCAGTCTTTAAAACTACACTTGGTTAAAGCTTACTAAAATCAATAATAACGCCCTTCCAAAATCAAATTTACAGCTTCAGTTACTCAGAAAATGAATGTTGCAACGTGGTGCAGCAGTGGTGATCAGCAAAGCCTACAGGTAAAGTCTACACTAAAGATGTACAGATGATGTTATTTGCATTTTTGTCCTCATTTTATTTAATGTTTTTCCACAGAGACATCAGGATTCAGCGATTTATTCTGCAGTGAAGTTTACCAAGAGAAAAGCCTACGCAGCAGAAGAAGATGAGACGATTTACACTGATGTTAGGACTTTTCAAATAGATTAACAGTCTGAGTTACATTCTCGTATTAAATCTAAATGTTGGTTAGTTTTTGTTTTTGTTTTTGTTTTTTTGGCAAAACATTATATTTCATGTTATGTATCTTTTAATATTTTCAGTAAACTCAGAAATGTATCTTCATCTGTTTGAAATGACTCTTTTCTACCGTTAACAATTTGCTTTTTCATATTAGAAAATGGCATGGACCACTAACAAGTAATATCTAAATTTACAAGATTAGTGGCTACTGATGGATGCGAGATAATGTGAAACCTTCGTAGTTGAAAAGTAGACACAGGAAATCGTTGTTGGTGTTACAGTGTCCACTCTGATGGTTTTCTGTCTGCCTCTCATACATACGAGGGCTGTTCAATAAGTTCATGGCCTCACCCAGAAATACTGGTTGTTATAATACAGGATGTTACATTCTTTCGTGATGGGATAGTGATGCTTGAACATCGATGGACCAAGTGCATTGTTGTAAATGGAGATTATGTTGAAAAATAAAATATAAGTTATCAGTCTGTGTTGTTCTGTTCTGGGTGAGGCCATGAACTTATTGAACAGCCCTCGTATGTTAAGGATAAAATAAAGGAAAAATGGCTAAACACAGGGTTTAAAAGTGCTTGTAACGTCTTGATTGTTTTTATCTTCATGTCTTCTATTTTTACCCAGCTCCTCAAAGGGGAGATAAGGGGTATTGCTTTTGGTTCAGTTTGTTTGTTTGTTTAATACTTTAGCAGCAAAACTATTAGTTGAATTCATGCCAGATTGGGTTTATAGATTGCCTGTGACCTAGAATAGATGTGAATACATTTTGGGAAAAGTAGGTCTTCTTTCTGAAGGGTTGTCATGTGTCCATTCACACTGGCTTTTGTCATGGAAATAAGTTACAATAAATGAAACTGATGAAAATCTCAAACACATTATGTTCATTACTCTGAGTTTTGGCACATAATTAAGAATTTTGACAAACAGAACAACAAACAAAAGTTAATGCCGTCTAATACAAAATGTGCAGTCGATGTGTCCTAGAGTGTGAATCCTTAAAATGAAACTCATAGTCTCATAAAGTTCTCAGGACACTGGCTTCACATATCCACAATAGCATGAAACTTCATCAGGTTATGAACTGTATAATTTAGTCTTTTGACTTGGAGGGGAGAGCTGCAGAGGGAGGATATTTGTTTTTTGTTTTTTTTTTCTCCTTTATAGATCTTTTTATTCCTTAATTACCACTCCTGAAGCTTTATATAGTAAGTTGTTGTAACTTCAGTGTACGTCATTCAATCTGCTGCATTTCTTCTGTTTGTAATGAGTCCAAACTTTCACACATTTACATAAAAATATTAATGTGTACTAGTCATACCTATAGCTCCACTTACTAGTAGCAGAAAATCAACCTCATATCATGCCTTGTAAATACCAGGTGTTCTCTAGCACTGCCTAGTGGACAAAGGTGGCGTTATTTAAGGTCTTTGTGGAACATGTGAAACAAGGCCAGTCCTGAAGATGATTTTGTGGCTGACAGAGCACAGAAAGCAAACTAGAGACTATTGGTTTCTCATGGTTCCCCACAACTACAGACGAAAGCATAAACTTCAAACATTTTGGACATGACACAGACATTTAAGTCCCAAAGTTTGTATGTTTATCTGGAGAAAAAAAGCAAAGCAACATGTAAAAATATTGCTGATAGTTCAGACCATTTGTTCATATTTGCTGGAATTATGACTTAATTATATGACCAAATGAAACAATTCATGAACATTTATTTGATTGATTGTAGAAAAAAAAAACCTCTAATAGAAAATCCTTTAAGAGGCTACTTTTGAGGTAAGTGATTTCACTGATTCAATAAACTTTGCACAGGGTATAAGAAAGAACATTTTCCTCCTTCTTGTGTTATGACCTCTACATGACCTTTCTCGATCAGGTTTAAAAGAAAATATTGGAGGTTACATTTTACATCATTATATTACATGACATCTCAATACACTTCCCCTCATGGCGTTCCAAATATATTGTATTTATATGAATGTACACACAATAGGTCACAGCAGCCTTGACCTTTGGCCACCATAAACCAAAGATAACATTTTTTAGATCAAATTTGAAGACATTCTGTTTGTTCCTAGACTGTCCCTGAGTTATTGTTTAGAAATCAGCAACAAATCTCATGGAGATGCACTGTGGATCATGCTCTTATGCATATTTAGATCGATATCTCGGACAATTTGAACATTGATGCCCTACTGAGGATCTTTACCAGCTCTAATCCAAAGGAAAATGGTCACATTTGACACATTGTGGTGCTGACATGAAGTTTTAGCAAGTTTGTTTTTCTTCTTGCTTTCCATTGTTGACTTATACATACTTTATGGAAAAGTCAAAACAACATTTGGGTTGAGTTCTGTTTGCTCCATACTAGCCTAGAAAAACATTAACTGTTCCATCCATTCATTTTCCAAACCACTTAGTCCTCATCAGGGTCACAGGGCTTGCCAGGCCTTATTGTGTCCACCAATGGGTGAAGGCAGGGTAGAACCTATGGGTGATTTAGACTGACCAATTAACCAATAGGTGCATGTGTTTGGATGGTGGGAGGAAGATGGAGTACCAGGAGAGATCCTACACAGATATGGGGAGAGCATGCAGACTTGCAAACTCTACACAGGAAGGCCCAGGGCTGGAATAGAATACAGAACCTGCATCATAATGTAGCCCAAATGCAAAAAAAAAAAAATGTCCAAAAAGTTGTTTGAGATTATAATTCATTGTTGCTACGGCATTCAGGACCATGGACAGCGTGCAAGCACCGGCAGGTCATAATTAATCAATGCTGAATACATTTGTGGGGTTGTATTTCTTCACATTTGACCACCTAGCAAAGCTGTTTACCCAGGGTACACCTTACTATAGACGTAAGCAGGATACAAAATCAGTGTGATGTACAAAGGAAACCCTCTTCAGTTTTTAGCTCATCTCAAAAGCCTGACCACATGACAGCTTAACTTTCCATTCATCTCTTGCATCAGTTGCAAGCTGTGCACGTAAAGCCAAAAACAGAGGGTGCAAATTGGTAAATGAAAGGAGGAACAAGAAAACATCTGCACACCAGTGTAACTTCCATGCAAAAATATATTCTAATTATCATACGAATTATATAGGGAATCCCTGTATAAAGGTTAAGTAAGTAATAAGATAATAAGTTTAGAAAAAGTAAAGTCCTCATGTACAGGATAGAGATACAAATATATGTATGAAATGTGAGACAATTAATATAAAGAAAGGAATAGACCCAATATTTAGTGGACAATCAGGTTACAAAGCCATCATTTCAACTATGTATACAAAATATATAGGGCATCCTTCTGTAGAAGTTAAGTGTCCAAAAAGCCAAATTTAAATATCACTATTCTTTAAGCTTGTGATAAAAGATCCTAATTGTTAATGCTGAAAATCTGTTTTTTCTTTATTCTGTGCTCTGAAAGTGAAACCATGTCAAATGATCAGAGTGCATTCTTACACAATACAATACAATACAACAAAGCCACATGCAAAACAGGACAAGTATACCATGGCAGGAAATGCACCACACGACATTAACCAGTCAGATGTTTTTGTCGATGTGACCTTTAACAACCACATCATCTCCTGTGTTCACTGAAATGGTAACAAGTTTTCTCAAAATAACATCATCAAGATGATTCTCTTGTGTGTTGCACTGCTTCTCTCTTCATTGAGGTGGTGAGTACTAAATAATGCTTAAATATTTACTTGTAACTATAAATTTTTCTCTATCAAACACTTTAATGGACTGATTTTTTCATGTTCATACTCTGATTCCAGTGATGACTGAACAGCTCGGTGAACCTGAAGTGTTTAGATGTGTTTTACCAAATAATGCGTTCAGTCTTCCAAAAGTCCACTGGTTCAAGCAGACTGTTGGGAATACTCTGATATTTATTGTAGGAATGGAGAAAAACTTAAACCCCTGTTAGGCCCGGAGATTTGTGAGTCCAGAGTGGCTGTACATCTTAATGAGACATTTAGCATTTTAACGAATTTGAGCACAAATGCAGAAGACGACGGAATGTATCACTGTGAAATACTCCTAGATTATGTCATGAATACATGCAGTGGGACCTATTTATCATTGAAGGGTACGTGTGGAACAGTCAATACAGTACGTAATAAATCTTGAAAACTGCATTTGATGTCATCCAGAATCTCATTTTACTTACAGAACACTTTCAGCTGAAGTTGATGATTTTCAAGTATCAACGTATTCAACACCCTTTTGATTTTTTTTAATAGGGAAAACAGCATCAGACTACACTGTTGTGCAGCGGCCGACAGTATCTGATCCATTACGTCCAGGAGACTCCATGTCTCTCCAGTGTTCAGTTCTGTCTGACTCTGACAATAAGACGTGTCCAGGAGATCACAGTGTTTACTGGGTCAGAGTCGGATCGCATGAATCTGATCCAGGCATCATTTACACTGAAGGAAACAGACAAGATGGATGTAACGATGACACTCAGTCCTCTCCAAAGAGCTGCCTTCACCACTTTTCTAAAACCATCCACTCATCTGATGCTGGGACTTCCTACTATTACTGTGCTGTGGATACATGTGGACGCATATTATTTGAAAAAAGGACAAGAATGCAAATTGGTATGTTTTTGGGAAGTTACACAAAGAATTTTAACACCATGGCTGATACTTTTCTTTTCTTTAACAAGTTCTGATGATGTTGTTCTTTGTTGTTTAGAGGAAAGAGTAAATTCTGGACTCATCATAGTGGTGATGTCAATAATCTTGGCCATTTCTGTGATTGGAAACATTGTTTTTTATCTGTTTCATCAAAGCAGTACGTAAAAAATATAAAGGTGAGTGTTGCAGAATCATTTTATGCACCATACTCAATACTTTTGTGACTCATCTCTTCATTATCAGTTAAAGTATCTCACAGCTTTTACTGGAATTTTAGAAGTGCTGCAGATATTTTTCCCATGTATGACTACTCAATTTCATTTTATATTCTGCTTTGGATTGTTATCACTAAGAGACCTCTCCAAATAATTACTTTTTCTTATGCATTTTCTAAAAATGCATAATTAATGACAATAAATAAATAAATAAATAATGTTGCTGTTTTCATTCATCAGGATTTGACAGTATCTCTTTGCATGAAAAACATGACAATTCCAGTCACCCAGAGCCTGATTGTGTAAGTATTTAATATTTCCCAACAATACCATATAGGCAATCCTCAAAATCATGTATAAATGAGAATAATGGACATTCTATTTGTGCCACAGGTTGAAGATGAAGATCAGATGAACTATACTGGGTTAGATTTCTCTGCAAAACACCCTACAAGAGGAAGAACAAAGGAAGAACTTCATGAAGAAAGTTTTTATTCTCAGGTCACAATCCAACACTGATTTCCCAAAGGCACATCTATTGACGAAGGCAAATTTACTGTTTATGACTATAATCTGGAAGCCATTCTTGAGCAGAAAAAAACATAAAATACATTTCTAACATTGACCATGTTGTCCACTCTTTTATTCAGTATCAGAAGGAAAGTACATTTACTCAAGTATTGCACAAATTTCAGGTACTTTCCATCTTATGCAAGTTGATATTTATACTCTACTATGAAACATTCCATTACATTTATCCGACAGATTTAGCTTAGTCGATCATTATGAACAATTTCTTTTATTTATTTTCATATTAACTTATGTTACTCCAAATGCTCCTTTTTTTACTCTTGGGGTTTTTTTTTCTGCTGATTTTGTAGCATCTTCCTAAATGACAAACACCCAGATTTCAGGTTATGACAACACATCTCTTTCTTCTTCCTCCATTCAGTGGTTGTGGTGTTCATTACCTCCGCCAAGGAGGTTATGTTTTTGCCAGGGTTTGTTTGTTTGTTTGTTTGTTTGTTTGTTTGTTTGTTTGTTTGTCTGTTTGTTTGTCTGTCCGTTAGTGTGCAACATAACTCAAAAAGTTACAGACACATTTGGATGAAATTTTCAGGGTTTGTTGGAAATGGGATAAGGAAGAAATGATTAAATTTTGGTGGTGATCGGGGGTGGGGGGGCCCACGGGGGGGGGGCACTGATCAGCCTTGGCGGAGGTCTGCGCTCTCCGAGTGCTTCTAGTTTCTTTATGCATCAATAAATTTCTCCAAACAAACAATTAGTTTTGTGGGAGTCTGTTTTTAAGGACTTAGCTGATTTCCTCAGATTTCAACATCATGCAAGCAAGGAAAAATATGCAGTGTGTTCTGTCAACAGCACAATAAATGGATTTTTTTTATGATTCTGTACTATAACCATAGGTGGTAACTTTATGTAGAAGTTCAGAATTTTACTCTTTATTATTTGTAGATTATATTTATTTATGGGCATTGCTATACTTAAACAAAATGCTATCGAAGAAATGGACAGTATGCAGGACTTGCCTGGTTAAGTCTGTAAGAAACAACATGAATACAGGCATAAAGACCAATAATATAATAAATATAAATGAAATAATTAAATGTCTGAACATCATAATCAGTATATCACTATATTTATTTACACTAACATTTATTTGCATTACACACTAATTCTTTTTTTTGTTTGTTTGTTTTACTGTTTTGCAAACTAAGACATTACTAGAATTTTTTTGCATTTTACATATTATAAAAAAAAAAACAGAGTTCCAACATCAACACAAAAATCTTTGTTTAAATAAAGCACACAATGTAAATTAAAAAAAAAACTTCTAATCAAAAAGTTACCCATAAAGAACAATATTTTTTCTTTTAGTACTATAGAATGTGTAAAAATCACATTAATAAATCTGCTCCAGTTTTTGGTTTATTGTGTCTATTGCAGTTGTTTAAAAAAACATGTTAGAATATACATATTGCATGTTTCTTGGAGATGGAAAACACTTCACCCACTCAAGCCTGAATACACACAGTCCTGTGGAAACTCGCTTGTAATGTTCGATCTTTTTGCTCGTCTTGAGGGGAAATCCAATGTGGCGTAGTTCACCGCAGCAGCATGATTTTCACCCTGTTAACGATGATAATGTTAAATGTAGAAGATATCGCATCATACAGTATTTAATTACCATGGCAATGTACTGTACAATCCAATCCAATGTACTATTACCGTATAATGTCCATGACTGTCCACTGTTGTGTCTTCAAGGCCCATGGGATTGGAAGCAGCTATATCTCCTACTAATAGGATAATATTAATGAATATTGATCATTTTGTAATTTCCCATCTATCTATCTATCTATCTATCTATCTATCTATCTATCTATCTATCTATCTATCTATCTATCTATCTATCTATCTATCTATCTATCTATCTATCTATCTATCTATCTATCTATCTATCTTTAGTTGGAAGTCACAGAACCATACCTTCACCTTTTACAGCACAGGTGTCAAACATGCAGCCCGGGGGCCAAATCTGGCCCGCCAAAGGGTCCAGTCTGGCCCTTGGGATTAATTTGTGAAATGCAAAAATTACACTAAGATGTGAACAATCCTTTTAGTTCAGGCTCCACATTCAGACCAGTTTAATCTCAAGTGGGTCAGACCAGGAAATACTATCATAATAATCTATAAATACCCAAAATTCCAAATTTTTCTCTTTGTAAATGTAAATGTTTTCATGTATTTACACTAAAAGTATAATATTGCAAAAATATCTGAATAACCTGAACAAATATGAAAAATCTGAAATGTCTTAAGAGAAGTAAATACAATTTTAATAATATTCCACCTGTTACTATATGTTTTGTGTATTTGTAAATCCACTGTGATTTGTAAGTTATAATGTACATGTGTAAATGATAAACTGAGGCAGAATATTGTTAAAATTACACATTTTTTCAGTTTGTTCATATTATTCAAATTGTTTGAAAGGATAGTTTGTAGTTGCAGACATTTTCATAATGTAATTTTACTTTTTTCACTCTAAAACTTAGAGAAAAGTTTGGAGTTAACATTATTTATATATTACTATGTTATTATTTTACTGGTTCGGCCTGCTTCAGATCAAATTTAGCTGAATGTGGCCCCCTGAACTAAAATGAGTTTGACACCCCTGTTTTACAGGATTTCAACTCATTATTGTGTATTAAAAAAAAAAAAAAAAAAAAAGAAAAACAGGAAAATGACATGTAGCCCAACAGAAAATGCAGAAACTTGAAGCTGTTAAAGGTATATTTTCAGATCAAATATGAAAAAATAAACAATTCACAACAGTATGATTATGTTACAAATACTGATATCACTATAAAACCTGGTGCACATACCTTTACGGTGTTGACAAATGTGATTCCTGCGTAGGATTAGAGCGATAATCACAGTGACACAGCAGCCCACCAGTAAACCCAGTGCAACAAAAACTGGACACAGTCTGAGTTCTGGAATCACAAAAAAAATAAATAAATAAAATAAAAAAATAAATCCCAAAAACAAAGTCATGTTTAGTTTTAACTGAATTTGTAAATACAGTAAAAATAGTAGTTATACAGTAGTTTTAAAGTTGTCTTCAATGAAACACTCTGTTAGCATGTTACTGAGGTTTGCCAGAGGCTGGAAGTGAAGTACAAATGTGTTCTTTAGTATGACTTTCATATGATAATTTAATTTTCTTAAAACCTTTCAGTTTTACTCTATATTTTAACTCAAATATCTGTACTTTCTACTCTGTATAGTTTCAAAACAGACTTTTATTTTAGTTTTAATGCATTTGGGGGAAATTATTCATTATTTGTTGTTACATTTTTGTGCACCTTTAAACCTAAATGGATGAAATAGTAATGGATAGAAAACAAGAACACATGGAGTATCATCAATGCAAATCACATAAGACAAACATCAGGAAAAAAAAAACACCTTAAAGAAAATGAAACCTGAAGAATGACTAGACCATAATTTTTCAGATAGTGTGTGTTTGGAAACACAATATATGGATTGTATTCATAATTTCCAGGATATTTTTTGTTAAATACTCTGCACATTATATTATATGACCTGAAGTTCAGCTAGCTTTACATGTGTAGTGTTCATTTGTTTGAGGACAACTATGTAGCATAGATTGTTGCCACAGACCTATAGATTAATAAACAGTCGACATATCCCTTAACCCGAAAAGACCCAAATATACGTCACTGACCAAAACCATCAACTGAACTAAACTGTTTATTAACTTTAGATCCACTAATCCTATCAATACATGTAAATAATTGGTGTAAAATACAGTTCTTCATCTTTTCATGGTCATCAGATATGACCCATTTGGACGCTCAGAGGCTCCGTAGTTACTGTGGAAACACCGTCATCTTCTACAACATTGATTCACCAGTAAAACCCATGGAGTTGGATCAGTGACAGTGGATAGACACACTGGGTTTATGTTATGCCAGAATAGAATAGAATAGAATAGAATAGAATAGAATGTATTTATTGTCATTGTACTGCAATCCTCTTTAGGTGCCATAAAGGTATAAATAATGTATATAAAAGAGTATAAAAACTAAAAATATAAAAGAAATACCTTGGACGTTAATTTTAAAGTTAAGTTAATGAGAGATTGGACTGAAAAAGACACTTTTTCTTCAGTCTTTTCTGTTTCTGATATAATAACCCTCAACTGTAATCTGAGCTTTTATGAACATCTACATGATCAGTGAATTAAGTGTAGGAAAATATCTGATTTTTACTGAAAAAGTGCAAAAATAAAGGTGATAATATTATGATAAATGGTGATAAATCACTTAAGAAAGGTTAAATACAGAGGAAAATTAATTTGGGAACTGACACTAAAATAGCACTGGGTCTTTATGTGTTAAAGGAGACGAGACACTGAATTTTGTACTTCTGCTATTTCTTACACAAGTATCTGTGCTTCTGCTTTGGTAAATCTGTGAATCTGTGAAATTGTGTCGCAGAGAGGCAGGAAGACACAGAACAAAGAGACAAAGAGTTGAAGAGGCAGTTGAGCCACGCCTATGACAGGACAGTATAACCTGTACATCTGTGTTTCCTGTGAGTCCACCTCATGCACCTTATAAACTGTAGAAACATTTGTGGTTACTAACCTTTGTGGCTTGTGACCCTTTAGAATAACACAACATTCGCTCACCAATCCCTCATCAAAGGTGAAGTGTTTCAGTGAACTTTGAACACAGCTAGTAAATAGTGAGTTTAGTTATTTACTCTTGAGGCTGAAGGACTAAATGCTCTTATTCCTACTATAGAAAAACTCCTAAACACCACCTCAAAGTACTGATCACAGGGCACTTAGACGGCACGAGTATAAAATAAGACTTTAACCCATAAAAACCCAAACATCTAAAATCATTCACTGATATAAAATGTTTAATACTTGTTGATCCATTTATTCTATTAATAATGGAAATAATTCATGTAAAATACAGTTCGTCATCTTTTCATGGTCATCAGATATGACCCATTTGAACGTTCAGAGGCTGTGTAGTTACCGTGGAAACACCGCTATCTTCTACAACATTGATTCACCAGTAAAACCCATGGAGTTGGATCAATTACAGCAGATGGAGACACTTGTTTTATGTTCAATTAATGATATATTTTGCAGATAAAATGAAACTTTTTCTTTAGTTTTCTCTGTTTTGGATATTATAACCCTCAACTTTAATCTGAGCTTTAATGAATGCCTACATCAGTGTTTTTCAACCTTGGGGTCACCTGGAATTCAAATAGGGTTGCCTGAAATTTCTAGTAATTGATAAAAATAAAGAATAAAAAAATTACTAATAGAAATATTTTTTACTGATTCAATAGATATTTAATTATAATTAAAACACCACACACTTTTCCTAATTAAAATCAAAATGCAGGATATAATATCTGAATGGGCATATCTTGAGTGACCTGATCATGTGACCACGTGCTCATAGTTTGAGTTCTTGTTTGTTCAGTATTAATTGTCAGCCTTGTAAATCCAAGCTGGACTGACTGTACATATCCTGACCAAGGAAAATAAAATTCTCACTTTGTGCAGTAATCTACACCTGGCTTTTCTGCCTCCATCCAGAATAATATACATTATATAGACTAAATGTCGTCTAAAATTAACATTTATTTGCAACATAGCAAACTATTACATGATCAAAAAATGGTTTTGAATGTCTGGGGTCGCCAGAAATTTGTGATGTTAAAATGGGGTCATGAGCCAAAAAAGGTTGGGAACCACTGGTCTACATAATCAGTACCTTAAATATAAAAAAATTGCCTGATTTTCACTTGGAAATGGAAAATACAGAGCATAATTTTAGAGTGAATGGTAATAAAATCACTTAAGAAAAAAAAAAAAAGAAAGAAAAATGTATTTGGGACCGGCCACAAAAGTCACATTGGGTCTTTATGGGTTAAGTTAACATACCTGTTTTTATTTCAGTTCCTCCACCAAACAGGATCTGTCCACATGTGGCCACAGCACAGTAGTAAGTCCCAGATTCAGACGAGTTCTTTATGGTTTTAGACAGACGGTAGACACACTTCCTTTTGTCTTGTTCTATACTCGTGTTCTTGTGAGTGTAAATGATTCCTTGTCTGTTTTCTCCTGATCCGGCTCTGAACCAGTGTACGTTGTGTTCACCTGGACACTGGATTGGTTTTCCTTTATTGTCAGATAGAAGTGAACACTGGAGAGTCACTGATTCTCCCAACTCCACTGAAAGTGTCGCCGGATGCTGTTTCACATGGACAGACATCTGATTTCTTTGATCTATGTGACAGGCAAGAATATGTTAAAGAATTGATATTTTTACAAAATACTTTTAAAGTTAGAAATTGCTGAAAAAGGTATAGACGTAAGAATTACCGTTTACAGTCAGAATGGTGCCATTAATAAAACATATTTCATATGTTGATCCTGCTTGACAGTAGTATGTTGCTTCATCTTCTTTCCTCACATTTGCAATGTTTAGAGAGAACACTGTGTCCACTTTTGTAGCACTGAATCTTGAGTCTTTAAATTGTCCCTGAAATCTTACATTCTCAAAAGTTCCCATTGCAACTGTTTGGACCAAATATCCAAACCTCAGCTTATACCAGTAAAATAACCCAACTTCTCTTGTAGGGAGAGAACAACTTAAGATGGTCACATTATCACCAGGTTTGACCACAGTCCAGGAGATCTGCTCAGCATCATCTCTGGCCTGAATCAGAGCTAAAGACAAAACAATAGCAGCCGATTTACCACACAGATTAAGAAGAAAACAACAAAAACGTAAAAATAAAATTAGCATTCTAAATGAACATATGTCAGATACAAGTGCTCTCACCAGATATGTTTAGAAGAATCAAAGCAGCCAGTCCTCGGATCATTGTGGTACATCACTCTTCTCTTGCACAACTGATGTCTTCCCACTCAAATAGAAGATTTTGTCACAGATCACAAAGGCTACAATGGTAGAAATCACAGTGATTGGCTGATGCACAGAAAATACACTTCCTGAAAAATGTTGCAAAACTGTGACCCTGAGTTGGACAGTTTTGGTTTTGTTTCACCAATAAACAAATACTTACAAAGCAATAACTCTACATTGTAAATACATTTTTTTTTACATTTATTTTTTAAATTACATTGATAATATATTGGTTATTTACTCATTTCTTTTGTTGTTATCTGAACATATTGATGATCCCTGTAATCTGCAGTTAAGTTGTAGCTTTTCCTGGATGGATGGAGTCATTTGATGCTGAAACATTAAAGTGGTACTATATACTATACAGTCGTGGAAAAATGAGTAGACCAGATCCTTGTTTTCTTCAGTTTCTTGTTCATTTTAATGCCTGGTACAACTAAAGGTATACTTGTTTGGACAAATATAATGATAACAAAAATAGCTCATTAGAGTTTAATTTCAGAGCTGATATCTATCCATTTTCCATGTTTTCTTGATAATAACCAAAATCACTTCAGTTCTTACATCAATATCTATGGCATTGTACTGACAAAAACAGTGCTTTTAGACATTCCCTGTTTTCTTTTCTGTCTGTTTTAGTCACATGATACACACAGGAGTTAGTACTTGATTGTGTAACCATTGCTTTTGAAGACTTTTGATGGTCTAAGAATTTTTTCCGCGACTGTATATACTCTATATATTCCAAACTCTCAACAGGAAACGGGGAGTTACGTTCCAGAACACTTAGGACCGAAACTGTATCAGTCACAGAATAAAATTTAAAGCTCATTGTTTACACACATCTGTATTATGGTATTATCAAGTTTTTTTCTTCAAACCAAAACTCACAGCAGGTTAGTTTCAGTCAGTCAAAATAACACTGTCTTATTATCTTTGCTGACAGTTTACATTATAGCTCTGTTAGCTTACCGCTATTTTTAGACAGAAAACAACCACAGTAAAACCACAAATCACCTCCATTTTCCATATGGTTTGTGTTGCCAATAGCTGCACTAAAGATCTGTTTGGAATCATCCAAACAAGGTCAGAACACTCACAGTTTATTCTGAACCATGAATCAACAAACTGTAACTTAGCAAAGATAATAACATCACATAACTTTATTCCTTCATAAGCCTCATAATCAAACTCACCCATGTAGAAGAAAAGCTGTGATTTCAGCATCAAACTCTATTCTTTTCATTGAGAGCTGTGTCCAGTGGTGAAAACAGAAGTGCTTCTATCACTTTGTCACTTTCTTTGATTCTAAAAGTTGTTTTTTTTAGCAGTTCTCATCCCATCGGCCCACTTTCAGGGGAGACTTTCATGAGAGCAACTCACTAGTTTATTTTCAGCATCGTGGTTGAAAGGAGGTGGATGGAAAAAAAACAAACAAAAAACGACCTCAAACCACAGAGGGGCACAGATAGTTGAGAAGATTATTTAATAGAAGACTGACTGTAGCTGTTTGAAGCTCATCCTGATGACAAGGAGCCTTGTTTCTGTTCACTTTATGTAGTTTCTATCCCAGTCTCTTCAGTACACATTACCAAGAATGTAACCCATATCTGTTTTGGAGGTACCAAAATAAAAATTAAATCACCAAATGTCTAAATAAAAACATGGTTTAAACATGTATTTTTGAAGTAGGAGGCAGAAAAAAAACAACAAAAAAACTCCATTAAAGGCATCAAAAAGATACCAAAGGACAAGGGAAAGCCTGTCAGTGTGTGATCATTCTGTATGAAGATGATGATAAAATCTCACTACTGATGTGCTTCACTTAACAGCAGAAACATCACCATCTCATTTCATCTAAGGTACAGAGGTTCAACATACGGCCTTCATGTCACATAAACAGAATCATAATAAAGTGAAATATGTCAGTCTGACTTCATTCAGGCAGTTTAGGAAACCAAGACCTGAATGAATGAGGAATTATGATCAGAAATTAATGCAATAAAGTAGAGGAAAATACTTATCTTAAGAAGGAATGTGTTCAAATTCAATCAGTCATTTCATTTTTACATTTAATACATTATGGTCTATAGGCACAGTTATACAGTTATAGACAGATTTTAATATTAAACTAGAAGCACTCGGAGAGCACAGACCCCCACCAAGGCAGATCAGTGCCCCCCCCCCATGTCTGTCTTTCTGTCTGTCTGTCCATGTGCAAGATAACTCAAAAAGTTATGGATGGATTTGGATGAAAATTTCAGGAAATGTTGGTACTGGCACAAGGAACAAATGATTAAATTTTGGTGGTGATCGGGGGTGGGGGGGCCACTGATCTGCCTTGGCGGAGGTCTGCACTCTCTTTTCTAGAGAAGCACTCGTAGAGCGCAGACCTCTGCCAAAATTTAATCATTTGTTCCTTGTGCCAGTATCAACATTTCCTGAAATTTTCATCCAAATCCGCCCATAACTTTTTGAGTTATCTTGCATACGGACAGACAAACAGACAGACAAACCACCGCTGACAAAAACATAACCTCCTTGGCGGAGGTAATGAACAGAGCATTCTCACAAACTGTGTTTTCAATATCCAGTGTGTAAAATTTAAGGTGATTTAAGAGGCTCTAATTGCATGACTTGAATATAATCACACAAAAATGAGAAGTGTTATGTTTCCATTGTCTTAGAATGGGAAGTTTCTTTCAGCAGAGGAAATGAATCTAGGGTGTTTTTTTTTTAGCCACAGCAGATCAGTGTGTGACCTACAATATATATGTTGAAATGGCTCCAAAGTGAAAACCGAACTCATTGGATTCTATAATATGTTCTGAAACTAGGCCTGGATGACATGGAAAAAAATCATCATGATAATTTTTTTTTCGTATCAGATGATACTGATATGTATCATGATATAAATCAAATCACAATTTTTTAAAAAATATATATATTTATTCATTTTTACAAAAAACAACACAAAACAGCCCCCCCCCCCCTTCCCGCACATCAGTGAATTTACAGCAACACAGTCCTGACAACAATAAATTAATATGCTACAAATTAGTGATCGTATATCAGACAAAAGAAAGAAAAGTGTATATAATGGAGAAAACAGCAAGGTCAGTCACTCACATCAGTCGAATCACTATTTTTGTCAAGCTTAAATTTTCCGTTACTCATAAGTTAGATGTGAAGACATCAGAAGGTTATTTTTGATTTAAATATGATTTATTTTCTGTCAGAGGTTGAACATGACAGATGTGCTGAAGAACATTATACAACTGTTTCAGAGAAATAAAACAGGTCCATATATTTAAAACTAAACTACAAGTCTGACCAACAGGCAAAAGCTTTCAAGTTTTAAAAGAGAACACAAACAAAACAGACCATCTTCACCAACAATACCGGGGGTATGTACGTGGGGGTGCGTTCGTTAACTGCCATAACTGACGTAAACTGAAAATTACACTTACCGCACCCTACTTTTCAGTAACCCAGTCGCCCGAGTTCTTGGTCACATTTTCTTCCAAAGGAACACTCATTACCTCCTGCTGCAGACCAAACAGTGTGTGTGCTGCGGCTGCTCTTACACCTGTGCTGTGTGCATCAACCTAACTTGATGTGGCTCTAGTGTGATTGGTGTGGTGCGGTGCTACTTAATTATGATTGGCTGTTCTTACATCTGTCAAAACATGGACGAATTAATTCTATCAAAATTGTATTGCGCATGTCTCATATTTCTGTTGAGGAAAAGTTTTATTGCGATATATATTGTTATTGTTTTATCACCCATAGGGATGCACCGATACCACTTTTTTCCAGACCGAGTACAAGTACATGTACTTACATTTGAGTACTTGCTGATACCATGTACCGATATGAGTACTTAATAATACCATTAAAGTTCTTAGTTCCTTTTGAAAATGTGCTTTATTGTCATTGTCATAAGTCTGACTGGAACAAAGTGCTGGTACTGACATTTAATGCGTTGAAATGAGCGTTTCTTAATCCATCAAGGGGCACTGCTCTTCATTAAATATACTGGACAAATACTATGAAGAAGAGTAAAATTTTTTGAGAAGAAGAAGAAAATCAGTAATAATAAACATGGAGACGACAGATGTAACGCTAATGTGATACAAATGTTAGTGTTTTCATTGGTAAGGTTTAAAAATGAAGCTTCAGGAGGCAGAGAAAAGATAAATGAGCATTAAGTTTCATTTTCACTTCCGCTGGCGGCATGGTCCGTACTGCTCCTTACCCCCATAGTATTATAAGTAGGACAGAAACCGGTCGAGACCTGGGTAGTTGTTATAAATCTGTCAGTAGTTTTTCTCTAACTCACACAGTGGCTCTTTGAACAGATCCTCTACCTTCACGGTTCCCGGTGGCACTGCTTCTCCGCCTGGGTACGCATCCGCCAGCACCTGGAAAATGGAGGAAATGTACACAGAGGACGGACAGAACGCTGTGTCCGTTTCTGTCTGTGTCTTTAACGTTACTAACAGTCAGTGTTACTTTTATCACCGTCATTTATTTTGAAAAATCTCCACACTCTTCACACTCCCCACACATTACTCCACCATCGCGTACCTGCTGCACTGAACTGTGAATGTCACGCTGCCGTAAGTGGTATCAGTGCAGTTGTATCGGATTACTTTTACGAGTACAAGTACACACACTGAGTATCGGAGCTGATGGCCGATACTGGTATCGGAATTGGTGCATACCTAATCACCCAGCCCTATCTGACACACAATAAATACTAACGTACAACATAATGTTTGTGTAAACAAACAGTATAATGTATATTGTTGTACATATTTTTACCACGTCAGAGAAAATAAGCATTTTACTATCACAACAAAAGTTTGGTGTTATAACATGAAAGTTTAAGGCTTATTTTTCATGTTTACATTTTGTAATTTTTTCGTTGTATTATATTGTGTTATATTTTTGTACTGTTTAGTGAAAAAAATAATTTTTTTTACTACGCACTTTTTTCACTTCTTTTATTCTCTGTTCTATTTATGCCATAGTACATTAGGGCTAAGGATAAACTCGATAGTCGAATTCCTTGTTTGTGCGCAAAAACTTGGCCAATAAAAATTAATCTGATTCTGATTTTGATTCTGAGTCTGATATGGATGTGCATCAGTGTGCATGGTCCCTATTAAATAGACAGATAAAGATTAATTTTTGTAACTCTATGAGGGAAACTCAATGTGCCGCTCAAGAAAAGACAGCGATAAATAAATTTTTTTTTAAAAATGTAATTAAATTTTTAGAGAATATTCAGTCTGTCTTCAATTTAGTCTCCAGTGCATCTTCCAAATAAATTTTGAAATTTAAAGTTGAATACATGAAAACAAATAAAGTTGATGTTTGTAAAACGTCACTGAGTAAAAGCACATAAAGTTGTTTAGTGGAATACTATGCAGTCTGTTCAGTTCACAGGTTTCTCTCTGATCTCTTTTTCTGTAAAAGAGCGTTGCATTTTCAGGTGGAGACAAAAGACCCTTTGTTGTTCTGAAGTGCTGTGAACTGATCATCTCATGGTGACCCACTCCAGTAGAACATGCTTCAGTCAGCAGATGTTTGTCACATTTTCATGTCTGCAGCTCTGTGGTATTTTCAGGGCGGTGCTTGAGAAACAGCCTCACAAAGCAGATAGACGCTGGGGTGAAGGCTGTGGCTGGCCATTTCTGTATTTATGAAGACCACTAAGTGCTGTTACGCAGAATGCACGCAAGTCTGGGCATCAACAGGATGTAGCTGAAGTACGAGAAGCCTCCGCAGTCTAAATTTAACCCAACAGTTTTGTCTTCCTGTACGACAACTAATATTGTTCAATCAGATAAAGTCTTCTTTTTCAAACCACTCAAACTCAAACAACCACAATAGGGTTGAAATTAAAGATATAAAATGAAAGTATAACTCCCCTGCCTAAATAATTTAATGAATATATAATAAATAAAGGATTCATTTATTAAAAAGTAACAGCTTTGATGATTTAAAACAGAAATGGCAAAGTTAGCATTCTTTATTCAAGAGGAAGAACAAACCATGTTGTAACTAGAAGCACTCGGAGAGCGCAGACCTCCGCCAAGGCTGATCAGTGGCACCCCCCGTGGGCCCCCCCACCCCCGATCACCACCAAAATTTAATCATTTCTTCCTTATCCCATTTCCAACAAACCCTGAAAATTTCATCCAAATCTGTCCATAACTTTTTGAGTTATGTTGCACACTAACAGACAGACAAACAAACAAACAGACAAACAAACAAACCCTGGCAAAAACATAACCTCCTTGGCAGAGGTAAAAATGACTAAAACAGTAGATTTATCATCTCTATTCAAATAAAAGGGAAAAAAAACAGGCTCCTGATTCACACTCATGACAAACGCAGGTTATGTTAACAATTAGTGTCAGTTATACCAGTGAATCCTGATTGAAATCATTCATATTCTTTATTCAAGAGGCAGAACAGATAATTGTGTGAAAATGACTAAAAAGAAGTAGATTTAACATCTGTATTCAAGTAAAAGTGAAAAACGACAGGCTCTGACATGTACTCAAAGTGTAAAAGTAAATAGTGTCCTGTTTCTACAATGAAGATTTAAATAAAACCTGAAAAAATACATAAAACTCACACAACTACAAAAATTTTAATAATCAACATATGCATAAATCTATGATTGCTGATGATAACTGATTGCTGGGCAGTTTTTGTGAGAAAAGACAAGGGTTGTGTGCATGTGTAGCTGAAGGTCAGGTAGTGAACATGTGAAACGGTTTAGGCCTTTCATTCCCCTGCGACTTTCACACAGACGTAGGTGGGAACAGTAACTCAGTAGCACTGTTTTTTCTCAACATCTAAGAAAAGCAGAGAACCACATCCCCTGACTACTGCCATGGAAATGCTCAGTGCATAGTTGTGATAACTCTGTGCAGGTGTGAGTCTATTTCTGTGTGTTTCTTGTGTTTTGTTTTGGGTTTTTTTATCTACAGAAAGGGTTTTAGTTTAGTAGCCCCTCGCCCTTAGAGGAAAACCAAATGTAGCTCGGAAAAAAATAGCCTCTTGCATCTCACTTTTACCACATGACCACAAAGTGGTGGAGTTTTCCATGTGTCATTGTTTGTTTGTCAGTGTTTTTGTCACCTCAAAAAAAATGTATATAGGAACATTTATTTTAAATCTATATTTAACCCATCACACAGTTTCAGAAACCAACATGTAAAGACCAATAAAAACACAGGTTTTGTAATAAAAACTCATCCTTCATAGTTTTTCATTCAAGACAATCAGTCTGACACTCAGTGTCTCACACCGAAAGCTTTAAATGTGTCATGAATCTTAGTCAGCAAACTAACATTCACATTTAAACTGATTCGTCATCAGCAACCCCCCCCAAAGCTATCTTTATGGGGCAGCCATGGCTCAGGAGGTAGAGCGGGTCGTCCAATAACCGAAAGGTTGGCAGTTCGAATCACGCTCTGTCCTAGTTTGTCTGTTGTGTCCTTGGGCAAGACACTTCACCCTCCTTGCCTCCTGTGGTGCTACTCACACTGGTGTATGAATGTGTATGAATGTTCGGTGGTGGTCAGAGGGGCTGTAGGTGTACATTGGCAGCCACGCGTCTGTCAGTCTGCACCAGGGCAGCTGTTGATACATATGTAATTTACCACCACCAGAGGGAGAATGTGAGAGTGGATGAATAATGGCTCAATAATGTAAAGGGCTTTGGGTGACCCAAAAAAGTATTATAGAAATCTAATCCATTATTATTATATTAATTCCAGCAAAAATCAAGTGGATTTCTACAACCTGTTTCAATTCCTTCTTAATTTGTTACGTTTTATAACTAGATACGTCACGACATTTGCACATTTAAGGTCAAGACTTCTGACAAACATTGGGATCATTTAGAAGTGTTTTTAAGCCAAAAAAAAAATTTGATCAAAGTCTCTTTTTTAAGGGGGCTCATCACCGAAAACTGCCACGGTCAAACATGGGGGGGCTCCCAAAAAAAAGATTTTGGTCCAATTTTTGTTGTTGTTGTTGTTGTTGTTAAGAACAATTTTTGAAGGGGGTCATTACTGACAACCGCCACGGTCAAACATAAGGGGGGGGGCTATGTGGTCCGAAAAAGAATTTGCTCCATTTTATTTATTTATTTATTTCAAAAGTGTTCTAAATAATCCCAAATGCATCAATTAGTCAGATGTGAGGTATTTCAAACTGTTTAAGAACCTTTTTTTGGGGGGTTGGGGGGGGTCATCACTGACCACCGTCACAGTCAAACATGGGCGGGGGGGGGTCTAAAAAGAATTTGTTCCATTTTTATTTATTTATTTAAGAAGTGTTCTAAATAACCCCAAAGGCATCAATTAAACACATAAAAGGGTAAAAAAAAAAGAAAAAAAAGTCAGTTCTCATGGATTGTATTGCTTTTCTCAGAGCCAGAGAGGACAAAAAGAACATTAATCTAAAGGAATTGGTCTTTTTTAAAACATTGAAAGTCATTTTAAATCAGTGGGAAAAGGACAAATGTGTGTGTAGGTGTTTTTTCTAATTATTTGAATTGGGTTTGGCTTTGAGACGCTTTTAAGGAACATTGTTGTTATACTTTTAGTACCTTTTAAAATAATGGGGACATTTTATATGTATGTTCTTATCAGTATTAAGTTTGTTTTTAGTGCTAACTTTCATTGTGTTTATGTATATTAGTGTGGATGTATGGCTGTGATTTCCATTTTGTGTAACTTCTGCTGCTGCTGCTGTCTTGGCCAGGACACTCTTGAAAAAGAGATTTTTAATCTCAATGATCTTTTTTTTCCTGGTTAAATAAAGGTTATAATAATAATAATAATAATAATAGTAAAACAGAGGTCACTCCTGCTTTTTAATTTAATAACCTGACATATTTTCTGCAGACTTCAGAGGGTGTGTCTCAAGTTTTAATCATAGGGGAGCGGGTTAATATTAACTGAAGTTATCAACCCATGAAGCTGAACATTGGAGCTCTGTTGCAGTGACAATAAATTTCTTGCCACCACACCTTGTTTGTCTGTGTCTACAATGAGTCAGTTAGCACCTGGTGCAGCCAATCCCTTTTATATTATGGTTTCACAGTTACTATGTGTTCTCAGAGAGTGTGGACTCTATAAGAAACTCCTGACTTAATTCAGGAAAACAAGATCATGGCGAGACAATGGGGCCTAGTGTATCTGTGGGGTTATTTCCAGATGCTGAATGTTGTTGCTTTTAATCTCGACTCCCAGAATGTTCTGCAGAGAAACGGGGATCCTGGAAGCCTGTTTGGGTTTTCTATCACCTTCCACCAACAGTTAAATCCCACCAGAAAGAACCTGTAAGTGTTGGTAAGATATTTGTTTATGAGTAAATAAAGTCTGTGTCCATGCCCTAACATGTGGTGTATTTTCCCACAGATTATTGGTCGGAGCCCCGCGTTCAAAACATGAAAATCAGGTGAATGTTACAGGTGTCGTCTACCAGTGTGATCTGTCTGGAACATCTGAGCGCTGTCAGCCCATTGAGTTTAATAATGAAGGTTTGTTGGACTGTTTTATCAACTGTCTTGTGTATGCTTTAACACTGTGACACCACTGGATGAGCTTAACCTGGTGACATTTTTATAGAGTTCCTAAACAGTAAAGGCATAAACGGGCAGTGGATGGGAGTCAGGGTGACGAGCCAAGGTCCAGGGAAAAATGTAATGGTAAGTAAATCACTTACATGCCTCTGCAGTATTTAAAACATTAAAGTTAAGGTTCTGGACAGTGTTGAAATGCTTTAGATACAATTTAATATCTTTTTTTTTTTTTTTACAGTATCTTACTGGTTTTGTGACAGAAAGTATAATAGAAACCCAGACAGCAATAACAGTGGATAGACTTATTTATGACAAAAATAATTTATTCATATATTTTGTACATTTCAGCAATTCCCAGTTGAATAAAATGGTAATAAAGTTATTAAGGTAAAGGGACACAGATGAGTGGCACAAACTGGCAACATACAACCAGCAGATACGTGTTAGAAATATAAACATTCAAGACTTTTTCAATTATATTTATTTTCATAGTTCAATATGTTTTCATATATCCATTTTCATGTTTCTATTGAAAGTAAAAAAGCACATAAATTGTAATTATGTCCCCACACATTTTTATTTTTGTTTTATTTTCATTTAATTTGTTCTTTATTCTGACTTTTTCTTAGTCTTCTTGTTGACGTCATCTGTTATTCCTTTTTGCATCTCTTTAGTATCCAATGTTACATTTGTATGGTCTCATGGTTTTGTAATTTGCGGTATGACCATCTGAGTTTTGCTGCTATGTGAATAAAATCCTAATTATTTTTTATTTTTATAGACTTGTGCTCATCGGTACCAACAGTGGAGTCCAAGCCCAAGCCTTTACGTCCCTCACCTGGTGACGGGTCAGTGCTACCTCTTAGATGAAGACCTTCAGGTCGGGACAGAGGAGCGGATGTGGAGGAGGGTCGTGTGTGATTCTCAACACCTTATCAACCGCCCAATGGACCAGGACTGGTTTGCGTACTGCCAGCAGGGCCATGGAGCAGCTTTCGCAAAGGACAACAGATCTGTAGTATTTGGTGCACCTGGTGCATATCAGTGGAGAGGTAGAAATTCAACTTGTAAGAGAGGATTTATTGGAATTAATGTTAATATATAAACATTTAATTTTATTTTAATAGAATTGTGATTTTGGCAGGGTATCTATTCATGGAAATGGAATATATTGAATATGATTGTGCTTTAATTTCTAATCATTTCATTAGGTTATTTCATTATTGTTACCCTTGACTGTTGATATCATCTGGGTAATTTTTGCACTTTTGCACTAAAGTATTATTTCCTTTTTGTTTTCAACATAGCGCAGAGCTTCTCTCATGCATTTTTCTTTGTTGTGTGATGTTTAAAGGAATCGTACAGATGGAGCCGTTAGACAATCTGGACATCGACAGTGAAGACGCTCGTGAGACTGGAGACACTGACCAGTTCAACTCAAAGCTCATTCCTCTGCAGAGAAGCAGCTACCTTGGTCTGTTTTCATTTGCAGCATTTCAAGTTCGATTTTGATTCATGAATCTAATACCAATGTCATGTTTATTCAATTCAATCCAATTAGATAATGTGATGAAAATGACAGATAGAATGGAAACATGAGTTGTGCATCACAGGAAATTCTTTATTTACAATTATTATTGCAGAGGTATTAATGAATAAATACATATAAATAATACCAGAGGCAGTTAGGTACTCAAAACTGTGCAGTAGGATGTTAAACAAAAAGATCAATAATAAGAATGCTGTTTATTTTCATCAATCTCTAGTTATCCTAAAATTCCTTCTTATGTACAAGTTTTATATCACCAGTAAAATCTAATCTAATCTAATCTAATCTAATCTAATCTAATCTAATCTAACTCTGTCTTTGCTTCATTTTGCTCTGTCCAGGGTTCTCTGTTGACTCTGGAATGGCCCTCATCAGGAAGGGTGAGCTGACCATAGTGTCTGGAGCCCCCCGAGGAGGCTACAGCGGAAAAGTGGCTTTTCTGAAACCAGACCCGGTGGCGAAGAGAAATTTATCTGTAGAGTTCCTCCTGACCGGCCCCGGCCTGGCCTCGTCTTTTGGATATGATGTGGCGGTAGTGGATCTCAACGGTGATGGGTACATTTATTTCAGAACCTACTCTTCGATAAAACCAGATTTATTTTTGCACAGCATCAGGTTTACTCTGTATTGCCAAAGCTAAATTAAAGACCTAAATGTGCAATCCCCATTATATTTGACTGAGAAATACCTTTAAATCTATCATACTCCACTGCAAAGACAAATATTTTACTTATTACTTGATCACGCCTGAAAGTTTAATTACTTTTCAGATGACAGTTTTTCATACCCTGTATTGGTTTTTGGTTGAGAAAAGTCTCTTCTGTTTTGTTTTTACACGTAATACTTCCCAACAGTATATAAAATCTACGTAACATTTTAATCTTCAGCAGTAAAATCCAACATACACAGTAATACAGAAGTAAAAGTAATTAAATGTCATAATATATCATACTGTAACATTTTACTGATAATTGTACATACTTTTACTGGAGGTTTTGAAAGTTTTACAGTTTTATTTTTTAAGTTTTACTTTACTGTGTAGTATTAGTGCTTTTACTTCTTGCACTGATGTCCAAAAATCTTCCTATCAGCATGAACATTACATTTCACTTGCACACAGTGACAACATTGAAACTCTGAGTTTTAAGATTAAAGCTCAGTCCATGACCTTTGACCTATCATCACACTCTGCATATTTCTCTGTAGAAATCTCACAAATGAAGAACCAATCTTAATCAAATTACCCCATTTGAAAGGAGTGGGGTGTTAATATTTCACTGTCTTTACCCCTTAATCTGTTCACCTGAAGCTCTGATATTAACATTATTACACTGAAGTCATTCCTCTCTATGGGAACTGTTTGCAGACCTTTAGAAGTTTTGTTCATTATTATTATTATTATTAATCGCTGCTACCATTTCTTGTGCTATGGCACTAATATACAGGAATGTGTGGGCCAAGTCAAGACAAGACCATTTTTATTTATAAACCCCCACATTATAAATCACATATAACAGTCAGTGTGTTCACACCATACAAAACACTGTTCACATGGCATCCAGCCAGTACAAACATGCTCCCTGATTCTGGGAACAATGTAGGTGTTTCTACACATTCATGTTCTTTTGGTTTTTCTTCAGGTGGGACGACCTCGCTGTTGGAGCTCCACAGTTCTTTCGCAAAGACGATGAGGTCGGAGGCGCCGTCTACATTTATATTAACAATAAGGGAGCAAACTGGGAGAGAACAGAGCCCATCGAACTCCATGGACGTAATCAGTCAATGTTTGGCCTAGCTGTGGAAAGCATAGGAGACATCAATCAAGATGGCTATGGAGGTTGTGAGACTTTAAATGAAGAAATGACACTTGAAACAAAAAAAGAGCTCAGCAATATAATATAAAACACATTGCATTTTAAGCTTCTGCATCCACAGAGAAAACTGTTTTACTCTATTTGTTGCCTTTCTGTGATAAGACTATAGGAATTTGTTGTTGTGTGTCTTCATAATAGTGGTCTTTGTTGACAGATATTGCTGTAGGGGCGCCGTATGAAAGTACTGGTCGAGTATATATTTACTGTGGCTCATCAGACGGCATTAACAAGAAGCCAGCACAGGTGAGGTGGGAGGAGCTAAAATGATCTTTCTTTTTACCCATTTAACAACCCTTTGCACCCATCATCACTGTTCATTTTTTCCTTAAACACTCTGATATTTTTAACATCTTCAGGTACTCAAACCAGAGTCTAAGACGGTGAATCTGTTTGGATATTCTCTGTCTGGTAACCTGGACGTGGATGACAATCAGTATCCTGATTTGGCCGTCGGATCTCTGTCAGATTCTGTCTTTGTCTACAGGTAGTTTAACAGTCAAGCTCATAGTGACAAACCTTGAAAAAGAGATGTTTTGTTTCTTACACACAACCTTTGCTTTTGAATTCAATCAAATGGAAGACCCTGGTGCTAAAAGTACTGAAGTCACATTTTTGGACTATTCAAGTTGAGCAGATAAACATGTTGTATTTGTTTAGTGAAGTCCACCCTATAAATGTTTTAACAGACTTTTTTTGTGACTTCAGTACTTTTAGCACCAGGGTCTTCCATTTTTAATGACGCTTAAAGATCATTGATAGATAAAGCTGTTTAATTTTCAATTTCAATGCTTGACTTGACCTGCCCTTTTTCTCTATTTGCATTTTGCACATTTAACATACCATTTATATCTGACAGTTTGCACAACTACTCATACATTACACATTTATGTAAATGTAATAGTAGCTTATATTTTTGTTTAGTTTTATAGTTGTTATAGTTTATATCTTTGCATGCCATTCTTAAATGCCACTTTGTTTAAATGTTCTACTTAAATTGTTCTATTTTTATACATCTTAAATTTTCTCAGCATTCAGCGTGGACAGCAAAATAAGATTAATAAGATTTTGTACAGGGAAACCTATTTCTTTACTGTGCACGTAACCACAAAATGCTTTGAATCTTTACTATTAAGTTTAATCATAAACACCTTAAACAAGTGGTTCCTGTTATTAGTTATTGTTGTTGTTCCAGAGCCAGGCCAGTTGTCAGTGTCAGCATCTCTCTGAAAGTAACACCACATGTACTAGACATCACAAAGGGCCACTGTGATAACTGGTAAGATCTATTTAACAAAAAATGTTAATGTGAGTCAAGTGTAAGCTATTGGCTGTTTAATCCAAGCTGTTGAATTTCTGTAGTTATTTTGCAGCAAAGACGTGCTTCACCTACACAGCACATCCAGCAACGTTCAACCCCAAATTGGGTGAGTAGCAGCTATTTTTGTGTTCAGTTCAGACTCACTGCTCTTTTTTTGTTCACTGTTCATGTTGTTTGTCTAAATGTGGCTGATGTCTGATATCAGAACTGACCCATATGTGCAAAAAAACAACAATAAAGATGTCACCTGCAACACACAGTCATAGTGACATAAACATGGATGACACTGAAGTCAGCATTTGCAGTTTCACTTTAAGCTGATGCACAATGAAAGACAGAACATTTGTGAGTAAAGGATAGTGATGAGGACGAAGGGAACCAAAGTTTTTCATCAAGCAACAAAAATCAGCCTAGACAGGGGTGTCAAACTCATTTTAGTTCAGAGGCCACATGCATATGACCTGAAGTGGACCAGTAAAATAATAACAGTGTAAAAAATTATTGTAATATTTATGTCTACAAAGTTTCATTAAAAATGTGAATAACATGAACAACCTGAAATGTCTTAGAAATATAAGTACAATTTTATCCCTATTATGCCTCTCTCTATTTATGTATGTATGCATTTGTGTAAATTACAGCTATCACAGTGGATCTACAAATACACAAAACATTTAGTAACAGGCAGAATGTTGGTAAAATTGCACTGACTTCTCTTAAGACATTTCAGGCTGTTCATATTTGTTCACATTATTCACATTTTTTGTAAAAGAATAGTTTCTAAATGTAAATATTTTCATGTAATTTTACTTTTTTTTTTATACTAACAGAAAAACAAAAATGTGGAAATGTTATTATTTATAGATTATTGTAATAGTATTTTACTAGTCTGACCCACCTTAGAGTCACATTTGTCAAAATGTGGAACCTAAATTGATTTTGACATCTTCTATTGTTAATATCTTCAGTGTAATTTTTGCATTTCACAGATTCATCCCACTGGCCAGATTGGATCCTTTGGCTGGCCTGTTTTGGCCCGTGGGCTGTATGTTTGACCCCTGTGGTCTAGAGTAACATAAAAACTGATTTCAGTCAGAGGCTTCACTGCTAAAACATTTAATCTGACCGATACAACATAGAACTGAATCTGAACTGAAATGATTAGAATTAATATCATTAGTGGTGTTTTCACTGTTATGAAAAAAGCAGATCTGAGTCACATATGAGTAAAAAAAATCGTATTTCAGCCACCGTAGCTATAGTAACAGTGCATCAGTGGTAGTATCATCTTATCACCTCATATCCACAGTGCTCAGCTACACCTTTGAGGCCGATGCTAAGAAAAGAAAAGCGAGGCTTCCTCCCAGAATGGAGTTCCAGGGTCCACATCGAGGACAACTGGAACTGCTTGGGCAGAGGAGAGAAAACTGTGCCGACACTAAACTCAGGCTTCTGGTACTGGCTCATTGGTATTTTTCACAGAAGGCATTTTGATATCCTGCAAAACCACAGATGTAGGATTAAATCTAATGATGGTTAAACTCCCCTGTTAACAGCGTGACATCAGTGACAAGCTGCAACCGATCCCTGTTTCCGTCACTATGTCTCTGTGGAGCCCAGATCAGACCAGAGCAAACATTCATCAACCTGAACTCACTCCAGTCCTCAACCTCTACCAGCAGAAGAGCGCTGTCTCAGAGGTACAGAAGGACTGAACCCCAGTCATATACCCCAGAGGTTTACAGTACTGTTTATCATATCACAGACATTTTATCCTTCCAGTACAATTTTTCATTCGATTTCATGTTCATGTTTACTATGGCACCTAATTTAAAAGTAATGTTATCACATGCTTTGAGTTTATAGAACAAATCATGGAGTTTATAGATGGGTGCTTCTATGAAACTAGTCCCTAAAAACAGGACATGGAGGCTGAAAGTTCAAAACCAGATGTAGACTAATGTCGTGAAGCAAGTTTGGAAGCACTTTGGGTCTGTTTTAAAAATAAATATTTACTGAGATAAAAGAGAAACAATTTTTCAGATAGAACACATTTGTATATTATTTTTATATTATTTTTATACAAAAATCCGTGTGCAACACGGTAAAAAGGACACAAAAATTACGCACTACTGGGGTTTTTTTTAATATCTTTTTTTTCTCTCACAAGTACATTTTGGGAATTGAACTAATTATGTAAGGCAGAGTGTTTCACAAAAATGTTCGCTGTTGCAAAATCCCTCATGTTTTATTTGTGTTTAAATGGGCAGGTTCTGTATGTAACACCAGTGAACATGATGGGTTACACACAAAACCTGGAATGAGACTGAGATTCATGAAAAACCTGCATGTCTGGATTACAAAAACCACTAGGATCCTCAAATTTAACGCAGTGACTTTTCAAGCCATGTTTTCTAGATCAAATGCACTGACACTCTCAATTTTGGTCCTATTTTTTTTTTGGCTCTGATATTTTATTAAAAATTCATTAATTTTGGGATGGCTCAGAGAAAGAGTATAATTTTTTTTCTTTTATCTGAGGTCATCATTAGGTACATCCTGGGGGGATATATGTTTAAATTTATTATTGGGTCTAAAAAAAAGCTGGCAAAGTGCCAGGTACCAAAATGAACCCAGTTTCATGGAAGCACGCAGTTCAAATTGTGTGTTCACTGATTTTACATTATGTATAAATTTAAATACGGGTTACATTTATTTAACATTAGTTTAAAGGGGTTATATGTAGTACTGATATTCCACAATATTAATATTAGGAATAAGCCTTTAAAAAATTAAGCAATGTCTCAATGTGTAAAGTATAAAATTTATAAATTAATTTATTTAAATTTATTCAACTTTTGTATATTTTGTATAATTTGTTGTACTAATGTATATTTTAGTTGATCTACTCTTGTTTTCTTACAGATTATCTTAATAAACAAAGGCTGTGGGAGTGACAACATTTGTCAAAGCAACTTAGCATTACAGTACAAGTTCTGCTCCATACAAAAACAGAACAATAAGGAGGTTTTCACATCACTGACCAGGTAAGTAAAACTAAATAAAACTTAACCCTAACATGCCATGAATATCTGCTACACCTCCATTGCCTCCATTACATTTAAATAAATAACTCTGTGTTTGCAGAGAGGATGGTGTTGCAGTCATCACTCCTTCAGGAGAAGACATTGCTTTGGAGGTCACTGCGACTAACAGGAACGGAGATGACGCACATCAGACTCATTTAGTCATTACTCTCCCAGAAACTCTTCCCTACTCCTCTACAGTCCACAGCACAGCCTCCGTAAGTGTTTAGAAACTCTAGTAAAAAACATCAGGTTAAAATGTGTATTTGAGTGGGTACTGAGTCATCTCAACAGGTGATGTATAGCATAATGATGTGAAATGTGTAGGCAAATATAGTCGCATAAGGGAAAAAAAAGAAAAGTAATAGTATTAATACTAATTTAGAAAACATGATTATGTAAAATGTAAAAGGGAAAAAAAAAGAAAACCAAACACTGAAGAATGTGCTGAGTTCCCAAAAGAGACAAAATAATAAAGCATGGTCATTTCTTTTGCAGATTTACCAAAGATTATTAACCTTTACTAGTGGTGTTGTATATGAGCAGCAATTTTAGTCTTTTTTATTGTTTTGTATTTTATTGCATTTTATTATCTGTTTTGTTTCTTATCTTATCTCTCCACCCTGATATCTGAGCTAATGACAGCCATTTATGGGTTTTAAAAGGTGTTTAATTTTCAATCCAGAAATAGCTCCTTGCTTATTTCCTTATTTATTTTCTTCATGTATTTTTCACAAATACCCATAGGAAACACAAGTGAGTTGTACAGCTAATGACAAAGGAACATTAGTCGACTGTGAACTGGGGAACCCACTGCGAAGAGACGCTGAGGTGAGTTATGGCAAACATTTTCTGTCTATTCATCTGTATGCATGTGTGTTTTCTTTCTTTATTTTTATTTTTTTACTAAACCCAAAACAAAATAAAAAGTTTTATATCTATCTATCTATCTATCTATCTATCTATCTATCTATCTATCTATCTATCTATCTATCTATCTATCTATCTATCTATCTATCTATCTATCTATCTGTATACACACACACACACACACATAAATATACCTTACACATCACATAACAGTCACATATATACGAGGGCTGTTCAATAAGTTCATGGCCTCACCCAGAACAGAACAACACAGACTGATAATTTATATTTTATTTTTCAACATAATCTCCATTTACAGCAATGCACTTGGTCCATCGATGTTCAAGCATCACTATCCCATCACGAAAGAATGTAACATCCTGTATTATAACAACCAGTATTTCTGGGTGAGGCCATGAACTTATTGAACAGCCCTCGTACAGTCCTGTGTAAAAAATTCTAATCCAACATTACATTTGTTGGTTTATTAAGTTGTAATCTAAATTCTCTCTTCTATAAACCAAACTGATAGTATTTAGTGTGATTTCTCTTTGTACTTAAGGCCTTTAATGCTTTAGTTCAGATAATATGAGATTTATTGCATTAATTTCTAATGTTTGAACCAGGTTTCATTCAACACATTCAACATGTCAGATGTTTCTAATTGTTTGTGCTGCTTCTTGTCATGGGGTCACATTAAATAGTCACTTTAACCTCTAGAACACATTTAGTTCAGTTTTTTACATATGTTTTAAGGCAGTGCACATATTTCCTGTATTGTATCTGAGAATGAGAAATAAATATATTTGCTCATTTCAAAAACAACAAACCTGAAGGTGGCCTTAGACTTTTGCAAAGTACTCTGCATTATGCCTATTTTATGTTTATATCTGGTTCATTTTTTATTTATTGACGCTCATATCATCTCTGTCTTCTGGTCATATTTTTTATATGCGTGTATGACAGTGGTTTTGTTCCACACAGGTTACATTTTATGTCAAACTCACAACATCTGGAATTTCACTGAGTACAAAAGATGTCAATGTTACCCTGCAACTTAAAACGTAAGTGGAAACTGGTGCCATGTATTAATAAGTGAAGGGTTTGATTATTAATCAGTGTGTTGATGCAGAACCAGTGAGCAGACCATAGAACCAGTTGAGCTTTTGGCCAGAGTGGTTTTTGAACTGGACCTGCAGCTGCATGGGTAGGTGTTTCTCTCCTTGTATCTATGCATTCATGGTGCTGGAAATATTAAGACACTGTCATTTTCCTTAACCTCATTGAAAACCTCGACAATATGATGAAGAGTTCAGTTTAGTTGCATTTCTGCTCCAACAGAAAAATGAAAGACTGGTGGATAGTCATACCATACAATGAAAACTGTGATGAAAATGCTTCTAATGTTAATTTTTGAGCTCTGAAAAAAGATTTTTTTTTTCTTGTCTCTATTAACATCTGAAAACATTACATTGTTTTGTATTTTTACCAGTAGTTACATCTTTCAAATGCATGTTGTAACTGTCAGTCAATTTATAGTAGTAATACTGTCACTTATTTTTGGAACAAACTGAAATGATTACCTTATTAAAAAATAAAAAGTAAAGAATTAAAACAATGGATTTTTTTTGCAATCTGGCATATGCATACATTTTCTCATGTGTTTTTCTAAAATTTTTACAAGGAAGCAAGAAGAAAATATGATAACAACACTACGAAGTTTGGAAGAAGTAGTTTTTTAATAGAAATGAATTAATTAAAATGTAGCATTTATGAATGTAACAATAAATAATGAAATCTAAAACTGCAGCTGCTGGACTCAGACTTGTATATTTTTTCAACACTTACAATATTGAGCTTTTCTCCTAAAAAAAAAACCAAAACACTTTTTTCTCTAAATATTCCAACTTACTATATTGCTCTTTTAATATTATGGTATTCTTCTCATAATTACTTTATTTTCTTATCATTATTACTTTATTTTCATATTTCAACGTTATGGTTTTGTCCTCATGTTGTGCCTTTTCTTCAAATGTGAGAATTTTTTTATTTCCTAATGCTCTTTCCTGTTCTTTCACCATTCAAGACAACACATTTTAGATTGGATTTTAACCATACTAAATGCTTCTGACTAATTAAAAATCAATATAACTAGCTCTACTTTTGTTTTTCAGACTTGCTAAACCCTCCCAAGTGTCAATCAGTGAAAATAGTGAAAACAGTGAAAAAGGTGAAAGTGCCATAAATTCAGTGGATGAGATCGGAGCTGAAGTTCAGTATGAGTTTAAGGTATTAATTCAAGTTTCAACAAATAAAATCACAGATGTGTCCAGTTTAGGATCTTGAAGCTGTGTTCTGTGTGTTTTTTCTTACAGATTACCAACATGGGCAGACCCCTCAAATCATTTGCTAATGCTTCACTGAACATCTACTGGCCAAAGGAGAACGTCGTGGGGAAATGGCTGCTGTACTTGACTCAGATCAACAGTAAAGGTGTGCAGTCCATCCCATGTTCACCTGGGGATGAAGTCCATCCACTGCAACATGTGAAGGTACCATTTCTTTCAACAAAGCTGATGCAGCACAAACAAACACACAAAGAAAAAATCGTCAACATATCCCCATATTCAGACCTTTACAGTCTGTGCATGAAAGTTATGATTGTAGAAGCACAATTAAATGGAAATACGGCCGATCAGCTCAATTCATATCCTGAAAAGAAAGCTTATCTATTTTATTACATCAGGTTCTTGAGTGTATTAGTGATTTTGAGCTAGGATGCCTTTGTCTTATGCTCATACACTGATAGATCCATGTGTGTGATGCAAGGTTAAATTATTGTTAAAGTAAATTAGAAATGTAAAAACATTTTCGTAAACTGAAATAAATAAAAACTATAATTAAAAGAAAAACTATAACCAACTGAAACTGTATTGTGTGCTTATAAAACTAACTAAAACGTATAAAAATTATGGATAAAATTCCCTTCGTTTTCATCTTTTTCGATGTCGGATTGATATGAAATTAATTTATTTTGCTGGTGGCACCATACGGCACTTCACGGTCCGTCACTTCTGGTCACTTGTTGTTAAGAGTCGGCTTCTCGTCCCCACTCTACCTGGGAATATGGAGACTAAAGTTGGGAGAAAGCAGCAGAGTCCTGTATAGGATTTATTTGAATGCGACGGCAAGGAAGATAAAACATATGAAAAACTAATTCTAAAACTATGTGTCCCAAATTAATTCCATACTGGACTAACATATTTAAAACTTTAACAGATATACTTTATGTAGAGTTGAAACCTGATCCGCTTTTAGTTGTGCTCGGAGCCTCTAATCAGTTTTCGCTACTTAACAAACACCACCATCAACTGCTATCTTATGCACTTATCATGGCAAAAAAAGCCTGTTTTGTTGTTCTGGGAAAAAAATCATGAGTTCCCTCAGTTAAATTATGGCTGGAAGAAATGGTTAAACTCTCTCATCTGGAGACAATCCAGTTCTCATTATTAAATAAACTACAGCAGTTTAATCAGATTTGGCATCCCCTCAACAATACATTGATAACTCAACCTGAATATAATTAGAATTTATGCGGCCTCCTTTGGTGTGATATGTCGTAAGTCCTGGAAGGGTGGGGTGGTGGATGAGGGTTGTTAAAATGTGTGTTTGTTATGTTTGCTTTCCTCTGTTGTACTTTTGGTTTGTTCACTCTGTGTTTATTTTTCAAAATGTGGACAAATTGTAATCATGGATGTTTTTGTGACAGACTCTTGAATAAAAAGATTGACAATAAAACTAATACTAAAACTACCCATTTAGAAAAAACGAAAACTAATAAAAACTAGTAAACCTGCTGTAAAAACTAATTAAAACTAACAGAATAAGAGAGAACAAAGTAAAAACTAAATAAAACTAAACTATAATGAAAAATCCCAAACTATTGTAACCTTGGTGTGATGTCCATTGTCTTGAAGGTGCCATTTCTATCTTTAATCTAAAGATGAGGTTGTGCTTGTGTTTCATATGAAGGGTTGGTCGAACGCCCGAAGGAGGCGACGAGAAGCTGAGGGTGAACTTGAAGCCCTCTCAATAGACGGAATCCCTTTTCTCTCAAGAAGGAAACACAGAACACTGGTAAAAATTATAGCAACACTTCACTTTAACTCCCTTCATTTTGTATACATATCTATACATCTGTGTATTTGTATTAGAATTGGAATATAAAAGGCTCAATGGAAGTACAGTATGTGTAAATGTTGTGTTAAAGACATGTTAAAGGTTCAGTGTGAAAAAGTAAAAGTGAAAAATAAGTGATAAAATAAAAATGATAGTTGTAAATATACTATGTTTAATTTTACACAAGTTTTGCCTGAACAGCTCAGTCAGTGTAATAAATACCTGAATCAACGAACGGCAACACAAACCAATGAATCCACAAATCAGATGCTGATCATAATGGCAATAATGGCAGGAACACCAGAGGTCCAGCCACTGGTAAATGTAAAATCACACATGGGACAGTCAGCTTTTTCTATAAAGGCTCTCAAATGTGGAACACACAGCCGACAGAAATAAAATTAACACAAGATATAAAAGCTTTTAATAAAAAACGTCAAAGGGTGGCTAAAGCAAAATCAGAGATCTGAGCATTTTTAATGATTCTAAATTCACTGGAATTCTATGTAACCTTGATGTAAATATTTACAATATGCTGTACTCCTATATTTATATTTTTAACATTCATAATTGTAGCATGTCAGTTTATGGAACCTTACATGTTCTTTTCTTTCTTTCTTTCTTTCTTTCTTTCTTTCTTTCTTTCTTTCTTTCTTTCTTTCTTTCTTTCTTTCTTTCTTTCTTTCTTTCTTTCTTTTTTTTCTCTACTAAAAGTCTGACTAAGCACTGGAGATGGAAACCAGCAATAGCTATAATCTCCTTATGTGAATCATCAGTCACTACAGCTTGTTTATAACAGATAAAAGTTAAATTATGTAATTTACATTGTCCCTATCAAATAAACTTTATAGATAAATAAATAAAATCATGTCAAACTGTAAAAAAAAATATAAGTAATTCTTAGTTTTTTTAACTTAAGTTATTATTTGTCTCAAACTTGTGTGTAAAATGTACTATTAGTGATCAATCTGCTTGTACCTTGTCCTTTGTAACATAAAAAAAACAGTAAATACTGATGAAAGCATAATTCTGACTATTATATTCTGTTTCCCCAGGTATATCCCCCCAAATCTTACTGACAGAACAGATATTTACCAGTACAAGTATTACCAAAAATGATTAACCCTGTTTGTTATACTTCATTGTTTAATATTCTATCATTACGTCATGCATTAACACAGTGGGAGCTCGAGTGTTTTAAAGAATCAGTTTAATTTGAGGTTTGGTTTTTTTTTAGACCTGCTCAGATGGACTGAAGTGTGTGGAGTTACGCTGCCCTCTGCTGGGCCTGGACAGTACTGCAGGGATGGTCCTGCATTCACGCCTGTGGAACTCAACATTTACAGAGGTGTCCAAAGTGTCTCCTCACACGTTTGACTTCAACTTTTTTATAATATTAAGTAGAGTTCAAAGATGATAAAAGCATCCTAATGTTTTTTTCCTCATTTCTTAGGACTACAGCTCTTTAAACTACCTTATCATTACCGTGGATGCAGTTCTCAGTCTGACAAACTCACCAGAGAACATCGGACTGAAATCAGAAAAATCAGCGACAAAGGTGCAAAAGATGACATGATATTACTTGACATGGCACAGACACATTAACTAAATATGAATATCCATGCATTTTCAACACAGAAATCTCCATGTGTCAGATTTGTTCGTGAATATGAGTTTATTACTAACTCTCCATCCACTCTAATGTCACTAATCTCTTTATCTCCAGGTGAAGCTGACAGTGTTTCTGGAGAAACAGACTAAATTCTACACTAAAGTTGCCTGGTGGATCATCTTTCTCACGGTCATTGCATTGCTCCTGTTGTTGGTTTTTCTTGGCTACATGTTGTGGAAGGTATTAAATCAAACCAACACACAGAACATTTCAACACAAACAAATGCAAACTAGCTGTGGAGGAAATATTTTATTATATTCTTGTGTACGGTGACACAGTGGTGTAGTGTATGAATGAATGTGTTCCGACACCACAATACTCAGTGTTTGGAACTACTGGTACCTCCATAACCTGGAAGTAGGTCCATATTTCGTTGGCCATTTTTTGCAACGGGAGTCTATGGAAGTGTCGCCTCTCTGTTTCTCTACCGCTGTGACCTAGCCCTGTCGGCAGCCTAAAAAAATAGAAGAATAATAACAACTTTATTTATCTATGTGTTACTCCAGAGCAGAAATGTGCATTTTTCTTTCAATCATTTGTTTCATTCGTTCGTCTGTCCTAGAGAAGATCATTGTCTTTACTCCAGCTGAGCATAAACAGGGGCTTTGTGTTGCGTAAAATGTGCAAATTAGGTTTATTTTCTTAGTGTTCTGTACACGTCCCAAGAATCCTCAAAAAACTGGAATAATATCAACATATCCCACATCTGAATCAGAAAATGATCTATTAGGAAAAAGACCTTATTCAGATTATTCAAACTGAATGTGCTGTAAACACAAAACCTGTCAAATTCAGAATATCATTAAGTTTGCAGCTATAGTTGAATGAAAGTATAATAATAGTAATAACTTTATTTATATAGCACCTTTAAAAACTGAGTTTACAAAATGCTTTGGCAGACAAAGCAGAAGGGCACAACAGCAGGTTACAATTGAAAAAACCAGATGCAAGCAAAGACACTAAAACATAGAAAAGAACACAATACATTAAAAGAGATATGTACGGCAAACACGAAAACATGACACTTCGAATAAATTTGAATGTATCGTAGTAGAGAGGGCAGAAATAACATAACATGATGCTGTCAAATCAAAGCAAAAATGAAGGGATAGAATAAAACATCATGTATGTCACTATAAATGAATAACCAAAATATTCAAAAATACTCAACATTAAAAACATTAAAAAAGAGACAAAGTCACATAAAGGCAAGTCTATAAAACTGTGTTTTAAGAAGTGATTTAAAAGTTGTCACTGATTCTGCAAGCCTTATCTCCTCCAAAGTCGAGGGATATAAGGATCTAATCTAAATATTTTTACAAACTCCATCTGTCACCTGCCTACGCTTCGGCATACTCTATTACAGTTATGAATTCATTCAGTCTCTTTTTTACTTCACTTTCAAGACTGCAATATAGCACACTGTTTTGGTGAACAATAAGGTATGTTTTATGAATTATCCTTTATTTTCTGCTTTTATCAGCATGGATGTCCCAAATGTCGCCCTTCTAAGAAGCTGCCACATGATGATCCAGATGCAGAAACTGCTCACCTCAAAGCCTAAAGGTTGGACATTAGAGTGGACTTTTATCCCACAAACTCAGCGTATGTTTACATGCACAGGATATTCCAGTTTATTCCCTTATTCTGAAAAAGACAAAATTCCTGATAAGCTGTTCACATGGCTACAGAAAATTATTATTCTACTAATATTCATGCTGACATACATTGATGCATATGTCAATTACAGAGTGTAATTGACATAAACTAGTGATACATGTTCCATTATATGAACTCAGTCTCCATCTTTTGTTAACAATGTCAACATTTTCTTGAAAAGGTCACATTTTTTATATGGACGTCATATTTAACAGTAGGTGTGTTACTCCTTCAGACCACAATGTGCATTTTTCTTTAGATTCGTTCATCTGTCCTATAGAGGATCATTGTCTTTACTCCAGCTGAGCATAAACAGGGGCTTTGTGTTGTGAAAAATGTGCAAATTGCATTTATTTTCTTAGTGTTTTGTACACGTCCCAAGAATCCTCAAAGAACTGGAATAACATCAACATATCCCACATCTGAATCAGAAAATGAGCCATTAGAAAATAGAGCTAATTCAGAATATCCAAACAGAATGTGCTGTTATCACAAAACCTGTCAAATTCAGAATATCATTAAGTTTGCGGTTATAGTTGAATGAAGTATGCATGAAGGTCTGATGTGTCTGTTTATACCAGTATGGTTGAATGAAGATGTACTATAAGGCTACGTTCAGACTGCAGGCAAATGTGCCCCGAAACCGATTTTTTTTGCCCATATGTGACCTGTATCCGACAGTTTGAACAGGACAAATACAATTTTTTCAAATCTGACCCAGGCCACTTTCATATGTGGTCCTAAATCAGATACGTATCTGTTTTATTGTATTTTTTTTTATTTTATTGGTTCACTTAATAGGGACCATGCATATTTATGAACATTGCTGTTTTAATGAAAAAACACCCACGTAAATATGTTGGAATTAGTAAAAATAACTACTTTTCATCTGCAGTCCTAAGGCAGGTGACAGAAACAAGACATAAAACAGCCAACATTAATACATCAATGTTAACAAAGAGCCATTGCTCTTTGATCAGGCTGCATTTGTAAATAAGAATCTGTTCTTAATTGCTTGCCTGGGTAAATGAAGGTTAAATAAAAAAAAATAAATAAATAAATAGATATCTCTCACTCACTATATATTAAAATTTTGCAATGCGACTTCAGTCTGAATGGCCAGGTCACATTTATCTGACCTTTGCGTCATTGAAATGTGACAAATGTTACAATTCTGCATCCCAGGAGTTATACTTCCGTAAACTGCATGGTCACATATTACATCAGGACCTCTTTTGTGCATGCGGGTCACTTCAGGATCACATTCAGTTCATACTCAAAACTGACAGAAGTCGCATTTAATGTGTAGTATGAACGAGCACACACACACAAAAAACTCAGATTTCGCCGAAAAATCCAAATTGTGCATTAAGACCTGCTGTCTGAACGTAGCCTAAGTGAAACTACAAATGAAACGTAGACATTATTTTGGTTACTGTGTGTTTTGCGGCTTTTGTAAAATAAAAAATAAGGAGAAAAAGGCACAGCATGATTTTCTGCAGTTTGAACAGCTCAAATCTGATTCTTTAAAATCCCACCTAGGCCACTTTCATATGTAGTCCTAAATCGGTTACACATCTGAGATTTTGCAGTGCGACTTCAGTCTGAACTGCCAGGTCAGATTTATCCAACCTTTACATCACTGAAATGCGACAAATGTTACAATTCGGCATCCCAGGAGTCCTACTTCCATAAACTGCATGGTCACATATTACATCAGGACCTCTTTTGTGCATGCGGGTCACTTCAGGATCGCATTCAGTTCATACTCAAAACTGATAGAAGTTGCATTTATTGTGTAACATGAACGAGCACATAAAAAAAAATCGGATTTTACCAAAAAATTGGAATTGTGAAGCTACAAATGAAATGTAGACATTATTTTGGTTACTGTATGTTTTTGCAGATTTTATAAAATAAAAAATAAGGAGAAAAAGTCACAACATAATTTTCTTCAGTTTTTAATGAAGCAGAAAATATCACTCGTTTCATACCAAAAAACTGTTACAACATGAAAAAGTTGTGCTATACTTTCACCATGAGGGAATGTGCGAGTAGTAGGAATGGATGAGATGTCGTACTAAAGAACAATTTACCTGATATTCAGTGAAAATATTGCAGGCACCACATAGTGATCTGAATGCGGATCATTGAAGCACATATAATTACAATACTGTTGCTTTTAAAATACTGTGACACACTGTTTTTTTGTGAAGTTGTGCAACGCAATACCGTGTTTGTAGTGAAGTCTTAAATAACTAGAAAGGGTTTCATTCCAAAAAGACTAATTTGACAGAAAACAATACAATGCATGAAACACTGATCAGTATAATTATTCTGAATATTACTCATTATTTACAAAAAGAGTGTTTTGTTTTTTTAAGGTAGAATAATAAGAATGGAACCCTTTCTTTTATTTGTGCAAGGATAGTTGAGATTTCTTCATTCAGCAGAAAAGTTCCAGTTTATATACATTCATTTTCTATTTTCAATGTGTTTTCTTGTTGTTGTTATTGTCTAAAATCATACCAAATGTCTTTGTAACAGTTTGCTCGCTTCCCCTCCAATACAACATTCTTGCAACTTTTTTTTACCTCTTGAATATTCTTTGATTTTACATGAAGCACATTCAGCAAATTAACATTAACATCATCGATCTTTCAGCTGTTGACAGATTTTTTTTTTTCTCGCTTTCTGTAAACATTCAGTCCAATTCTCCATCACATGACTCACTCAGTGTCTTCATCATCTTTTGTTGGTTTTAAGAAAAATATGTAGAAAAGCACACTATTAAAAAAACATCCGTACATCATCTCAATGTGACTTTAAAACTTTGTAACCAGAACGAACAATAGAAAACAATCACACACGCACATACACACAATTCATGATTAAAAACGAGGGTAAACTGCAGCTGGTATTTTGGCCCAGTATTATCTGATGATTAAGTATCCAGTGATTGGTTAAGTAGAGGAAGTTATTTATGGGTTTTTTTTGCATACAGAGAACATTTTTTCTTTTTTAAAACCAGAGAAAATAAAAGACAAACACACTTCTTTTAGAAGACGACGACACTCAGCCCTGGCTTTGAAAATCCAAGTGATAAAAACAATTAAATATAATATTAGAAATAAATTAAAGGCAGCAATATATTACATTAACGAACTCATCACAAGTAACTATAGAAACTTGAGCTGTACATTCCAAATAAACCCCTTGTTTGGTTTTTACATTTAACTGCTTTTGTTTTTTCTAAGCCTCAAGGTTAAAGTATGTGAATTAAATCTACTTCTACGAGACAAAACACCCGCGATCAAAACCGAAAATGATTAAATTAAAGACTTGCATGAGAAGTGCATCAAAGAAAACACATTCAACCAAATCAGCCGCTCGACGACACTAAAGAGTAATTTATGGCACAGTTAATCTTTATCTCACGGACCAATAAACCATGAGAAGATCAGCTGCACCTGCTAATTCGTCTGCTCTTAGTGTTTCTGTTCATTTTCTTATGCACTTCAGCAAAGACTATCATTCAGCATCAAGACTCTAATGGGCCAGGATCAGTACTAAAACATGCTTGTCATTAATAATTCAGTATTGTTTGTGATTATGCCTTTTTGTGGCATGTTTAGTTGGAGAAAATACCCCCTTTTGTGCTGTAAACTGTGTATTTTTTATAAATTATTGCTAACCCATACATTATTAAGTTATCCTGTTTAGTCTTTTTTTGCTGGTGGAACCAAATGGAATGACATGTTTTCTTTCATAATGTGCTTAAGACTCCAGCATGACAGAATAATTTCCCTCCAGACTGTAATAAGCAGCTATCTCCACAAAGGGGCGATAGTGGCCATGAAAGGTAAACACAACAAAGAGAGCAGGGAGAAGGTGGGTGGGCTGGATGCTGATTTGACCCGTCCGTGGCCGTTGTTTCTGTTCCACTTGGACCCGTTTCGTTCTCGGATGCGGGGCGGCTTGGCGGGGTTGGACACAGGGTTATGTGGGGGTTTGTTGTAGGGGGGGTAGTACGGCCCGTAGCCTGGCCAGTCATCATTGTACCTTTCACCGTGGTCTCCTCCACCCGAGCCACTGCCCTCCTCACCTAGAAAAAGGAAAACAGGGGCCTCATTCACAGATGTTCACCAAGACCATTACTCACTTAACCCATAAAGACCCAATGTTACTTTTGTGGCAATTACAAAAATGAATTTTTCTCTATATTTAACCTTTCTTAAGTGTTTTATCAACATTTGTTATAATATTATCCTCTACATTTTGTTTTTTTTTTTTTTTTTTTGTGAAAATAAATTATTTTCCTATATTTAATGTACTAATCATGTAGATCAGTGGTGTCAAACTCATTATAGTTCAGGGGCCACATTCACCCCAATATGATCTCAAGTGGGCTGGACCAGTAAAACAATAACAGTGAAAAAGTAAAATTACATTATGATAATGTTTACATCTACAGCGTTTCCTTAAAAATCTGAATAACATGAACAACTTGAAATGTCTTCAGAAAAACAAGTGCAATTTTAACAATATTGTGCCTCAGTTTATCAGTTTATCATTTACGCGTGTGCATTACAACTTACATTACAATTACAAATACACCAAACATATACTACCAGGTATAAGACATTTCAGGTTGTTCATATTTGTTCAGGTTATTCACATTTTTTGTAAAAGGATAGCTTGTTAATGTAAACATTTTCATGTAATTTTACTTTTTTTTCACTAAAATATAGATAAAATCTGCAGTTGTCATTATTTATAGGTTATTGTAATACTATTTTACTGATCTGACCCAATTGAGATCTAATTGGTCTGTACGTAGAACTGAATTAAAATGATTTCTACACAACTGATTGTTAATTTCTTCAGTGTCATTTTTGCATTTCACTAATTCATCCTATGGGCCAGATTGGACCCTTTGGCGGGCTGGATTTGGCCTCCGGGCCACATGTTTGACACCTGTGATGTAGATGTTCGTTAAAGCTCAGATTAATGTTGGGGGTTATTGTATCAGAAATAGAGAAAACTGAATGTTTATGGTCACATATAGATACACGTTATATCTTATCTCCATCCTCCTAACAGATGGCACCATTTACTGAAGGTCCTGAAAAAAGTAATCAGTTTGGTGAACTCTGTAAATCCCATAAGAAAGTCCGGATGCTTCCATTCAATACCTGTAAAGTAATATTTTTATTCTGTAAAAAGTTGCAGCAGCATTACATCTGTGTGATACCGCTACTGAAGTTACAATGAACAGAAATTCATTAAGTTTAATGCTTTTTTTTCATATTAATACACTTTTGAAGTTCTGGAGGAGCGGCTCTACATTCTCTATTCAAGAAAAGACTGGTAAATGCTACAATTCTGATATGATTCCATTAAAATATTTGAAAAGACTGTGAATTTGATAAACTCTGCCATATAATGAAGTCTGCCATATGTGATTTGTGTTCTTAACTTAACTGCCACTTTATAGGAGGAAGCATCCGTAGCTCCTATCATCACAAATTCTTAAAAGTTTATTAGAATTTCATAGCCAGAAGAAACTTTTTGTACAAGGAAGCAATATATAGTTAGCATACAGCATATACAGGTGCAGATTCCTAATGTATGGTGTATAATGTACTATCACTGGTCCTAAAAATCCCACAATGTGTAAATTGTTTCTCAAAGGACATAAATAAATATAGACAGAAATTATACATGAGCATAAAACTGAGACTCACTGTCCATGAAGTCCATGTCTTGTCCCGTTTGAGCGTGTCTCAGTTTGTTAGTCGCCACCCTCAGCTCCATGATCAGCTGTCGAGTCCTCACATCCGGCCGGGCTATGTCCACTTCCACCTCTGGGTTGTTGATCTGGCTGACAAGTCCATCACCGGTGACGTCGGGCAGGTACCTTAGTGTACAGACACACACACACACACAAAAAAACAATGAATCCTGGCAGAAGGTACCATACCATACCATACCATACCATACCAACTTTATTTATAATGCACTTTAAGAACTTTGGAGCTGGCCTAAATGCCATACACCAAACATAAAACAAGGGATTAAATAAATAAATGAGTAAGTAAAACTAGTGATAACACAGGGTGTAAAACGGGCTAAGAACAACAAAATACAACCACCATAAAAACAAAGACAAATTAAAATCTAATAAAAACAGCATAAAAAAAACCAGACATGTCACTCATTGATTAAAAGCTAATGAGAAAAAGTGCGTTTTTAGACGTGATTTAAAGACAGGTAGAGACTGAGCCTGTCTAACAACTAAGGGCAACTGGTTCCACAGCTTTGGGGCGACAACAGAAAAGGCATGGTCCCCACGAAGCTTCTTTTTAGTTTTTGGAACCACTAGCTGCATCTGATCTGCTGACCTGAGAGCACGAGGGGGGGCGTAGGGGTGGATCAGGTCAGACTGCATGACCTAGAATATGTACATTTTCTATGCGAGTACATGTGTTTGCAGCTGAATGTATTAACACAAGAACCCTGAAGCTCATTCTCTTCAGCTGACACACATTCAGAGCCAAAAGGTGACGTGTCTGAATAGAGATAAATCAGGGGTGTCAAACATATGGCCCGTGGGCCACAACTGGCCAAAGGGTCTAATCTGACCCATGGGATGAACTTGTGAAATGCAGAAATTACACTGACAATATTAACAATTGAGTATGTCAAACTCATTTTAGTTCAGGGGCCACATACGGCCCAATTCAATCTCAAGTAGGTCAGACCAGTAAAATACTATCATAATAACCAATAAATAATGACAGCTCAAAAATGGTCGATTTTTTTCATGCAAAAAAGTAAAATTATGTTAAAATATTTACATTTACAAACAATCCTTTCACAATAAACATGAATAACCTGCACAAATATGAACAACTTGAAATGCCTTAAGAGAATTAAGTGCAAATTTAACAATATTCTGCCTAAATATTTTATGTATTTGTAGATCTACTGTGATCTGTTAGTTGTAATTTACATGTGTACATGATAAACTGAGGCACAATGTTGTTAAAATTGCACTTATTTTCTCAAGAAATTTCAGGGTCATAATATACAGATTTTTTTAAAAGGATAGTTTTAGATGTAAATGTTTTCATAATGTAATTCTCTTCTTTCACTCTAAAACAAGGGTATTCAAATCCAGTCCTCGAGGGCTGGTATCCTGCATGTTTTAGACGTTTCCCTCTTTCAACCCCACCTGGTTCAATTAATGATCAGCTCCTCATCAAGCCTGATAACGATGTAATGGCTTCCAGGTGTGCTGGAACAGGGACGTATGTAAAACATGCAGGATACCAGCCCCCGAGGACCGGATTTGAATACCCCTACTCTAAAACATAGAGAAAAGTTTGGAGTTTACTGGTCTGGTCCACTTGAGACCATATTGGACTGGATGTGGCCCCTGAACTAGAATGAGTTCGACACCCCTGATATAAATCCTTGAGAGGAACTATACACAGCTTAAATATAAACTCAGATATGATGAACAAACAAGGGTAGCAGCACCTATAGAGGGGTTTTTCATGCATTTATTCCTTGCATACATGTAATAGTAATAAAGACTAAACTAAACACATCAAGATCAGATTCACAGACTGCTTTAAAACTAACACCAGGCATCTGTCAAGTCTTTAACACTGAACAAAAATGGAACAGTACAGGCCAAACAAAGACAGATGGCACATCAAAATCCAATTTAGGAGATTCTACAGGCGAATTTTTCCAATTTCTTACTTTCATTATGAGGGGTGTTTTGCTGGTGGTGAATGTAGGACACACTAAATGTACTCCAACTGTATCTGCTGACTAACATTTTATAGATTTTTTCCACATTTCCATTTTGAGAGATGGAAGTAGAAAAACAGGAAAGAAGAAAGCGGGAGAGAAGTGAGAGGTGTTCATAGGAAGACCCCAGCCCAGATCCAAACCCCAGGCCCATGTGGTATGCACCAGGTGAGCTACAGGTGTTCCCTAACTCAGGGGTTTAAGTCCACCAACCATTCTTAAACCTGCACATGGTTTAAGACAGGGGTGTCACACTCATTTTCTTTCAGGGGCCACATTCAGCCCAGTTTGACCTCCAGTGGGCCAGACCAGTCAAATAATAGCATAATAGCCTACAAATAATGACAACTCCAAATTTTTATATGCAAAAAATAGCATTAAATTATGAAATAATTTTTATTTTACAAACTATCCAAACAAAAAAGATGTGATTAACCTGAAAAAAAAAAAGAAATTTCTGAAGAAAAATAAGAAGAAAAAATAAGAAAAATTTGATCAATATTACGCCTCAACTTATGATTTATACATGTGCATTACAGATCAGATCTACCAAGGCACAAAACAGGCAGAATACTGTTAAAATTGCACTTATTTTTCTTTAGACATTTCAGGTTGTTCATATTTGTTCAGGTTATTTACGTTTTATTATTAAAGGATATATCAGAGTTTAATGTTCTTTGCAATAAATCAAAGAGAAGAAACTGGTGTTGCCATTATTTATAGGCATAATGTCATATTATTTTTTTCACATTAAACCAAGAGTAACATTTGGAGTCATTATTTTTAGGTTGTTATGCTGTTATTTTCGAGTTCGACGCCCTTGACTGTTAATATCTTCTGCATTTTGTAAAGTCATCCTGCGGGCCGGATCGGAACCTTAGGCGGGCTGGTTTTGGCCCCTGGGCCGCATGTTTGACACCTGTGGTTTAAGAGTTGTGGCTGCAGACAATAATCATACCAACTGGAACACCTGCAGACTCCATGGATCTGCTTTTTATCTTGTACTTTGTATCTTACTAACCAATTTTGATTGACTTTGTCAGTCAGTCTGTTACTGAGGACCCCAACCAAGAGCACCCAGTCCCACTTATACAGATTTAATAGAATGGAACTCTTCATTGACTGGAAATTTACTGTGGGGACTAATTTAACCCATAAAGACCTAGTGCTAGTTCTGTGGAAATACTTCTCTAGATTTAAAAGAAGTGATATTTTGCTTTTTTTTTTTTAAATGGAATTATGCATTTTAAAACATTTCCCTGTGGTCTACATAAACTGTAAATACTGTGCTTGGGTCTGAATTCTTCATTAATTCAACTCCACAGGTCCATCTTCAACCCTATTTTTCAGTAATGACACCAGAAAGGTTGTTTTGGCCCTTTAAAATGCACCTGGCCCCACCCCCTCCAGGTTATTGGCTGTGCTGCTCTGTCTTATTCAACTAACAACTGAACATTTTAGGTAATCAGCTCGAAGTTTGGATGTATTTTCAGTATGGACTACAACTGCTGCTGCTATTTATGCTATTTATGCTAATTATGTCGTATTCAGAGAAATGTTCGTCAGAAGTCTTGACCTTATATGTACAAATGTTGTAACGCAACTAGTTACAAAACGTAACAAATTAAAAAGGAATTAAAATGGGTTGTAGAAATCCACTCGATTTTTGCCAGAATGAATATAAAGATAGCTTTGCAGCACCTGGAGGGTTCAAATTCACACTTTATGAACTATTAGGGTCCAAATCCACAAATAAATGAACCAAAGACTGATAAAAGTGGGTTTAGCAAAATATGACCCCTTTAACATTTCTTAAGTGATTTATCTCCATTTATTATAATAATATCCTCTGTATTTTCTGTTTTTTCAGTGAAAATCTAGTATTTTCCTATATTTAATTCACTGACCATGTAGATGCTCATTAAAGATCAGATTAAAGTTAAGGGTTATTATATCAGACATAGAAAACTGAAGCAAAAGGGGACTTTTTCAGCAAATATATCAATAACTAAACATAAAAACAAGTGTCTCCATCCACTGTCATTGATCAAACTCCATGGGTTTTACTGGTAAATCAGTGTTGTAAAAGATGACGGAGTTTCCATATTCACTACAGAGCCTCTGAACATCCAAATGGGTCATATCTGATGACCATGAAAAGATTTTACACCAATTATTTACATGTATTGATAGGATTAGTGGATCAACGTGTATTAAATATTTTAGATCAGCAAATGGTTTTGGTTGTCGGTGGCTGTTTGGGTCTTTATGGGTTAAAGTAATTCACTATAGATGCGCTCTGTCAGAAATTTGTAAGGAAACAGACATATATTTCCTCATGTGCTCAGTACATTTTCTCTTAATATGTAAATTAATGCTCACTATTTTTTTTTCCAGATGTCATTAATTGCATAAATACTAATGTTTTGAGAAAGAGGTTAAGATGTTGGTGGTTATTTCTCACATTAGCTTATTCCCCAGTTATTAGACCTTGTTTGTTAAATATGTTGTGGGTTAAAGCTGCTACAGTACAAGCGTTTCCTAATGCAGCTGGAACGGCATCAGGCATCACAACATTAATTCATCCATTATGCATCCTGCCTCTGCTCTAAATCAGCCCAGATGCTTGGTGTTTGCTGTATCCATGTGCATAAAAGTAAGCAGACCCACGCAGGGAGCATGTGGGTGACTGGTGGTGGCAAAATTAAATAAAGCTAGTTCCATCTGTTGCATCTTCCCACCTCTGCACCGTTGCTCACTCCTCCTCTTCCTCCTCCACCTATACCCCTCCCCTCCCTCCGCCCCTCTGCTTAGATCTCCCTCACCTCCCCCGGGTCTGCCCGTTCCAGCAGCGGTCCTCATTAGTGACGTCGGCAGCCATCTTCTCATCATTGCAGATGGTGTGTGGGAGGGACACCCAGAAGCCCTGCATTGGCCGGAGTCGCTCCTTCAGCTCGGTAACCTGAACGGAGGCGGAAAGAAATCAGCTATGACTCAAGGCTGATTTTAAAGTATCCTTATTTGGTATGGCTGGGTGAAAAAAACATATGCAAGGCAGCAAGTGTTGACATTTGTGAAGTATATTCTGACATGACACTGTCTAAGTGTCAGATATTGAACCAGATGTCTTTTCTGTTTTATAAATAAATCCGAATATCCATTTACCTGCAACTCTCTTCTCTGTTTATCTGGTTTTATTTATTTCCCCAGCACCTCTATCTAGCAAGACCGCTCCATGGTCAGAAAACTGTCAGTGCCCCTCACCTCTGTTTTCTGTATTTTTAGTTCTTTGTATTGAGTTTTATTCAGCTTGCTTGTGCGCCTTCTTTTGCTTTCAGTTGCAATGCCTGAATCAGCAACCAGAAACCTCTCACAAAAGGATAATAATCACAAAACCTAAATTATGAGATGTGTATTTCTCGAAGCCAATGTAATTATTTTCTACCTAAAAATAATTCTGAGTAAAAGCATTGTCACAAGGGGTGAGTGATGTAGCCAAAATCTTCCATCACTGTAGATTTTATATTGTGGTAACGTGTCAAACATGTTTTCCAACTTAAAACAAATGGTGGCAGGCACAACAAACCCCGCCCCTTGCATGTAATGTAGCTCATTTTGGCATCGACCCCGCTGATGTCATCATGTCTGTGCATGTGCTGATGTCAGCATATCACTTGTGTCTATATATGTGTCAAGTTTGAAATACATTGAAACAAAATTGATGTTTTTAAAGACATTTGAAATTTTGCCCATTATAAGTAAATGGAAGAAGAAAAAAGATTTTAAAAATTCATAAGAAATTTGAACTTTGACCTACTTTTCCCAAAATGTAATTATATCTATTCTGGGTCACTGGCAATCTATAAAACCAATTTAATATGAATTCAATTAGTAGTTTTGCTGCTACAGACATGTGAAATTTTGCCCATTATAAGTAAGTGGAAAAAAAAAAAGATTTTAAAAATTCATAAAAGATTTTATCTTTGACCTACTTTTTCCAAAATGTAATCACATCTATTCTGGGTCACTGGCAATCTATAAACCCAATTTGGTATGAGTTCAACCAGTAGTTTTGCTGCCAGAGTGTTAACAAACAAACAAGCAAACTGAACCAAAAACACCACCCCTTGCCTCCCCTTCAGGGTGTAATAAGAATTGTTTTAATCTACAGTGTGTGATATTTAATGACACCTGCTGGTGAAGCTGAACATTGCAACCAACTGAATGCTGTTGCTGCAAAAACATGCTGGAGTCAGTGTTTGATTTGTCCATTCTGAGCTATGGGGATATTAACACAGATATGACATGACAGCTGATGGTAATGCACCTTAACATGTATTCCAGTTGCTATAAAAGAATAACAGCAACTCTATTCGGGGTGACGATAAAATCATAATGGACTAAATCGTTATCTGCACCCTCTGCACATACACACAGCTCATCCTTGGGTAAAAACAATATTTACATGTCATTATACACTAGTCAACACTAAATTATGGATATTATATTCCATTTCTGCTATTAGATCCTCTTAAATCCCGTGAATAGTACACACTGCCCTATACAATAATCTTATTGTGCTTGATCACATCTGATTATTTTCTGTATTTAACTGGAGTGTCCATAAAACCAAAAACTACTGACACGTGAGGCAAGACACTTGAGTTTAAAACGAAAGACTCAAAGCAGTAAACTAACAACATTATATCAAAATGAGAGCTTTAAGCTGCCAAACGAGCGCAGTGAGGCTGCCAAACAAACTGCAGTGTGAAAATATCTGATAATTATGCAAGTCAAGCTTCAACTTAAAAAAATAATAAAAAATTAAAACTGACACCAGTATTTTCATGTTATGCTGGTTTTTGCTTTCTTGTTCTTCAAATCACACTGGATTTGCAGCAGGGTGAGATCACACGGTTAAAACTGTCTGTTACTGTCACATGATACAGTGTGTTTGGTGTGGATTAATATAACTGAATCTATGTGCATGGGTCTTTTAATTTGGGTGAGTTAACCCTTTTAAGATAAGACAAGAGATAAGATAAGGTAAAATAAGATAAGATAAGATATGCCTGTATTAGTCCCACAAGGGGAAATTCCAGATTTACAGCCGCAAAGCACAAAAGCACACAAGAGCAAAAGAAAGTACAAAATCAAGAATAAAGACAAATCAAATAAGCTATATATATACTATTTACAGCTATGCACATGCTGATCATACTCTTAAAGCCGCCTTCAAATTCTATATAAAACCATGCTGATCAACTATATCAGTATTAGGTATACTGTACATCTTCCTTACCAGTCGATCCAGGTTGGTCCCTGCAGCTGTGGTGGGTTTCTCTTCTGGGCTGTAGGTCCTAAAGGGTCTCCTGTTGCTTCCTGACTCTTTGGGTGAGCGTTTGGACCGTCCTGGAGCTGGTCGGGGGTTTCCACAACCCTGAAATACCTGAAAAAACAGACAGCAACACCAGACAGCAAAAGAAAAAGCATATTAGGGAGATGTTTTAAGCAACTACAGCTTTGTTCACACTGCAGGTAAAAATGCTCAAATGTGATTTTTTTGTTCATATGCGACCCATATCTGATTTTTTTTATGATAGTCTGAACAGCACAAATCAGACTTAGACCATTTTTATATGTGGTCCTGAATCAGATACATATCTGATACTTTGCAATGTAACTTCTGTCTGAAAGGTCATTTTGCATTTCATCTGATTTTTATGTCATTGAAATGCAACAGACGTCACAATTCCTCGCTGGAGGACGTGGGACCTCCAAGATCCACATTTATTCCACAACCATAATGTGCTGTGTGTGACTTCATGTTGTCTTCTGTGGGTCGCTTCACTGCTGTAGACTGTTCACACAAGAGTCTGATGGCAGTTGCACTCAGAAAAAAAAATCTGAAATGAGCTTTTAGAATTGCAGTGTGAACGCAGCCTTAGTCCTATTGATAAGATTTCATTAAAAGTGATTTAGACTTCAGAGCTGATAAAGCTAATGCTTGAAAGAGAACGTCTATGTTTACACAGAGATACAGATGTTGTTACTTAGCTAAACTATCTTTGAAATTTTAGTTAAAAATATGTGAACATTCATGAGAAAACTCAACAAAAACCAACCATGAATGCAAATGTTCGGTTATAGGTAAGAGATCCAATCATCTGCCCTTCAAATCAACATCTATACCTACAAATATTGTCATACTTCAGAACTTGGAAATGAGAGTGGATGAAATCTTTTAACATAGCAGTGCTAAAAAGGCTAAGAAGCTAAAAATGCTAAAAAGGAAATGAACATGTTTTAAAGCAGTGCAGCTAAAAATCAAAAGCTTTTCTGTCTTTAACAAAATATGTGTGTCTCTTTGGCGGATTAGCTCCTGGGACTCCAGCCATGCTTAAGCCATTCTGTGAGGCTGTCATGCACTGTCATTTATAATGCTAACTGTCTCATCAAGGAGATTAATATATAGAAAACATTAATGTTATTGCTTTGACAGAGTGAATTTGTGACAGCGGATAATGTGTTTAATGTATTTACAAGGGTATAATAGAAACAGTGCTCCTTTTTCTTTTGCTAAATGTAAGCCAGGGTGTCAAACTATGTTACTTTAATGGCACGCACTCAAATGCTTAAATAGTCGAGAAGCGGTTATCGAACTTTTTCAGCTTTTGGGTCTTGAGCCAAGCAAGTTTGGGAACTCAAAACAGAAAACTGATGTCTCTCCTGGACCCAAATTTGCAAAAATACACAATAAAGTGCTATCACATCCATTTTTAATGAAACCATCAAACGTTGCATTCATTATCTGAGCTAAACACAGCATCATTATGAAAAAAGAAAGCTATTCTTTATTTGAATTAGAAAAATTAAGTCACATATGAATGTGTATGCACTTTCCTAAATAGAGATACAATAGAAACTGTTTCATAATGAATCACAATATTTTTACACTTGTGATACCATTAAAAGAGGTCTCCAAATTTTTGTTTTATGTATCTACGGTTACTGAAAAAATTCTTAGACCATCAAAAGTCATCAAAAACAATGGTTATGCAATCAAGTACTAACTCCTGTGTGTATCATGTGACTAAAACAGACAGAAAACAAAACATGGAATGCCTAAAAGCACTGTTTTTGTCGGTACAATGCCATAGTTATTGATGTAAGAACTGAAGTGATTTTAGTTATTATCAAGAAAACATGGAAAATGGTTAGATATCAGCTCTGAAATTAAACTGTTAGGAGCTACTATTGTTGTTTTCATTTTATTTGTCCAAACAAATGTACCTTTAGTTGTACCAGGCATTAAAATGAACAAGAAATTGAAGAAAACAAGGGTGGTCTAAAAAAATTTTCCACGACTGTATGTAAAACTGTCACTGCAGTTATTTCTTTTTCATCTTCTTTGTTTAAAATCCCACAAATTCCTGCAAGTTAAAGTGGATTAACACAATAAAAATAAAATCAAAAATGTAAGTGCCAATATAAATTTCATAACATCAATATCAAGATAAGGAACCATGCAGGAATATTATGAAAGTCGAAGTATTGAGAGTAAAAATTTTGAGAACCACTCCATATCCAGATGTAAGGAAAGTAGTAACATTCTCCATTAACCTCACTCTAGTGTATGAAATGCCCTGTAAACTCCCCTTCAAACCTTCTGCTTGTGCACTTACCTTAGTTGAGATGCTGACACTGTTTTCTTGCATGTGCATGATGGCCTCTGACACTTTCACAGAAATGGAGTCAGTTGCCAGCTCCATGTTGAACGGCCCCTCCAATTTCTCAGAAACCTGGTACAGAGCATCTGAAAGAAAAAATAGAGATGACAAGGAGGCACACACAGGTTTATATTCAGTCTACTATATTCAAAAAGCACCAAATAACAACTAAAGATACTCTCTGTCTACTCTTTTCTCTTACAAAAAAAAAGAAGAGATGATACTTTTGGTGCCTCCCAAGGCAGCTAAAGAGATTCTGTCAGCTTAGGGGAACATCTGATTCTAAAGTGTCCAAGTTGTAATAGTGACAGAGAAAGAAGAGGAAAGGATAAAGAAAATGGTGGCTATAGAAAAGCACACATGAGAGTAGGTTTGGGTGAAGTGGAGATGAACAGAGTGATGAAAGGTAGGAGGAAGGCAGGGCACATGAAAAGGAAAAGATGGAGGGAAGTATGGGTTTGATGAAAGGGGAGAGGAAACATGGGAAGACAGATCAATTGTGAAGGAGCAGAGAGGCATGAATGATTAATGGAGGAGGAATTCATTAGGGGGGGAAGGAAGTGAAAGTAAATGAGTGACAGACGGCAATGAAAGGAGAAGAGAAATTCTGACTCCGATTAATTTAGGTTTTCTAGATGTTAGTGTTAATCCAGTCATTGAAAATAGTGTGGCTCTTACAAAGTGATTACATGAAGAGGTAAGTAATATAAATATATATATATACACACATTAACTTACTAAACCAGGGGTGTCAAACTCATGTTAGTTCAGGGGTCACATACAGCTCAATATGATCTCAAGTGGGCTAAACCAGTAAAATAACAGCACAAAAACCTAGAAACATTAACAACTCCAAACTTTTCTCTGTGTTTTAGAGTGAAAAAAATAAAATTACTTTATGAAAATGTTTACATTACAAAAATGAAAATAACATGAACAAACTGAATTTCCCAAGAAAAAAAGTGCAACTTTAACAATATCATGTCTGAACTTATCATTTACACATGTGCATTACAAGCTACAGATCTCAGTGGATCTACAAAGCATACAAAACATTTAGTAACAGGCAGAATATTGTTAAAACTGCACAACATTTCAGGTTGTTCATATTAATTCAGGATATTCAATTTTTTTCTGAAAGATAATTTATAAATCTAAGCATTTTCAAGTAATTTTACTTTTTTACAGTAAAACAAAGAGGGAGTTGTCATTATTTATAGGTTAGTACAGTGTTTTTCAACCTTGGGGTCGGGGCCCCACGTGGGGTTGCCTCAAATTCATGTGGGGTCACCTGAAATTTCAAGTAATTGACACAAAAAAAAAAAATTACTAATGAAAAATATTTTTTAATGATTCAATATATATTTCATTATAATTAAAACACCACAAATTTTTCCTACTAAAAATCAAGCTCAAATAAAATGCAGGATATAACATCTGAGAGGGCATATCTTGATTGACCTGATCATGTGACCGCATGCGTTGCTACGCTTCAAGTTGCCTGGACACAGTCGCAGTCAGAAAACCGGACCAAACGGAGGATAGAAAGATTTCTTCACCCCAGCCTGGCCTTGCTAAGACATCTCCTAGAGAAAAATGTCTCAGTTTTGAATGTCTGGGGTCACCAAAAATTTGTGATGTAAAAAAGGGGGTCACAATCCGAAAAAGGCTGGGACCCACTGGGTTAGTATGATAGTATTTTACTGGTCTGGTCACCTTGGGATGGAATTGGGCTGTATGTGGCCCCTGAGCTAAAATGACTTTAACACCTGATTGTTAATATCTTAAGTGTAATTTTTGCATTTTACAAATGCATCCCACGGGTCAGATTGGAGCCTTTGGTGGGCCTGTTTTGGCCTGTGGGCTGTATGTTTGACACCCCTGAACTACAGTAAGCAGAAGGGGAATAATCCCTCCACTCACCAATGAAGTTGTTCCACTCCGTGCCCAGGTCGGCCTGATTGGCTAAGCAGCCCTTCATCACATTAAGGCACAGGGAGTGGCAGGGCCGCAGGAAGGGCACGCCTCGACACAGGGGGCAGTACCACTGACGCATCAGCCCACGAACACACTCTGAATCTGCAGTCAGCTACAAAACAAAGAAATTTATGTTAAAGTGTGAGCAGAGAAAATAATGTGGAAATCTCCTCTAAGGAGCTTGTGCAACCAATTGCACCAGAAGGAATGAATGCACCCCTTTTCATCAAACCTTTGAGGAAGCGTAAGAAGCAGGCCAAGGACAGACCACTTAGATTTTTAGAGTAGATGTTTAAAAAGAGAGATAGCTATATAGACTAAAGAGATTCGTTTTCTCCAATGTTGAGAGCAGTTTACTCCGAGGTGAGGTTCAAATTAAGACCTTGGTTACCATGGCAACGGTCAGTTAAACTAAGCAGAGGAAGCGACTGACAAAAAGGATGAAAAGATAGATTATTATTTGTGGTTTGTTTATGTTTTAACAATGATGTGGAACAATAAAAAGGGTGGACTAATGACCTTCACCAAAGGGACTCCTTGTTAAATCTACACAGGTTCATAATTGTATATTTTAGCACCAACAGGAGTTAAATAAACACACGCTGAAGTAAAAGGAAGCACCGTCAAATTTTAGAAGCCCTATTTTCAGTGATTTGCTCAAATGTGGACAGAGACAAAGTATCGCTCATTAGTCAGTCCATCTGGACAAAGTTCTTAATGGTTGGTGTTTTGTAGGACTGTTGTTTTAATTGCTCATTTAAAATGTGCTTCTGCTAGGAACTATCTTCCTTAATTAATTAAATTAGCCAAAAAACATAAATCTATCTATAAATCTGTTCTCTCAGCTGATGTTTTAGTATTTTGGCAGCAAAGTCTCAACTTAATATGGTTCATGTTAACCCATAAAGACCCAAACAGCAACCTCATGACCAAAACAACTCTGATCTAAAATGTTTAATACCTGATGCTCCACTAATCCTATCAATACATGTAAATAATTGGTGTAAAATGCATTTTGTCATCTTTTCATGGTCATCAGATATGACCCATTTGGATGTTCAGAGGCTCTGTAGTTACCATGGAAACACTGTCATCTTCTACAACATTGATTCACCAGTAAAACCCATGGAGTTGGATCAATGACAGTGGATGGTGACACTTGGTTTATGTTCAGTTAATGGTAGATTTTACTGAAAAAAAAGTCACATTTTCTTCAGTTTTCTGTGTTTTTGATATGATAACCTTCAACTTTAATCTGAGCTTTTATGAACATCTACATTATCAGTAAATTAAAAATGGGAAAATACCTGATTCACACTGAAAAAATGCAAAATGCAGAGGATAATATTATAATAAATGATGATCAATCACTGAAGAAAAGTTAAAAATAGAGAAAAAAAAAAAAACAATTTTGGAAGCGCCACAAAAGTAGCACTGAGTCTTTATGGGTTAAGAATTTATCTCACAAAAAGGTTATGTAGCATTCAATTTTCTATAAAAAGATGAACATGCAGTTAAATTTGCACTTAATTTAATTGAAAATTTTATTTAAAAAAACAAACAAACAATGTAATAGCTGGACCACTTTGGGATTAAACTGTCCTGATCAATAGTGTGCATTTTTCATATCTGATATATATAAATTGGATATAAAATGTTACACAACAGTCAACATTACAAAGAAGCACTCACCTTTGTTGCTTTATTGACAATATCCCGACCTGTTGCTAAGGCCTGAGAAAGGGCTCTGGCTGCAATGAAAGCCCTTGAGACCTATTTTTCAACAAAAAGGCAGTTAGATTAGTCATTTATCAAAGTCATGTGGGATAAAGGAAGAACTATTAACTGTTTAAGACACACACTTGTACGCGTAGCTTGCGTGGCACGTCCCCAAACGGCTGCAGCTGTTCAGCGTGTTTACTGACACACTCCAAGTAGTCCTCGCTGAACTGATACTGGGGGTTGACCAGAGAGAAGACCCTCTCCACCAGTCTGGACCAGAAGTCTGACAGGACCTCAGCGAGACTCACACTGCCCCCTGTGGATGAGGAGCAATGTCCAATGTTTAAATGTTAATTTTTTTTTTCCTTTTTTTTAAATTTAATATAATTTCAATGTCTTGCTTTTGTTGTGTTTTTTATGCCTTTGTAAAGCACTTTGAGTTGCCCTGTGTATGAATAGTGCTATACAAAGAAACTTGCCTTGCCTTAAACAGCCACCGTTAGAAATAAAAATGGTCTGCATGTTCAGATTGACCAAGTACAGGACGATAGCTTAAATAAATGCACTCAAGAAGTAACTAGAAACATTTCAAAGTACTTGGGGTCCATTTATGAAATATCTAAGGGTCAAAGATTTATCTCAAATGCTAGAATCAGATCAGTGAAGGTGCTTTTTCCTCTCCATCTGTCTTTTTCTTTGCAGTTCCAGTGTCAGAGTCCTTTTATATAATCTCTGCAGATGAATGTTGAATAGTGCTAATGTACTGAATACAAATAAGTGCATGTTGTGCCTCTTCTGACACTTTAGAAATGTATAAATGGCATGAGCTTATACTTTAATAATTTTGTCTGAACACAAGTTTGCCCTAAAAAGTGGATTTTTTTGTATTGTTTTTATTATTTAATTAATCATATAATTTACTAACTTATGTATGTATTTTTTTCATGTTTTCTTCAAATGTGTATTGTTAATTTTACTTTGCTTTTTAGGTAACTTTTTTTGTCATTTATGTTGAAAACATATTTAACGTATTTGTTCTAAAGTTTTTCTTTGTACTTTTGTAATGTAATAATGAATCACAATGAAGGAATATAACTGGGAGATAAAGGATAACCATTCAGTTTCTTTTGGATCATTTCTATAGACTCACAGTTCTTACATGCACTTTACTTTAGCTACAGCGTCTTCCATCTGACTATTGAAGGTGCACAAGCAATTTCAAGGTTTGTCAAGAAGAGATAATGCATTAAATCATGTGACAAATTTATCTGACTTTTGTCCTACGGGGTGGAATAACTGTCTTGACACAGACACTGCACCTGCTGTTTTCTTAGAGAAATCCGATGGACATTGTCACACTTATTGCCACAGTTGAGACAAAGAAACTGTATATTTATTTGTTTCGTTGTCGGGTTTTTTTCTGTTAAAAAGCATGTTAATGTTGAATGAAAATCTGGAAAAACCCTGAGCTGCAGTAATGGTAATACAATTAGTAGATACTGATTACTGATCGTACATTTTTTAGGTAAACTGTTTTCTTATCTGCAAAAAACTGATTTTCTACCCTAAGAATGAAGTAGTTTTCTGTGTTTAAGATGGAGTAGTTATACAGTTATAATCAGATTAAGATTCATTTTATTTAAAGTTTGCCATGTTTGTTGGTTTGATTGTGCTTTGGTTACGTGATCAGTCTCTTTACATCAGTCATCTGGCAGACAGGTCTTGAATATGCGACTCTCCAATCTGTAGTCTGGTATACGACTTCGAAGCTGAGCCACAGCCGGCAGACAGACTTGCCAGCTCACGACTGTCATGCCAAAACACAGCAAAATGGAACAAAAATAGAAACAGTTTGGCGTCCGTGGGTTTCCTGTTCTTGGCATTCTCCCTCTCAGACTTTTTTTTTTCCCTTCTTGGCATTTTATTACTCTTTTAAAAACACAATACTGTCTAGGGATTCTGTGGATTCGCCACAGCAGGGGTGTCAACTGATGTCTCAACTAGACTACAAGCACAGAAAGGAATCATTGCATCTCTGCTTTACCTAGGCTAATCGTCAACATTTTGGCATAAGATATCTACTGCATGAAGCAGACTTAATACTAAATGTTCTCTCCATCTGCTCCTTTGCATTTAGACGGAGAAAAATCACACAAATTCAGAGTTTGTCTGGATACAGTAGCATAAGGTTATATGAAAATACAGTATGTGATATATTGATCTATCTGGCATTTCTATGTTTGAAAACCCAATACACTCATATCTCAACCCTCTGAAAATAAGCAGCTGAAGTGGATACAGTGACTCAACAAACCAGAATAATATCTGCGAAGCTCCACAAACAGCTCCTGGAAGACGTGTGCATTCTGAGTGAAGAGTCTCCCATACGTCTTGGTAAACATCTGGTTCATAGACTTCTCTGACAGGTCTATAAGCTCCCTGAAGAACTCTGCAGAGAGACAGGAAGGACGGAGATTAGATGTGAATCTGTCACCCACCTACAATTTTTCTAATATCTGAGCAAGGTTTCTACGTAGGCGCTCAGTCACCCTCTCCCTACAAGATTAACAGCTCACACGGAGTCGCATCAGATCCTGCTCACGGGTAAATGAATGTTACAAAATGTTCTGTATTAAAGATTATCTTTAGGAGTCATACGTGTTCTCCCACTCCTTGAATGTCTTCAAGTGATTCATCAAGTACATTATATAAAAAGGATAAGGAGGGGGAAAAAAAAGGTGATAGCAGTCCATAGCAGGTAGGAGGAGAAAGTGTAAATTCAGCTCTGTGCTGTGACGGCTACAAACATGCAGCCGTGCTGACAGACTGAGACAACAGAGGCTTATCTGTGAGACTATCTAGGATACAGATATAGATAAGGATACATAGGATGGCACTGAATTTTTTGACCACATGGTACAGTAAGTACATAACTGACACGAAACTCAGAAATATATAAACTGTATGTATAAAATCTCTGCAATATAGTTCATCTTCCACACTATTGTTGATTTAGGACTTGGATAAGCCAAGGGAGAATAAGATGAGAGAAAGGAAAGTACAATTTGTGCTCAGTTGAATCCAGACTCCATGGAGAACTGCACCTATTACAGTTCTTCTCAATCAATTTCAACCTTGACAATGTTCTCAACAGAAGTAAATATCTGTACAAGGCCCAGAGTCAGCCTCTCACCATCAAACCTGCGGTGTCTCTGTGTAAATGTAGTCAAAAGGAACTGGCTGTTGTCTTCAACAGCTTTGAGGTAGTCCCTCTCACTCTGAAGGGCCAGCGTCTCCTCCATCTGACTGGAGCAGCAGGTGTAGTCCTGAGGACAGAGCCGCAGGTGCTCACCTGGACCAACACAAAACCACGACTCATTAGGATTCATCACATGTTTGTAAAACTAAGCAGAAAGAGAATGTGCTTTCAGCTCATCGTCATATAGTGATTCAACCTAAACAAAGACCAAGACTTATCCGCATTAACACAGTAGTTCTGTTCTCATGTTAAAACACAGAGGAAGTCAGTTCCTTCACTCAGCCTGTTCTGTCACTGTGGGGAAATCTTATCAGAGATAGAGGTGTGATAGAAAATTGTAATTTCCCTGCATGAATTATTCAGCTTCAATCTGTCTCTCTTTGTCATCTCAGGTTGGGGCTTTGATTTGCCAGAGGTAATGATATGCAAGCAGCGGCAAGGAGATAAAAACACTGCATTCAGTGTGTGGAGAAGGTCTGATATCTTTGTTTTTAATATATTTTACACCCGACACAAAACACTGCTGTTAATTCTGTCGAAAGTCTCATTCCCAACTCCACCCTGGCTGATGTTTTGTCTGCCTCTTTTGTTCTCTCTACGTGTCTGACTATTAGCCCTCTCTCATCCCTCTATTTCCATTTCTAAACTGCCTCTCTACATCCTTCCCTCTCTCGGCCATCTGCTCCCCTGGCCCACGGGACAGTGAGCCAAGACTCAGGCAGTGATAGCCCAGTGCGCACACATGAACACGCATGGAAAATCAATCAATATTTCACTTGGGTCTGTGACTCAGACTCTGTGAGCTGAATTGCGGCAAATAAATCCTCAAACATATATTTTACTTGCACTTGCATCAGTAAAAGTGGGCCTGGCTGAACACTACTGTCATGTAAATATAACCTTCAGAAACTCTACTTATCAGTCACTTTCATATTCTCACAAATGTCCATGTAAAATCTATACTCTGTCTTATTATCAGCTCCATGTCTATTCCACAAGCCCCCCCCCCCCCCCCCCTTCTCATCAAAACTTCAAATGATCAAAATCCAACTGTTTGTAATCCACATTATTTCCTCTAATTCCACAGATAAGATTATCACTAGTCACCAGAGCCTATGGGTATATGCAGGGATTTAGCAGTGGGCCACTAGGAGAAGACTAATTAGGGGCGAGGTTCTTTGTTGCACCGGTGTTGGCAATTTGCTCATCCCCTTAATCATCCTATTTGAACGGCACATGGGGGAGGAGGGGGTGGTGTAACCTGTTTTAAACCCACCATGGTATTGTCTCTCCTGAGGAAAACTCTCCATGATACATCCAATAATATCTCTCTAGTGAGTTTTGAGCAACCTTATACTTTTGGATCACACTTTCTTATTGTAACTTAATGTCTGTGGTAATTAAATGCACTTTTTTTTTCTTTTTTTTTTTTTTTTTTTTTTTTACTGAACAGTAAGTTTCTGGTGACCTTATTTTATGCGTAAAGCTGACGCACATCCACATCCATCCAGTTCTGCTGCATCATTTGACCAGGTTTATTCCATCTATTCTAGACAATAGCTTTATATTTCTATCTAACAGTCCTGTGGTGCGTCTGCTGGGTTAATGTATTCCTGCTGCAGACCAAATGCAGATCTTACCAGAGATTTGAGTCAGCGGTGCGGTGCCTGTGCTGTACCCCTTCTCCGAGTACACCTGCCGGGTGTCAGCGCAGCTCCTCCCCGCAGCAGCCACGGGGCTCCGGGTCCACACCAGGGCATAGACCGCGGACAGAAGCACCAGCACTGGGTACTTTTTGGGGAAACATTGCAGGGGATCCATTCTCCTCATGGGACCAAAATAATAATAATAATTTTAAAAAAAAAACAGACTGCAAAGATGGCCTGTGTGGCAAAACAATCTGAGGCTGCAGCAAATTTCACTGAATAAATGAATGAATGGTTCTGGGGCAAGAAAAAGTAAAAATATAAACAGTGTCCCAAATCGTCAGTCGTTTAAAATAGTCATAGTTTTCCCCAAAAGGTGAACAGATGCATCCGGGTTGGGTTTGTTCATCACGCATATGTTTCCATCGGCCGTGTCCAATTAATTTGTCCTTCCGGAGAGAGACGCCGTTAAATGTAAGGGAGTGTGAATGGGACACTCCCGACCCACTCAGCATCATCCGACGACTAGAGCGCGTCAAGCCCACGGAGATGGAGCCACGAACACACCTCCGCAAAAAGATGAGAAGTGTTTCCAAAATAAAGGCACATTAGGAGGCAGTGGTTCTCAAACTTTTTACAGTGGAGTGCCCCATATTTTTAGTCAAGTACCCCCAACTCTGTTAAGCAATTTTGATTATAAATAAATAAATAAATATTAATAAAAAATAATAATTAATAATAATAATTTAACCCTTTCATGCACAAATTATGAGAACCTTAATCAAATTTTTTTCCTGAGTGTTTTTATTCCTCTTTAGGCATGAAAAAAAAAACAATGTGATAGAAAATTTTCTTCTGAAAAATAAATAAAATAAAATAAAAATATATTTTTTAAAAATTTAAAAATACATTTAAAAAAGTAATAACAAAAAAAAATTCTTATGAACCTGTTTTTCATGAAGTTGCAAAAATATCTACTCAGCTGGACACATGTTTAATTTTTGACACACAGAAACATGTATTTACTGATAAATTGTGTGAAAACTGTGGGGAAGGCTTGTGATTCTGGGGGTTTATCCTCAGGAGAGATCTACATAATGTTACCAATTCATGTCAGAAAAGACATGTAGTGTCTTAAAACTCTAATAAAGATATGTGTTAAAAAAAAATAAAAAATAAAAAAAAAAAACGAAAAGAGCAACAAAATCCATGAATATACAAGAGAGCAGCTGTAGAATAGCTGTCCACTGTAGTGACCACTATGCATGAAAGGGTTAAAAAAAAAAAAAAAAGGCAAAATTTGTTCATATGTCAAAGGTGTCTGTTTATATTTTCAAAACTTTGTAAACAACACATTTAAGTGTAATATTTAAAAAAATAACAAATCTTTATAGGCAAATTTTGTCCAAAATATAAACTGAAAAGCACCCTCTTTCTTTGCAAAGAAAAATAAATTAAATGGTTATGAATGAATAAATGAACCTTTCATCTGCAAAAAAAAAAAAAAACTACTTAATTACTCAAACTCATTTTCAACTAGAAGCACTTGGAGAGCACAGACCTCCGCCAAGACAGATCAGTGGGCCCCCGTGGCCCCAACCCCCCCACCCCTGATCAACACCAAAATTTAATAATTTGTTCCTTGTGCCAGTATCAACATTTCCTGAAATTTCATCCAAATCCGTTCATAACTTTTTGAGTTATCTTGCACACAAACAGACAGACAAACAAACCAACGCCGGACAAAAACATAACCTCCTTGGCGGAGGTAATAATGTAAAATAGAAATGTTCTTCAAATGTTAACAAAGCTTAAGCAAGATGACAGACAATAACAATAACATAAAAAATAAAAATATTGCAATGAAATAAGGTCAGGAATGTCAGTTTTATTATATAAATGTATTTATTGTGTTTTATATTACAGCATTAATGCTCATTATTTATTTTGTATTCAGTACTTGATGATTTATTTAATGTATTTTTCCCTGTAAAAGTTCAAGTACCCCCTGGGCTTCTGCTGAGTACCATACTTTAGGAACCCCTGCGTTACAACATTCGATTATACTCGTACTCAAGGTCATGTAGGAATCTAGTGAATATTTGGAAATGGATGGTCTATATTCATTTATTACAGTACTAAAACAATAATGTAGAAATAATCTATGTAATACTGTCTCTTTAACTGGAACTTCCTTTGTATAAACACATAGATGTAAAATGTCTGTATCCAGCAATTAATGGTATAAATACATTTTTGGTTATAATTGTTCACCATGTAATTTTCTATGGACAACTCAGTAGCCCATAACAGTCCTTTGTCTCCAGATTACCTTTAGATATCAGTTGTTGTTGTTTTTTTTTTTTAATTTACACATTCTCTACAGCTTATTTCTTGATTAAGTATGTAAAGTGAACAAGTCATGTCATTTGCCCAATATTTGCTTCACATTTCCGTACAAGAAAACTCTCATTTACAAATTACAATTATGAAAAACGTAGGTTTTCCACTATTTTATCAAAGTGGTCCAAATGCCCAAGTCATATCTTTGGCCAAATTGTGATATCTGTATAAAAAGAAGCAGCAGTGTTAGGAGAGTAAAGTTGCATAGATATCACAATTTGGCCAAAAATATGACTACAGTTACGCTATGAGGATAAAGATATCTAATTTGTGTATTTGTTTGGGGTTTTTTGGAGGCTGGCAATACTCAGTTATAGGGCATGAATTGAGAGGATGATACCACAACAGGCTAGTTATTTGAGTTTGTGTAGAAATGCAGTTTCTGAGATTTCTGTGAAATTTTGTTTTGACATGAATGGTAACCTAAGGTTAACTTAGACAAAAATTATGAGCTGTTTAATAATAATAATAATAATAATAATAATAATATAATGATACATTTTATTTGTATAGCGTTTTTCATAGAACTCAGACACTTTACATGCAGCAGATCAAAACATAAAGAAGACTCAAAACCATGTAACGACCCTCTTTTTTTCCCTTAAACTTACCTTTGTAGAAAAGCTGCAGAATAAGTGCCACCATGCTTTCTTTTAAAGTGCTCATATGGAATTTCTGCACAGAGGATGACAATTTTGTATTTGGATCAAATAATAGAAAAAGATGACGTTTTAAGAGATGTGATGCAAGCTGTTCATTTTTATTATTTTACAGAAGAAAAAATAATAACACACATTATTGAAGTAAAGTAGTGGTTTTATTTTGGAGGCTGTAACCAGAAGTGGTGTGTTTTACTTTGGCTGTCTTGACTCTGGTCAAAGCCCATCCAGCACTGCCTGAACAATGGGCCATGCTGAGGAAGGACCATTAGGGGGAGAGGGGTGAGGAGCCTGTGGTGGAGGGGTGAGGTGAGGTGCAGCCTGCTCATATGTGGTCTGTGGGTGCAGCTGAGCCTCACACCTCATGTTCATACAGACAGAACAGACAGCATGAAAGCTCTGACTCACATGGAACACAGTAGATGAAAGTGCATATGTTAATACTTAATTGAGGATAATATTAACAAGGTATGCACACGAACACAGTAATATATTCAGTTAATTTAAAACAATGAAAATTCAGTGACCAATCTAAAATCCGATACAAAACATATCTTTTCATTTACCACAGTACTGATAACATCCACATTCAGAAACTTTTTTTTTTTTTTTTTTTTTTAACTTTAAAAAAAAAAAAAAATTATTATTGAACTATATTAAGAACAGCAATGCAATCAAACATTACAGGTAACTAATAGACAATGTATAAAATTTAATAAAAAAGATAGCACAATTATTGAAAGGGGGTGTTTATATTCTAATTTAAAGAATTTTTGGTACATACTAATGGATTTTGTTGCTTTTTTCCAAATTCAGTAACTGTTTATTTACTTTGTATTCATCATACATTACTTTCTGGGAGATGTGTTATTTGCTGAAATTAAAATACTAATCTCATCGTTTCCATCCAAGCAGCCAATCACCATCAAGATATTTTTTGGTAGATCCAATCATCATCCTCTGCGATGCACCGCCTTCCAGTTGGAATCATCGATAATAGCTTGGCGTTGATTGCATTTTAGCGCCTTTCTGTTTCAACGGGGGAGAGATTAGAGACCGACAAAACCAAAAAACAAAAGCGTAAAGTGGTCAAAGAAGCGTGACTAGTGTTATTACCAGTAGAGGTGTAGTTAGTTTGCTAATTGTGGTGGGTTTTTCAAGTTTGGTTGTAGTAGGTAAGTAGTTAGCTAGCCAGTGTTAGCTAACGTAGCTAATGTCAAGGCTAACATCCCTCAGTTTAGCTGTAGATTCACAATCGGATATGATTAGTTAACTCACATTTAAAGTAATTATTCGACCATAGAAACTTAGGTTTTATGGTAGACTAGCTGTGTGTGGCTAGGTGAGGTCAGTTAGAGTAGATAAAGTAGTGATTTGTTACTTTACAATAGTTACCTCTAAACAAAATTAGCCAGAACTAACTAGCCAGATTTTGCTCGTTAGCCGTTACGATGCTTTCACTGCAGTAGAAAAAGGATGTTGTCATATTTTGTTAAAAAAAAAAAAAAAAGTCATATTTTGTGCTTGTCTAAATTCTGAGATATATTTTCCTATATGGAGATAATTTTTGTAATTTCTTCCATTTAGCCAGTTATCTTTCCACTGAAGAAAAGGGTTAAGGCACACATTTATCTTCATCTTCCAATCCAAGATGTCTCAGTCACCACCTGCAAGTCAAGACTCAATCTTGGACAGGTATAGTTGACCAGAGTGACTTAAATCCTAAGGAAATCTTTGTAATGGAGTTGTTCAGCAAAGCATTCAACAGAACCCAAGTGCCTGTATAACTTAATAGATATATGCTTGGTGTACATGTCAGTGCCAGAACAGATATTTATAACACATTCCTTATAGAATTTAGAACAGAGGTGACCACCAACAACATCAGGACAACAGTACTGAATACATGTGTGAGAAAAACTGATGATAATTTAGAGAACAGCTTATGTCTTTACTATTAAACTGAGTCAGGTTATCCACTAAAACTGATTTGAGGTTTTAAGCTGTCTATAATATGCATATATGTACAAAAAGAGTAACAGTAAATTATGTTTTTGTAACTTTTCTTCAGTCTTGAAGACTTGGATGACTTCACAGACTGTGGCAGTGACTATGAGGCTGAGATGAAAATAGCCAAACGTAAGAAAACAGCAGTGCATGTCCCTCAGGTAACTTATTTTCTCTCCCGAAAAATCACTTATAAATTCAGATGATTTTTTTATAGATGTTAATGTCAGGAATTTAATTTTCTTGTCACCTTTAGGGCAAAATAGATTAGATTACTGGGTTAGCGCATTAATTGACACTGATAAGACACTTTTGTAATTGCTACTGAATGGTGTCAGGTCCAGTACTGTCCATAATATTACCTAACCCTAACCCTTCCTTGAACTATCATCATTATATTGTCTTTAAAAACAAGAAAAAAACACTATCTGTTGACCCCTATTATATAGTATTTTTCTGGGTTTTGCTCAATTTATCTCCCTTAGAGCATTACTGCTGATCACCTCTGATTGAAAGATCAGAATGGTTTGACTGGAGTCACAGTGTTTTAGCTGATTGCTTTGATATATAGGTCCAGATGTAAACACTGTGTTAAATGTTAATTTCAAGCGTATACTTTACCTTGCCCCCTCTACTAGTAATTCAGTGGACTACATCAATCCATTCTATATTCCCTGCTGAGCTGCCCTTCTGTCTCCCTTTTATCCACAGCCCCCCAAGAGACCCCGCCGTAAAGCTGCTTTGAGGGAGACGTCCATTCCCAATAGGAGCCACATACCCACTCCTCGAGACAGCCCCCTGCATCAGGCCTCCCGGGGGATGTCCAGGCAAGCCATTCCCAAACCTGTGACAAGAGTGAAAGAGGGGGACCAGGGCATCAGTGCAGAGGATATCTATAATGCTGTCTGTTCTGGAAAGAGTGCCATGGTGGTGAGCAGAACGTTAACTGAAGGGCATGGAAGGATTGGGGGAGGTGGTTTAGGGAGGAATAATGCAGGGTGGCCCTGAAGAAGGCATGTGTAATGAGAGGAGAAACAATAATAAAAGGCGATTATCACGTGCTGTCAGTGGCTGACTGATGTGACCCTCCAGAATGCCCTTTGATACGTGAAGAGGAAGAGGTGCTTTCACTGGACCTTGAAGTCAGTGATTGACAGCACACATCTATGCCTACTATTGTTGTCCTGTACCCTGTCTTTTTTGACTGAAAGGAAGAAAAAAGATCAGGTAACAATACTGCCACTACAGTTTAGAGCAGCACTGAAAGATGCACTACAGATGGTCATTCAGGGTAAAGGCTCTTTTCTTACAACACATTCAGCATATCTTGCAACTACATTTTATATCATTCTCTCGGTCTTTGGCAAAATTTTATCACCCTTCTTATAGGTTAGTCTGTTTTTAGCAAAACAACAGATGTTCACACACTGAATGTTTATATTTCTATTGTAGTTGCCAAAAAAGATTATGCAAAGTAATTGGTGTATAAATATAGATGTGTCGAGTCATCCATGCCAGACGTTCCTCAAATCTTAACCATGATGGACCAAAAATTTACCTCTGAGCGGTTGTGAGCCAAAAATAAATGATGATGTTGATGTTTTAGAAAATTACAGTAGATTAAATGTATTATACATAATAGAAACACTACTCTTTAATCTTAACAGTGAATTTGTTAAGATGGTTGTTAAAAAACATTCCTTATTATAGGATTATAAATATGTATCAAAGGAAAGTCACCTTTCTTTCACTTTCTGTTGTAAAAAAATATATATATTGAAACAACATATTAAGAATTTTAAAAATTGATGAGCATGGACTGGTCCAATGTCATGGTTTGGTCCAAATGTTGCTCACAGGTCCCAATTTGGGGTAGCTCTTCCAGGATCCACAGAACCACATATGTTACAAATACTTTAAAGGAGTAAGACTGAAATCCATAATGACAGTGGATTAATACATTATTAAATCCACTTACCCTTTGATGTGAATGCTGCTCTCTCATTGGCCTTTGTCTTCTTGTCACCTTTTTAGACGGTGGTGGACGAGTGGCTGGAGAGCTACAAGCTAAACCGAGAGGCAGGACTTCTGGTGCTTATCAACTTCATTGTTCAGTCCTGTGGATGTAAAGGTCAGAGCTTAAGGAAAAGGCCAAGAGATGGGGGGTGATGGGGGTCAAAGTTCAACAGATTATTTTTCCAATCACAAAACAGGCAATGATCAGCACTTGACTATCGAGCTCTCAGTATGCAAATAAAGGCTGTGTTGTTGCTGTGTTAATCCTCTATCTCTTGGTAACATATGTTTGTGGTTTTTGAAAGTGAAACATGAAAGAAAAAAAAAACAGTTAATTTTTATGCCTAATCATCAGGGCTTTACATTTTGAACATCTCATACAAGTCACTCCACATTTACATAATGATCCATATCACAGATAGAATATTTTCTGTTAACTCAAACAGTTTATATAAAATAGACCTATTTCTTCTTACATTTTGAATATGAACTCAAAAGTTAACTTATCTCATGTTGGTTTATTTATCTCCTTTTATTTAGAACCTTTAAGAAATAAATAAAATTTCACTTTTGTGTTGCATAGATATACCCAAACTGTGTTTACGTAACAAAAGCAGTCCATCGTTTATATGAGAGCTCCTCATTTTGCCATCTTGTTGTTCTTTTCAGAATTAACCCATTTTGTGTCACCCGTCTCATTGTTGATTTGTTTCACTTTGGTGTAAATTTCCTGCCTACATGGAAGAAAATAAACATTGGCTGAATGAAGAAGAATATTGCTGTTTAAAGTGTGAATTTGTGAAACAATGAAATAAGGATTTAGCATAACAAGAAGTTATAGATCTGTTGTTGATGACCACATGCTATATAATATCAGATTGCACATTGCTGTTAAACAATGTGTCATCTTTAACACATCTGATGTGTAACATTGTGTTAATACCTGTTTATTCATGCATGCAGGAGTGGTTAGCAGAGAGATGTTCAGCTCCATGCAAAACGCAGAGATAATCGGCAACCTAACCAAAGAGTTCAATGAGGTGAGAATTAAAAAGAAGTCAAATCTGTATTTCTCGTCATGCGTTTTTGTCAGATACCGTGAAAGGACCAAACACAATGCATTAGTTTGTGTTTTGAGTGGCATGCAAACCTGGTCACTGCACTTTCTGAAAGAAGAGGTAAATTGTGCCTAGACCATTATCAGCAGTGGATTTGTTACTATTTATAGCAACAATGCGGTGTATGAGAGACTAGTAGAAATAAACTACATCCCCCATGTTCATCCTTAATGTACAAGGATGTGTCTCCATTTGGTTGTAAATGGAGCTTTGACACACAGTAGTAACCTACTTCTGTTTTTGAAGAACTTTTATCCCAAATCTGCAAATTTTGAATTGTCTTTGTCTTAGTTATCTCATCTCAATACCTATAATCCTGCTGGAATTAGTGGAGAAAGCCAGATGACCTCCATATCCCAGGAGATTGTGATCAGTGGTATGAGTACAGCGTGATGAAACACTCTAATTAAGATTTAATGCTGATTAATGCACACATTAATGAGTTAATTACCTTGTTTTGGTACTGATACACTTTTGAAATGTACAGCAAACCACTGACTTCTTCAGACAACAACACTTAGTTCAGTGTTGTATGTTTCCTCCATTTCTTTTGTTTTCTTTGTTCCTCCAGGATTCTGGAAGCTACCCCCTGTGTACTCCAGGCCCCCAGCTAAAGCGTTTCAAAGCCGGCCTGTGCGAGTTTGCCAGGCTTCTGGTGCGATCCTGTAGGAACAGCCTTGTTTATGACGAGTACCTCTTTCCCTCACTGCTCGCTTTGCTCACTGGTTTGTCTGATTCCCAAGTCAGGGCCTTCAGACACACCAGCACACTCCTTGGTAAGGATAACACATACTTAACAAAGAAAATTATACAGAAACTCGAAAGGTTTTCCTGAAAGAGCTCCTCACAGAAGACTTTTAATGCTTAAGTGGTTTGGCTTGCTAATCACAGAAATCACATCCTTTTGACACTGGTGGGGATGAAAACCTGGCACTTGCTTTAGATGGCCAAGGTTTTTTTTTTTCTTTTCACCAAGAGCTAAGTTATTCATTTCAGCTGACATCTGTTTTTGTCGCTCGAGAAGTTCTTTTGTTTTCACAGCATGCTCCTCTCCCTTTTGTTGTTTCTGGGTTTCTTTGTATCCTGTGCTCATTTGTTTGATTACTTCCTTTTTTCCACTAAACCACAAAGTAACATTCACTAGCTTACCCAAAATGCCATCAAGCCAAGTACATTATTGGCATGGAATGTTATTTCAGTCTAAACTGTAGCTGACTGAAGAACAAAGGCTTCAGTCTAGAAGGCACAGATTTTGAAGCTTTTGAGGGAATTTTAGGGTTTACCTGACCCGCTGTGTTATTGTTCTCTAATTCAAGTAACATCAAATAATAACTGAGTGAATGAAAATATTTGCACTTTATCCACCAGTAGAGTATTATAAGTCACTTTTTCCTCCCTTGGCTATTAAACCTGTTTGTTTATGTTTGACTTTATAAGCCATGAAGCTGATGACTGGGCTAGTTGAGGTGGCAGTGGCTCTGTCTATTCAGCTGCAGACCACCCAGCGGCAATTTGACATGGAGAAGAATAAAACTGCACCTGACAGAGCCTCTGAGAGACTAGAGGAGCTGCAGAATACCATCCATCAGGTGACACATACACAGACATACAGTTATTTTCTGCATTATGCACATTTACTGTATGAGCTGCAATAACTGATATAGTATGTCAGGTATTGTATTTCTCTGATAATTAATGAATTGATTTGAGTAATTTTTTTTTTTTTTTAAGTAGATTTGTTAGCTGCTTAAAGTTCATTTTTTTCAGGTTTTCCCTCATTGACAGGAAATCGAGTATCTTTTGGCTATTGATCAGACATTTTCCACATATGTCTGTGGCTACAATTCACCAACATTTTGCATTCTACACCCCTGCAGGACACACTTGGCATTTTATCAAATAATCTGTTTTCCTGATTGTTACATTTTTGTTGTTGTATTTAGCAAATTGAGTTATAATGTAGTGAATGTTTTGCAACACAATATAGTGAGTTACCATGATTTCCCATTTTGTTCACATCTCAAATGGAAATGTGTTAGGATATAAGTCTATACAAATTTTAAAGCACGTGCTAAACGTGGTGTGGTAATGTTAGAGAGAAAAAGGTATAATATTGAAGGATAATAATTACCTTTTTTGCTAAGGAAGTTTGTTTTCAACTGCTGTGTATTTGTACAAAAAACATTGCTTTATCTGAAATTGGATGGAAGATTTGGACATGGGCCAAGGATGAACCCATTAAATTCAAAGTAGATTTGTGAAAAGGTCCGCCTTGAATTTTTCAGTTGACATTGTTAGATTTGTTTGTTTGATTGAATCATAGAACTGTTGGTCTGTGGTGAATGTTTGCCCTTGTAGACTTTAATGTGTGTTTCATATGAATGTCATGAAGCTCAATGAGAACAGAGAGGAGCTGTCCTCTATGATGAACGCTACTTTTCGTGGTGTGTTTGTGCACCGTTATCGGGACCGACTACCTGAGATCCGTGCAGCGTGTATTGAGGAGTTAGGAGTTTGGCTGAAAACTAACCCTGAAGACTTCCTCAATGATGGATATCTGAAGTACCTGGGATGGACTCTGTTTGACAAGGTTGAATGCACAAACACACACTATATAATAAATAGACCAATTTGGTTCTGTAATGTCATGCCTTTGTTTGTAGGCCACTCTCTGCCTATAGCAGGGAAAGCAGTGTGACTGACTGCTTTACACAGGGATTTGGAGTTTCTATATGTAGCAATTTTTTTGTTTCATTTGTAGAAGTTTATTATGGTTATTATGACAAAAACTATGACTGTAATTCAAGTCATAAATTTAGTGGGAATGGTAGTTTTTCAGGGCACTGTACTGAAAAAGCAGGTTCTTGCAGGGTCTTCACTACAGAAGCATGTACACTCGCATCTGGGGAATACTGTATGATTTGTAGGTCAGGGCATGTCTGTAGCTCTGCTATGAATCATTTATAATGGTATCTTGTGACACATTTTACCTTTAGGTCCTGAGTTTTGGATATTGTACTTTGCCATTTTGCAATTTTAAAGATATTTTCAATAACATTTCAGCCATAATTTGTACATTTATCTGATCTTTAAGTCTCTTTAACCTGATGCAAGAGCAGACACTAGCAGAAAGGACTCTCACAAAGAGCGATGTCCATGATGAATAGAGTTGACCATTAGTCTGCATACAGTTTGTGTTATTTTTCTCTCTCGTCTTTGCCTCAGCAATGTCCAGTGCGTCTGCAGTGTGTGCGTGCCCTACAGGGTCTGTATCAAGAGAAGGAATTCATTGGCCGCCTGGAGCTTTTCACCAGCAGATTTAAAGTGAGGCATCCCTCTGGATTGGACTCATACCTCATTTGCTTCTTTTCTCCCTGTTTCCCCCTCCCTGTCTATTTCCTGTCTGTCTGCCTCTCTTTAATCTATTGTTCAGCTTATTGTATCCTTTCTTTTTCTATTGCCTGTCTCCCAACTTCCATATTTTTTTTACCCCCTCCTCCCCTTTCATTGCTTTTTCATGTTTTTTTGTGCCATCCCTGTTTATTGTTATGGTCTCCTCCTTTGTCTGGATGTGTGTCTGGGTGCGTTAATTGCTGCCAATTACTGATTGTTAATAAGCTCTTCTCAAACACACAAAAACCCTCCTAAGCCACATGTGCTGCTGCAGATAAAGGCTTTTCGTGCCATGGCTTAGTTCCTAATCAGCGTGTTTGTATGTGTGCATGTATCCTCGTGTGTGCTGTTGTGTATCTGAATGTGTCTTTGTGTGTGTTAGGAGAGGATGCTCAGCATGGTGCTGGACAAGGACCCAGACGTGGCAGTGGAAGTGGTCAATCTGTTGCTGCTGATCCAACAGTGAGGGATTTCTCTGTCTCTTGTGATTTCTCCGTGCCATTATCTGCTACATACAGTACAGGAATTCAATTTTAGGAGATTTAGACACAATAAATATACTTAATATATATATAAGGATGCAAATGCTTTTTATTCCTTTTCAATGTTCCCTTTACATAGCTCATTGAAAAAATCTACTGATAGTTTGTTTCAGTGTATTTTAGAGCATTAATACAACAAACTTTTCTATTCATTGTTCATTTTGTACTCATCACCATTTTTAAGTGTAGAGGTCAGTGGTTATGCATTAATTTGTAAAAAATTAATTTGCATATTTTCTGGGTGTTTGTAAGTGATTCTGTGTCTGGTTCCTGTGCTATTAAAAGTGTCATATATTACTCATAGTTGCGATAACACTGTATGTTCTGATCACTGATGATTCACAAGTGAATCATGATCTCGCAGGTTTTCCGTCATCCTCCAACACTGACTCAAGCACTGGGTAACCTAATTGTTTCTAGGAGAGATTAACAATTGAAGTGACAAGTGGATGATAAAATCCCACCTTCTACCTGTTATTCAAGTTTAGAGAATTGTTTCAAGTAGTTTAAAGGTTTTCATATAGTTTCAGATGGGCATTACTAATTTCCTCGCAGTAGAAATTTTTTGGTCCTCGGGGAAATGACCCGTTTGTATTTGTGCACACAAACAGGAGTCCAGAGGAAGGCCTGAAAGAGGAGGAGTGCGGCCACATCTATCCCCTTGTTTATGCTTCACACCGAGGCCTTGCATCTGCTGCTGGAGCTTTCATTTACAACAAGTACACTTTGATCTCTCCTTTTCCTTTTTATGTAGCGTGTATTAATATTTGTTTGGTATAAGCTGAACTCTGTTACATGACTCAAGCAGTTTTTGAAGTCTTTAATGTGACCTACAATCCCTACAATTGTCTTTTTCTAACTATTTATGTAATAACCATAGTAATCAGGAATTTTTCTCATGTCTTTTCATCTGTTTTTACTTCAGGATGAAACTTTTGATTACCGGTGAAAACCAGAAAAATCACAGTGCAGCTGTCATTCAGATGCTCATTGCCTTCTACATCCAGAGTGAGGTAATCGTTTTCTATGCTTTCTCCTCCCCCTGTTTTAAACATGCCTTAAAATGTATTAAAATTTTAATGTGCCTATAAGCATTTTGTAAATTATCCGTTTTTTGCTTAACATAGACCAGCTACTGGAGTGGCTAAGTTTGATTGTGGTGGTCCCCATTTTTATCTTTTAACCCTCCTGTTATGTTTGTTTCTCAGGAACAGCAGTGATTTTCCTGGGTCAATGTGACTTGCTGCATGTTTATTCACCCAAAAGTTGTCCAAAACCATAGTAATCCTAATAATTACTGTTAATATATAATTACTAACCCTATTACTACCAATTCTATCAATATTTAGTGCAATGGTGTTTTTAGCCTCACACAGGTTATGGTCCTAATATGATCATAGGCCAGCCCTCAGTCATTCGTTTGTGCTGTAAGACTCTGTTTCTATGTACAAGTTGCCTATATCCCCCTTGGTGGCATTGTAATCCAGGATCATACTTGGTTTCTGGTCCTCTGTTGTGCTGATTTCAGCATTTTTGTGCAGAGGGCTCACGAGCACAACATTTTTTACTTTTTTGGGGGCAGTAAAACACTAGGGCTGTGGTGTCTAAGAAGGCAAACATGGAAGACTCATCATTTTTCCTTTTCTGTTCATTTTGTAAAAGTCGGTGCATAGAGTCATTTATATGCTTTGCCCCTCTCCTACCGAGTGTCCACTGAGTGTGGACAGTTTTCCTACAGGAACATAAGTGGTTCATGTCAAAAGTTGTAACACCTGAACTTTCTCACATTTTACAGGATGAGAGAATAGGACGAAATTTGTGTGTGTTTGAGTGAAATAGGTCTCACAGCTCCAAAAGAATTCACATTTCTGACTGATTTTACTCTCCACTTTAACTGCTGGGTCAAATTGACCCAAACAGTATTGATGTAATATAAACATGTAGGGGGGGTTTACACATATGTAAGGTAGATCATTTTTATTTAATATGTTGATTACACTAACGGGGTTTCCTGTGGAATTGATCTGTTGGTGTGGCAGTGTAATGGGAGGGGGGGTGCACGTGCACAGTTCGGTCAGGGGGGGGGTATAATCTTCACATGCTGTGTTGTCCGATAGCTCTGTTAGCATAACTCTGTTTTTAGACAAAACAGCCATAGAGTAAAACCAGTGTGTATTATCAGTAGCTGAACCAAAGATCTGTTTTGATTTGTCCAAACAAGGTCAGAACTGTCACAGTTTAGTCTGATCTGTGGATCAACTAATGCCAAACTTAGCAAAGATAATAAGATCACATAATAACTTTGTACCTTCATAAGTTTCATGATCAAACTCACCCATGTAGAGAAATGCCTCCACTTCAGCATCGATCTCCATTATGTTTATTTAGAGCTGTGCCCAGTGATGAAAACAACAAGCACTAAAATGCATCACTAAATTTTGCTTTATGTAATTGGTCATTTTGATATTGCTGTCTCTCTAGTTTCATGAGCATGGGGCATACCTGGTGGATAGTCTGTGGTCTGTGGCCAGATCAGAGCTGAAAGACTGGGACAGTATGACTGCGATGCTGCTCGGGGAATCTGGTGAGGGATGAAATAAGGATACATGTCTGAACTGCACTGATTGCGAAGCTCAGAGTTTCCCCAGGTCCTTTACACCTGTAATATCCAATAACCCGAATTTTAGGATTTAAAGTGTCTCATTTGATTTTTACTTAAAATTTGTGTTTTATATTATAATTTCACCTTAGCTTAAGCCTCACATAATTGGGGAAACTTCTGTTGATCACACTGTAACTAAACTATAAAATAAAAAAAACAACACGGAACCTCTAACCCCTAATGCAAACTGCAGAATTTAAGTTCGAACAAACAAACCCAGCTACTGTGTGTTACTTTAGTGTGTAAATTAATTTGGCATCTTTTCTACCTACCTCTAGGTGTAGTGAATTAAAACTGATTCTGTTAACATCACTTTCATCTGATATGTGGAAGTAAAAGTTCAATGAAGCCTCGCTCAAGAACTGCATATTTGATCAATTTTTTCACTCACTTTCCGAACATCACGGGGCATATTTAATGCTCAGTTGAATCCATTCACGGTACCTTACACAAGAAAATTAAATCTAGGCAACTTACAACCCTAGTAATAATGGACTTCACTGTATGAAGACATCATTTCATCAGATATTATTTCCTCAGCAGCAGCAAAACAGTGCATTTCACATCATAAAAAGAAGCAAAACCAAACAGTTTTAACAGTTTTACAGCAGACGGGTGCTGAAGAATCACTCTAAACAGACTTGGAAACACTGATGCAAGAGCAAATCCCTGCCATCACCCTAGAGTGTTCTTTGCTCACACTGAGAGCACCACAAAGGCTCCTTCTTTCATGTTCTTGATAGTATTTTTGTGAATCTAATTTACATTTTTCCCAGTGTAAATAAAGGCAGCTGTAGCAACACTTTTTCAACTCATGCTGTGCATTTTCTGCCTTTACATTGTTTCATGTCAGCCATCGCCCACTCAGTTCTGCACCTTTCCACCCCTTTTAATGTCAGGTATGATGGATGAGGAGGAGGAGGCTCTCATTGAGCTCATGATATGCGCCATCAGACAGGCATCACAGGCAACTCCACCTGTTGGGAGAGCTCAGGGCAAGAAGGTGGTGACAGACTCCAACACGTGCATAATGTGCTTTGTAATAAGTCTGTTAAGAACTTATTTTATTATTGGTGTCTGTCAGGAAATATCATTCCTTCAACACTACAGTGACACTAATGGAGTTAAGAATACTGCTTTAATGATTTACTTGATGATGTGTGTAAATTAGAGTTGTGTGATAGTATTCATGTTTTTTTTTTTGTTTTTTTTTTGTCAGTACCTTAATGGATTTTCCTGCTTCTCTTTAAATGTGATATTAGACTCTGAGTATGAAGGATAAGAAGGTCCAGGAACAAGACCGAAGCCGCATCACTACTCACTTCATCCCTTTACTGCCGCAGCTGTTGGCCAAAGTACTAAACTGCCTGTATTTTTATAATTGAATTTCTTTCATAAATTGCACATATACTGCTTGTATCGTATTTGGAAAACATAGTGTATATTACTGAATTGCCTACTTAACTTTTCTGTACATTGAGAATGAAGGTAACAGTATTATACTGAACACCTTTTTCTTGCCACTTTAAATCCTGAATTGGTGTTTTTCATGTTGTCCTCCACTGACCTGCAGTATTCAGCAGATGTAGGAAAGATGACCCTCCTTCTGAAGCACCCCTCTACTTTGACCTGGAGATGTTCAGCAGTGCTCAGTGGCTGGAGAAGGTAAGATGAACTGTAGCTACTATTTGTCTAACTACAAAATGAAATAATTAAGGCAAAATCAAACGGCTGCTGACGCATCCAAGGATCAGATTTTACAATGGAAGAATACTGATTTTCCAGGAAAACATGTTTTGCATGTTTTATTTTGCTATTGTGCAAACAGTCAAACAAAGAATTATGCTGCCTGTCTTACTCTGGTTAAAAAAAAAAAAAAAAAATGAACCCAATCTTGATCCCTGCCTGTCTTATTCCCTTATGTAAATTCACCTAGAAAAAAAAAAACATTAACCATGACTCAAACCAGGCAGGCAAAAGCTTTCATTTTTAAAAGAGAACACAAACAAAACAGACCATCTTCACCAAACAATGCTGGGGGTATATGTTGGGGTGTGTTCCTTAACTGCCGTGTGCAACTTAAAGAAAGCTAAGTGTTTGCGTTCTTCACATTGGCTGCATGTATTCATTTGATACACCTCCATATTGTATTGAAGGCCCCAAACCAAAACAGTTCACACCATACTGTTCAGTAAGTTGGTCGTCCAAGTTCTCGGTCACATTTTCTCCTGAGAGAACAATCATTATCTCCCGCTGCAGCCCAAACATTAGCGTGTGTGCTGCGGCTGCTCTTACACCTGTGCTGTGTGCGTCAACCTAACTTGATGTGGCATGATTGGTTCGGTGCAGGGCTACTTAATTATGATTGGCTCTTCATATGTCTGTGAAAACATGGACGAATGAATTCTCTTGAAATTGTGTCGAGCATGTCTCATATTTCTATTGAGGAAAAGTTATATCGTGACATACGTACAGTCGTCCTCAAAATTATTCATACCCCTGCCATTTTTTGTAACTTTTTGTTTTTGTGATGAAATGAATGAGTTTTGTCAAGTTTGTTTGTGACTTATATGTGATACACAAGAGAGGAAATAAGAACAAATGATACTTGGAGAAATACTTTATTTCAGGAGTATTTTATTAGAGAATTTCTAAAAAACGCCATGTTCAAAATTATTCATACCCTAGGTTTATTAAGTCCAAAGTCTTTTCTTAATAGTCAATAGAGTAGCCTTTTTTCTATATAATGGTTCCTGTAAGTGTCCACAGGTTCTCTTCTGTCTCCTGTGGGGTTTTGGTCCACTCTTCCTGGACCAAAGCCTCCAGCTGGGTCCGGTTGGATGGTTTCCTACCCATCACGCTAGTCTTTGGCCCCGTCCACAGATTCTCCATATGATTTAGGTCAGAGCTTTGACTGGGTCATGTCCTTGAACCACTACTGCACTACCTTGATGGTATGCTTGGGGTCAGTGTCCTGCTGGGACGTCCAGTCAGGACCAATCTAGAGTTTCTCAGCAGACACTTCCACATTGTCATTCAGGATGTTGATATAATCCTCCTTTTTCATGATGCCCTGTATCTTGATGAGGTTCTCGGTGCCACTAGCAGAAAAGCAACCCCATAGCATTATGTTGCCACCACCATGCTTGATGGTTGGGGCTGTGTTCAGCTTGCGTTCTTCTCCTTGCTTCCTTCAGATGCAGTCAACATCCATGTGGCCAAACAACTCCATCTTTGTTTCATCAAATCACTGGATTAATGACCAAAAGCTTGGATCTTGGTTAAGAAGAGCTCTAGGAAATGCCAGATGAGCCTCCTGATGTTTCATCCTGAGTCATGCCATCTTCCTGTGTCTGCATCCATGGAGAACTCCTTTGTGCAATACTGGCTGGATGGTTGTCTGTGATACCTTCATACCTCGGTTATTTTGGTGGCAACATAATGCTATGGTTATAAACTATAATGCTAGGATGCTTCTCTGCTAGTGGCACTGGAAACCTCATGAAGTTACAAGGCATCATGAATTTAACATAATTATATCAACGTCCTGGATGACAGCGTGAAAGTACTGAGAAACTCTAGACTGGTCCTGATTGGATGTCCCAGCAGGACACTGACCCCAAGCATACCACCAAGGTAGTGCAGTAGTGGTTCAAGGACATGACCCAGTCAAAGTCCTAACCTAAATCATTTAGAGGATCTGTGGAGGGAGCTAAAGACCAGAGTGATGGGTAGGAGACCATCCAACCGGACCCAGCTGGAGGCTTTGGTCCAGGAAGAGTGGACCAAAACCCCACAGGAGACAGAAGAGAACCTGTGGACACTTACAGGAACCATTATATAGAAAAAAGGCTACTCTATTGACTATTAAGAAAAGACTTTGGACTTAATAAACCTAGGGTATGAATAATTTTGAACATGGCGTTTTTTAGAAATCCTCTAATAAAATACTCCTGAAATAAAGTTTTTCTCCAAGTATCATTTGTTCTTATTTCCTCACTTGTGTATCACATATAAGTCACAAACAAACTTGACAAAACTCATTCATTTCATCACAAAAACAAAAAGTTACAAAAAATGGCAGGGGTATGAATAATTTTGAGGACGACTGTATATCGTTATCGTTTTATCACCCAGCCCTAAGTGATGTAAAAGTGAAAGTAAAAAGAATAAGAAATACTCAGTAAAGTACAAATTCTTCCAAAAACCTACTGGTGTACAGTAGTGAAGCATTGTTACTTCTTTACTATACAACACTGTAAAACACTGACCCACATCTCCCCCATGTCTTTCTCAGCATCTGGACCTGCTGCTGGGCCAGATATGCGGAATTGTGGAAAAGCACACAGAGGCCAAAGTGTTGGAGGCTTGTGCTCATCTCGTCAGCACCCTTTGCTCTGATTGTTACACCTTTTCTTCTCGTGCACAACTAGTGTTTAGCCAGTTGTTGGACAATCTCACAGAGTGCTTCTACAGCTACTCAAGTGACCTGCTGCAGGTGAGTGAAGGTTACACTGAGGCAAAGAAATGTAAATATACCTGGAGTGTCTTGTTTTAAATGCAAAAAAAATCCAGTGCTATAAACATTTTTGTTTGGCCAGATGTCATAAACTACAAAATGTGTAGCCACTGACATATTTAATTTGAAATCACCAGAAAAATGTCTACATTTATTTGTGATCGATTTAATATTATGAAAATGAGGCATTGTACAAGTGGTTTCACTCCTAAAATAAGAGACAATCCTGTTCCTTTGTTGGGATATTTTGCAAACCATTATTTTAGCTTGTTTCTCTTTAAATTCATGTCAATAACAGGAGGAATATTTTAAAAGTTGGATATATTCTCTTAAGACACGTGTACTTTTCTCACGAGAAACCTCCATAAACTAGGGCATAAAAAGAAAAACTGTTGATTTCCTAGAAACAAGGCTTTTTACTGTCATGAAATAATTTCTTTGTAATTTTTGTGGTGTGGATTCAGGAATATTGTGCAAACTATAAACGGTACATTAACTATGATGATTAAGTTGTGTATTTTAGAGCACATACTGCAAAGAAAATATACTTATTGTGTTCAAACCTGATCAAAGACATTTAAAAAAAAAATCTGTTGTGTGGATTAACTATTTCTGTTTAAACGGAGTCGTTTGCATGTGTTGTTTGTGTGTTTGGTCCTAGGGAACTGCAGATGATGATGATACATACAGTGCAGCCATTGCTATGAAGAGGATTGCAGCCTTGAGCACGTAAAATGTGTTTGTAATGGATATAGTGGTGGTACAGACTATTCATTCTACAGAAATGTTTGTCTACATATGTGTGGGTGTTTCAGTGCCAAAGACCTAACAGGCTGGAAGCTGTTTGACACTTGTCTTGAGCTCCTGAAGAGCATAAGTGGGCGCAGTGACATGGAAACGGAGGTTTGTGACATCTTTGCGCAGTTTGATACTTGAACGGCAGCTTTATAAAGTAAAGCTGAAGTGGAAGTTTATTAGAAAATTTGCTAAATATATTGGATGATGTTTCTTTCCTATTCTCACTTCAGCTCATGGTGGCAGTGCTAAAGTGTGCAGGTTTTCACCTGATGTTCGCCAAAGCAAACGCAGTCAATTCAACACCAACTGAGGTACTCTTCTGACTTCAGGAACTTAACCATTTATTATTTTTCAAAATGCATATTGCTTTTATGAATCCCAATTTTTTTAGGTCTTAAAAGCCCAGTTCACCTGCTGATGATAAACCAACCAGTAAAATTAAAACTTTCCTTTCCATCACAGCTCACCCATGGAGGCCATGTTGGTGGCCTTCCTGTGTGTTTGTGAAGGGCTGCATGACTGTTTTGTTCACCAGCTGCACAGACAGTAGGCAATTAACACAGCAATCTGTTAGTGTATATCCAAGCCCACAATGACACTTGTATCCTACTGTGCCATTCTTTGTCATGTTTGCAGTTTTTTTTTTTTTTTAATGATTTGTTATGTCTATCCTCACTTTAATGTGATCAATGATCAGGCTTCTCTCTTTTCTTTTTTTCAGATGATTTTCTGTCACTGTCTTTCACACACTCTTAGTACATCATTATTCATACCAATCATTGTCTTGTCTTTCTCTTTATTCATTGTTCCCTCTCCATGTCTGCACACAAAACACATTTACAGAAACTACAGCCGCAGTTAAAGTTGACAAATGCTTGTGAATTTTATGTCTGAATGTGCAGTTCATGCAAAATCTACTGTAAAAATAGGAGCCATATCTTGCAATTTATAGTAGCTGTACTTGCCATTGTCTGCACTTTGGATTCTAAATTAGATACTGGATCTTTTATTCTTACTTATTTTCACTTTGTTTTAGAAGAACAAAGGTTTTTACATAAGCATTCTCACTATACTGCTATCCCAACATAAAGAAATATAAGTATAAACCAAAAACCCAAACAATAATAACAAACCAAAGAATAAACACCCACACAAAGGGGGGAGAAATTGAAAATAAATTGTACAATGAGGAAAATAAGAGAGTATATTATTTTTATGTAAATACCCTGCAATGTTGTCCATTTCTGCTCTGGACACTATGTAGATTATATTTTAGTGATATGATGTATCACAAATGTCACACACACCCTGTGCCCTTTGTCTCCATCATTTCACAGGCAGAACTAAAGGATCTGAAGAGGAAGGTTCGTGGGTTCTGCAGAGCCTGTCAGAGTTGTCTGTCTGTGACCCAGTCAGAGATCAGAGATCAGGTCGGAGCTTCATTACCAGCCTCCACACATAAACAGCAGGGTTATTTTTGAACATTTCTCTGTGAAATTCTTCTGTCTACTAGTTTCCATTCATGATCTGATCATGAAAGAGACTTGCCCACAGATGTTCAGATGCCTTTTGTCACCCTTGATGTACTACAAAGACCCTGAAAAAAAGGTCATATCTAACTGTACATCCTGGTAAAGATTGTGTGTCCTTTTTATTGCAGGCTTTTGAGTTGCTGTGTGACCTGCTGCTGGTGTACAGTGTGGTGTCGGTCCGCTCTCAGCCTGATCTGCAGTCTCTAGTCCACCTGCCCTCAGATTCACTACGGTCTGAACTCGCTGCTTTCATTCTGGATTATGTGTTCACAGACATTGATGAGGAGCTCACTGGTATGTTTAAGTTATTGCAAGTGAAACTTGCACTTTGTAAATTCCTGCAAAAATTGACTAGTCAGAGGAGACTTCATCCTGTCATGCTGACTGAATCCTTTTCTGTTCATATTCATAAAAGCATTTTGTTTTCATAGTGGATGTGTATTGTTTTGTAAATGAAATGAGTGCCAGAGCTCTCCCAGTGGAACCCATCTTCCTTCATGTCTGCAGACAGTTTTTGAGGTCTTATTTTCAGAATCTGTTGGTAACTTATCTTCTGTATTTCACTGCGTCTCCATCTCACAAGCCAGTTGTGTCTCTAAAGGTACATGTCAGCATTTGTTATTTTCTTCTTAAGCTTACCGGACTCCTCTAAGATGTCTCTCTACCTGTCTACATCTCTCATAAACTATTCTTCCAGGCACAAAAACAATATATGGACAAATAATGGGCATTTCCATTTATCAAGTGAAAGCATATAAAAATGTATGTATGTACAAATTACATGTGAAACTGACTGACTGGAATGACATTGTATATTGAAATGTAGTACCTACAGAGAATATACATATGTTTATGTACGGCATAAATGATGGATAATGTACAGAAAACCTTTCATCAGAGCAAAACAATCCTTGATGCAGGTGTTGATCACCCTGAAGGCATTTATTTGGCTGTTATTGGCTACTTCACTGAACATGTATTACATAGATACTGTCCAAATTTACTAGTTATCTCAAAAGTAAAAAAAAAAAGAAAATCCTTAAAAATCTTTCTTTCTCAACAAAAATTTAAAGTGCAACCTATTGAGCTATTGTAATATATTTTTTATGTTTCTCCACTTATACATGGTATAGTTTTAGTAAAGAACACTATTTTCGAATCATGTTTTATGAATAGCAAAAAAAGGTTGAAATCATGAATTGTTCAAGATGGAAAAAATGATATTTGACCCTCTTGACCACATTCCTCTTCATTTATTTTATTTCTGCTTTTCATTCCTACTTTTTCCTCACCAGGAAAGGAGGAGGAGATGAAGGTTGCCCTTCTTCAGAGGAGGCGTAACCAGCTGGTTGGCTACTGTAAGTTGGTCATCTACGGGGTGCTGGACCTTTCTGCTGCCACTGATGTCTTCAAGCACTACAGCAAGGTGGATAGAACATACAAGCTTTAAACAAATATTTACATTTCCTGTGAATTTTGTATTTTCAAGTCAAATATACACGCGTATTGCATTTTTTCTTATACCATATGTCTTAATTAGAAATATTCATGTTCCTTCATCACCATTGTTTGTTTCCATTCTATAGATGTGCAAATGTAGGCAGAATAAATAAATACTCATACCTCTACACCACCATAAACAGACACTTAAATGACAGTATATGTTTGAAGGACAGACTTCATCCTTTTTATCAAGTGCACAGACTGTAGACCAACACCTCACCTAGGCTAATGTTTTTTTGCTTGAATTCGTCACCTGTCCGTTTCATACCAGTATTTAGCAAAGTTTCAGAAATACAGAAAGAAACTGCAATAATTCATAGTGGAGGGATGTGCAAGACAGTGGAGGAGGATGAGAAGTCTATTTTAGAAAAAATGGATTGTTAAGAATGAGTTGGAGGAAACTGGTTAAAAGAATGAATGATGTCAGCTATTTTTACATTTTAAAATACATTTATATCATAGCTGTTAATTAAAGTAATGATTTTAACACATTTTTTTCTTTCTTCCGGTTTTCATTAGTACTTTAAAGACTTTGGTGACATCATTAAAGAGACCATAAGCAAGACCAAGCTCATCAGTCCTGTGCTGAGTGCAAAGACCGTCTGTCTGACTCTGCAGCAGGTCTGGCCTTCATAATTACTTCTTCTGGGAGTTTCTGCATTTGTAGTGAGAGTACTTTACACTGATAATGATCTGGCTATATGTCAGATTTTGGGGTCTTAATCTATATTTAAATACTGTCTTTTTATTGAAATCTCTTAGCTGTTATAGTCTGTTACTCTATCATCTGGCAGCTGAGACTCCAACATCTGAGCAACACTTGCACTGTGTAAGACTTACTTTATTAAATACCACACACTGTGATATTTAACGTATACTACACCTCACACTGCACAGAAATTATTATGATTTTAACACAGTGCCTTCAATTGGATCATTATTCTGTGTGACAAACATCTCACATTTGTATCTTAAGTGTTTTAACAGGGTTTCAGCAAAAGCCTAAAATATTAGACATTAGAGATCATTAAATGGTCTTAAATTGGAATTTGCTGCATTGGAAATAAATCATCCTGCATAAAAGTTCACATTTGTGATGTTAAAATGCATTAAACCTACCACTGAAATTGATACTGTCCTTTATTGTATACTTGAGTTTCCCTGTTGGTAAATATAGATTAACTTAACTCACCCTAATCATCATATTCATACATAAAACCCTGAACCCTTGAAACCTACCTCTGCTCATGACTACGCATATATTACCCTTCTCTTAACCTGCAGTGTCTGAATTTTAAAAATGATGAATTATCCAAAATTCAATATTATATTCATGATAACATAACAGGTCGAACAGTCTGTTCAGATTCATAATATAGTTTGAATGTCATTGCTTTTGCGTAATGTGTTTGTAAACATCTCTGTTTATGTGCTCAGCTGTTCTCTGAAATGCTAACGGAGGAACGCAGCAGGCAGGATCTTGGGGAGATTAAAGATTTGGCCAAGAGGCTTGCCTTGAGCTTTGGTATTGATCTGCATCGTGTCCGTGAACCACTGGTGGCACTACACATGTGAGGCAAACTCTGCTTCTTAGAAAATATCCAAACCTTTAAGCAGGAAAGAAAAATGAACTAAAAAAAGCAGAAGGTTAATATCATTTAATAGCTGTGATGCCTGAGAAGCACTCAGCTTTGTTAGAGAAATATATTTTCCATCCAGGATTCATTCTTTGTTTTATGTACGTGTTTTATTCTCCACAAATCATCTTGCTGTAATTATTTTGTGTTCTAAATGAATGGTATTTGTGTATGTGCTCCTAGGAATGGTATACATTTTGCATTTCGGGATCCACAGGCTGGTGAGGAGCAGCATCCAAACGTGGCTTTCTTAGAGATCCTCAGCGAGTTCAGCTATAAACTTCTGTTAAAAGACCGTGATACGCTGTTAGTAACAAAACTACACACATCTGCATAAACACAATCCTTTCACTTCACCAATAGACAACCACATGCTTTCAGTCTATTTTTATCATATTCCAGTAATATAAATGGTGTACCAAGTCACTCTCCATAGAGTATAAACAGTTGGTTGATGCTCAACCAACTGTTGAGTCATATGAGTCACAGTAAAAGATTTTAAAATGAAACAGAGGTAAACAAAGGTTTTTGCTTGGTCTTTGTCCCCTTTCCTGTCTTTTCTCTCTTAGGGCTGCCTTTATGAAATCTATGTGTCCCAGTACTGCCCTCTCCTGGATGTCAGTCAAAATATATCAGCGTTCACTGGAATCCCACTCCACATCTGTACCCAAAGTGCAGGAGGGAGGTGTGGAAAGGACCGATGCTGTGTCATCACATGACAGTCCTGTACCTAAACGCAAGAGGACCACCGCTCAAGGTAAGATGAATAGTAGTATTGAAAGATAAAGGTCATATTTACACTGAAAGTAAATCCACTTTAGGAGGAAAGACTGAAGACTGTGGAGGTCTGAACATGTCTAAGATACTATACATACAGTCGTGGAAAAAATTATTAGACCATCAAAAATCATCAAAAACAATGGTTATGCAATCAAGTACTAACTCCTGTGTGTATCATGTGACTAAAACAGACAGAAAAGAAAACATGGAATGCCTAAAAGCACTGTTTTTGGCAGTACAATGCCATAGCTGTTGATGTAAGACCTTTTTTTTTTTGGTTATTATCAAGAAAACCCTGGAAAATGGCTAGATATCAGCTCTTAAAATAAACTCTTAAGAGCTTTTTTTGTTGTTAACATTATATTTGTCCAAACAAATGTACCTTTAGTTGTACCACGCATTAAAATGAAGAAGAAATTGAAGAAAACAATGGTGGTCTGATAATTTTTTCTGCAACTGTATTCAGAAAATAAGAGCTGGAAATTAAGATCTGTTGCTCTTCAAATAATTATTGATCATTCCCATCAACTAACTGTATTTCCAGTTGAAATACCCATTCTTTTATATATGTCACATTATTCAAGATAAGACATATATACATGTTACCTGTGATATGTATTTCTATAGCAAATTTCATGTTAAATTTAATTTAATGGCATTATAAATGTCTTAAAACACTGTAAGCTGCAGGTTTATACCAGTAGACACCCTGTCAGAGGGGATTTGATGTTTTTAATCGTCCCTTCTTCAGACAGGTCAGCTCACACAATGGCATTGATAGAATAATTTAATAGATGAAAGGCTTTTGTACAAACTTAGGAGTAACTACGAATCATTATTTTCAGTATCAGTTTATATTTCACTTTGAGGAAAGATCATTTAGTCCTTAAAAATTTTTACCTTTTTCAACGGACAATTTTGTTAAGGAAGAATATTTCAAGTTTTTCCATAGTAATTTGCATTAACAAATATGTTGAATCATTTGCGCTCTGTATAAAACTGTTGACTATGCATTCTCTATACTGTTCATTATAGTTTCTCTGAATTCCATGGACTCTACAGGATGTTATATAATTTCCTTCTGTCTTTATTGAATAACCTTGTGGACTGTGTTTCTTTCCATCAAAGCACCATGGTTAGAGAGCAGCAGTATCAACAGCAGCCTTCCCACCCCGGCCCTCACCTCCACTGTCCTGAGACAGCAACATAAGCAGCCGGCCTCCAGTAAACCCAGACCAGCAGAGTCTAATGTTGGCAGTGACTTCAGTGAGTCTGAGGATGAGTTCTCCTCAGGGTAAGATGGGTTTCACAGTAACATCCACATGTCTGCACCATCTGAACCTCTCTGAATACATTCAGAATCAGAGGTGCTCTGCTTAGAGATTTCAGGTCTCTTTATTTTACCCTCTTATTTTTACTCCCTATATTTTAACACAAATATCTGGACTTACTGCTCTGTACATTTTCAAAACAGGGTTGTTACTTGAATTTGACAGCATGTGAGGAGAATACTAAATGTTCCGCACAGTAACATAGAAATGATGATCTCTTGGTGTGTCCATTGATGCATATGATGCATGACAAACAAAAGATGAATGTTTTATGTGAACTTGGAATGTTTACTCGTCTCAATATTATATTGATATGACATGAGTTTCAGTTCACTTTCCACAGAGAGAAAGGTCCTACAAAGGGCTATGGATTTACTTATATAATTTGATTATATTCCAGAGCCAACACTTTTACTTGAGTGAAGAAGTTGAATTAGTACTTGTTTTTAACAGAATGTTTTTATCATAAGTATTTATACTTCTGTAAAAAGGAGGTGAATAAAGAATATAGTTGCGTTTGCTGCCTCTGATTCATAATCCTTTTTTTGAATTTCCTAATGGCAGTCTTTTTTTTGCTGTTGCTTCTCTTTAGGATGCAGATGCGAAAGGTGAAACAAAACAAACGCCGCCAGTCCAGCTCTGCCTCAAATCAGCAAGACCTGAACTCCTACCTCTCTTTGTAAGACTTAACTGAGTATAAGTTATAAACTATTATGAAAATATGAATATGAATCATAAAGTAAGAGTTAATGGTTCAATGTGAGATATTTTGTGACAAAACCACCCATCTACCCCTAAAGCCATAGACTGTTCTTAAGATGTGGGCAGAGTTACTTTGACCTCATCAGTTGGTTTGTGGAATTGGTGAGTTTTGGCCATCACCATCTGGACTCTTTGGAGAGAGAAGTGACTATATTTGGACAAAAAGTTGGAGCTGACACTTATTGTCATGTGAAAATAGTGAAGTTCATTAAACATTTCTGTTATTAAAATTACTCAATGGTCTTAACACTTAGACACGGTAGATGATCATAATGCATCTTGACACTCCATGCCACCCACAATAACACAAGAGTCGTCAGTTCATCCTAAACTACTGAAGAAACATGGAAGACACACACCCTCTCTAGATACAAGACTTATTTTAAGGCATGACAACAGCTCTCATTTTTATGTGATTATAGAACAAAGAATTATAAATCTTTTGTTCTTTTTCTGCAGTTAGATCCTCCCACAACATAAAACTAATCTTTTAAGCAACTATGTTCCCAGACTGTCTCTGACTGAGCGCGACAATGCAGAGCAACAGCCTGAGATTGAGGATTTTGACAGCAACTCTGACATTGAATCTGCTTATACACAGGTAAACAAGGTTTTTTTTCTTTTTTTAATGTCTATATCTTGTCCCAGCTCTGTTTTTTATGATTTAGAAGCAGTTATACAAATATTTAACTCATTAAAAACAACAAAGTGCTCAGTCTAGACAAGATATGTTGTTTGTACACTAAACAAATCAATTTTATTTCATACAGTTGTGTATTTGTAGTTTTTGTCTTACAATGGATAGATTTTGCTCACTTTGAGTACTTACTGTTGTTTTCTTAAATCTATGTTCAGTGATATGTTAAGTGATATGCAGTATGTTTGGGGTTTTCTTTTCTTTGCATGATTTGTACAAAACATTTCTGTCAAACTCTAACTTTCCTCTTCCTTTTGCTGTGCAGTCCTCCATGCCTCACACTACAAGTGTCCTTGATGAGCTCTTTGACTGAGAACATGCAGATCCACACTGACTCTGGAGCATCTTTTCACCTCAATAATCTTTTAAGCACTACTATATTAGTTGTTCCATTGTGTTCACATCCATTTCACTCATTTATTTTGTTGGAGGAAAATAGAACTGAATTAATTGTAGAGGCAGAAGTTAACTGTCTTTAGAGATTTAGATAAATTCTGAAGAAAAAAAAAAAATCTGATATTTACATTTCAGAAAAATGCTATATTTTGAGGTTGGCAAAGCAAAATGTGTTCATTATGTTGTGCTATTTCATAATTTTGTGCATGTGTTTTTACTGACTGCACATTTTGATTTTGTTAATACTTTCACTCTGAAATAAAAGATGTTAAGTTGAGCAAAGCAACATACATTCTTATTAATGTCACAAGAAAACACTGCCCTTTAAGTGACCTTGACAGTTTTATGCACAGTAATTCAAGTAATATCAACAGAGTAGCACTTTATTTACATTGCGGTTTTCTATAGTAATATAAAAAGATGAAAACAAAATGTGACAGAAAAAGAATGAAGTGCATTAAAGTTCAAATAAACTCAGTCAGGATTTATTTCATAAAGTTGATAGGCAGAAAATCATCAAATTTTGTGTTGGTGTGACATTTTGGTTGTCATTTTTTTTATCATTTAATTTTAAAACAATTCTTTGTTAACTGCGTGGGGAAAAAATCATTTATGTAACAATGAAAAAAACGAATATACAGGATGTTAAAAAAAAAATAGTAGCTTTTCTGTACCAACACATCACTGTATCAGTTAACTGTATATTTTAGTTTAAAAAAAGCAGCAGCTGTAATATTTGCCTTGTAACATTCCATTTTCGACAATTTAAGTTCAGTCCTTCATCTTCAACAGCCTCTTCTGGTTCTGGGCTCTGTGACTCTCTATCCCTGCCCACAGTGTTCGGTTGTGGTTCACTGTGGGGTCACTGGGCTGTATGAGCACAAAACCCAATCACTGCGTTTCGCGCCAAACCTGACAAACACGGAGGAAGTGAGTCAAGTCACATGACATACAATCGCCCGTAATTTTCGCGCCACCACGAAATCCCGCCTCTCCTCAGAGAGCTAAGCGACGTGATTGGCTGCAGGAAACGTCAGACTCGCGCCACTTCTTGCACCGCGACAAGGCAGGACGTCAAACTGCAACTTGAATGAGTGCTTGTCTCCGTTCATAGAGCAGGAATAAAACCGACTATTTAAACTACATATCCGCTTGTTTGCAGGTTTAACATTTTAAAGTTAACTCGTCTCACCTGAGGGTCAACGTCCGCAGCAATGGCTCGTAAGGATTATGCCGCAGAGAAAGGTAAATTCAACTTTCTGATCATGACTGCATGGCAGCAACAGGTTAGCCTCAGTTAACAGTAAAAGCTCGGTATTTTTGAGGAAACTACTTGTAGGACCGTAATATTTATAAGTTCGACTGCACTGCCTGCATAGTCAGTGAGTCTCAATCTGTATTTTATGTTTTTTTCCTGCACGTTAGTATAGCTTAACTGCTGTTCTGATACAATCACCTCCTTTACTTTCGCACTTGCATTAATTAACCTTATAAAAGTCTCATAATCATGTATATGCCGATATATCATTAGATAAACTGGGGACATAGGGGGCTGTTGTCGCCACTTTTCTTAACTAGCTAACTCTGTGCTATCTATATGTGTGCATTGTCTGGGCTTGACTACACGGTGACCCGGATGGATCTGCTTAAACAAAGGAGCGGGCGCCACTGCAAGCACATGTCCAACAAAAACGCCTTCTCATTTAACACTTTTTCTGACTTTCATATATGGGCTGAAACGTACTTGACATGCTAACACGAAAGTAACTAAGTATAAAAGTAGCTAGGTTCTCCTTAAAGTTAGTGCATTGGCATTATAAACATAAGTTATAAAAGTTGGTCTGACTCATAGACCGGGTGTCTAAGTGACTTTAATACATCCAGTTAAAAGCCAAACTGCTATTTTCAGATCGTAATATGATATACTGTTAGTTTAAGTAGTTTCACATCAGTCAGTAAAACTACAACGCCTAAATACTAAATAGCAATAATGATGTTAAACATGCGCTTCATGGTAAGTTGCACGAATAAAGCTATGTAGTTTTATTTTTTTAACATCCACAACTTAATAAAACGTCCTATTTTACCTTTTCCTCCTGGTATCAAATCTATTTTCCAAAGACAGAGGTGTCCATTAAAGAGCCCCACTACCTTCCATTTACTACCGTTAGCATGCTAGCATGTACTTAACGGACTCCAAGTGTCAGGTGCTAACATGCTAGGTAGTTAAATAAACTAGTAAGCTAACGGTTTTTTTTTAATTTGATTTTCAGCGGGTCAGTTTGCTGTCGGTGTCGCTGAATGGCACTTAAAAATTTTTTCGTGAGTTTATAAGAAGAGGGGGAAAAATTCTCCTAACTTTTAATTAGTATTAATAATCATAACAGGTCGCGGAAATGTAAAAATGTACAAAATTATAACAATAATAATGTTAGGGGTATAATATTCAGAGGTAGACGGCCTAGTGTTATCTGGTTAAAATTTGCACTGATTTGCCTTACTGCGTATTGGTTAAATTGCTAGTATGTGTTGGTGCAACACTTTTTTTTCACATGTTTGGTCTGTGGATGTAAAACTGGAATTTCGCCATTGTAGTTTCGGTTTTAACCAGCGTCTGCATCAAAGTAGAATCAAGTGTATTAGTGAAGTTTAGCATGGAACCTCATGTACCAGCCGTCGTATTAATTATCATCCGTTTAGCTATGTAGCTAATAGTAAAATGAGTGCTTAATGATGACAGATGTGTGTGTTCTAAACATTTGGCTAACGTTAGAAGATGGCTGGCCTTGATTTGAAAACAACAGCCAGGACTACTTTCGAGAGCGGAAGAATCGCGGAGGGATATCGGAGTGGCGAGGCACAAAAGCCATGTGCTGCTTTGTTTACAATAACATCCTCGAACAGAGAAATAATAAACCAGATGTGCGGATTTTCTGCGACGGCGTCAAAGTAAGTGGGGCACTTTCGCCGTCGTGTTCGTGGTAGTTTTGTTTATTCTTTGGCGGAATTGAATATTGTAAGTAGTTGCGGTTCTTTCGAGAAGTGAGGGATATTTTCCCCCAAAAAAATGGACACTGAACTGAGCGCGCGCCTGTTGTTGTTGTATTTACATTGTCACCCTTAAGCTATTTGCTGCGTAGCGTCAGTTATTTCACTCTAAAACTGCCGTAGTAGCTCCACTCGATCGGAATCGGATTCGTATACTCCATCAGAGGCAGTTTGTGTCTTACTGAAGGTAATAGTGACTCATCGAGATTACAGGATGCCATGTTACTCAACAAAGGGGGTCGTCGCAGGACAACAAATTAGCTCCCAGTCTGTAGGCCCTTTGCCAGAGAATGAGCTTTTCAACTTTTAAACCTCGATATTAGCTTTAATGATGTGGGAACAATTCAGCAGATAACGCCAGTGTACGGAGATTCTTTGTGTGTATATATATAGCTAACAAACAACCCTGGCGTCTGCTCTTGTGTGTGGCCTGTGTTGTATAGCTGAGGATCTTTTTTTTTCCTTCCTTGCTTTTTTCAGACAAATTGAAAAGATTCCTGCAGGAGTTCTACACTGAGGATGACAATGGGAAGAAGGTGTTCAAATATGGAGCGCAACTTGTAAGCAGTTCATTTATCTTTATTTTTTTTAATCCTCTCCCTTTGACTTATTTAGGTGTAACTTGAAAGCTTGTCCATTGAAAGACAATTCAGACAAAGATAGTTCAACTATTTATTAGAATCTTGCAACTTATTTGCCCATCACATATATCCACTAAAGTGAATGCATCAGCCTGTTGTTTTTTTTCTTGAACCATTCTTTGTTCATGTAGAATCACTCAATATAGTAGCTTTCCATGAGAACAGTTAATTACTAACGGTGCCAACATTTAACGAAATACTGTACTATTATTAAAATAATTACTGTATGTGACACAAAGCGCTGTAGTGTTGTATCCTCCTGAGACTCAGGAAGGTAAAAGTTTTGCCTTTTGTACATTAAATAATTGTCTTGATAAGAGACATAATCTAACAGTTTGTTCAGATATATTTTTTAATGAAATGTCCTTTGCAGTGGGCAGGGTGTTTTTTTTTTTTTTTTTTTTTTTAAAGTAAACCTGTTAAACTCTTGTCCCCTACAGAGGACAGAAATGCATTGCTGGGCCTCAAGAAGATATTGGAATGCATTGTAGAAAGTGTACAAGTGTGATTGTCATGTTATCATGCGTGGATGTAGTTTTTAGGGCTGTCAAAATTAACACAATGCAGATTAATCCATCATCATGATTAATCTGATTAAAATTTTTAATTTAATAAACCCCTCTACAGCACAGAATGACTCTGCCAACGCATTTGGGGTAGTTTGTCCAAGTAGAGTTACCATCGCACATGCGCAAAATGGGCAGTTGATCTGGTAGTGACAGACAGCAGAACCAACCCATAAAGATGGAAGACACGTTGGCCCCCTGGATGTGAAATAAGAGTACAAAAAACCCAAGACGGATCAGTTGTTTTGTTGAAGATGTTTAATAAACATGTTAAGTGCATATATATTCCTTTCTTTTTTGAGTCTGCTTGTGCAAAATGAAACACGATTAACATAGATTAAAAAAAAATTTGACATTTAATCGAAATTAATCCACAGCAACCCTGTGATTAATCAGATTAAAATTTTTAATCGTTTGACAGTACTAGTAACTTTGTCAAGTGGCCCATCTAATTGTGTGTGTGTGTTTACAGGTGGCGCTGGCCCACAGGGAGCAGGTGTCTCTCTATGTCGATCTGGATGACGTGGCCGAGGAAGACCCAGAGCTTGTCGAAAGCATCTGCGAGAATGCAAAACGATACTCTGGCCTGGTTGCTGACGCCGTCCATGAGTTGCTGCCAGAATATAAAGAAAGAGATGTACGTAGATTTGCAGGGAAACATTTAGTTTGGAAAATCAGTAGATTAAAAACAAAAGTCAGACTGTTATTAGCCACCCACATGGTGTTATTTATGTAAAGCCAATTAGAGAAAAGGTTACTACACTTTGTATAGTACTCTGCTTATGTGCATTACGTTAAGTATTTATGAATCCTAAAATATTATTTTCAGATCGTGGCCAAGGATTCTCTGGACGTGTACATTGAGCACAGGCTGATGATGGAACAAAGGGGCCGTGACCCTGCAGACACTAGGGATTCACGTAATCAATACCCACCCGAGCTCATGAGGAGATAGTAAGTTGAATGTTTGGGTTTAAATCTTTTTTTTTTTTTTTTTTTTTTTTTAATAACCTGAAATGTACATATTTTTTTTGCATTGGTATAAATACTAAATGAATTCCCTTCAAATGTCTCTGTCTTCTTCCACAGTGAGATATACTTTAAGTCTCCCAGTACAGCTAAGCCTAAAGTGGTGCGTGACGTTCGAGCTGAAAATATCGGACAGCTGGTGTCGGTCCGAGGCATCGTGACCCGGGCCACTGAAGTCAAACCAATGATGGCCGTGGCTACGTACACATGTGACCAGTGCGGTGCGGAGACCTATCAGCCTGTAAGACATGTTTTGATCCTATTCTTATGCAGTTTCTATGCCAGGACACAGATTTCACTCGTGATGTTGTCTTCTTTCTCAGATCCAGTCTCCGACCTTCATGCCTCTCGTCATGTGTCCCAGCCAAGAGTGTGTCACCAACAAATCTGGAGGCCGCCTCTACCTGCAAACCAGAGGCTCCAAATTTGTGAAATTCCAGGAGCTCCGCATTCAGGAACATGTAAGGAGATTTGCAAGAACATTCAGATGCATACTGTTAATTCATATTTGCATTTACTTCTTTAATTGTACAAGTTTAAGTGCTTATGAGTATCTACATTTGTATAACAGAGTGATCAGGTGCCAGTGGGTAATATTCCAAGGAGTATGTCAGTGTATGCCCGAGGAGAAAACACACGTCTCGCTCAGCCAGGGGACCATGTTGCCATCACAGGAGTCTTCCTTCCACTTCTTCGTACAGGTTTCAGACAGGCAACCCAGGTAAGCCGAATTTAGGCTCAAATCACTACTAAATGTGTTAGTTTTAGTTTTTCAAGGGATATAAGGGAATTGATCCCTTGGTTTCACTGCTTAAACCTGTTTTGTCCAAAACTTTTCTGACTTGTTTTGATTTTTCTTTTTGTTTTTTTTTTTGTTTGTTTTTTTTTTTTTTAGGGGCTTCTTTCTGAAACTTACCTGGAGGCTCACAGCATCACGCTCATGAACAAGACAGAGGATGATGAGCTGGGCAAAGACGAGCTGACTGAAGAGGAGCTACGCAGCATCACAGGTAGGAGTCGAAGTGAAGGCTGGCCTAAAGCAAGGTTATGCAACACCGACCTTTTGTGACTGTAAAGATATTGACTATGCCAACTACTTTCTTATTTTTTGCACTAACGTCTGTCTTGTGTTGCAGACGAAGGATTTTATGAAAAACTAGCAGGCTCAATAGCACCAGAGATCTTTGGACATGAAGATGTAAAGAAGGCACTTCTTCTGCTGCTGGTTGGAGGAGTCGAACAGGCCCCGAAAGGCATGAAAATCAGAGGTAAGAACAGACCAGAGACTCTTAATCTCCATTATTTTCAGACAACAGCTAGTTCTTCCACAAACGTCCCCTTTTATATGTCTTTATATTTATAGTATTTTAAGCACTTAAGTAACTTTCATATTATTCAGACTAGTTTGGTGTAGGTCATGTCTCAACACAAGTATACTTGGGCATATTGAATCTTGTAATAACTCTTCCTGTTTTGGCTCTTCCCCCTCAAGGCAACATAAACATCTGCCTGATGGGAGACCCAGGGGTCGCCAAGTCCCAGCTGCTGTCCTACATTGACCGTCTGGCTCCTCGAAGTGAGTACAGTGCTGTTTGTCAGTGAAAGTCCTCTCTCTGGTTTAATATTTTATCAAGTAAGGCATTTTCTTTCCATTCGAGCATACATGGTGAAATATTAACTGTTGGTGTGGATCTTGACGTGAGTAGAGTAGTGGGGTTTTTTTTTATGCCAGAATGGTTTCTCACACAACAAGAAAACCGGTTTAACTATTCTTACATGTTTGACTTGGTTCTACTAGTTTTCCATTGCCATTAAGTCTTATTTTCTCACCCGTTTTCAGGTCAGTACACAACGGGTCGAGGCTCATCGGGTGTCGGTTTGACAGCTGCGGTGATGCGTGACCCCCTCACCGGTGAAATGACTCTGGAAGGTGGAGCTTTGGTTCTGGCTGACCTGGGCATCTGCTGCATCGACGAGTTTGATAAAATGGCTGACGCCGACCGCACAGCCATCCATGAAGTGATGGAACAGCAAACCATCTCCATTGCTAAGGTAATGACAACCCTAATGAACCTGGATGTGCTGCTTGGCTAAAAAAAACCAACACCTAAAAAGTAATTGAACTAAGAACATCCATGTCAGGACTGTCAGTAATTGACAAACCATCTGTAACTTTGAATAATAGGCTAAAATGAATCTTAACCCAAAATAAAGGTAATGATCACATTTTGCTCCTTGTCAACGATGGCTTTGACCAAAACATATTCACAAATGTCTTTTTTTTTTTTTTTTTTTTTTTTTTTCCTCTCCAGGCTGGCATCATGACTTCCCTAAATGCCCGTTGCTCTATCCTTGCAGCGGCTAATCCCGCCTACGGCCGGTACAATCCCCGGAAGAGCATTGAGCAGAACATCCAGCTGCCAGCTGCTCTTCTGTCCCGTTTCGACCTCCTTTGGTTGATTCAGGACAAACCTGATGCAGATGCTGACCTGCGTCTGGCCCAGCACATCACCTACGTCCACCAGCACTGCCGCCAGCCGCCCACTCATTTCACCCCTATTGACATGAAGCTAATGAGGTCTGTAGGGAAAATGGAAACTGAATCACACTTTTGAAGGCACTTCTAAATTCTGCTCTTGTCATAACACATTCTAATTTCCTGCAGGCGTTATATCTCTCTGTGTAAGACACGACAACCTGTCGTGCCCAAGTCACTGGCAGATTACCTCACTGCTGCATATGTAGAGATGAGGAAAGAGGCCCGAGTCAGCAAAGACACCACCTTCACGTCTGCTCGTACCCTTCTGTCCATCCTCCGTCTGTCCACTGCACTGGTGAGGACCACACACCTCAGAAACATTAACATTTACCAGGAATCTAGTTTAGCATAAAGCACATGTGAGTACATCAGTAAAGAGGCTGAGCTGAAGCAAGTGGTTTCAGATTTCAAGTCAAACAGATCTGGGGTTCTTTATAATCTAACATGTTAAGTGTATAAGTCTTGGATTTGTTTGGTTTCAGTCATTGTTGCTGGAATGTAATGTCCATCTTTGAACAGCTGTCAGTCTAGTGTGCGCTAAAGTGCTTACAGTGCAGGTAGTGATGATAATCTTGCCTACTGCAGTGTGAGCACTTCTTTCCCACGCTGGACAAAAGACTACTAGTATATCAAACACAATGGATAAATAGATTTTTTTCTGTTGCCTATACATAGAAAAAGTAACACGGCAATATTTCCTGCTTTTGTCCTCCTGTCATGTTGGCCTCTGGCTGTCAAAAGTGCTGTTTGTGCAGGTAGCAGTCATCTACCCTACTGCAAAACCAGCACTTCAGGCAGACAGGCAGGTGATGTGCTGCACCGAGATGTCCACAAGAGGGCAAACCCCAGCTGTGGGGAAGAAAATTTAATAATACTGGTAATATAATAAGAAGGAATGTTTATTTTGGAAAACACTTCTGTCATCAGGACCCTTTTGTTGTTTTTTTTTGTATATAATCATGTCTTCAGTCTGGATTGTGCTGAAAAGTTGTCTGATCCTGGTCAGCTTTGCAGGGTGGGCAGTCAGCCTGTGCGCCTTAGGAGCAGCTGTGCAAACCCATGCAAAACTGACCATGGCCAGAACTTTCATCAGATTAATTTATAAGAATTGTAAAACTTTCATATTCTCCCTGCATTTCTTAACTGAATTAGCATGAAAAGATTAGCTTTGTTATCCTGTAGAGACTAGCTGGTGTTGAGAGGCGGAGACTTGGGCAATTGCCGGCCATCCCAGAGGGCATTGCACTTGTCTCGGTCTGACAGTGCCGGCACAGCGCAGCCTACAACATCCGGTTGAATCTGCTCGCCATGCTGCAGTTCTATTTGTACGAGATGTGGCGTTCAGCGTGGTCATGTTTTCTACCTCATCTGTTCAGGCTCGCCTTCGCATGATGGACACTGTTGAGAAGGAAGACGTCAACGAGGCGATGAGACTGATGGAGATGTCGAAGGATTCACTACAGGCCGATAAGTCCAGTAACACCAGGTTGGTATTGTAGCGATCAAATTCAGTCTTCAATTCCACAAAGCTCAAGTGACCGGATGCCGGTCCAACCTCCGTTCACCTTTATGAGCCCCTCGTACGCCTGTAACAGTAGCCGTGTATCCTGCAGGAAGCCGTAAAACTCCACTGACTTTTTATGGAGCTCTGTTCACACGGTAGCGTGTTCACGGGAGTTGGTGTTGAGACTGAAGTGTAAACCTTTAACACACTGCACCATGTATAAACTGTTCTCTGTTCAGTGCTTTACAGTTGCTCTTTCCCCAAGGGTGCTTTTGACAATGAGGGGAGGAAAAATGTCACAATTCTACATTTGAAATGACAGAAATAAGTGTCTTTAGGAGTGAAAAACCACTAAAGACTGTTCTATTTATAGATAGTGTTTATACAGATGTTGGTAAAGAATTGGACTTATGTCAGGAAATGGGTCCAGTCATTTCTGTATATTTGACTCGGGTATCCTACTTTTTCACTACTGTTCTAACTAAAGTATAGAATAAAATCTGAATTACATGAATGATTCAATAAATCTTCATAAATTTATGATAGTATTTCAGGTATTTGTATGCACTCCAGTCTTGAATTTAATGTAAATATGGGGGGAAATTGACCTGATCGCAACGGAACGACAAAATGGGAATGAGAATTTCAGAGCTCATTTGAGACATCATGTCATGTGTGGGCTAGCGCTTCAGTGCTTTTTGGAAATCTGAAAACTACAATTTGACAAAGAAATACCTTGAATAGGAGACTGAATATCAAGGCATTCATTTGCATGTGAAACCAAAAAATGGTCTGTGTAAAAAAAAAAAAAAAAAAGACTAACATTTGCCCGTTTTGTGTGTATAATCTAGATCTCAAATTGTATTTTCTCAGATGTCTAAAGTCATATTTGTAAGCTGTAGAAAATCCTGATTACAAATGATACCTCGAACAAGTTTCAGTCAGTTCAAAACTTCTAGATTAACCTGTATTTTCCTCTCCAGGACCCAGCGCCCAGCCGACGTCATCTTCTCTCTGCTGCGCGAGCTCGCCACGGAGGGCGTCACCGGTCGCGGAGGAGCCGGGGGCGTGGTTCGCATGTCGGAGGCAGAACAGCGATGCGTCTCACGTGGCTTCACACCCGCCCAGTTCCAGGAAGCCTTGGAGGAATACGAGGAACTGAACGTGTGGCAGGTTAACCAAGCCCGCACTCGCATCACCTTTGTTTGAAGCAGCTGGCGAAGAACGCGTTTATCTTCATGCTGTGTTTCAGCTACGTGAGAACTCTAAGGGTATTTCTACAGACTTGTTTGGGGCTGTTTTTTTTTTTTCCCTCTTTATTGTGTAACAAGAGTTGAGGAGAACCTGCACACTTTTAAGCGTGAGCATTTCTGCAAGACTTCCCTCCATCAAAGGCCCATAGATGTGCTTTTATGTCTAAAATCCCTGCTCACCAGTAAAATGCTTGTAAATATGTAAGCCAGAAGTTAATAGTATAGCACTCGCTGCAGTTTAGCGTTTCTGATACTGAGCATTTCTGTACATTTTATACTTTGCAATGCAAATCCGGCATGGTAAATTAACATTGAGCCTTGTATTGTGACACATGGTTATAATAAATTGATGGTTCAATCACTGTGCATCCATTTTGATTTCTTTGTCTCTAAAATGGGGTGTACAGATGAAGTGTGCCACATTCATCTGTACACCTGGTTTGTTGTTGCTGCAGCAGTTGTATTGACATAATTGCTGCTTTCCCCAACATGTTTCTGCTGTAAAACATGTTTACATAAAAGTGGAATTTACCATTTTTCTTTCATGAGCAGTTGAACATGTCTCCTGTTTCTTTTTGTTTGTTTGTTTTTTTTAAATGAAATGCTGTTTAAGCTAATCTAAAAATTTTAATTCAAAGAAAGTAGGGGCAAATGTGTTTGGTTTTTTTTTGGTTTTTTTTAGTGATGTTTCATGAGTAAAGACCATGACTAAATACTGGGTTAAGAGAGGACCTCACGACCTGTTCTTTTTTTCTGTTTCTATATCTATTTATAAAAAAAAAAAAAAAAAACTTTCATAAGGTGTTTCATCAGTAAAGACCATGACTAAGTACGAGCTTAAAAGAGACTGTCCACCAATGACTGTCCAATATTGTAAAACATCTCAATTTACTAGAACAGATGACCTACACAATACGACTGCAGAAAGAATTAGGTGAAGAACTTAGGGGAAAAATGTCACATAACCTGAGACAAGTTTATAAACCATTAAGAGTAAAAATTGTGTTTGTCTCAACAATGTGATCTTTGTTACTCCTTGACCTCACAACCTTTTTGTTTTTGTATCTGTTTAAAAAAAACTTTCATAAAGAGTTTTTTTTTTTTTTTAAAAGGTGTTTTATCAGTGTCTCAAGATGCGGCAATGGCCAAATAAATGATTTCCACTAACCTTTAAAATGAGCTCAGTACATAGGTCTGAAACCCTTGAGGTGGGTTGCAGAGGATTTTCTTTGTCAACAAATTTTTTTTCACGCTCTTTGGTAGAACACCTGTTTTTGACTGAACTATTCTTGTAACTGCACATGGATGAAAAGCTGTGTTTGTGTTTTTTCCTGTTAAGAAAGCCAAAATATCAACCCTCAGAGACAGCGGACACTTCTACTTATTTTTTTTTTTCTATGAGGCAGCATCAGGTCTCAAATATCAGGACATCCAAATTTATCTGGTTTGTTTAATGTAATTAAACACTAGCTTTGGTTGGGAATGGACGCCTTTATCACAAATGTCAAGTATTGTTTTATAAACCACTTAGAAGGGTGTGTGTATATATATATATTTTATTGGTGTCCAAATGCGTTTTTTTTATATACATCTAACCTTTCATTAGCAAGTTAGATTATTTATTGGCTAACATTAAGAAATTATGACAAATTGTGACTATTAGGGCTTGAACATATTTGCTATGAAGCCTCTGAATGTGCAAACAGGACATGTGTTATCATTGCAAGGTGAGAAAATCAATTTTTACCTGACTTTTTAAAGAATATGAATATGGTTAATGGTTCAATATTTAAAGAATATTTTTGAGAATCCTTTTTCACCACAGATGATGTTCTCGATCTTGAGGTTTAGTTGATTTGAAACATAGTAAAAAAATTTGTCAGTAATTATGATAAATGGCAAATTAATAATTTTTCTAGTTAAATCTAGTAAAATCATTATTTCTCATCACAACTTGACTATTTCAGAAATGTAGAGGAAAATTAAAACAATTATAATTTTAGACAAATTCCAAGCTGAGGTAATTTAAATATAAACCAATGGTTGACAGTATAAACAAATTAACCTACAATACATACATTTACTGCAATGATATTTACCACAATATAATATATAATAGTCATCCTCTGTTAACAATAAAACCTAAATGTGTCCCAATATTTGTGTCCATCTAGTATATATCTATGTTAAATGTGTGGTTCATCTATTTACAATAATATGAAATGATGCATAAATGGTTTAATTACATGGCCAGGATGGTTTGTGTATGTACTAATTTACATTTTACACTCGAAATTTATCATTAGGGTTTATTGTGAAAAAAATGTAAAAAAAAAAAAAAAAAAAAAAAAAATTGATGCAAAAAATAAAAACTGGTTTAGATTTGAATGACTGCTCTATTTTTAGACCATGGGTGGGTCACAGGAGATTTTATTATAGTCACCAAATAAACTTGTATTTTTATATAATTGAATCCAGTGTGAAATCCAGGTTTTATTTTATGCAGATGTCATATATAAAACGTATTTATTGACATATCCCTTTCCCTTTACCATCTGCTTTAACTATTTCCAATAATACTGGGAGGTGAGGTAGAAATGGCAGTAACATGTACATTAATTCATTCTTCTCATGATTTATAGATAAAGTCCATCAAACTGGGTCACAGTGCTTTATCATGTTAAAAAGTAGGTCTCCAGAAAAAACAAAACAAAACTGGGGAAACACTGTAAAACTGAACATGCCAAGACAAAAAAAAGCAGCATGCAGTCACATCCCTAAACTGTTAGAAAAGCAGGTGTTCTCTGGGTAAAAATAACCACCTTGTGTAGCTGACGTGTCTTATAAATGTCCAGCGAGTCATTAGTAATGTGTGTATGTCAGATATTGTGTTGGTAGGCAGCATTTTCCCCTCGGTTGCAGTCGTCCCAGCAGGTGATGCTTCCCCTCCAGACTTCACGGGGAGTTTCCATTTGAAGTCTCTGCTCTTTATTAGCTTTACTGCTCAACACCAGAGGCTTTTATTCTTAATTGGCGCCAAAGGCTCCATATTAAGCAGTATTAACAGAGAGGTGGAGACAAGATTCAGGTCTCAGAAGGAAGGTGAAATATCATTGGACAGGAGATAATATTTCACAGTGACCAGGGCAGAGGTTTGTATTTAACCCACTCAGCCCTGTGTGTCCAGTGAAGGTGACCTCCTCTGCAGGTGAGTTCTACATCATCTCTGTGACGCACGACTGGAAAATTTAAGTGGAAATGGTGTGGATTAACTTCACATATGTGTGTTTTTATATTTCACAGTAATTAGATGTGCAAGTTTGGAAATTTTGGTTATTTTTCACTAATACTACTATCTTTTTGTCCAGTGTTCAGTAGTTTTAGTTTTTGCTTTTTTTTTTTTAGTTTTAGTTTGATTTCAGATTTAGTTTTTAAGGTATTGTAAAGAAAACCTTATTTTGCAGAAGTTGAAAAAGGCAGAATGAAAGAATGTGTTTTACAGAACTATTGTTTATTAATTGTGCAAAGTCATTTCATTCTTGTGCATTGGAGGAAAATGGAAATGATTTTACATTTCTGTGCACCACTGTCTCTATTTTTGGAGTTTTTGACTGCTAGTTTTCATTTCATTTCAATTACTTCAATTTTTTTTTTTTCACTGGTAGCTCTAGTTTCAGTCTTAGTTTTTCATTAACTATCCTAACTCGGAATCTTTGTGGATATGGAAGCAAAATAAGAGCCTAGGTTTATCCAAGAAAATATGTAATATTTCTTTTTTCATATTCCCTTCTATTTCAGTGAATATTCTTTCTTTTTATGGACAGAGTTAAACTAAATGCTAAATTGCAAAAGTTTATTAACTCAGATTCTGATTACTTTTCTGAAATTGTTTCTTGTTCAATGTACGATTATTTGCTTTACTGTGAAATGTTTCCTGTGTTGCAGGGGTTCAACATGACTTCTCCGTTATGGCTGGCACTGTGCTGTGTGACGTGGCTTCCAGGTCTGTTCATTTGATGTTTTCTAGGCCACATGTCTGAGTCATTTACTAAAGTAAAAATAGTGATAAAGACAATCAACGTCATCCACCGAATGACTCGTCTTCTCCTGTCTGTTTGATGCTGACACATTCTTTCCTTTCCTTTCCTTTCCTTTCCTTTCCTTTCCTTTCCTTTCCTTTCCTTTCCTTTCCTTTCCTTTCCTTTCTTCTTCTCCTAGGTCTGCTGGATGCCAAATCGATGCTGAATATCATCAGACAGGAAGGTAACTTCAGACCTTAAACCACTCTTTTCTTCTTCTCTCTGTGTACAAGTGTTTTGATCTTTCCAAAGGCCTGAGCTTCATCTCCTGTTTCCACAGAGATGGTTCCTGTCGGTGATGTCAGTATTGCCTCACAGAAAGCAAATGACTTTCTGACCCACTCCAGACCGAAGCGTAACGTGGACCCCAGATGGTACAGAAACACCCCAGACTTCCAGGCTTATTATCGCTACTACAGCAGCATCGGACACACTGAGGGGGTAAGACCAAGGCAGAGAACCAGGTCTGAAATAAACCTATAACTGCTGATATGTGACAGTAAGACTCCAGTTCTGTGACTGACAGGATGAACACAGCACAGTCAAGTCCGTATTAAAACTGTGGATCTCTCAAGAAGTTTTATCTCAGCTGTAAATTTAGAAGCTTTCAGAAAACCCATGGATGTTAAAACAACATTTACCCTGGACTTAGGGTTCAAGATTATTCTCACTGACTTAAAAACATTTTGGATAGCAAAAATAACCAAACATTTAAGTAAATAAATTGTTGATAATTTTACCCAGTGGTGGAAAATAACTTTAGATGTTTTATTTAAAGAAACAAACAAACATAGCACTGAAAATTCTCCTCTACAAGTAAATATTCTGTTTTCAAAACCTTAACCCATAAAGATCCTGTGCTACTTGTGTGGCAGTCCCTAAATGATTATTTTTCCAACATTTAACCTTTCTTAAGTGATTTAGCACCATGTATTGTAATGGTATCCTCCTTATTTTGATTTTTTTTGGGTGTAAATTCTATAGTTTTTCATATTTAATTGAATTAAACCTCAGAGTAAATTCAAAGGTTATTATGTCAAAACAGACAAAGAAAAAGAAAAAGAAAAAGTGACTTTTTCAGTAAATATATGAATAACTAAACATAAAAATAAGTGTGTTCATCCACTGTTATTGATCCAGCACCATGCATTGATAGGATTAATAGATCAACAGGTATTAAACAGTTAAATCAGTAGATGGTTTTGGTCAGTGGTGGGTGTTTGGGTCTTTATGGGTTAAATAAAAGATTGTCAGGTGTTACAATCACTATGTAAAAGTAGTCCCTGCAGTAAAATGGCTTTTGAAATGGCTATGCAGTTATATATTTATGAGTTGTTTTTTGCTGTTGTACACATTAAAGGCTGAGCTCATTTGGACATTTAATCTATAGCAATGCCTCATATTTTGTAAGATCATTAAAGAGAATCACTTGTCCCCATTTTATGGGTTCGAAGTGTTAAGAATGGCTCATTTTAATTGACATTTCTCTAAAATAGACATTTTACTCACTGGCAAATTTTCATCTGTAGTTGATGGTGTAATGAGAGGCTCAAAACGACATATGAAGATTAAAACAGGAACAATACTGTATGTGCTTCATAAAAAATACAGTAAACATACACATCCTCCTGAGACCCATGAAAGTAAAGGTTTTTGGCTTTTTTGCATTAAATAATTGTCTTGATTGGAAACAACATAACGCAACAGTTTAAAAAAAAAAAAAAAAAAAAAAAAATATATATATATATATATATATATATATATATATATATATATATATATATATATATACATATATATATATATATATATTTTTTTTTTTTTTTTTCATTGTTTTTATGGGATGCCCTTTGCAGTGGATTGTATTTTTGTTTTGTTTTTTTAAGAAAAGCTGTGGAAACCCTATGGGACATAGCACAAAAATGCATTGCTGGATCTCAAGAGGTTAAAACATAAAAAAAATTAAAACAAAACATAAAAACTTCTTCAGATTAAGAGATTCAGGTTTTCAAAAAGCCATATTTTCATGAGTAGTGTTTTCAGATGTATGTCACATTTGTACATTTTCAGGCTGATTCGTGACAATTTTAATTTTCTTAGCTCCATAGTTTATTACGAAGATTAAAAATCAGTACTTTTGGAGGTGGTTTTATATTGTTTTAACTGTACAGGAAGAGAATGAAAAACTGTCAGCTGAAAAGAGTATAAAGTGTAATATTTTCTCTTGAGGAAATTTGTACTTCATTTAAAATCCACTACTGATATTTCCACAAATGATCCTTTAATCCTGTCCTTTTTCTGTCCTCAGTTGTATGAGATCGACAAACTGCGGATGCTCTACCAGCAGATGAGGTACCTGGAACACACCTACGGCCCCAACGCCTCTTATTTCCAGAGCAAACTGGGAATTCCAGTCCTCATGTGTGACCCCACCACAGACAAGAAATGCAAAGTCCCTCCCCCTCCACCTCCGATGAAAGGCGTCCCGAAGTCCACAGACCCCCCAGCGACCCCTCCTCCTCCTCCACTCCTTTCCCAGGCTGACGTGTTGTACCTGTGCAACGCAAAGGACCCCCTCTGCAAACCCCACATAGTCTACATGCCCACCGGCGCTGTCCCTGTGCTCTGCGACCCCCGTTACCACCCCCACTGTACCCCCCAGAAGGCCCCGCCAGCCCCGGTCGCCGTCCCCCAGCCTCCACCTCCACCTCCAAAGAAGTCTGCCCCACCTCCACCTCCTCCGGTCATCATCAAGAAGTCTCCCCCAGCCCCCGTCCGCACCTTCAAAGGGATGGAGTACGACTGTGACCCCTACTGGGATCCAGACTGCCTCATCGACAACCCACCCAGACCCATCAAGGGGAAGATCGTGGTCCAACCGCCTCCACCTCCACCTCCCCCTGTGGAGAAAGAAGAGGAGGAACCTGTGGAGGAGCCAGAACCTCCTGCACCCATCGAGAAGAAAGTACCCCTCTACCCTTACCCATATCCTTACCCTTACCCTTACCACTACCCATTACCCTACGACCCCCGGGATGACCTGTACGACCCGTCCCGCTTCAATTATCCTCAACCTGCTGATGCTGCTGACGAACCTGCAGAAGAAAGCAGCCAGTAGGACACAGAGAGGGGGTTTCTGTTGAAATAAAACTGACTGATGGAAAACATTTCACTTGCACAATTTCATACTGTGGGGAAGATTTTAACGTGTGGGTTTCTTACAAATAATACTATCATGGAATGTGATGAAGCATTTATAAGTTGCAGTGTTTGATTAAAAACACCTCCAGTGACCTGTGTAAAGGTTAGGGTTAGATGTGAAAACAAACTAGATGTTCCCTTTTATATGCATTTTTAAAGATACACGTATTCTAACACTAACCTTGAGCAAAATAGTGGATGAGAAAGTTAAAGCTGTTTGAACTTTATCACTGTCAACATGTGAGAAGCTTCCATTGCTTCAATAACAGCATGTAAAACAAAAAATTCTGAAAAGGATAATAAAGACATCAAAACTGTCTGTCTTTTGTACATGTGTTTTGTTTTTAAAAAGCAGAGCTCCAGGATAAAGTGGATGGTTGGCTCCTCTGAGTGCCACATGGCAGGTAAAAGCAGACTAGTAAACAGAAGTGCCAGCTCTCAGGTCGGGGGTCATTAGGTCTAGTTCCGCTGTACATTTAATACCTACATAAATGCCGTTAGACCTCAGAGTCTGGAGCCATAAATTGCCCTGCCCTCTTTTTTTCCTGCTGCGTATGCTTCTCTCCAAACCTCCAAAGGCAACAGAACAGCAGGAACACAACATCAAAAGACGAGCTAACTGCAAACACTCGGCCCCAGACAATAAACCTGCACCTCCACATAGCTGACTTTCATAGTCTCATTTAAAAAGTGCAGGGCTGACAATTTTTAGACACTGTGGTCTGTATAGTTACCTTAAAGCTTGTGCTGTTATCAGAGTTGAAGAGGTACATACTGTAAGCAAAAGTACTGATATTCCACTACAAGTAAAAGTTCTGCAGTCAATGTAAAATGATGTAAATATTATAGATTAATGTACTTTAAGAATGAAAAGTAACAGTCATTCAGTGACAGTAAGACAGTTCCTACCCATGTTTTACTATTATATGTTGAGCTCATCTAAACTTCTTCGATTGTATAACCCAGTGCTTCCCAACCTTTTTTGTCTCGTGACCCCATTTTAATATCACAAATTTCTGGTGACCCCAGACATTCAAAACGGAGTCTTTTTTTTTTTTCTAAAATTAATTTGTTTTTGATCATGTAATAGTTTGGTATACTATGTTACAACTAAATGTTAATTTTAGACAACATTTAGTATATTATTATGGACAGAGACAGAAAAGCCAGGTGTAGATTACTGCACAAAGTGAGAATTTTATTTTCCTTGGTCAGGATATGTACAGTCAGTCCAGCTTGGATTTATAAGGCTAACAATTAATACTGAACAAACAAGAACTCAAACTATGAATTATGAAAGAGCTGCAGCATCTGAAACTGACCACAATGAACATTTGACAGATAAACAGAACCACAGTGCTTCAGTTTCAGACTCACAGTTTGTCATGTCTTTTATGGATTGGGATTGTCTCTGTCAACCTAACACATATTTTTTATTAGTAAGTTATTTTTATTTTTTTATCAATTACTAGAAATTTCAGGCAACCCCAATTCAATTCCAGGTGACCCCACGTGGGGTCCCGACCCCAAGGTTGAAAACCCGGTATAACCCATAACGACCCAATCCTACTTTTGGCAGTTCCCAAATGAATTTTCTTCTACTTTTGCCTTTCTTAAGTGATTTATCACCATTTATAATAATACTATCCCTTATATTTAGTTTTTTTCCCCTGTGAAAATCAGGTATTTCCCCGTTTATTCATTTATTGATCATGTAGATCAGGGGTGTCCAAATCCAGTCCTCGGAGGCTGGTATCCGGCATGTTTCAGATATTTCCCTCTTCCACCACACCTGGAAGCCATTACATTGTTATCAGGCTTCTGCAGAACATGATGATGAACTGATCATTAATTGAACCAGGTGTGCTGGAAGAGGGAAATATCTAAAACATGCAGGATACCGGCCCTCGAAGACAGGATGTGGACACCCCTGATGTAGATGTTTATAAAAGCTCAGTTAAAAGTTGAGGGTTATTATATCAGAAACACCAAAAACTGAAAAAAAGTGACTTTTTCAGCAAAGATATCAATAAGTGAACATAAAACCAAGTGTCTCCATCCACTGTCATTGATCCAACTCCATGGGTTTTACTGGTGAATCAATGTTGTAGAAGATGACGGTGTTTCCATGTTCACTACGGAGCATCTGAATGTCCAAATGGGTCATATCTGATGACCATGAAAAGATGACAAACTGTAGATTACTTACATATATTGATAGGATTAATGGATCAACAGATATTAAACAGTTTAGATCAGTAGATGCTTTTGTTTGCCAGTGGCTGTTTGGGTCTGTATGGGTTAATATACAGTAATGAATGCCCCTTTGAGATCTTGTGTGGGTTAAATCACTTTCTTGCAAGAATCATGTATCAAAAAAATAGTAAACTTTTCAACAGCTCAGATAACAGGTTTTAAGAGTTTATTTAATCCTGAAAGATCTAAACAGCTCCTAGCAACAAAAAGTATCCATTGATCCACTGAACCACTGATCCTATCAATACACTTTAATAATTCAGGTAAAATGCAGTTTCAGCTTTCCAGCAACCTCAAATATGACCCATTTGGACTATGAGAGGATCCATAGTGAACATGGAAACATCATCTTCTGCAACACTGATTCACCAATAAAACCCATGTAGTTTGACAATTTACAGTGGTTGTAGATGCCTGTTTTAATGTTCAGTTGATAAACAGCATTATGGTCAAAAGGTAACGTTTTCTTAATATTTTTCTGTTCTAATAACCTTTGAAATAACTCTGACTTTTTATGAACATCTACATGGTCAGTGAATTAAACAGAGTTCCTACAGGATTCTACAAGTTAAATATAAGCCTTTTTAAGACTACTTAGAACAGAATTTAATGCCTTTTTCATGGCAATTATGGCAAAAATTTCCGATTCCTACAATTTAGGAAAAGTTATTTTGTACCAAACACCTTGATTCCCCATTGTTCTGAGTCATTTCTCACCGGGGGCTGTAAAGTAACGATAATTGGTTCCTAATTTCAATATAAATTGTTGAAATGGAACAGGTGGAACTGAGTCGACTAATGTTATTTTCTTTGCAGCTTGGACATTTAACAGACATATTTAAACACAATACAGCCAACAAGTTTATGGAAACATAACTGAAGACCTACCATATCAAATTTAATACCTCTTAAAGACTTCTTTAAGGTATTAAATTCACATTTGGAAATTTAAGACTTTAACGACTTGTTAGGACCCCATGGGAACCCTGATTAAATATAGAAAAATGTTTCATTTTCACTAAAAAATAATAAATAATGATAAATAACTAAGGAAAAGAGAAAGATTTATTTGGAAATCGCCATAAAACTAGTTCTGGGTCTTAAGGGTTGAATAGAGAATTTTCTGAAAGGAACTATGTGAAAAACAGGCAAATGTGTTGGAATAAAAAGTGCAATATTTGATTCTGAGGTGTGACTGAATTTAAGTATTAACCATCCTAAACAAATGGTAAAGACAAACGCTTCATGGATCTCCAGGCAGTAATGAAAAAGAGTAAAAGAGGTGCTGTTTGGTAAAGGGACCATCAATGCACAAAAAATACAAAAACCAAGGCACTCTTTTATCATTTTAAATTTTAATAGGTCCATTGAGACGTGCCATAATTAATAAAGGCATTTTAAAAGTATAAGAGAGTGCCTTGGTTTTTGTATTTTTTGTGCATTAAGCCTCATAAAATGGAAATATTCAAGTTAAGTACAAGTATTTTATGTGTGTGTACTTCCATCATTGATCCTAATGTTTTCCATAGCTTTTAAAAAATAAGAGTCCAAGTCCCATGAAAAAAAAAATCAGACCATTTATTACATACAGAAACATGAAACAATAAAACAAACAGGTAAAATAAAATAACGTTCATGTACAGTGGATCTGCTGCTGTGCATACCCAGAACAGAATGCTGTCGGTTATCTTTCTCTCTCTGTTGGCGTTACTGATCGGTGTCATTAAGTGCTTTCAGATACACTTGTGGTTGAAAATGGTGAACTGGTTTCAAAAGCTACTGTTGCTTGAAGAATTTTGTCTTAGCTAAACCAAAATACAGACAAACCAAAAAGAAAAACACAGACCAGAGAAAAGAACCTGCAGTGCTTGTTTGTCTCTGCGTCTGCCAACTGCCAGCTCAAAAGAACAGTCCTCTCATCCTGCGGCCGATGCCCTGTCTGTCATACAGGACGTTGAACTTGTTGATGAACTGGTTCATACTGTTGCAAGTCTTGGTGATGGTTCCTAAATAGGCCATCAGACCCACGTCATTACATTGCTGCGGGAAAACAGAAGCACAGTTACACAAAGTCCCCCTTTGGTTATTTAGACAGTTTTACACCTGGTTGTTTTTCACCAGTGTTAACATGCACTTTAGTGGAAAAACGCACACAAAGCAGAAGGGCAATGTTTGTTTTTGAGATTACTGTGATAAAAATCTGCATTGTTCACACAATCCTGTACAGTTAGACAATCAATAAGAACATCTGTAGAGGAAAGAGAGGCTTAAAGGCTCAGGCTGGCAATTATCTGTGGGTTCTCTGTTGTCAATAAGCCCAAAGAAAAACAACAACTAACAATTCAATCCTACTAGCAATTAAAGTCTGTATAAAACATTATATAAAAAGGCAATGGTTTTATGTTGAACTTGGAAAAAAAAGTGACAAATCTTCACTTTGTAATATAATATCACCCACATTTTGTAGTACAATATTTATCAGGTTTCCTCACATTTCCTGACAAATGATTGTATTTGCACTGTTATTACAAAGTGCAAGGGCTTCACTTAGAACTTTAATTATTAGCATTAGATGCCTTCATCTGTGCATGGGAATTTCTATTTGGAACAATGACGCTAAATAGACGATCATAACTGTTTAATTTGCTCTGTGTTCTATTCTGGTCTTAGCCACAATAGCCACATATAGGCAGTAACATCAGGTTTCTATCAGGCTTTTTCTTACAAATAGAGCCACCCCCCCCAAAAAAAAAAACCAAACCAAACCAAACAAAAAAAAAAACAACTGCAACATTAAAAGTTGACATGAAAACTGACCAAAGATCTCCTGCTTTATCATAATGCAATGGCTACAGCTTGCAAAAATACACATCTCTTATTTTGTGTTTACAACCATGTATTAATGTATTACAAAAACTAGAGGAAAATATTACACACTATGTTCTATTGTTCAATGTATTATTGTGTTTTATGTTTTTTTTTTGTACAGCACTTTGGTCAACTGGGTCAACTGAAATATGCTTTATAAATACATTTAGATTGGACTGGATATGATATTGCATTCAGGCTGATTACTACAACAAAATGCAAGTGTTCTATCTTTTGGCCTCCTTGGGTTTATTCCTCTTTGCTGTAAATCGTATATATAGCTTTATTCATTTGTCTTTAATTTGGACTTTCTTTTGCTCTTGTGTGCTTTTGTGCTTTGCTGCTGTAAATCTGGAATTTCCCCTTGTGGGACTAATAAAGGCTTATCTTATCTTATCTTATCTCTCTTTACCACTGTCCTCTATTATTGTTGTTATCTACTTCATCTCATACCTCGCATCTTTAAGCCATAAAAACCCACTCAATAGCCCTTCTGTGGCTGTAAAGTCCCCAACAAATCCTCTACTTACTCCTGTTTGAATAACATTTGCTGAAGTGCCAAGTTGTTTTAGGAATTGACGTAGCCTGTTTTTGGAATTTCAAGTCAAAGAGTTGAGACACATTGTTTGTTTTGGCCTTTTTAATGAGACCTGAACACCAGCCTCATCCTTTAAATGACTGTCATTATACATGAAAGGCTACCATGTGTTATGGCTATAAAGAGTTATGTAAGAAAAACTGAATGTTTGCTTACATCGTAGAAGTCGGTCTTGAATTTTATGGTACTGAGGACAGGCAGTCTGTGGCACAGGGCGTTTGCTTCTCGAAGAATCTCATGATTAAATGGTACCTCACCTATGGAACAAGAAGCAAACAGGACAGAGGTAAGACATAATGCATACCAAACAAAGAGGTAAAATGATGCTTTGACGATAATATAAACGGGACTCTGTAATTATGGAAGTGTGTTTGAAGGGGCGCTTCTTAAAAGTGAGGAAAGGAAACTTCTCATTTAAAAACAGCTGTTTTCCAGTCTTTAACATCACAGTGCCATTAAATGGTTCTTCTCACCTGCTTCCACAGCTTTAACATACTCTAGAATGATCTTCACCCGGCTGTGCAGCATCTTTATCGCACTATGCTGGGCTATAAGGTGTTCAGCAACTGGAACAGAAGGCAAACACAGAAAACATGACAACATTCTGGTTTTGGAGAATAATAGATTTGGCAATAATGGACGTAAAGCATTTTTAAAGCAGGTCTGTGTTGCTGTATTTATGCCGAAGCATTTTTCTCATTACCACAAAAAAACAAATTGTCATCCGGTTTATTTGGCGGCCGACTATTAAGTCTATTTCTGGTCTATTTTGATAATTTCTCTCTTGTCAATAATAATTTTGAGTGTTTGAGTAAGAGTTCTTCCTAAGTATTTATGTGTGTAGTAAAAAAGTCAAAGCGATGGTGTGCCTAGAAAAACATGCTACAGATCTAATACACTACAATACACACAACAAATGACTAGAGAATTAACCTGTGCCATAAATTAAATGAATGTACTTCTGTTTCCTATAGAAGTTGAGGGAGTGCATACACAACATAACCTTGGTGATAGTGTCTCTATTTGTAGTACACTATTTGAATTTTATCAGAGTGCCTTGTTCCTGTTTCTGTCTCTTGTATTTTTGTACTACTTAGTTTCTGAACACAGATTATTGATTTTTTTTTCAGCTTGCCCCTGTCCTTGATGAGCTGATTCCTTTATATAGATCTAATCAGTCTTTTTGATCCAGTGAAATACTACTACTACTGTTTTTTTTCTAAGCATACACTTGTTGAAATCAGTGTATACTTAAAATCCTGTGAACATAATCATTTAAAATCAGGCCAACTCATATTGTAAGAAAACAACCCCTGTATCTACGTACTAGCGATGACTAGTTGGAATAACTACATTATGAGTTTACATTATGGCAGAAATAAGAAATTTTACTGGTTACTATAAAAACTACTGTGTTTATTACCACATTAAAACTGTAAATATTAGCCACAGCCTGTGTCACCTGTTGAGTTTTCTCCTGTTCCGGTAGCCGTCATTCGAGCTACGTGATCGACACCAATTCTCTCAGCTTCCTCTGTGGCCAAAGTGTACGTCAGCTCAGCAAACAGCATAGTGGCCTAAAATAAGTAATAAAAAAAAAGAATATATGAATTTAACACAAAACTTAGGGAGTTTACTGTTTGTGCAGTTCAGTAATCAATCTAAAAATTTTAGTATCAGTCTTTACTGTCAACAAGATATTATAACCATACCTCGCCACTGATGATGTCGATCACAGATTCATATACGCTAACAGGAAGCTGGCAAAAGAAGAAACACATGTTTAGGCTAAATGTAATAAGACAACTACTGTGCTACTGGCTACTATAGAGAAACTTACATCAGTGTGTTTGGTCATTGGATTGAGCTTGAGGAAGAGAGGGCTCTCAATGATCTCACACACCTTGCAGGAAAGACAGGATTATTACCCATTACATAATTTACAATTAATAGAAATCACAACACACATTGGCATTCATGTGATTTTACTTCCACAGTGCATTACAAAAAAAGTCTGACTGATTCACCTGTAATATCAATCAGACCACAGTATGCTTTTTCTATAATCATGACAAAAGTAATGCCAATGAGTACAGTATAATTGTTACTGCTGTGTTATTTGCTTTGATTTTTTTTTTAGTTTGGGGATGAGTCATTTTTGCAGCAGTAGAAGCTACAAACTCTGGATGCTTCTGCTTTCATTTACACATTTGCCTACCTGCTTGTGAATGTGGATATCTGATTGGTCAGGGGGACCGCCAGTGGTGTACCAGCCCAAGAACTCCATGTCTTTGAAAACTTGTTTGACTAAGGAACAAAATAGAATATTTCAGACATATATACATTAGCAAAGGGCGAATGTCTTAGAATAATAAAAATTTGATTGTTTGTTGGTATGCCTTTACAAATCAAATATGTCAGCAATATAGAGATTTTATATAATAATTATGTTGTTGCAGTAACAATGATAATAATAATGACATATACAACATTCCTGGTACATATTGCCACTTACATTGCTCCTCCTTGGTGTAGTAGTACTCCTTGTCGATATGTACTCTATCATCTATGGTGTGAGATAGCAGCTCAAAGGAGTTCATCACCTCTATGTTCCTACCCTCTTGCTTCCCGATCAATGCTCCAATCACTGAGTGACAGTGAAAAAACAATGAGCAGAGTCAGACCACAGCGCAAAACCTTCATAAGACACAGAGCAAGAGTCATGCAAGAAGGGATTCAAGCATACCCTGCATTGGTCGTCCTTCCTGTGAGCGGATGCGTATCCAGTGGTCGGATATGTTGAGGATAACCAAGGGGTGTAAGGCCACTGATACACTCCCTGTGACCCCTGAGGCCATGACACTGGGGCTGGCTGTAATCAGATAGAGGTATAAACATGTAAGGCTTTAATACTTAGGTTAACTTTAGTCTTTTGGTCAGGGGTGTCAAATTCACAGCCTAAACTGGCCTGCCAAAAGGTCATACATCATATACAGATCAATCTGATCTGAAAATGGGTCAGACCAGTAAAATACTAGCACAACAACCTATATATAATAACAACTCCTAACTTTCCTCTTTTTTTTTTTAGCCTGAAAAAGTTAAATTACATGAAAATGTGTATATTTATGAACTATCCTTTTACAAAAGATGTGAATATCTTGAACAAATATGAACAACCTGAAATGTCTGGAGAGAATTCAGTGCAATTTCAACAATAATATGCCTGTTAATACATGTTTTGTCCATTTGTAGATCCACTGCAATCCGTAAATTTAATGCAAATGTATAAATGATAAGCTGAGACATAATATTGTTAAAATTCCACTTATTTATCTATTTTCAAGAAATTGGATGTTGTTCATGGTTATTCCTGTTATTCACATTAATTCAAAGGATAGTTTGTAGATGTAAACATTTTCATTACGTAATTTTACTTTGGAACTGACAAACATTGGAGTTGACATTATTTCTAGATTATTATGTAACCTAAAATAATTAAGTACCTATAAATAATTACTGGTCTGGCCCACTTGAGATCATATTGGACTGTATGTTGACCCTGAACTAAAATGAGTTTGACACCCCTGTTTTTAGTAAACACAAATCTCAATCATTCTCTAGTGCAGCTGCATACATGTGTTTATCTTAATAATAATTCAATGAAATTCAATCCCATATTGATCAGACTCTACAAACATTTGATATAAAAAAACAACAGAGCAAATATTGCTGTTATCAGGACTAGTAAAACAAAATCTACGTTAAATTACTATTGCTAATAATAATAAAGAGTCCATGAGTCACACAGAAGAACAATAAGTTTATATCTTGTACAGTGACTGTTGTAAAATTTAGCCAAAAACTAATGACCAGCAAATAATTGTATTTTATAGATTATGAGAGATTTATATGGACGCCCAAGACCAGCTTCGGTGAATTGTTGTTATGACTTCTTAGGGGGAATATTCATATTCTTGCCAGTGCTGATAGACATATCTTTAGATGAGTGACAATGCATATTAAAGTCTTAAAAGCGATACAAAAAACAGTCAAATATTCAGTCATTAATTTGCTGTCAGCTTTGTCAACGTTAACTGTTGACCGCCTGTGTCAGCAAGCTCGCTACTTGCCAGATTTCACACCACAACTATAACACAGATACGTGTCACATTATAACGCAGATATACAACATATGTCGCAATCTGCATTGTATAAAGTGTTAACAGCGAGAATATATTATGAGATAAGGAAGAATTACTCGCCTGCCCCGTCCACTTCCATTCCTCCACCATTGCTCGTCGCCATCTTGTCCGGAGAACGGCGCATGCGCAGTGGATTGTTCGTCTATCTGACGTTAGGTGGCAATATCGCTACATTTAAAAGCTGAATGTGAGTTTTAGCTTTACATAATATACTTTAACTTTACCAGGTGTTAAGAGATAGTAATATTGGTGAATGACAGACGGTATATTGAGGGTAAACAATGCAGTCAGGACCCTAGCTTGCTAACAGTCGGCCCAACAGTCACCGAACAGCAGTTTCCTTGGGATTCCTGAATTGGGCGCAACGGTGTGTGCGTCACAATACCAGTCCGTGTTCAACGTTGAGTAGTTTTGTTTACAGAATGGATGAATTTAAAGTCTGTAATCTGGACTATATCCCCGAAAATATTCTAATCGATGTGTTGTCATATCTTGGGGTACGGGAACTTGTCAGAGCTGGAAGGTAGGATAAAATGTAACTTTGCTGTTGATATTTCCTGTCTTATGAAACAAACCCCACTGAGTGCTTTGTTATAAACGTACTCACGTCACATGCTTTAGTTATGTTTTATTTAACTATGTTGTTTTAGAGTGTGTACGAGATGGAGACGCCTTGTTAAAGACCAGAGACTGTGGAGATTTGTCGATCTGACTGTTTGGAAAGGGGTAAGAATGTGTTTGACAACGTGTCTTCACCAGTTTGTTTACCTTTATATAGTGTTTATTGTATCAAGTAATACAGCCACAGCACAGCAAAACAATCTGAGTAAACGGTGAAATATAACAGATTATTTCTTTTTAATGTGATACATATTGTTTGTTATTTTATAAATCATTACCAAAGCACTTAATACTCCAACTTGACCGGTAAACATGAAATTCAAAGAGCCAGCGCTTATTCGAAATATTTCTTTATAAAAATTAGAAGAATAAGTCAGAGATCTTTGTTAAGCTACTACTGGACTCTCTGTTTATGTTTAACACTCATGTCAACTAATAAATAGATAAATAATGGAAAAAATAGTAAAACCCTCAATAAAAAATAATGCAAATTAACAAGGTGAGAGACAAACGGTATCTCACCTCTCTGTATGTCCTGTGCATCTAGTGAATTAACAATAAAAAAAAATCTTGAGCCCAGATTATTCATATTAAGAACACAAACATATTTAAACTTACATTAAATAGGCTCAGGGTTAACAAAAATCATGAATAGTATACTGTTATTATACTTGCATAACACTTATGCTCAGCTTGTTAAAAAAAAAAGGCTCTTTAGTCTAATATTTAAATGGGTGATGATTACGGTATGCATTTACCATGCCATATTTTTAAATAATTTTATGACATATCACAACATTTATTTCTGTTCATAATTGCATCAATTTTTAGTCTTGTTGATGGAGAGTAGGATGACTGTGTAAAGTTATCTCCAGCACATCTGAGTGGTTCTCAATGGGATTCAGATCTGGACTCTGTGGTGGCCAATCCTTATGTGAAAATAATATTTCATGGTCCCTGAACCAAACTTTTTCAATCTGATCCTAATGAATCCTGGTGTTGTCATCTTGGAATATGTTTGTGTCATCAGGGAAGAAAAAATTCACTGATGGGAAAACAAACTGGTCGTTGAATATATTCAGGTAGCCAGCTGCCCTCATTTTACGGACACTTAACATTGCTGAACCTAGACCTGACCAACTTAAACAACCCCAGATCATAACACCACTCCTACAGGCTTGCACTGTTGGCAGTAGGCATGATGGGTAATCACCTCTCTTCTCACCCTGATATGTCCATGAGTCTTTTTAGAAAATGATAAGCTAGATAAGATTCTCACTGCATCAGTCAGGGATAAATACCTTGTTACCAGCTGAACCATTTTAATCACTGTGGTAACTCTTGCCTATTTGCATAGCTAAATCTAGGTGGGACTTTTTTTTGGTCATGATGTGCACATTATTATATACCATATTTGATTGATCTTTAGCATTTTTTATCCATCTGGAATTTAAACCAACAATATTTAGAAGTTTTTTTAATTTGACTTTTTCATAGTTTTGTATAAATTCTATGTGTTTTGATTCTCATCCCTCACTCTGTGCTGTCCACTGTCTATTACAGGTGTCTTCTCGGATACTTTGGATCCTGGTCCGTCAGTACTTTGGTTGTGGGTTACGGTACCTTCGATTGCGAGGTTTACTGCTTTCTGCCCGAGGGGGCACCTTTCTGTCTGAGTCTTGGCTCAAAGCTTTGTCCACAAAGTGCCCTCGCCTGAGAAAGCTCTACCTGCTGCATACAGACTTAAGAGACCTCCCCAGCTGTCAGCTTCTACCTCCATCATTGCAGGTGCTGGAGTTGTGCGGTTGTGAGCTACCTCCTAACTTTTTTAACCAAAGTTTGCCTGCTTCATCTGCTGGTCCTCGGGAGGGATCAGATGCCGCAAGCGTAGGTGCTAAAAAGCAAGGACGGGATCATATAAGTAAAGGGTCCGCTTCTGCAACAGGGATTACTATTGAGAGATTGATTCTTAACAATGTGCCCTCTTTCACAGACGAGCATTTGCAGAGTCTGACGTCATGGGAAAAACTCACTCAGCTGAAGCTACGTGACACCTTTCGGGTCACAGCTAATGGGCTAAGGAGCTGTGCAGCCAAGGATGGTGTATCTGGTGTGGAAGGTCTTTGCAGGCTTAAGTTTTTAGAATTGGGCATCACTGGGCGGCAGGGCTATCAGTTACAGATGGCGTCTCTTGGGCTAGGGGCAGGTTGGCTTGGGTTGGAGGAGCTCAGTCTGGGTGGTAAAGAGGTGGGGCCAGGGTTGCTCTGTGCCAGCCGTCTGAAAGACCTGAAGCATTTGTGTCTCTGGGCCTGCACACTCAGTGAAATGCAAATAGTGAAGAGTTGCAGGATGCTTTGTGGTCTTCGCTGCCTGGAGTTTGTGGATGTGACCTTCCAGCCTCGGCAGTGTCCCCCAGTGGTGGAGGGGGAGGGTGGTGCTGAAGAAGAGCAGGACAGTGAGGAAGCTGTGGGTGGAGATGCCAGCAATGATGAAAATAAGAGACCGGATGAGGCCGATCCCATTCCAAGTCTGCGTCGTTCACTGGCTGTCCTGCTGCCATATTGCACTCTGGTTTTTACCAATTGCTCGGTTCAAATTAATGCAGACTAAACAAATATCAACTTCAGCTGTATATTCAGCTAATATAGACACCACCCTCCACTGCTTATTTGAATTTACATGATGATACTGGTGCAAAGAAGACTAACAATTATGCCCACCTCACATGGGCTCAACAAAACATGACAAGACTTAAATAAGTAGAGAAAAATCACAATTTTTAAATTACACTTTGAAGCTGAATTGCTTTTTAAAATTATTTTTTCAAATCTTTAGGTTTTTAAAATTTAGATGGTATTACTGAAAAAACATTTACTGTATAAGACATCAGGATGAATAGAAAGCTTGATTGTCCATCTTGCCTACTTTGGCTTTTGAGGCTATGATTTTGATCTGTGTGTACTTGAATCATATATTATAATACTGTGTCATGTATGTTCAATACAAAACATTGGGACTCACTATTCAGTTTTCCCAATTTACACTTTTTTTTTTTCCTAAATATTTCAAAATCTGCCAACCTCAATAACCAGTGGAAGCATACTACTTTTAACTACTGTGATGAAAAGATGCCTCTAGGTAGCAATCTATTATATATGCCATATTTGTAATATTCATATATTCCACTTTTTTGTTTTGACAGGACACATTCAAGTCATTTCTGAAAGCTCAAATGACATTACATTTATCGGTTTTCTGGTGATTAAAATAACATACTATTTATTATTAACATAATCGGTAATTAATGTATGTTTATAATCCATCCACTTGAATACCTGTTTTTAATACACTGTTATGGACTAAATTGCAGTTTGAGCTGCCATTGTAAGACTACAAGCACATGAGCAGGTGTCAGCTACAAAGACTGGGAACTGAACCATACTGTTGACAATGATCCACCTGTTTCCTGTTTCTTCTCCACTTTTCAACAATGTATACATTCACAAAGCTATCTGTTGTAAGCAGATGTATGGTTTTGGCTTTAGTATTACAGCACCACTGCAAAACAGTCAAACTCCACTTCCATGTTTCCTGTCAGATTGTCTTTTTTCTAACACATTTCTTAGAAATAAGAAATGCAAATTTCAAATGTTTCCTGAAAATATTTGTCCATGAACTGTATGTTTTAAGCACATATTTAGAAATGTATAGTCTTACATGAGAAACAATTTTAAATAAAGCTATTTTGAAACATACTGTTTTAACGAAACTCCTAGTATCTCCTTATTGTTTTTAGGGACAAATGCATCTGTATAAACACACAAAGCAGTGCTTCAATAAAAGAGATTAGAAACCACTGCTTGATCAACAAGAAAAGAAAAAATTAACTACATAAAGATGATTTTTTTTTTTTTTTGAAACACTGTCTTGTTCCATTTTCTTACTTAAATATTGGTGATTCAGTTATACCATTTTTGCACATCATCTTTATTAACATTCTCTATTTCTAATGCTGTGAACAAGACTGTGTAGCATACTGTAAATAAACAAGTAATCAGCAGATTATTTTTCATCATTAAAGCAACAGTTAGGTTCATCTATAACAGTAGTTTTCCAAACTTTTTACAGTGGAGTACCCCCTGAAAAATACTTTTTTAGCCAAGTACCCCCAACTCTCATTTCAGTATTTTTGACTGAAAAAAATTAGGCAAAATTTGTTCCCGTGCCAAAGGTATCTGTTTATATTTTCAAAACTTTGTAAACAAACAACATACATTTAACTGTAATATCTAAAAAAACAACAACACATTTTTAAAGTAAATTTTGTGTGCAAAATGTAAACTGAAAAGTGCCCTCTTTCATTGATAAGAAAAATAAATAAATTGGTCATTAATTAATAAATCAACCTTTCATCATAAAACTTAGTTACACAAATAAATTCATTTTGAATAATAAAAAATAGAAATGTTCTTAAAATGTTAGCAAACCTTAAACAAGATGATTGATAATTAAACTATATATGAATGCATTTATTGTGTTTTATATTTTAGCATTAATTCTCATTTATTTTGTACACGGTACATGATGACTTATTTATTGTATTTAAAAAAAAAAAAAATTCAAAACCCCCCTGGGCTTCTTCGAAGTACCCCTGGGGGTACGCGTACCTCACTTTGGGAACCCCTGATCTATAGCCTAGTAACTATTTTAGAAAAAATATTTAACAGAAAACTCAGGATGTTGTAGTCAGGAAGCAGGTGCTGTAGTGTACAGGAAGCACTAAGCAAACCTCAAGGATTCACAGTAAAAACAGAAATAATACCCAAGAGACTGCCTGTTATTAAAATTTTCAAAACGGTGTAATAATAAACAACGGGTGCATACATATTCATAGAGTAATATCGAATAAATGCCAATAGTTCCAACTACAATGTGCCAAAACAAGTACGCTCAATGAGTGCTGAGACGTCACTGAAAAAGAATAAAAGTTGTGACAACATTTGACTAGCATCGGTCTGTACCAATCACATGCCTCATCCTGTAATACTTGCAACCAATAGGAAGCTTTGGGGTGGAGCATTCTGTCCAATCGCGTTCGTGTTCAGTGGCTTTTTGAAAACGTTGGCGGCCGATAGAGAGTTCAAAATACTCTGGTTAGACTGTCCACATTAAAGGTTAAAGTGCATTTCTTCGCAACGATGCAGGTAACTTTTCACGTGTTTTTCATTTTATAGCAGTAAAATTAGACTTGGTAATGTTTCATGTTACTAAACAACTTGCAGTGTCGTGAAATGTTTTGGTCACATTGTAACCTATCATAGCAGACAAGCTAACGTGTGCTTGCTAACGTTAGCTTCAGTGTTCTGGGTGTAACGTTGCGTTAATTTGTTGAAACAATACCAGGAAGAGTATACACGACAACCGACATAGACGAAAAAAAATATATGCATTTCATCTGGTATTAAAATAGAAATAAGTCAATAAATTGCATTGTAGCTTTGTAAATGAAGGCAAAGAAGACAGAACTACCAGATCATTTTAACAGTCGATCCATCTTAAGTGTTTTTAGCGTTACGTTACTTAATCGAGTTTATTTAATAGGTATGACCACTATGTGCAAGTAGAGCATGTCTGATACTTGAATGAATTATTACTCCTGTGCAAATGTAAATATGACATCATACAAGACAACTGTATGTCTTTTTGTACCTTACAGCCTACCGGGCCTTCATAGCAGATTTTTCGTTATTGTGGTGGTGAAAATGTAACTGATGTCATCTGCATGATTTTAAAAGTCTTGTTTGCCCTCATCTCTTGTTTTCCTGTTGAATCTATGTATAAACAAATATACAGTTTTGCTGACTATTGTTGTATATGAATTGGCTCACACCCACAGAAAAGTAGAAACCACGGATTGTGTTAATAACAAAGCCCAAATGAGTTTCCTCTCTTTGTTGTTAAACGTTACCAGTCACTGTAAGCATATACTCAAACATCTAGACTAATTTTGCCAGTTACCAGGCAGACTGGTTGTCCATAACACTAAACTCTAATAAATCTTAATAGTTTTAATAAAGTTCATGAAGAATCTGAGCAAAGACGCAGTGTTAAAATTTTCCATTCTAAACGATCTGTCAGCTGTCTCTTATCACTACGAGCTGTTAAAGCTGTTGTGTATATCAATACCCTGCTGGTTCTGCTTACTTTGACCAATACCAAAATTTAAAAAATGTAATTCACAGCTAAAATGTCTCACCTGTTTTACAAGAAAACATAGTTTGCTCTACGGTCATGTGAGTTATGCACTTTTTTTTTTTCTTTACAGAAAGGAAAGGAAAATTATGAGCCCAAAGGTTTCCAGAGACCTGTAAGTTGGGATATTAGTTAAACCTTTAGTTTCTTGCTAATCTGTGTCTCATAACTGTTGTCATAACATTTTCTGAAAGATGTATTATCACCTTTAGATATAAAAATGCACATGTAATTGACTTTTTTCCTAAACTTTGTAAGTATTTTCAGTGCCTTTATGACATAGCAGGGGTAGGCAACCTGTGGCTCCGGGGCCAAATGTGGCTCTTTAGCTTTTCTCTATGGCTCCTCTGGTCAAAAAAGCATAAGGAACATTTTGAAACGAACTGAATGAGTAATAACTTTTTAACATTGTTATAGGCCTAAATCTATTCTACCTTTGTCCATCTGCAAAAATGCACAGGCTTTACATGGGATAAAATAATTTTTTGACAGCATAAAAACAAAAATGGATTATTTTCTGGCCAAATTCAATACAAGATGCTCGATTTGCATTTGTTAGTAGTTTGTAAGTATGCCACTGTACATGAAAGTTGTGCTTTTTCTCCATTACACAACGTAAATATGTTTTGGAAATAGTGTCCATCATTAAAAAAAATTGTACAAATCTTGAAAGTTTTCTTTCTTGTAGTTGTATAATTTCATAAATGCACCAGACATTGCATTATTGTAATGGAAATACAAAGTTAAATAGCAAACTAATCACAAATAGGCTACAGCAAAGCAGCCACCTCATGGTAAAATGTAGATGGGTTTAATTTTTTTTTTTTTTTTTCATAGCTCCAGTTAGACTTCTTTCTTTTTTTGTCAAGACAAAAATGGCTCTTTAGGTTGTAAAGGTTGCCGACCCCTGTGACATAGCGTGATATGATCTAATTAGTTGATGTTTTTTAATACTAAAATATTAAATCCTTAATTTCTCTGTATTTCTCTGTGTTTCTCTGTGTTACTTAATATCAGTATGCTACACCTAACTTGATAGCAGGCCCACAACGTGTTCAGGTGAAGTCTCGCCCAGAGGTAGACAAAAATGCTGTCACAGGTAACTTTTCATGTCATATCAACAAATATTTGAGGCAGGACAGCAAATTTTCCTGTGTTGATCATATAACTATTTTTAGGCCCTGGGAGAGAGTGTGTTGGCTCATCCTCCAGTTCACCTCCAAAGTAAGTATAATACTATGAGAACAGGACAATCGGCTACCGTCCTTCTAAATGATTAATCCATGTATATTAAATTTTGTACATTTCAACAGGAAAATCACAATTGATGACTTTGACATTGGCCGACCACTAGGGAAGGGCAAGTTTGGCAATGTCTACCTTGCAAGAGTGAAGAAGCTACAAGCAATAGTGGCACTGAAGGTGCTCTTCAAGTCCCAAATGGAAAAGGAGGGTGTGGAGCATCAACTCAGGAGAGAGATTGAGATTCAGGCTCATCTTAAGTTAGTATTCTGCAAAACATTCTATGCCATTAACCACAAAAATTAACATCCTCCTGGAATTCCTTCAGTTGAGTAATCATTTACTTAGAATGAATAATGTGTTTTTTCCTCAGGCATCCCAACATCTTGCGCTTCTACAATTATTTCCATGACCGCAAAAGAGTATTCTTGGTCCTTGAATATGCTCCACGTGGTGAAATGTACAAGGAACTACAGAGATGTGGGAGATTTGATGAGCAGCGTTCTGCCACAGTAAGAGATTATGCTGCCTTTTAAAAGCAGAACATTTAGCTTATGTTGGTATTCCACAAAGCTGAAATGGAAAATTATAAAATCTTATGTTGAATAAAATAACTTACCAGAGCAACATAAAAACATGTGATTTCTGCAATAGTCTAGATGTTTAGCTATTGACTAGGATTTTTTTTAAAAATTGTTCTGCTAAAAGTATACTGACCAAGGTTGTCTTCACTCTCCTAGTACATGGAGGAAATATCTGATGCACTGCTCTATTGTCATGAGAGGAAAGTGATTCATCGTGACATAAAGCCAGAAAATCTGCTTTTGGGCTATCGTGGAGAGCTAAAAATAGCAGATTTTGGCTGGTCGGTCCATGCACCTTCTCTAAGGTGAGAATTATAGTGTTATCAGTGTATGATGTTAAAAGGTGCACTATGGAAGATGGAGTCTGATTTGTGCTGCAAACTATTTATTCGTTGACATTTGATGACTTTATTGCTCAGCTAATGCAGGCTTAGTTGCCTACATCCATAATAACCACAATACAATGATTTTTACGTAGAGGACTCTGGTTGGTTTTACACAAAAATTGTCACAATCACTTGAGTTTTTCAGTGCTTCTCTTCTGCCACTGCAATCATGTGCAACTCAAGATAATGATGGCTTAGAAATACAGTCAGGTAGTGTCAACGGACACGTGGCACTCACCACAAACACATGGAAATCTTACATAGTGCCTTTTAATCCTGCTCTGTACTACTGTGGTCTTTTACGTATGTTTTCTTGCTTATTATTTTTGTTTAAACTTTCCAGGCGTCGTACAATGTGTGGCACACTGGACTATCTTCCTCCAGAGATGATTGAGGGACACACCCACAGTGAGAAGGTGGACCTGTGGTGTATTGGTGTTCTTTGCTATGAATGCTTAGTTGGCAACCCACCGTTTGAAACTGCCAGCCATTCAGAAACATACAAAAGAATTATGAAGGTTTGTGTTGTGTTTCTGACTAATACAGTAAATTTAAAATAAGTTTTGACATTTGAATGAAGAAAAGGTTTCCAGTATGTGGCAGGAAATGTTTGAGTGTCTTAAAACGCTCTGAACAGGTCTGCATGATGGACAGTGGTGCTGTTTCTAAATGCTAAGAGTGTGTGGAAGTGTTTCATTGTTCTCAAAGTCATGTGTGGAAACAAAATTAGCATCTTAGATCAGGTGTTATTAACTACATTTGGATGACAGCCAGAATCTCTCTAAGCCACTCTGGGGGCTTGACCTTCAAACAAGAACATTGCATTTTTTAAGGCCTAATTATCACATGTTTAATTCCTGTAGCATTTTTATTAATGTATATTGTGTGAACAGTCCTCAGACATGGAAAACTAATAATATGATGATGTGATCGAAATGCTCCTGACCTGTGCCACGAAGGCAGCTGTGATGATTACAGTCTGTAAATATAGAATTTCTGAAAGCAGTGCTGAATTAGAGGGAGTATTACTCAATTTTATTTATGAGCACTCTTATTAAGTGTTCTTATTGGTGTAAGAAGCCAGTAGCTACTTGCTAATGATAAACTTACAAATGGATTTATGTCCTGCAGGATGAGATGACATATTTGGGATTGGCAAATCATTTCTCATAACATTATTTTTGTCTTTAAAAAATGCTACATAACTTATTCTTGTTCTCATACATTTGTGAACTTTTAAGGGGAAATCATTCTATATTATAAAAGGGAAGTGGACTCGGGCATCGCACAAAATCCGGACAAAGCTGACTGCTGCAGTTTGGCATACTTATGTATTTTTGGTCAAGGAAGAGACTAACGAAAACAGCAAGTTGATAGGACCAATATTTTGGGAGATATTAGTAATTTTGGAATACAACAACTTCCCAATGGCCAATCACATTGCTATCCCCAGAATCATTGAATCATCATTGAAGTGGGTTACCTAGGAACAGATAAACAATAGGGCCGCATTGCCATGGTGTCATATTTCATGTGCAGAAACAGACGTGCCAGCTGCAAGGTTATTCAACTGAAAATGCCAGTGGAATTGACCAAGAAAGTAAATGAGTGAACTGAATCAGAGAATCTAGAAGTAGTCAACACGCTACTTATATTGGATTAGATTACGTTAGACTCTGACCTGTTCCTGGTGAGGCTTAGACTCTGCTAGGGCTGCCCTTTTGTCATCGGTTCTGTTCATAAGTTTTATGGACTGAATTTCTAGGCACAGCCAAGTGGGGGAGGGGGTCAAGTTCAGTGGTGGGAGGATCTCATCTCTGCTTTTTCCAGGTGATGTGGTCCTCTTAGCTTCAGTGACCTCTGGCTCTTGCTGGGGCGGTTTGCAGCCGAATGTAAAGTGGCTGGGATGACAATCAGCACCTCCAAATCTGAGGCCATGGTCCTCAGCCAGAAAAGGGTAGAGTGCCCACTCCAGGTCGGGGAAGAAGTCCTGCCTCAGGTGGAGGAGTTCAAGTATCTCGGGATGTTATTCACGAGTGAGGGTAGGATGGAGCGGGAGGTTGACAGGTGGATTGGGGCGGCGTCTGCAGTGATGCGGACGCTAAACCGGTCTGTTGTGGTGAAGAGGGAGCTTAGCCGAAAGGCAAAGCTCTCAATTTACCGTTCGATCTACGTTTCTGACCCTCACCTATGGTCATGAGCTCTGGGTAATGACCGAAAGAATGAGGTCACGGGTACGAGCAGCTGAAATGAGTTTCCTTCACAGGATGGCTGGGCTCAACCTTAGAGATAGGGTGAGGAGCTTGGATATCTAGGAGGGATTCGGAGTAGAGCCACTGCTCCTCCATGTTGAGAGGAGCCAGTTGAGGCGGTTCAGGCATCTAGTGAGGATGCCTCCCCTGGGGAGTTGTTTTGGGCATGTCTATCCGGTAGGAGACGTCGGGGCCGACCCAGGACACGTTGAAGGGATTATATCTCTCGGCTGGCCTGGGAACATCTCAGGATTCCCCCGGAAGACTTGGGGGAAGTGGCTGGGGAGAGGGCTGTCTGGGCTTCTTTGCTGAGGCTGCTGCCCTCGCGACCCAGACCCAGATGAGCGAATCAAGACGAGTATGAGTAGATTACGTTAGATTAGATAGAACTTTATTGACCCTTTGGGCAGAGCCCTCAGAAAATTAAGATTCCAGTAGCAGCACAACACTGAATGTGTACATATAAGAAATACTAGAAGACAAAAGGATAGAAAATACTGTAGTAATGACAATAGCTGTAAGAACGGTAGTAAACAGGCAAGTGAACCTGCCACCATTTTTTGTCTATATTGAATACTTTCTTCAATAAATATTAAAGTAACTAAAATTATTAATTTGTTATCACTTTTCATTCACTTATTTGTATTAACCTGGTGAAGGCTAGTTGCCAGCTGTCATGATGTTCACGTCGTGGCTGTTTTGAAGTATTCTTGTACTTTGTACTATCATAGTCGTTCAGTTGATTAAATAAACATGTCAACTTGTTATTTGCAGGTGGATTTGAAGTTCCCCAAAATCATCACAGATGGAGCTCGCGACCTGATCTCAAAGCTGCTTCGCCACAACCCCATTGATCGCCTGTCACTACAGAGTGTCATTGATCACCCATGGGTCCGTGCCAACTCTCGTCGGGTCTTACCTCCCATCTACCCCTCCAAAAAATCCTGAGCCCTGCTTGCCAACCTCCTTAGTTTCCCTTATCTTCTGGGGCTGTTTGAACTGTCCATCCCAAGAGACTGGTCAGCATGTACAGGTTTCACTGCCATGGGGGTCAAATTGCCATTATGCTGGCACATTTTATGATGCGTATAAATACAGTTTTCATATTGTACAGTGTGATGTCCTTATCTATGTCTAGTATTTTACTTAGAGGTGTCTGTTTTTATTGTGATTTGTCTTTTTTAAAATGGACACTCCTGTATTTCTGTATCTGGTGCCATTCACACCAAAGTACTACTGGTAGACTGTCTCAAAATGAGTATATTCCTATATAGTTTAAGAATGATGTGCTTGAGAGTCGTGGTGGGAAGCATGTTTTATTGTTCCCTCAAACTTTACATTTACTTCAGAATTCTAATAAACATTGTTAAAGGATGTTGTTGTATATTAAGTGATTACACAAAAATAAGCCTTAGATACACACTAAATTAGTTGATGGAGGATGGTTGTTTTCAATAACTAATAGTGAAAGATCTTAGATGGTACTGAGCAACCGTCCAATAACTCTTTAAGGTGATGTTTTGCAAATATTTTATACTAGTAAGAGTTGGCAGACTTTCCAGTTGTGACAAAATCAACATTGTAATCAGTGTGATTTGATGCAGATCTCATAATTTATTTGGGATACCTTCTATAGTACCAAAATAGTTCTGATATATTTGTATTGCGTCACAGAATACATGACGCTCTTCAAACCCTACTCCGACGACATTGAAACACGGTAGCGTGGCCGAGCGGTCTAAGGCGCTGGATTAAGGCTCCAGTCTCTTCGGGGGCGTGGGTTCGAATCCCACCGCTGCCAGTACCCTTTTGCCGTAAGAATGTACGTTAATGTAAACATTGTAAGCCAATCTTCAACTGAACCACACATACACTTACACATATGTTACATATGGAAGTTCTTACTCTTCATGAATGGGACAACACCGAGTGCTACACTGTGATTTGCAGATTGTGGTTTAGACCTGTTGCTATAGTAACTATCGAGGATTCTGTGAAAAATTGCGTCATCTTTATGCAATGATTACGTAATACATTTTTACTTTGATTTTAATTAGATAATCGTCATAAACATCCACTGTCTCACAGAGCCGTGGATATTCCCTTGTTCGGTCAACCACTAGAGGCTGCTAAATGAACGCAGGTCAACCATTTACCGGTTGAATACTTCGCTTAGCTCTGCAGTTTAATGCAGTGAGTGGAAAACACATATTAATTTCAATATAATAACAATATTTAACACCGCCAACTAAAATAACTGAAAAATAAATATGACATGATATGAAAAAACAAATCGTAAAACAATTTAATTTTTGGCACACTTCCTAATGTGTTTCCGGTTCAGGTCACAGGATGAACATTACTTCCGGGTCAAATTTACTTCGAACTTCAGAAACCACAACATTAGGCTGAATCAGTTCGTAAATTCCCTTATGTTTGTCAGTATTATCTATTTTAAGTAGTCGGTTTTAAGCGAACTACCTCCAGAGATGGCAGGTTTACCACCCGGAGACCCGCAGCTCGTCTCAATGATCGTCAGTCATCTGAAAACACAGGGTCTGTTTGACCAGTTCAGGAGAGACTGTCTAGCAGACGTTGACACAAAGGTAACAAGGAAAGCATCTGCATAATGATGAAAAAGCTGTATGTTAAGAGGTTTTAGACAAGACTGGTACCTATTATCATTTATTCTGTCATGGTTTTGGGTAAGAGTTAAGGTTGGACGTTTGCTAAGGTGAGTTTATGTAAGACTAAAGATCCTACAACATTAGTTTTGTCACTCTAGTGGCACCGGGTTGTTTAACTATTTAGGCACTATCTGTATGCTAGTTGTAAAATTGATATGCGTGTAAATTGTATACACAAACACTGCTCAGTTCATTACAGTACTTGCATAGTGATCTTTAAACAGTTATACATGCCCACTACAAATATGCGTAAACGAGGCAATTTAACTTTAATGTTACTTTGAAAAGCATCTGTCCTTCCATTTTAACATATAGGAACAGCATCGAAGCCATTCTGGACACCATCTAAGCTAAATGAATTTACAAATCATGAGGAGATAATCAAAACGAGCAAAATGGCTTTTCTGAGATTCTAGTTGGACTTCAGTTGTCCTTTTTAGCTAGATGGGTTGTAGCGCAAAAACCAAAAAAACATACATACATATATACATACATACATACATACATACATACATACATACAGGGTGGGGAAGCAAAATTTACAATATTTTGAGGCAGGGATATAAAGACAGTGTATGACCAATTAGTTTATTGAAAGTCATGAGAATTTATTTGCCACAAGAAAATTTACATAATAGAAAATGTTTTTATTCTATGTGTCCTCCTTCTTTCTCAATAACTGCCTTCACATGCTTCCTGAAACTTGCACAAGTGTTCCTCAAATATTCGGGTGACAACTTCTCCCATTCTTCTTTAATAGTATCTTCCAGACTTTCTCGTAATAGTTTTGCTCATAGTCATTCTCTTCTTTACATTATAAACAGTCTTTATGGACACTCCATCTATTTTTGAAATCTCCTTTGGTGTGACGAGTGCATTCAGCAAATCACACACTCTTTGACGTTTGCTTTCCTGATTACTCATATGGGCAAAAGTTTCTGAAAAGGTATGGATAATAGTGTTAGGTATGATTATGACATCAATATATGTTTGGAATCAAAACAGTTGACGAAGTGCCTGCTGAGAAAAAACAACTAAATGTTCATTGTAAATTTTGCTTCCCCACCCTGTACATAAATAAAGGGATTGTTAAAACTACTACAGTTGGCTCAAGAGCTCTCCAGTGCATTATTAAACCCTTGAAGGACCGTGGTGAACAATAATGTTCAAGGTAGACATGTGGTTGGAAACAATCTGGAATGATAGTGAGCAGAGATCACTTACATGTAAAATGAACAGTGGAGCTCAAAGCTGTTATTACAGCCTAAAAGCATTTCCACATACAAAAAGCATTAACTCATGCACAATGTGAGGAGAACTTAGTGGATTGGTTGAGCTGTGTAGTCTTTAGAAAACCACTTTATTAGTGAGGCTAATTGATAAAAATGCTTACATTTTTATGGAGTGCAATGATTGGACTGTGTTTCCATGGAAAAAGGTCATGTTGTCTGAGTCCAGATAGACCCTGTTCCAGAGTGATGGGTGCATCAAGGTGAGAAGAGAGGAGGATGAAGCAATTCACCAGCCATACCTAGTGTCTACAGTAGAAGTCTGAACAGTGTTATTATGAGCTGGAGTTGGTTCAGTTGGTCAGGTCTAGTTCAGCAATCTTATATGTCCAAAATATTAGGTCAGCTGACTGCCTGAATATACTGAATGACCAGGTTTTTACATGAATGGATTTATTCTTCCCTGATGACAGAAACATATTGAAAGATGACAGTTGATGACCAATCTTATTGGAAGAGTGGTGTAGGAAGAGTGGTGTAGGAAGCATAAATGTTTGCTTTTAGAGCCTCCGCACTTCTAGGGACTTTTGGATGACTCACAGTTTCGTCCTTGTCTTAACTTTTCTATTTTTATGACAACTTAAGGAAAGTTTTTTTTTTTTTTTTTTTTTTTTTTTTTAATTAATTAATGAATTCATTATTTAAAATTTCTTTAAATTCATTATTGTTTTCACTCCCTCTTTTCTCCTTTTATGTTCTTTGTGTGGATTAGGATATACAGTGCTTTGGAACATTGTTTTGAGAAGTGCAATAAAATTTCTTAAAAGCTTGATATAATTTCTTCCCTTACTTACACTTTACTTTCTCTTTATCTTTCAGCCAGCCTACTTGAACCTGAAACAAAGAGTGGACAACTTTGTCTCTAATCATCTTTCCAATCACACTTGGAGCCCTCACTTGAACAAGAACCAGCTGAGGAACAACATTAGACAGCTTGTGTTGCAGTAAGTCCAAACTGACAAGAATGTTTCTTAATGATCTGCTGCTCTTCATCTGTGCTCACTCATTATCTACAAGAATGTTAAAACCAATTTAAACTTTATTTCCCCAGAGGGGTTGGTTGTGGCACACTGGTGATAACACAAAGTCACAAATGCACAGTTATTAATTACTATACTACATAAAGGAAAATGAAAAGTACAGATAAAAATGAACTAAAATTTACCTTTGTTGTATTGTAGTTAAAGTTAATCCAACTCGTTCTCCTTAGGTCTGGAATGCTGGAGCAGGGAGTGGACCGGATTGTGGCCCAGGTTGTGGATCCCAAAGTCAATCATATCTTCAGGCCCCAGGTGGAGAGGGTGGTCCGTGAATTTCTGTCACCTGGCAGCTGTTCCGAGGAACCACCCGTCCCTCCAGCATCAACCGAAGACAAACCAGACAGCAGCATTCCCGAGCAGGGTATGCACACCATTTCATATATTTACCTCCGCCAAGGAGGTTATGTTTTTGCCAGGGTTTGTTTGTTTGTCTGTTTGTTTGTTTGTCTGTCCGTTAGTGTGCAACATAACTCAAAAAGTTATGGACAGATTTGGATGAAATTTTCAGGGTTTGTTGGAAATGGGATAAGGAAGAAATGATTAAATTTTGGTGGTGATCGGGGGTGGGGGGGCCCACGGGGGGGGGGCCACTGATCAGCCTTGGCGGAGGTCTGCGCTCTCCGAGTGCTTCTAGTTATTATTTATGACAAATATTTTAATAGATTTGCATTTTTTAATTGGCTTGTGTAATGATTTTTTTTGTTGACTTTTTGTTTTCATTTTTGGTTTAGTTTGAAAATTTCAGTTTTCAGAAAAGTTTGGATTATTCCCGTGTTCATTTGAGTGTTTTCTTTTGTATTATAGGTTTGTGTTTTAGGGTCACAAAGAGTATGATGCAAAAATGTAAAATTCAATAAGATATACTATTTTTAAATAGGTTCAATTTGGGCAAATGAAGAACCATCCAAAAAGACAAATGTATAAGATTTGTGTCATTGTATTTTTGTCATTAACCAAAATGCACTCACCTAAAATGCTAGGCTTATGTATGAAATAAATTGACAAAGACTGTAACTAAAGACAGTATTTTCTGTCATTTTAGTTTGTTTTAGTTAGTTTTGTACAATACCGTCTGTTAGTTGTCACTGTTTTTAAAGCCTTATTTTAAATTTTATTTCAGTTACTAAAATGTTTTGTTTGCGTCTAATTTAAATGGTTTTCTTCAACATCAATAACTGTAGTCATGCCATGTTCAAAGATGATTTTCTGATAAATACTCGTACCAGAGAATGTTAAACTTCTGGTCAGATACTTATCATGTGCACGTGCATGTATTCTTTTGTTTACAGCCTCTTCCTCTGCTCCAGCCACCACTACAGCCAGCGATGCCATGTCCATTCTGGACACCATCACCTCTCTAAACCAGGAGGCAAGTGTTAGGGCTAGTTCAAGCACTGAGAAAGGACGGAAGGGCCAAAGTACAGAGGAACCCATGCAGCTGGTGGAGGACAGTGAGCTAGACATGAGTCTCATTGAGGAGGGAGAGGAGCTCAATGATGTGAAGATGCTGGAAGAGACAGAGGAGGAAAAGCTGGTATCTGAGGTCCAGGGATTAGAAGTGAAGACAGAAGACAGCCAAGAACACATGGAATCAGGTAAAGAAGGACTAAAAGAGGATGTGAAGATGGAAGAAGAGGAGTTGGGAGCTCAGGAACAGACTGAGGAGGAGAAAGAAAAGGCTGCTAACAAAACAGCTGGAAAATCATCAGAAGATAAACAGGATGATGAGTTACAGAAATCCACGAGTCAAGCCAAGCAGAAAGCCAGAGAGAGAATAAAGGAAGGTGAGAAGTTGCACCTTCTGCTTTTTATACATTGATAGATTATATAGAAAATTACATCATAATCTAGACTATTTTATCACACACAATTTTCTGTCTTGTATAAGTTAAATATCTTTTGTTTTTTCAGTGTGGGTTGGAGAAAATGTCATGGGCATTTTTCAGGAATGCTGACATTTTATATACTAAAGGACAGGCACTTAACTTATTCAGACATAATTACTATGCTGCAAGAAACTGATATAGTCTATCCTATACATTATGGTCAGTCTTCTGCAATTTCACTGTTACCTTGTAATTACAGGAAATACCAGCGGTGGAAGACAACTAAGTACATTTTCACAAGTACTGTACTTATGTAGAAAATGGAGGTACTTTGTACTATGTTTTAGTATTTCCATTTTAAGAATCAATATAATTTTACGCTACATCTCAGAGGTAAATATTGAACTTTATTCTCCACTGTATTTGACTCACAGATTTAGATAATTGTTACTTTTTACATAAAAACAACTATGATATGATGCAGTACAATTGTACCAATATGTCCAGGAATATACAAAGAATCTTAAATCGGTTTCACTTGGCCAAACCATAATGTCAAAATACCCTTAAATGCTTCTTATTTTACTCTTATTTGACTTTTGTTTATCCTGTGTTGCTCTTTGTCGTGCTTATTACAACTACAGAAACATTTTATGAGACTTAACGTCCTTTGGAAAGTTATGTATCATCTCTCCGCAGAATATTCCTTGGAAGACTCTGATCTGGAGGGACTGAGTGACATCACAGTGAGCTCCGTCCACACCAGTGACCTCTCTTCTTTCGAGGGAGAAACTGAAGATGAGGAGCCACTGTCTGATTCTTCTGAAGAGGGGGAGCTTCCACCAGATGGTCTCATCTTTGCTTTCTTGTTTCATTTTTTAACAAAATTTGAACACTACACCACAAAGCAATAGACACTATAGTAACACAGATTATTAAAATTTAGCTGCACTCTTGGTGTTTAATTTTATTTCTGTTTTTGAATGTTTTCTTTGTCAACAGAGCAAGGAGAAAAAGCAGAAAAGAGACAAGCCGGTGAAGATGGAGAAGACGACAAAGAGCGAAAGCCTCGCCGAAAAGCCTACGTCCATAAGCCCTTCCTCTACTCCCGTTACTATAGCGACTCAGATGATGAAATCACTGTGGAGGAACGGCGGAGATCTGCGGTTAGTTATATAGGAGTTACATTATGAGCATACGATTTTATGTATTTTACATGTGGATGATCAATATTCTGTTCTCTATGTCTTAGGCAAAGGATAAAGAGGAAAGGTTGCTGAAGAGACAGCAGAACAGAGAGCGAATGGAAGAGAAGCGCAAACAGAAAGCAGCACAAACTGAAGAACATGGTATTTCTGTCTTTCATGATTTTGGCACTTTCCTTTATCTCTTTTTATGGTTCTCTTATATATCAAACATTGAAATAACTATTACCTCTAGTAAGTTATTGTGCAATATGGTTTCACAAATATATCAGCTGTACATACAACAAGCCCCATCAACTGTGACGGCTGTGTCTCTTAGAACCATCATTGTCATTTCTAACCTGTTTCATTTGTATTATTTGGATGAACTGTTTCCACCAGATTTGGGGTTTACGGAGTGTTAAAACTTAAGCAACCTTTTAACAAGTATTTTGAAATTGCTGTTTATTACCTTTAACGGTTATGATTCCATTCACAGACAAGAAAAAACAGAAGAGTGGGGATTCAGCTGAACTTGAGGGCCCTAGAGCCAAAGAGGCTCGAAAAGAAAGGAAAGTTCTGGAGAAGAAGATGGCTCTCAACAGGAAGAGGAAGTTAGACTCTAGGTATGTCCCTAAATATTCAGCATGAATTTGTGTGGCTGCTGCTGAACAGAGTAATGTTTTGATGGTTTTTATTACAACATGAATCCTCTCCTCAGGAAAGAGGGAGATGTTTCCAGCAAGAAGAAAGGAGATACAGGAGACGGAATTAAGAAGGCTGTAAGTTGTATTTATAAAACAACTTTTGTGATAAGTATCAGGATTGTTGGATTGGTAAATTGTAACAACAGTTGTGTTTTGCTAATTGTTTCAAAATCAGGAAGTGAAGTCGTCAGCCTCAAAGATTCCACAGCATAGGTTGATAAGAAACATGTCAGAATCGGCACCATCTGATGAGAGACACAGGAGGAGGAGTGGGAGCATCTCTGAGGATTCTTCTGATGCCAAAAAGCTGCCTGACAAAGCCCGGACACACTCCTTCATCTTGGATTTAGAACAAGGTTCCCAAGAAGCCCTCAAGCAACGCTCTGGAAAGTTTGATCGTTTGAAGAGCAAAGAGCTTCACTCTAAAGATCGCAAAGACAAAGAGCGTAGTTTGTCAGATGAACGAATTAAGCTCAAACAGAAACAGGAGAAGAAATCTGAGCATCAAGGAGATAACTCTCAGCAGAAGGAAGGGGTCGCTGTTAAAGTCTCGTCTGAGGAGAAAGGTGAGAAGAAGCCCAAGATCAAAAGTGAGAAGAAAATGGAAACTACAAGAGAGGCAAAGCCATCTGTCTCACAAACTGTTGCTGATGATGTGGTTCCTAAAGATGTCACTGTGAAGAAAGTGAAGCCTCCATCTGTGGATGCTGGCAAAGCAGAAAAGGACAAAAGTAGGGAAAAGGAAAAAGATAAGGATAAGATTAAAGAAAAGGAAAAGGCTAAAGGAGACAAAAGTTCTGCTAAAACTGATTTTAAGCAGCTGCTCCGCCCAGACTCTGCAGGCTCCTCTGAGGATCGGTCTGACTTGGAACCAGGTTCAGATGGCAACAAAAAGAAAGATAAACACTCCAAGGAACTCTTGAAAAGATCAAAGAGCCACACTGAGGAAAAACCCAAATCTAAACCGGATAATAAAGATAGTGAAAGAGACAAGACCAAAGTTGATGACACCCAGAAACCAAACAAATCCAGCTGTGAATCTGAGAAGGATCCAAAAAGGGTCAAGGCATCAGAGAAAGGAAAAATGGAAAAAACAAAATCCAAATCCAAAGAGGAGACGAAGGCTCCAGCAGTGTCAAAGATGGACAAGAAGTGTTTGGACGCTAAAGGTGCACCCACTGGCAAAGCTGAGATGGTGAAGGAGAAGAAGAAAGATGGAAATGCAAAGGAACAGCGGAAAGAAGAAGCACCTCATGAAAAATCTGAGAAGAGCGCAAAAAAGAAGACGGACAAGAAGGATAAAGTCCCAGAAAAGAAAGATGACAGTCAAGATGAGCAGAAAGCGTCCAGAGAAGACAAAATGGAAAAGGTGGAGAAATCCTCAAAGTCCTCAGTTTCCTCAGCGAGTGTTGACATGGAGGAGCTGCCGAAGAGACAGTCGCTCCTCCCAGATACGAGCACAGACTCCGACCCCGTCACCACCACCGTCACCACCTCTTTCTCAGACGACACTTGCGATGCTTTGAGCGACATCACTCCCGAACCTCCTGAGGGTGAAACAGAGTCGCAGCTCAGCGAGATGCCAGCTGTACCCGCAGAAGCTGATGCCCTGCTGACTCTGATGGATGTGTGCACATCAGAAGACGCCAGACTCCCGCAGGTGAGCGGCCGAGAAGACACCACTGCTGAGATGACGCTACAGGACGCAGATATGAAGATGAAGGAGGCAGCTCTGACTCTGCTTTCCATGGATCCTGACAGCACAGTGTCTTCCAGCCTAATCACCCACGTTACCGGTGAAGAACCAGCTGTCACTCAACCAATGGAGATGAGCACGACTGCTGAAGAAGTCCAACATCCAACCATGAATGTGAACACAGATGCAAACCCTGAGTCAACCTCACACGTCATGTCACGAGAAACGCCAGAGCTTGTTGATGAAAAAAACAACAATGCAGGTAAATAGAAAAAGTAGCAGAATATTAATTGCTAGCTACTTATGAATGTGAGAAAGGTTTGAGTCAAAAGGTCTCCTCTTATCTTTTATAGATGTGTCTGAAAAGGGAGAAGTGGATGAACCAAATGTTGAAAGTTCTACATCACTTGCTCCACAGGTAAAAAAAAGATCCCACATGCTTTCAGAGGTGGAGAGTAACTATGTACATTTACTCAAGCTCTGTTCTGTATGTCAGTACATTTTTGAGATACTTGGACTTGAATATTGTACTTTTAATTAAAATTATATGAGAGCTTCGCATAAGATGGAGATTTTACATAGTAGATAATATATTAAGGGTTTAAAATACAATTTAATATTCAAGATTAAAGAGGTATTCAGTTTTTGATTTCAGATGTCTTGCAAAAAGTAGTATGTAGTTAAATGTTTGAGTTGTCAATAGCTTCACCAAACAGATGTTTCCCACTAAACCTTTATTGTTGAGTCATTACAACAAATGTTTAAATCTGTCACCAAAAATTTGAGATTAGAGAAAGGATCCAAACACTTATAACAGATTGTGTGTCAGAAGTTTGTTCTTCTTTCTGCTTCCATTAATCATGTGATGAGCCCTCAGATTTATGTCTTGTCTCTGTTTATAAACCTGAATGAAAATAGTTAACACTAACTGTACCTCCAGCAGAAACTAACTTTCTGTGACTGATGCTTCAATATTAATAATCTAATGAAGTTGTGAATAAGAATATATCGATACAATATCTTATTGTTACTTTAACTGGATTTGACTGATCATAAGGATTTTTCATGCAGGAGTTTTTAAAAGTATTTTGACTTGAGTGATGAATCCCAAGGCCTCTAACAGGTTGACATATTACAAGGCAATAGATGCAACTATTTCTATTATTGCTACTCAACATAAAATATGCTCTTTTCTCTTTTTTTATAGGACGATAACGCTGCCTCCAGTGAATGTCAGGCTCCTTTACATGAGGAAGACAGGAGGCCAAAGGTTGTTGAGAACGTTACAACAGAAGGTAAATGTTGCTGTCATTCATCAAGCTTTATTTTTTTTAAATTTCTTGTTGTGATCTTAACAGCTAATGTCTACCTATTGGGATTTCAAGTATGAAGTGACAGTTACAGTTTAATGAAAGACCCTATGGTGCTGATTTACTGTCTAAAATATTTCAGCTGCAGATGTTGTAGTATCTGAAATGGAAGATATCAGAGGAAACGCAGAGGAAAACTCAACACCTGCTATTTCTGAGTCATTTCCCATTGAAGCATCAGACATTCCCACTGAAGGTGCAGACTTGAACATATTCTTAGAGAAAATAACAAGATGATTTTGTTGTTAGAGGCTTTATTTACAATAAACATTACATTAACAAAAAAAGAAACCAAAAGGCGGTTTAGTAAAGATTTAATCCTCAGTAATTTAAGCAGTGAAAATAAAGGGCAATTGCATCGACTAAAACAAGAGCATCTCAACATAAAACATGGTGCAAATACAAACTTCTAATTCATTTTATTTTATATCTTATTTTAGAGCAAACAGAGACCAGTGTTGCAAATACAAAGACAAGCCCCGAGGTGAGATACAGTTAATATTGCACTAATGCACAGAAATATTTTTTGTTACACTTCCATATGTGTTTTGACATAATTTTTAACAATAGGCAGAAGAAGTGATCCATGAGGACAATCAGGCCAAGATGGACTTAAAGGAAAGTAAGTGTTTTCTGTTATTTCTATTATCTATGAATTTACCTAAGATACAAAGAGATTTTCAAGTCTTTTATGTAGTGGACACGTAAAAGCTGCTGCAGGAGCTGAAATCAGAAGTAAAAAAAATGCCAGAATTTGGAAATACACACCTTTCTTCTGCAGCTGTCTTATCAGTTGAAATTAAAAATATTAAATATAAAGATAAATGGAAAAAAGAGAATCCACTTTCCAACACTTCCATGTCGAACCAAGAGGTAGGGCAGTAGAAACATGTCTCTGACTGAATCATAACAGTGATTGGAAGTTACAGCTGTCAGTCATGTATTTTAATTCCTACCTGGTCTGAAAACACCTCTTCACTGATCATTTGAATTCTACTAGGCTGAAAGGTAATCCTGGAATTTTTGTCCAGTGATTCCAAAACACTATAAAGTACTACGGCTTCACATTACTTGAGTTAATTTTTTAGTAAAAATAGTAACACCTCCTTTCTTCTTTAGGTGAAAATGAGAAACAAGATGAGGAAAATGTCATAACAGAGCAAAGCAATCCACAAACTGTAAGTGCCATGTGATCATACTCATTTATATTTTTTTTGTGTATGAATCTGCAAAACCTCTTCTCATTTTTTTATCTGATCCCATTTGCCTGTTGTGTTTTTTCTCACAACACACTTTATGTGTCTTGATCCACGTATGACTGTCATTTATGTTCAGATGTACTCTGACACTTTGCAGAAGACGGAGGAGGTCAAACACTCAGCACCTGAACATCAGTCCAAATTAATCAAACGGATAAGTAAGTTGTGTGATTCTCATTTTCTCTCCTCTGGATTCATACATTTTTTCCAATATGTGGTTGTGAAATGGATTTGGAATAGGGTGACTGAATGCTTTTCTGTTTACAGGTAATGTCTCCAGTACTGATAGCCAGGAGGACGAGAAAGGCTCAGACTTGTCAGAAAAAGTAATTTTTGAATACTGTGTCAACTGTGTGAGATTCAGATTCTTAATTAGTGTGGGATCAGATATTAACCTTCTGTATCTGTTATCCAGGAAGAGAAGAGTGGGGGAAGAGGAAGACGTAAACGAAAACTGTCCACTCAGAAGGTTTCAGAATCAGGCGAGTAGAAGTAATGTGGTTAATGCGTATTATTCTAAATTTGGACTGATGTTCAGTTTTGACACAATTTTAACAATCATAAGAAATAATCTAATTGTGTTTTTGTTCATTTTTTAAATAGGCGATGGAAAAGAAAGTCAAGAGCAACCTGCAGAGGTAAATAATCTAATGCACTAACAGAGTAGTTGCCTGTTCACTCTGTTTAGTAATATTTCACCTCTTCATATGGTGAGTGTTTTCTGTAGACATTATTACTTTTACATGTTTAGTGCTATAATATGCAATATTAATTAATTAATTGATTCATTCATTCATTCATTTTCTGAATATGCAATATTTTCATATTAAAATCAAGTAGGTCTCTGTAACATCAAATGGTTCCAGTAACTGAAATGAAGAGAAATCTGTAATCGTATTCCGTTTAATAATATGTTTTATTTGGCCAACAATCGGTGAACTCACATCCCCTTTAGTTAGGTTAAATTTTGTTGCTCTTTCTTTAGAATTTAATTATGTAATGTGAATATGCATCATTAAACATAATTTGAAATCAATTATAATTCTTTAATATTATAACCTTTATTTAACCAGAAAAAACCTCATTGAGATTAAAAATCTCTTTTTCAAGAGTGTCCTGGCTAAGACAGCAGCAGAAGTTACACAAAATAGACATTACAGCCATACATCCAAACTAAAAATATACATAAAACACAATAAGAATCAGTACCAAACCCATACATAAAACACTAAAATAAGAACATACATATAAAACACCACCATTATTTAGTTTTCAGTTGGTGCTGAAAACATCTCTTATAATCTCACACCACAAAGTCAATGTCATCCACTATGGTGTCTTTTATTGATTTGATTGTGAGACCCCATTACAGCAGAAAGTACTTTGTGTGTTTAAAACAATGTGGTAAAAATAGACTATTACTTATTGACAAACTGTTTTACAGATACAGGAGGCTGATCAGGAGAAGGCTGTGGAGGTCAAAACACCACGCAGGGGACGATCATCACGAACTACTGAAGAGGTAGAGAAGGAACCTGGAGAATCAGAGAAGGTGGAGGAAACTCCAATCCGCAGGGGACGACGTTCAGGAGCTGCAACGAAGGACACCACTGATGGTAAAATGTTGACTTTGTTGATTTAACACATGTAGTAATGGTCACTAATGTAATTAATAGAGGTATTGAAGCTTTTATTCATTCAATAAGTCTTATATCACTGTTAGATAGTTGGATATTGTACTTTACACCATCACAACCATGAAGAGAAATGCATTAAACAAATTATTTTATTCAGATAATCAGAATAAAGATGAAAACAAAGATAAAGAGGAGACAACATCATGTGGTAAACTGACAGAGAAAAAGAAAGAGGTATGTTCTGCATTTATACCAAGGGTTGACATTTAACTTAATTTTTTTAATATGACGAGTGAAATATTTTTAGTACTTTTACATGGAGAACATCAGCTGCACCTCATATTTTGGATTGTTGTGTGGTATTATTCTAAATTGTAGAAAACTGGAGAAGAAAGTGAACCGGTTGGTCTGTCGCCCTCTGCTGCACAGGATACTGAAGGTGCAGGAAGCTCAGACTCCAAAGAGACAGCAGATGCTTGTGAGTGAATCTTTTTTCACTTAATTCATTTTAACTTGTTTTGTGCTGTTAGATATCTGCAAAGACTTGAATTTAATCATTTTGGTACTTTAGATACTGAACCATTAACCAAGAAGTTAACCCATTATTATTAATGCAATAAATTACAAATGAATTAAACAATGAAACGTATCCAAGGATTTCAACTTGGTGAGACTGCTGCAATATGAATATAAAAAAGGAGGGTCCTTAAATGTAAAGTAATGAATTAGCCAGATTGTTTTGACTGTTAAAATCCCATATAATAGGGGAAAAAAATTACTTGACAATGATATTTGACATGTTGGCAGCTATTCAATGAGCTTTAGAGACTTAAAGGAGTCATATTTTGCTAAACCCACTTTTATTAGTCTTTGGTTTATTTATTTGTGTATTTGGACCCTAATAGTTCAAAAAGTTTGAATTTGAACCCTTTAGGTGCTGCAAAGCTATTTTTATATTTATTTTGGCGAAAATCAAGTTGATTTCTACAACCTGTTTTAATTCCTTCTTAATTTTCTACGTCTATAACTAGTTACATCATGACATTTGCACATATAAGGTCAAGACCTCCAATGAACATTTCTCCGAGTACGCCATAATTGTTTGTCAGCAGCAGTGGTTGTAGTCCATACTGAAAATATATCCAGACTTCAAGCCAATTATCTAAAATGTTCAGTCGTTGGTTGTATTAATGAACACAAGTGGGTGAACAGGACAGAGCAGCACAGCCAACAACCTGGAGGGGGTGGGGTGTGAAGTGGCTCATGTGCATTTAAAGGGCCAGTGCTTAAAACAACCTTTCTGGAGTCATTACTCAGAAATAGGGTTGAAGATGGACCTGTGGAGTTGAATTAATGAAGAATTCAGACCCAAGCATAGCATTTACAGTTTATGTAGACCACAGGGAAATGTTTTAAAATGCATAATTCCATTAAAAAAAAAAAAAGCAAAATATGACCCTTTTAATATCAATAACATACACATCATTATACTGATATGTAATCTTATCAATAAAATGAGTTTTCCTCACATTTCAACAATTCATTTTCGGGTCCAGGTAAACCTTCAGTCAAGAGGAAGTGGTCAGAGGAAATGGAAGAATCTGCAGAGGTGGGTTTTTTTCTCTTTGTAGATTAAAATGTTACTTGTAGTACTGGCTGTTGGTTCCTCGTTTGTTTTCTTGATGTGTATATAAATGTTTGTTTCCTTTGTTTTCAGGAAACGCCTGCTGAAGAGGAGCCAAAGCAGGATAACACACAGGAAATAACTGAACAGATTCCTGACAAAGACAGCGGTGAGTCTGAACACTCTTGAAACACTCTTATGTAGATTACACAGTCTTTATGTGGCCAGGTAGTGGTTCACTTTTGCAGTTTACTTGATCTTCACAGCTTGATTGTTTTCTTCTAGTCCCTTCACCTTCAGTGAATAAGTCAGAGGATAAAGAGGACGTCAAAGAGGAGAGCAGCAGTGAGAAAAAACAAGACGATGTAGGTTGACGTTAACTAAGAATATAGCTTTTTGTCTCTGCTTTCACACAGATTTTGATGGCTGATTTGAAGCTGTATGTATATCTGTACAGATACAGATATAGATACAGCTTTAATGTTTGCAGAAGAAAGCTCAATTTAGAAACTTTTCAGTTAAAAGAGTTTTATTGTGTTTAAATGAAATTTCCAGGCTGATGAGGAGCAGCAGGAGGAAGACCAGGGAACAACAAAAAAACCTGCTCGGAGGGGAAGACCCTCAAAGACAGCCACCGCCACAGAGGATTCAGGTAAAATATTTCAGCTTTTGTACTGGTTGTAAATCTAACAGATTAATATACAGTAGCTAAACACTGTTAAATCTAATTGATAGTAAAAGGCGTTTTAAGTAAATATAATATCAAACACCACTATGACCATCTGTTCGATTCTTAACAGATAAAAAGGACAAAAAGGCAGAAGATAAAGAAACTGAGCAAAATGAAGAGGAGGATGATGATGGTGAGGAAGAGGAAAAAGGAACTGCGACCAGAGCCACGACACGTTTAGCATCTCGTTTAGAGGCAGAAAGGTAATTATCCAGATCAACAAATATGAGCAATTATAATCTGAAGACTCACGTGTCACACTGCAATATCAGTTCTTCACACCTTCACATGATTCAAAGCAAAACAACACACACATACCGACTCACAGTACTATCAACAGGAGACACTGGGCCTCTTGCATGAATGTTTTCTATTATATTTGTTATTGTACAAAACAGAAAGAAGAAAATGCAGATGCAAATGCATTTATAAAGCACCTTCAAAACAACAGCTGAACAAGGCGCTGTACAAAAAATGCAAAAATCCAATGTGTGATTCAGGAAACATACTGTTTGTACGGTTTGTCTTAAATTGGACTGGTGACAGACCGCTTGCAAACACAACTAAATGACTATTAAACTAAAGGTAGCAGAGTAAACAAGCCACTGAATTTGACAGGTAATGGTGAACTTGGACATATCGAGAAAAGAAAGCAAAAGATTAAACATAATATTAAGAAAAAAAACGTAATAAAACTTCAGGAAAAAAAAAGCAGTGGGGTCAAGAGTCCTGAAAGGTGCAAAGCATGGCAAGGAGACCACCAGTACAAAAAGAGCTGTGTGTGCAGAATAAAGAACTGAAAGTAGATACACATAACATAAAGGGTTATCCATTATAAAGCTTAGATACATTATCTAAGACAAATTCATGGAAAATTAATGTAGAGAACATCAGAATTAATTAGGGTACTATTTCTAGCTCTAATGACATATATGGTGATTAAAAATGCTATTTTCTACAATGCAATTAATTACAAATTAATTAAACAATGAAACATAACCAAGGATCTAAACTTGGTGAGACTGCTGATATAGCTATATATATATTTATCTATATTATAAAAGCCAAGTGGCCTCTGTGTGTGTGTGAGTGTTTGTGTGTCCGGGGATTCACACAAAATCCAGAAAGAGCTGACCGCTGCAGTTTGGCATAGTTTTGTATTTTTGGTCAAGGAACAGACTAGCAAAAATGGCGAGTTGATAGGACCAGTATTTTGGGAGATATTAGTAATTTTGGAATATAATATCCTTACAATCATGTTGCTATGCCCAGAACACTTTGGTGGTGACTGCTGGACAAATGCGGTACAGCATGCATGAATACACAACAGCATAAAAACTACCACATCTAGAACTCATGGCTCTCCACGGGTCAACGCACTAATTTATTTATATTTATGTATTTTTTTCTCCAGTAATAGAAAACTATCTTGCAGAAGAATTAGAAACAAGAGTAGAAACAGGGTTAGAATACAGTTGTTTGTACTTGAAATCTGTGGCTTTTCCCCTTGGTTCAGTGTCCTACATCATGACATAATGATGCAACAACAATTCTGACTTGACCAATCCACACTCAGCCCACTTAGTACCTCAGCAAAAGTACGACTAAAAATAGTATCAGATCTGGTCCCCGTTCTGACGCGGTAGAAAGGGCACAAAAGTCGTGCTGATGTGAGTCAAGCTGATACTGACAAAGGAAAAGGGGCATACTTCTATGAAAACCAAAGCAAAAACCCTGTATCACATACTATTTCTTTGTTAATAATAATAATAATAATAATAATAATAATAATAATAATAATAATAATAATAATAATAATAATAATTGAATTCACACATACTAACATGTTTTTTAACTGTGATTAAAATTTCCAAGCATAAAACGCAGGTTGGTTTTTTGTGAATCTACAGCACAAATTTCAATCTTACCCAAGAGTAAGTAAGAAGAACATGAATATGGATGAATGCCATAAAAGTTCTTCCACTGTTTGCCGGCAGAGTTAACGTTAACTCTGTGTGTACACTTAGTGTGTGAGGCCCGTCGTCTCATCCTCTGAACAGGTGAAGTCATCTAAATGCAGTGATGATGAATGAGCCTCTGAATGATTTAGTGCTGAATGTTTACACCCAGTAGGCATCATCACTGTCACATCCTATTAAATCAAACGGGAGAAGATTTAGCACTAAAGCAACAACTGTAGTTACAGATTTGTTTTTATTGCTCTTAGAAACAAGCCAAGTAAACCTTCCACCCGGGCAAGTCGACAGAACGGTAAAGAGGAGACCGCAGCTGGCACACGGTGAGTTTGTCTCTTTGAGGTACAGCAGAACGAACAAGCCTAAAGGGGAATCTGACCAAAATCGACTTCTGGGTTGTTGCTCAGTGGAAGAGAACATTTTAGCATTTTTCCCGGAATTTCAAACTGTTTTTAAATGATTAGCTCCCAAAATAAAAATAAATCCCTGCACTGCCAAAAGTGTTTGAGCAGAAGGCATGTCAAACATCTGGAGTTACACTTTGGAACCCTGTTATTTAACTCAGTAACTTAATGATATGACTCTAGTTTGTCTTTATCTACAGACTTTGACAATAAATAACTATTAATAGTCAAGTTAAATGCAAAAACTTTTAAGAGATGCATATTCTCTGCTCTTATATCACATGTCAGGTATGCTGTTGCAGATTAACCATGAATACAAAATACATTAAAGATGACCTATGGAGTGTTCAGTCACTAGAAGCATAAATCTGTAATGTTTATCTGATCCAAACCTACGTGTAAACGAGGCCTAATCTGATTTAATTTCAATTAGCTTCTTAAGTTTTGTATGAGAGAGTCAATGTATTTAGTGCACTTGTAAAATACAGTGCAGTTTAAGTGAAAAAAACAGCACAAGCAAAACATACACATTAGTTTATAGAGACTGTTACTGTATTAGTATTTCTATATTTGTCTAAATAGAAACATTTAAATATGTAAGTTATTTTATTAATTTATGGTGTAAGAGCTGTGTTACTTTATTGTCAGTCCTTGAATATACAGTATTTCTGAACAAAAATATCTAAAAACAGCCATCCTTGTGTTATATAGTTTCTTATGTTATATCAAACAGTAAAATGTGTAATTTATTAACCCTTACTGTTCATGTCATTTGGTGTGAAGTTCCATTTGTTTAAGATAAGATTTAAGGTTCTTTTGCTGAATGAAGTGACAGGTGAACATACAGTACATCCCTAATTGCGATATGAATAAACCTGTACGTTCTTACTGAGTTTAGCGACAATGTATATTTTTAGGTCTTTTACTGTAAAAGGTAATAACAGAAGTAGTGGATTTGCAATGTGTGGTTGCTTACATCAACTGCTATTCTTATAAATCAGAGACACCTAGTGGCAGAAAATACAGAGATGAACCTACAGATCATTAAAGGGGTCATATTTTGCTAAACCCACTTTTATTAGTCTATGTGTTTATTTGTGTATTTGAACCCTCCAGGTGCTGCAAAGCTATCTTTATGTTCATTTTGGCAAAAATCAAGTGGATTTCTGCGACCCCTTTTAATTGATTGATTTGTTACGTTTTATAACATTTGTTACGTTTTATAACTCGTCATGACATTTGCACATATAAGGTCAAGACTTCCGACGAGCATTTCCCCGAGTACGCCATAATTGTTTATCAGCAGCAGCGGTTGTAGTCCATACTGAAAATATGTCCAAACCTTGAGCAGATTATCTAAAATGTTCAGTTGTTGGTTGTATTAATGAATACAAGTGGCTAACCGGGACAGAGCAGCACGGTCAACAACCTGGAGGGGGTGGGGCCTGAAATGACTCATTTGCATTTAAAGGGCCAGCGCTCAAAACGACCTTTCTGATGTCATTACTCAGAAATAGGGTTGAAGATGGACCTGTGGAGTTGAATTAATGAAGAATTCAGACCCAAGCATAGCATTTACAGTTTATGTACACCACAGGGGAATGTTTTAAAATGCCTAATTCCATTAAAAAAACCCAAATATCACTCCTTTAAAGTGTGTCTCCACCCACCCCTGAGTGTCACAGTGACAGGTTTCAACTAGTTTACTGTTTTACCTTCATACTTTATGTAGTTGTGTTTTACATTAGAGCCTCTACAGACACAGTTTTTGACTTTAGCAGCTCTATGCCTCTTTGAAATCGGCCTCCTGCATACATTTCCTCTAACTCCGGTCCATGTACACATGTCAAATTCCAGTTTTTGTGCATTTACATCTAATCCATAAATGCTGGTTGTTAACTCTTGAATTAACAAAGACAAGTTTTTACAGCACTTAAATATGACACTTGAAGACAGGCTGACACTTGCTCCTTGTTTCCCTCCTGCAGCGGGACGAGGGGCCAGGCAGCAGCGGGGAAGGGGGGCCGTAAACGGGAGGCCAGCCCCCCTGCGGTGCGGACGCGGGGAGGACAGAAATCAGAGGAGCCCCCTTCCAAGAGAGGCAAACGTTAAAAATCTCTGACAGTGGAGCAGCGGTTTGCTCCAACACTGTTTTTTCTGCACTTCATATTCAAGTGAGAAGCCCACATTATAATTGTCAGAGGTCAAAAAGCCTCCAAAGTTAAGTTAGCATGTAGAGTCGTTTCTGCTTCATTGACTGGAAATATTGGAAAGCTCTGGATAGTGTTATACACTTAAGTTGAATCTAAACTTGAGGATCTGAGCAGGAATCCCTCGGAATACCTTCTACTGCACTACGCCCATATGGTTCAAATCAGACTTCATCATTCCTTCATTTTTGCAGTAATGCCCGGTGAACAGAGGATTTCAGGTCAATCAAAGGACTAATGTGTGGTGGAGTCGTGCTTTTAGATAAAGAGGGTGAACTCAAATTAGCTGCCAGTCAGTCAAAGGTTACTGTATCGTATCTCGGTGCTCTAGAGACTGTTTCACCCCTGATACTCCTTCAGATGTTCTGCTGTTTCTGATTTGTAAATTGACACACTTGTACATAGGAGTCACAGTGAAGCGTTTCGGTTTCATTGTAGATTTTAAGATTCGGTATTCATTCTGTGAATGAAAAGAGGCATTTACCTCCATACCTTGTTTTTTTTTGTTTTTGTTTTTTACATTTTTGTTTTTAATACTTTAAATGTACCCTTTTGTCAAATAGCAGTATTGGTGAGCACATGAGCAGCGTCTTTCCTTATGATGTACTGTGCTGTTTTTATAGTCTAAACTAAGATAATATAGTTCTTTTTTTAGAGTTAATGTCTGTAAATTACTTAAACTTTGTTATCCATCTGTCAGTGGAAAGACATTTGTTCCATAAATGCAAATATTCTTAATACTGCGTCCTGTTTTTACTGTTTTTTCACTATGAATTTATGCATTTGCTGGATTATTGGACACTAATGGAATCTGGTTTGGTTTGACATGGGTTGATAAATTAGGAGCAGAATTTAAAACCTTCAAAACCATGTGTAGTTTAATGTCTAGAAAATGGATAACTTGACACTTTTATACATTTCGTTTCCCACTTTAATTTACCTTCTGTTTGTAAGGGCTGAAATCTGTGTTTATGAAAGAATGACGCATCGCCCAGAACAGAATCTGAAGATTTTAGTTATTTACCCCTATTATGTCTCAAACATTATCTCCTGTTTCCCAAATGGATGTGCTGTCTGTAATGTGTAAATAGCCAAAGACATTAGCCAGCCACTTCAGAGCGCAGAAGAGGAGAGGACATTCCTGCCTGCTAATGGAGGATAAAACTGACAAACTAAAAATGAAATATTCCACCATCATTTACACGTTAGGAGGCCTTAATCGCTGCACCTGAACTTACGAGCCGACAGCACGGAGAAGCCTTAACACAAAAAGCCAGAGTTTTCCAACCATTCCTGCGGATTTCTGGGTTTGATTGCTTAAAGGTGCACCTCTCAGGTATTTCCTGGTGCTGCAATCCAAGCCTTAAAATATTAGCCCAACACCTCTCATTTAAAAGTTTGGATCAGCTTTCATTGAGCCACCACGTCTGGCAGACAAACAGCGATCCTTTCAGTCACCGATGCCATTGGACGGGCTCGAGCCGTAGTTTTTTATTGGAGCCATTTTCATTGTAATCCAAAATGATTTTTCTGTGGAGTTTGAGGTGCATTAGATTGATTTACAGGCAGCAGATTTTATGTATGAGGTGCTTAGTTGCTGAACCACATTCAACTCAGCAGGGACTGCACATGAAGAATGAGGTAGAACACGACAACATAACATAACTATCTAAATCTGTCGCTTTTACTGCAACTGCATAAATTCTGACCTGCTTTTAGGAGTTTTATATTTAGTATAATTGAAGGTCTTTCTGTCCAGACTCTGAGGAAAGGAGGTAGAAAGTCAACACGTGGAATAATATAAAACATGACAGATACTTGGATTTTATTTTTTATATTTTACTGAGGAGGGTCAGTTTGAGAGACAAATCCAATCATGAGGAGTTCAATGTAAAAAAAAAGCTATTTCACATGTAAAATCTGTATCAGCTAATATATTTGAGCTGCAGTGATTAGCTATTAAATTAATCAACACTATGTTGATAAGTGGTTCATCAATCTGAATATTTTTTAAAAGTAAAAATTAAATTCTCATATTCCTGTTTCTTTATTTCGATATTTTTTCTACTGTAACAGCAAACAATATTTTTGAGCTCTGGATCAAACAACACATTTAAGGATCATCTTGGACTCTGGGAAACACTGATCTTTTTCTCATTTTCTGACATTTTATAGACGATGAAAATAATCTTAGTGGGAGCCTTATAAATGGAAAACGGTAAAAGAAGTTAAAGAAAGTTAAGAGAATGAGAGACAGTTCAAAATAACATACAGTAGTGGAAAAGTTTTCGGACACCCTTAAAATTTTACAAAATCTCAAATATTACCGTGAAATATTTGTGGAAAAATCTTTGTTTCAAAAGTTGTGGCTGCATTGGACAGACACAAAGAAAAGCAAATTATTTTATTGTTTATTGTTAAGAAAAAATGAAACTAAATTCTTGACAGTTTCAACATATCATGGATGTTTCATTATCTTGTTGAAACATCCAGTTTTGACGTCGACAGAACAGAGTTCGTGCAGAAGGTAGTGTGTGGGTTTGGAGAATGAAACGATACTTGAGTTAAATGACTTGAGAGGGATTTTAATGCAATATCTCACAATGCATGGGGTGTCCAAAAACTTTTTTCCACCACTGTAGTGTTCATACCACTTACATCTGACATGTATAACCCTCAGGTCAACGATTATGTAAAACAGCAACACTTTGTAAAATACTTTTAAAGGCAACCACAGTGTTTCTAGGTTAATAATAGTTGATCATTTTAAGTAATTCCTCATTAAATTTAATGATTTATTGAGCATGTTTTCAGTTTTTAGCAGAACTGGGATGTGACTTTTTCTTTTGCTCCAACAAACTACATTAATAATAATCTAATCCAAGTTAAACCATGATGCAGTTCCAGTATTTAAGTTCAGTTTCAGACCCTGTACGACTGGCGGTGCTGGTTTTAGATTCTGTCTGGATGCACTTCAGCGCTTCTACATTACAGGAAACTCTTAGATACAAGACACCAACAACATAAATGCCTCAAAGCCCTCGTATCTCCCTACTTTTCCTCTTAAGCAGGTCTGCTGGTGGGTAGCAGTTTGCGGCAGGCTGCTGTGGAGAGGTGGTGGTTTCACGCAGCTGTCAGCTGGAGTCGTGGGGCTGTTGGCTTAGAGCGGGGGGGATCCTCGTAGGCCGCTGTTCAGCGTCGCTGCTGGGATGAGGGGGCTCACTCAGTCCCACCGCTGCCACTCTGCACTGGGAGTGGTCTTTCCTCTACTGGGGATTTGGCCAGGCCGACTGGCACTGAATATAATGCTCTCCCATTCAGCCACTCCTCTCATAAGGCATAAAAGTTAACAGGTGTTTAACGTCAGAAGCATTTCATACGAGAGTTATAGAAATAGCCAGCGACAGGCAGGAGGGAGGGGTGGTGGCGTTGACTCTTAAAGAGCTTTTTTTTTCATTCTTCTGCAGTTTTTAAATAGTTTCACAGTTGATTTGAGATCTGGACTGATGCCCGTCATCTAAAACCGCAACAAATACACTTAAAAATGTAGGAATATCCCTGAAACGCAGACTCAAATTGACTGTTTGCTTTATGTCAGAAGTGTGGAGAGCTGAGTTTTCCTAACGATTATTCTGCCTGGTTGGTTTCTTTTACAAACTGGTCTGTTCTGCAAACATCAAACTGTTTACATCTGTTAGAGGGTGAATCAACTCTCTAGGGATAAAAACTATCCATAATTCATTTGATCTGCCCAACACAAAGCCATGGTTTTCTTGTTTTCATACAACACATGTAACATGAACATAAAGGCTTTATTGTCTTTGCATAAACGACCGCATTGACAATGGGTCATTTTAGTCACTTTTCGAGCCTTTTCTTCCCTTGGATGGGAATATGTCACATTGGAGTCTGGAAAATTGGACGCATCATTTTATACACAAAACAGTTGATTTGGATTTGTTATTCAGGGTTCCTGCAGGGTCTCAAAAAGCCTTCAAAATTTTTAATTTATAAATCTGCAGTCAATAAATTTAAAAAGTTTTTACAAGGTATTAAATTTGACATGGTAAGTCATAAGTTATGTTACCATAGACGCGTTCGCTGTGCTGTGTTTAAATGTGTCCAAGCTGCAAAGAAAATAACGTTAGTCGACTCAGTTCTACCTGTTCCAATCTGACAATTTTTATTGAAATTAGGAACCAACTATCACTAACTTTGCAGGCCCTGGTGAGAAATTATTCTGAACAGTGGGAATCAAGGTGTTGTAAATTCTAGGAGTCACAAATTTTTGCCAGTATGGCCGTGAAATGGGCATTAAATTCTGTTCTGAGTAGTTTTTAAAAAAAAATTAACTTGTAGAAACCTGTAGGAACCCTGGTTATTGGAGTCTTAAGTATAAAAGATGAGCAAAGGGGGGGAATCTGAAAAGGCTAGAATTAGGTTATGTTAATATTTGTGCTAAAAAAAATATTTATCTTATCAAATACTTGGAAAGAATGAAGAGAAGTGCTGTACTGGGTTAGGAATTAGTGATGTAAAAGTGAAAAACTGGATGATCTTGACAGATAGAGCTAAATCATATTAATGCTAAAATCTGCTATTATTTATAAATGTGAGCAGTTTTTGTTTTTCTACTTGATTTTTTCACCAAATAGTTGATTATTTCATCATTGGATTCCTTGACTGACTGTTTCAGCTCCACTTTCATCTGCCAAAGTCCAAAGTGCAGAGCTCGTCCCATGAGTCAGAAGTGCAGCTGCAGCCTGTGACGGCCACTTCACCGTCTGAAAAGAAAAGGTCCATAATATCTCAAGAATTTCTTAATGGTCCTTGAAGTTTTCATAACTACATCAACTCGTACTTTCAAAATCTGACCTGAAACCGCTGAAAGGGGTCTGCCGCTTTTGAAGGACGTCTTTATTTAGGCGTGAGCGAAGGAGAAAGGGCCGTCCACGGGACCCTTTAGTCGGCAGCCGGGCCCTTCAGACCTCAGAAGCCTTTCATGATGTGCTTGAGCTCCATGCTTTATCTATTGCGTGCCGGAGGCGTCTGAAAGCTCGTTTGTCAGCACAGCACACCAAAAAATAAACTATAAATCATGTCTGCACTATCTACACAAATTAATTGGACTGTAACAGTGGGCCATCCCCCGCTCAAAGTGCTTCTGCTCCTGTGTCTCCAGTAATGTAGCCACTGGTGAGATGTTTTGAATTGCTTCCAAAAGACGGAGGAACTTCTCTGTGCTTGTCTCTTGGTTCCATTTACTGTATTAAGTGTTCAGTCCCAAGGGCTCTTCCATTTAGTGCTCCATTGCATGCAAGGATAATTTTTCTTTAGGAGAGAAAAAAAAAAAAAAAAGATTTGGAGGGTTCAATCGTAACTTCGGCGACTAAAAGCATACTTAAAGCTGGCAGTAACCCCCCCGTCCCTTCCTCTCCTTCCACTTTCCAGTGTTGAGGTTGATTAAGGGTGCTATCATGGTGGATCTGATATTTGGTAAGTAATACAGAGGACGTTTTGGGAGCATTTATTGCAAATGACTCTTGGCACTGCCCTCTCATGTATTGCTCCATCTGAACACAATTTGGCAGCTATTCTCACATAAGAAGGAGCAGGGGAGGGCATGGCGTGCTATGAGCCTCCTTCTTCATACCAGCACGCAAGAAAAAAATTCAAGACCTGTCATAAACACACCCTGGAGAGGAGGGGAAACAGAGACGTTACCATGGCAACTGCCGTGTTGCTGCATCAGGCGAAATTTCTGTTTGAAACACAAGATTAAAGTTACAAGAGGAGGCAGCAGAAAGGGGGCTTGTGGGTGGGGGCAAACCTATTCCACTGCGCTGTTAGTGTAATATGCCATTAAAGTTTATTTCTTTACTGGAAAGGTGGTGGGAATTTCACCCTTATGTTACAATTTGGGGGGCGGGTAGTAGGGGAATGTAAGAGGGAGAGTAGACAAAGAGTCTGGGGATATTAGGAATTGTCACTGTAGATAGAAAAAGAAGTCAAAATATACCTTTTCCCGGCAAAGTCATTATGTAGTTAATATCTCATCTTTCCATATCACCTTTTTCTATCTGTGCAGGTTCTCTTCCTCACCAGCAGAGGGAGCCCTCCTGTCCTTAAACAGAAACATCTGGTTGGAAAAATTACAAAAAAAAAGTTGTACATATTAAGCAAAATGTCTTTTTACATTTGATTTTTAATCATGTGTTTATATACACATTGTTAGCACTTAAAAACAGGCTGAAAACCACATGACTCCTTGTGTTATTAATGAGAAATTGCTGCTTTTCTTGTTGTAAATTATATTTTGAGTTTTTGTCTATTAGACAACAATAGCAACCACTTATAGTTCAAGGAATATTAAAAGTATTGGATAATTTAATCACAAAATGACAATTTAGAATAAATACAATTTTACTGTTTTGCTGTGACAGACACTTCCTGGGTTATTTAAATCATTTTGTGTCCCCTAATATTGTTTTAATACACTAATAATAATAACTGGATAATGGTGACTGTATTTGTCTTTTTGGTGCTAAAATATTTTCATTTGGCTGCAAATATATGTGTTTTAATGGAAGAATAATTTAATTCAAGAGATTAATTTGCACAAATGCATTAGAATTCCTTGTGCAGTTATTCATCAGAGTCACTAAAAACAAATGCAATAATATCACAATAAGAAAAAAAAAAATCATTCTGGAAGTGGAATTGCTGTTACAGATTCTGAAGGTACCTGTTTGACATCTGTATCTTTGTAAAGTCTCTGTTGTCTGAATGAAAACTGTGCTGATGTTTACATTTCCTGCCACTTTACAGCTACTTACTGCTTATTACTCTTCCTCCTAGTGTGGTTACCAAAACACAGAGTAACATGCAGCTCTGCTCGGCATCACATTGATAGGCACACACTGACTCTGTTAGAGCACTGGCAGGCACATGTATTTATTTTCCATTTTCCCAGAGTGCATGGGTCAGTTTGGCTGGATTTAAGACAAAAAATAACAGCGTAGTGTGAAGAGGAGGAGGAGGAAGGGGTGGTGTTAAATGTTGCTTAGACTTCAATACAAGAGAAAATGGTGTGATGTAGGACAACACTTGTGTCTTGGCCTTGGTTTGGAAGAAGAAGCGTCGACTACAGCAAGCGCAGGGTGGTGAAGATATCCAGACGGTGTCAGTGGTTTTTTTGCTTTTCCCTTTTCCAGTTGTGTTTTCATTGCTTGCGGTGATACAAGCTTTCATCTCCAAGGTTACATCCCGCCCTCAGACAATGCCACATAATTTTAGTCACTAGAATCCAATGCACTTTTTTTACACAGAGAGAGACTGTTAAACCGCACTAAATACACATACACACACATATACATACATATATACATACACACACACACACACACACATATATATATATATATATATATATATATATATATATATAGAGAGAGAGAGAGAGAGTTGTGGAAAAAATTATTAGACCACCCTTGTTTTTTTCAGTGTCTTCATTTTTTTTCTTTATATTTTATTTTTATTTGTTTTATCAACAGACGATACAACACAGAAACTATGGGTCACTGGTTGAACACAAAATATTTAAATGACAGACAGTAGTAATTATGCATTGTTTTGTTTATAATCTAACCATTTTCTCCAGCCCTTCATGAAAATATGTTCCTTGAGCCACAGGTAGTAAGAGTAGATTTCCTCCATCATAGCAGTTTATTTGTTCATTTTAATGCCTGGTACAACTAAAGGTACATTTGTTTGGACAAATATAATGATAACAATAAAAATAGCTCATAGCAGTTTAATTTCAGAGCTGATACCTATCCATTTTCTATGTTTTCTTAGTAATAACCAAAATCACTGAAGTTCTTACATCAATATCTGTGGCATTGTACTGACAAAAACAGTGCTTTTTATGCATTCCATGTTTTCTTTTCTGTCTGTCTTAGTCACATGATACACACAGGAGTTAGTACTTGATTGCATAACCATTGTTTTCGATGACTTCTGATGGTCTAATATTTTTTTCCACGGCTGTATATATATATATACATGTATATATATATATATATATATATATATATATATATATATATATATATATATATATATATATATATATATATATATATAATTGACTTCTAGAAGCAGTTTCAGTCCAAACTTTGCGCTGGAGCAGAACTGGGGTGATGCTGAGAAGCTGTCGACGGGGTTTATGACGGCGACTGAGGCTTAATTTAATTTTAATGAAACGAAAACTGCATTTAGTTCTAAAACGTCCCATCATTTATTTACAATATGCTCTTTATGTCCAAACAGAGGTCCCAGTGTGATGTGACCCCCCAGCCGCACTAGATGTCCAAAAGTCAGCCTGCAGATGTATTTTCAGTGGCCACTAGATGGTATAATCTATGCACGCAACAGGTTTGGACAAGGTGACAGCTGCAGATGAACATCATTACCCAGCTTTAAGTCTGTTTATGTTTACTATATTATTTGCTGAGGTCATCTAAAGTCTGTAATTCAACGCAGACTATAAGAACCGTCACATCAAATGAAGAAGATTTAATTCATTTCATGGATCAATATTTCATTTATTCACATCACCATCGAAGGCCGCTGTGAACAAACATTTACAGGATTATTTTAACTCCGTGTAGGTTAAGTTTTAAGTTAAAGGTAGCAAACAGACCAATAATAATAATAATGAGCCTCATCATGTATTATCTTTAATTTCTTATTTTTAATCTGCGCGCGTTGCGTCAAAATGCGTTTGTGTAGAAAATGTAATAAATTCAGATGCATTAAAGCAAATGGAATAGCATTAAAATAATAAGACAAAAAAAAAGCAGTTAAACTACGACCGTGATATTTGTTCATGTTCTGCACGCTTGGCCTCAGATCTTCTGGTTTTCGATTATGAAGGAATTAAAATAAAACTAGCCAATATATATATATAATTAAAACGACAGATTTATTTTTCAGTAACTAATCATTTTCATATAATAATAATAATAATAATAATAATAATAATAATAATAATAATAATATGTGATTCTTCCTAATCATTATTTTCTATTTATTTAGCTCATTAATATCTTCCTTATACTTGCAATTTAAATGAGTTTATTAAGCATAGCCTGCTTAAATTAATATAACCTGCAAACAATGTCAACTTTAAAGAATAAAAAAATTAAATCTGATCTTATTTACTATAGAATACTTTTCTGTGCATCAATTTTATAAACTCTAAACTGACATAACCAAGTGTTGATAAAATACTTTACATCAACTGCTAAAATACGTCCTCCTCGCTCATTACATGTAATAAAACCTTGCTGTCATTTATGCGTAATTCGCCAAATTGATATTAAGACGCACTGTGGTTTTTATTGGTAAATGTGAAGAGCAGAAAGAGCAGGCGGCATGAAAAACGGCAGAGGTCAACATCCGGATCTAAGGCGACAGATGTTTATCCACTCAGACCCTGAGGCCGAGCTTCATGGTGGCACATTTCATAGTTCATAAAACTGTTCAAACGTGAAATCTTCAACTGTTTTCTGTGCCATTTCTGCGCCTTAGCGAGGAGTAAATCTCAAGGCAAAGACAGCAAACATGTTTTTTTTTTTTTTTTTTTATCTTAAGCTATAAAATATTGGCTTAAAAACAATCCACAAATAAAAATCACCTTTTTAAAAACATGTTTAGTTTCATCATCAAGAGTCAAAGTTGTTCAGTGTCACTTGAACTGAAATGTTCTGGTAAAAGGTTGGTTTAATGTTTAAGGCCGATTGAAGAAACCAAATAACCACGTTCCATTCAACTAAAACCAATAGGATATTAAACACAAGCACATATACATTTTGTCCTGTTGAATAAAAATACTATATGTTGTTTAAAGTCAAAACTAGGTCAAATTACACGTTATAGTTGATGTTTGTCAAATACAGGAACTTGGTTTGGTTTCTGCGCTTTAGCTGAGGCCTACCTGGTCATGGCGACTCATGGCGCAGGCTGCTTTAAAAATGTGCCAAAAAAAAAAAAAAAAAGAATAAATACGCACCTTGGTGACTTTGGCCAATAAATGAAATCTAAACCGTGTGTTGCTGTCAGATCGACGCACAGACTGACCAGTGTCCAAAAAATGTCCCCTGTGAGAAAAAGGCTAACTTTACGCATTACGCACCAGACTCCAAATCAACCTGCGCGGATATTTAAGGGTTAAAATTAAAATATGACATAACCTATGAATTTATTGTCCTCGTGCTGCATTCAGGACACGCAGGGAAAATGGGAGACAAGACAATCCGGATCTGTTTTCGCAAGTTATTCCTGATGACATAGGCTTTTTTTTTTTTTTTTTTTTTTTTAATATACAACCGCAAAGTTTTATACAATGAAAGATAATTTAACTTAATATACAAGTAGTGATATTTGCATAATTTGAGTTTTTTTTTTTTTTTTTTAAGTTCAGCTCCTTGAATTAAACAAATAAGCGATTACGTTATTGCAAACCATGTATTGAGATTAAATAAAGAAAATAAATATACAATTAAAATATAGATGTTTTCTTTAAAATGCATGTCCCTTCAGCCTCCTGTGCGATGGATCAACCTAAGATTTCTCATCACTGAACATTTTTCCCACCCAGCTGAAAGCAGCATGACGTCGTTTACAGTGGCCAATCATAAAAAGGCTCCCCTCCGCTTTGGACCAATGGGAGGCGTCGAGGAATGCCTGTCAGTCACAGGTGAGGGTGGCTGGCAAAAAAAAATTGGGTGAAAAGGGCCAGAGAGTGGAGCGAGTGAGGGCTGATGGTAGAGCTATGCGGAGGAGCAGCATCGCGCCTGCGGATGTAGGACAAACTTTGCACTGCTTCTTTCGTGGGGATGCGTCAAGAAACCAAGACTGGAGGGAAAAGTTGAGAAAGAGCAGAGCGCGGAGGGAGTAGTCTAAAATGTGGATGAACTGACGTTTGCGCCACGATCCGGGCCGGTTAATAATTCAAGTTGAAGACCGAGCAAACTGCGCTTTTTTGAAAATGGCCGTTCGTGGAAACTCGCTGATGCCTTTCTCAATCCAAGCCATCCTGAACAAAAAGGACGACAGCAGACACTTGCCAGATTTGGACATGTGTTTCTCCAAAACGGCGTGCTGGAAAATATTTGGGGAGATGAACGGCGGGTCTAGGAGAGATGATGCGGAGGCGTGTGAGCCCCCGGACCAGAAAAGCTACGATTCGGATTCGGGACTGAGCGATGACAACGACGGCAAAACTCCTGCCGCGTGCAAGTCGGAAAAAGACGGAGACCCTGCATCAGATGTTCCCGAGGAAAGTCTGCAGGAGGAGACAGACCACGAGTCCACAGCTGTAGAAAACACAAAGAGTGACAGTGAACCGAATAATGCAACAGGTAAGAGGGGTGGACTCATGTGCGTCTGCAAAACATTATAGAAAGTGTCTCTGGGTTGATGATCTAAGTCTGAAACCAGAATAACTCAACAAACAGGACGTTGAAAACAGGTCTGTGTTGCATTCAAGAGCCAAACGCCCTTTAATGTCGCTGGAAATGCTGAACTAGTGACCTGATTATGTTATAGATTATTAGGCCTTTTTTTTTTTGCAACAGCTCTGCACCTCCTGTTTACCTTTTACGCACTGGCCTAGATTTACGCACGGATATGAATGGATGCCTTGGCCCACTGTCAAACTTTGTCACATTACTACTATATTCACTAATGTTTACGCAAATACCCATAGAGGAGCTGAGATGCCCATAGTGTTAAAGCATCTCTCGGATTGGAATTATCTAACATTGCACTGAGGTTTTACTTAAAATCTGTAAATGTCACACAGTTGATTGAAGTCTGTAAAAATAGAAACTCCAAACTGCTCTGAATATTAAAGCCTGGAAGTTTGGTCTTAAAATGAATTTATTTGAAAATACTGGATGAAAATGGTGGGGTTTGTTTCCAATATGATGCAAAAAAAAAAAAAAAAAACCCAGAAAATTAGATCAGCCTGCTGTGCGTCCGACACTTTTCACTTTCCTTGTTAATATGCTTGTTTTTATTCTGTATATATATTCATACTTTTCTTTTAAACTGTTTTGCACTATGCACCACTAGAGAGCTGTCTCTTTTAATTTCGTTGTACATATGTATAATTAAAGGCATTCTATTCTATTCTATTCTATTCTATTCTATTCTATTCTATTCTATTCTATTCTATTCTTCTTACAAATCATAGCTGCTGAAGTCAACAGATGTGATTCTAAATGTACTAAAGTGACAAATACAGGTTTTAATTTCCACGATACATGCGTGTTTTCCTTCTTCCAGATTCCAGCACCCTGGATGACAAGAGCCACGACCAGCCTAAACAGCGGAAGAAGCGCTCCAGGGCGGCCTTCTCCCATGCGCAGGTCTTCGAGTTGGAGCGCCGCTTTAACCACCAGCGGTACCTGTCCGGACCGGAGCGGGCGGACCTGGCGGCCTCCCTGAAGCTCACAGAGACTCAGGTCAAGATCTGGTTCCAGAATCGCAGGTACAAGACGAAACGCCGCCAGATGGCCGCAGATCTGATGGCCTCGACCCCGGCGGCGAAGAAGGTGGCGGTGAAAGTTTTGGTCCGGGACGACCAGAGACAGTACAACCCGGGGGAGATCCTGCGGCCCCCGCTGCTCTCCCTCCAGCCGTCCTACTATTACCCGTACGCGTACTGCCTCCCTGCATGGACACTGTCTGCGTGTGCGGGGAATCAGTGAGAACTCAATGACTGTATTTATTCTTTTATTCCTTTGCTCCCAGGAGAAAGAAAAAAAACAAACTTTTTTTTGACAAGAGGAGGAGACCTGAGGGGACTGACATTTACTCAAACCTCATCGCTTTGTCCAGGGGTTCTCCAAATTTTGTGTTGTTTTTTTTTTAACACCTCCATATAGTTCCTAGTCTGCCCTGAAGAACCCCCTTTAAAGCAGACATGTGTCATGGTTTAGGCTGTAATATTCTAAGTGTTCCTCCTTCTAAAAGTCAGTATGTTAACCTCTGGGGAGTGACACAGTTTGAGCATTTAAGTATTCCTGTCTTTGCTGAGGAGCCTTTCGAGAACCTCTGAACGCCCCCGGACCCTCCTGACTTAGAGGACCACCGGTGGTTTTGACTGAAAATGACACCTTATATGTTGGTTTTTATTTGACATGCGCCTTCCTACCTCTGCAGTGATTGGAAATAGGCATATTCCATTGACTCTTCAAATAACTGTGTCTGTTACAGGTTGTGTTTTTTTTTTTTTTTCCTCTTGCTGTGTTTGTAAAAGGTAAGATATTTCAGCACTTTTGAGCATATACGTTACGTTATTTCAAGGTTAAATGCATTATAGTGTGGACATGTACAGGATCAGACTGTAAAGAGGTGGGTTTGTTGTGTTCTTGGTCTGGTCTGACAGTTGATCAGAGGACTGAAAACAGACGAACCTATTGAAATGTACATGTGTTCTCTGTGTTAACTGATTGTAGATCGAAAAAAAATATTAAAACATATCAGGCATTAATATTAGTTGGATGCAGTTTTTAAGAGATTTAATGTTTGGGAGTGGACATTTATGGGGGCGCAAATTAACTTTCATTTTACGGCCGCAAGAAAACACATCAAATCTGACTTATTCTGTGCCATATGTGCGTTAAATGTGGCCTTATCTGACACTTACAAAAAAAAAAAAAAGTACAAATGACCCAATGTTTTTATCCCCTGAATAGAGTATAAACTTAAGAACTATTACACTGGAACCAAACTGGCCAAAACGCACTAACTATAAATTGGTAAATGCGTCTTTTTACGCATGATCGCAGGGTAAAGTCAGTTTTTTTAGATGATTCTTCTTGTCTAATCTCCCCCTCCAAGATGTTATAGCGCTTCATCCGGGCCACTCTTCCCAGACGCACCTGTCAAACAATGATGAATAGCTCTGTGATTTCCGGACAGGGCAAACTGACAGCTACCTTTAGGGCTGAGTGTCAACAAAAGGAGAGGAGTATTCCGAGGTCAAGAAGGCCCATGTCACTGCAGCGCCTAATTTTAAGTCATGGAGAGAGGGGGGGGGGGGGGCGGGGGCGGGGGCGGGGGGGGACGTTCAACAAGCAACTGCCAACCGCCCTTATACTGGGGCTTTGACGGATCAAAAACAATATAGTATTTGTAAAACAAGAAAAGAAAGACTTCAGACTTGGCTTTTCTGTGTGTGACTTACTGGAATTTAAGCGTTCTGGGAGTTTTAGGAGCAAAAAATACTTAGTGAAGGCGGGGTCAGGAGGGAGCTGCCGTACATCAGCCATCTATCTTGGGCCTATAAAACCCCCCAGTCTGTCTGAGGATGCTAAAAAAAAAAACAAAACCAAAAACTACGCCTCATCTGTGCTTTCTTATGTAAGACACTATTACAACAAAATTCTATATATTAAAAGACAGATCCTGAGATGTTCAAGGGTCATCAACTGGAAATCATTTTTGTATTTTGGTACTGAGGGAACTACTTTTACGCACGGCGCTTTTACACACTTTACGCACTGACATCAGTGCATCAGTGTGTTCTCCTTTTTTAACCCTACATGGTAATAAAAACAAAACAAAACAAAAAACCCCAAAACGGCGCCAATGTGTCCTAAAATCTGATCTCCTCGATGCAGGTATATGCCACCAGAGGCCATCTCCAGCGGCAGTGATGCTCCTCATTGGAGCTTAGAGGACTGAGAGGGATACCGAGTAGTGGACCGTCCCACATAACTTCCTTTCATACCTGCATGTGGAGATATCTGATATAGAGCGACATATCGCGGCTCTTTCTCCTTTCAACCTAAGATCGCTGAAATGCAAACACCCTCATCCGTGCATTTTAACCCCATTCCAGTGTCTCCCCGTTATTTTTTTTTTCTCCACAGTTTACGTTTGTGTGTGTTTAGTGCGTGGGAAATACATTCATTAAACAAAACAAGTCAATTCAGATTTAAGGAATTGATAAGCTCCATTACGCACAAACTTCCCATATCCATTTAATTTCTTAAAATCGTGTGTATTTTGTTTGCATAATGTTTAAAATCATTTTAACTCGTTCTGTCCCAAATGAATAAATTTAATATTAGTATTTGGAATATTTTTTATAAAGTGGACATGGTTAAAAAAAAAAAAAAAAAAAAAAAAGACTGCATTATGATTTAACTATCCAGAAATGTGGTTCTTTGGAGTTATTTGTCATTTAAATTGTCTTCTTCCTGCTGTTGAAATGACACATATGCTCTTCTCTTTAATTTTAGCTCTAGACTGATTTCTATAAGTCAAGGACAGTTGAGTCTTGTGCTCTTGACTTTCGGCTGAACAGTAATTATTCTCATTTGCAGAGAAGCCCCCCCCATGTCGGTGTTCAATATCAAGTTACAGTATTGATGATAGAAAATTGGCATTTAATAGACATTATTTGACACGTTATACAGAACGGGGTGTGAACTCGACTCAATAAATGTGGCTTCAGATTTAAGAGTGATTCTGAGCAGCAGCTGTTTACCGTCAGGTGCTCCTGTGCGCATTTGCGTAATTTTGTTGGAGAACAACCGCAGAAAGACGCAGCCTTGACAAACTGAATGGAACTGAAAATGAGTTCTGTTTTGAGTCACCACCAAAAATCAAGCAAAAATGTGCACTTGGCAAATCTTTTATTTCAGAGTTTGGGGTTTTTCTTTCTTTTCTTTTCTTTTTTTTCTTGTCTGGCTCTTTTCGAAGCCATTCTGTTTTTTTTCCTCCATTTTCTCTTTTCAATTACATCTATCTACGCACACCCTTAAATGAAATACGAGTAAAAATCAGTGCAAATGCAAATATTTCACGTGATATCGTTATTTTAAGAATCAAAAACTGTTCATTCAATTTGGAAACTAAATCCGGAGCGCTCATATCTCTTCTATTTTTAGGATTCTATAGATGTGTCATTGTTTTATCTTGGTTGTGTGGAATATGATTTTAGATTTACAAAGAGCATTTTTTAAAACTTATCTGAATTTTGCTTTTAGGAACTATTTTAATGATTCAAAAATACGTTATTTTGCACCGTCGCTCATCACCCTTTTTCATCTTGAACTATGATTTACTTGTTATTCAGACTTTGATGGGCAATTTAATAAACAGGAGCGTTATTTGAACAAAATAAACATAAAAATAAAACATAAATAAAATTAATGCAAAAACTGCTATCAATTTGCATCCAACCTGATTTATTATTACAGGTTATTTCCTTTCATTCGGCTTCATTGCATTTTCCTTAAACAGTTGAATTCTTCTAAAACAAATGGGCTTATATTATAATTAGACAGCATTTGATCCTGTGATCTGAATTCATTAATTGGTGTTAATGTATTTGACACCTGCTCCTTTCCAATTCTTTGTTGCTGAGAGGATCAAATATACTCCCCATTTACGCGATAAGATTACCGGATAATTTTACACTATACAACTTGGAGTGTAATCCAGAGACACTGAAGAACAGAAGAATAATGAAGTGACAGGAGTTTACAAACTACTTCTCCTTTGCTTTAGACTCAGCTGTCCCCGTTTGTGACTCCAACCTTTTAAAACCCCATCACGCTCCATTTTCCTCCACATCCTCCTGTTCAGATGGGAAGCTGTCAATCACACCCTCATAAGCATCTTGGAGTTACTGACCTGACATTCACTGCCACCTGCTTCAAAGTGGCCCAGGTGCAAATTCCTCCACATCCCACATGTTCAGCGACATCCTTCTGCTTCGGTGAAAAAGACGTGTGAAAGACGAGCACCGTGATTCCACCTCTGTTTGTAAAACATCACAGCTTCAATATAGGCTCCAGAGTCGAATATAAGCCTGGAAAAGCAGAAATAAAACGAGTCTAAACTTATTTTGGGATACAATACTTACATAATGTACAGTGAGAATTTAAGCCTTTATGTCCATATCTGTTATGAGTTTTTGAAAGCAAAATTCTCCTGCAGAAAAAGCATTTATTTGACAGGTTTAAATTGATTTTCTGCAAGAACTTTTTATGCCATGATCCACATTGATACACATTGAGTCAATTCAGTATATGATCAAGGAAACAATTATTTTAATTTGTTTAGAAATCATCACCTTATTTTACTTTCTTGAAGAGAGTATAAAGTCATTCACTTTCTAAAACAACTAAAAACACACATAAGGATTAACATTTCTATTTACAATTTGTTCATCTTTTTTCTCTGATGAAAAGTTGTTGAGTCTTACACTAATTTCAGTTAATTTTGAAATGTTACTGACAAATGTCATCCAGACACTACACTGAAATATCCTATTTTGTTAGTTTATCCAAGGCTTAGGTTGAAATTTGTGATTAATAACCACACTTTGCTTGGTAAATGCATCATTGTGACTTGTACAGTAATCAAATTACACAGCTGGTAACATATTCATCTACACTTCAGCAACAGCTCAGCCGTAAATTAAGTAGTGGAAAAAATGAAACAGGTCTGTCTATCTGTGAAGGAGATGGCCCAAGAATAACATTAACCTCAGAAATGTTGATTAACACTGCAGAGTCTGTAATGGCTTAAAGGGAAAAACACTCAACAGAGGCTAAAAGAATTTGTTTGACCTTTTCACATAAAAGACTGTTAAACACCTGAGATCTGTGCTTTCATTCAGACTACCTCCGTCTGTTAGAGGTGTACCTGATCTTTGTGCAGACTATGTGCATACAGTATGTGGAAAAAGGATAGCTCATTAAGACGTCTACTTCAAGACAAGTAAAGGTAGCCTATGGTAATTTTACACTGTTTATAATATTGTAATATTATTAGGTTAAGATGTATATGTTTTAATGGGGAAATAAAATTATTTGTCAAAAGAGAAAGAGAATAAATATAATATTATATAAATTGTATAAAAATGTCTAAAAAGCACATAAAACAAGAGAAATGACTGAAACGTTGTGTAAAGATATTTTAAAACAAGTGTAATATTTCAACACTTCATTTCAACAAATGCAGCTATGCAAGCAACAAAACCTGGAATTTTCATTTTACTTACAATTTCTAAAATACATGTAGCCCATCAATAGTAAAGGACAGAAAACAGAGAAAAGTGATGCACATTCAGACAGAAGTATAGTCTACAAGACCAAAATTAAAGTTGTGGAGGTCAAAAAAGTAAAGCAATGCATGCTGATGTGGATATTAAAGAATGTTATTAGCCTATAAATTATTTATTTGAGGCTAATAATGTTTAACTGTTGTAAAAAGTAAAGTAACTCATGTTGAATGAAACTTTTAAATGTTGTGGGATTATTTTTGATGGTTCTTTCATATGTGAAGTATTTGTTGTATTTACCTTTTAAAATGAAGCTTTTTATCAGTTGGATATTTTAAAAATATGTCAGTCCATCATGTTTTTTATGTGAAATTTGCTTATACATAATGGGCTCATGAGTAAAAGTTAAATAGTTTAAGAAATGGAGTAAAATAATTCCATCTGAAAAGTCACTGAAACAGGAGTGAACAGAGGGGGAAAATAAATATATACTTACATACGCAACGTTCTACTTATACACTTAAGTAAACCAAAAAAACGTGTGATTTTGAGGTGAAAATATTTTGCCGTTTTCTTACTTTTTACGCTTACACTTTGACCTCATTGCCATGGCAACAGGAACGCGTCACACATAGGACGCAACCACACCGGCTGCACTGCTTCCGGTTGTGATCTTCTCTGCAGGGAACTAATTAAATGGGGACACAGATAACATTTGAACCTTGAAGTACCACGCCGTAACCCTAGACTTGTTTTTTCTATCAGTATTTTGCTTGTTTTAACCGTAAACTGACGTACATCAATGTAGCAGCGCGCGCGTGGACCGTGCCAAGCGGAGCAGCAGCGTCAGTGGAGTCAAAATGGCGTCTGTTCGTCCACTCAGCGCTCGTTTAATCCATCTGTGATTACCTTGATAGACACGTACAACAACCTGCGAGTAGCTTTTAGTGTTTCAATTTTCAGTGCTTTATCCGCCAGGGCACTTCTTTTTTATCGTCATGTCGGACTCGGAAGAGGACAGTCAAGATCGGCAGCTTAAAATTGTAGTGATTGGAGACGGTGCTTGTGGGAAGGTGAGACAACGCGTAAACACAGACTATTTTAACATGTTAAACTTCGTAGAGGACAGTCGGGGGAGTCTTATTTCCATATACACACTGTATTTGTATTGTACGACAGTCCAGTCTGTGTGCTGTTTTCACGGTGCACGTCCTGACGCAGCGGTAGCTCCACAGTCACCATGGCGACCGACGCTAATTTAGCTAGCATGGCTAACGGCTAACGATCAAAGCAAGGCGATCTAATGGAATTTATCATCATCGTCGCAGTTACGTTATAACAGTTGAGTTAATTTTCATCTTTTATACCTCATTGCGCCTTTCTTTGCCTTATTTTGTGATCAGTGACTGAACAAATCCACAACAGAAAGACTTCAAACACGCGATTTACCAAATTACAAAGCACATTTGAGTGGATCATCTCCGTAATCTGACGTTATCCCATTGTGATTGTCATAAGTTAGACTGACTTTATTGTCATTTCACACAGTAGGACTCTTCAGACAGTGGCAAAAGCAATCCATGACTATATTACCAGGAATGTGTATGCAGAACAGTAGGAATGATGCTCAGATTTCCAGCATTGGGAGGCAGATTATAACTGTTATTGGTAGGGAGTACAAAAAGTAAAACACAGGGAGACATTTATGAATCAGTAAAGTGTAGTTTGTCAAAACAGTCATAGCTATATACATAGGTCTTTTCTTTATCTTATTTTTCGTATTATACAAAAGTCCTTTTATGTACATATTGTTTATATATATATATATATATATATATATATATATATATCTTGCTGGGCTAAAATTTGGGACCTCGAGTACCAAATTTTGTGCCATCTCATGTGTAAATGTGTGCTGGTATTACAATACTTGAATCTTATAGCTATCCCAAGAGAATAATTCATAAAATTCTATATTTTCTTGCATTACATGTGTTTGTCAGCATGTAGTTCTATCTGTACTTCACAGAAGGAGATGACAATACTCCACAAAGGGGAAATAGTCCCATCAAATGTTGAAACTTTTTTCAGAGATGTTGGATCTCAATTGGCATACAAATTAATAAACACAGCAGTACCTAGTTACCCAAAAAACTGGCAAACCTTCAGCAGTAGATTTAGCTCTAAAACAAAGTCCTCATGTGATCATATGTCTGTGTGATAATTCAGTGATACTTTCCACACAGCCCAAGATAAACACAGCCTACATATTTACTGGATTTTACATAATATAATTTACTAAGTGATTTTGTGTTGGTGCAGGTGCAGATTATTTCTAAATGTAGAGAAGGAAGTTTGTTTCTGACCTTTTACATGGATGCATTTTTAAGACAATGGTTCTGGGGCAGTAACTTTTCTAAGATTCTCAATTGCACTGAAGTTGTATTGAATTAATCCTACTCTCACATGTTGTATAGATAGCAAAGATAAACAAACTTGACACTGTTATGTGTCGCAAACTAAAATTGATGAACCGTTTTTATTCTGTCTTGTAAATTAAATGGCTAGTTGGACAAAGTTGATGAATATCTAGGCTGTTAAAGATAGTATAATGGATTAAAATCTGGCATAAATCCACTGATCTAAACCTATTAAGTCTACCCAGCCTGTAATCCACATTGCATGTGCTCAATGGTGCAGTGAAGAGTTGTAGCTCACGTGTGGTGCTGTCTTCCATTAGATGACACCACAGATTTATGCAGTGAATAAATTATTTGTTGTTTGTCTAATGTGGTTACTTATCAGAAAGTAAATGCTTACATAGCTGGTATGACATCCAAAAAGTTAATGACCTAGGCTAAACACTATATTATCAGAAGTAGGCATACTATTTTCCACTCTACTGCCCATTTGTTAATCTAGCATCTCTGTCCAGCACAGCTCACTTATACAAATAGATTTATTCAGAAATCTCTGCTGCAAAGTGATCCTGTCTTTTGAATTTAACCAAATGCTCTGAGAGCCCTTTGGTGCTGTGGAAAGTGTGTTGTATCGATTTAAATTTTTCATTTAAGAACAGATTATTTCAATGAAATAATTCTTTCAGCTATTTTGAAAAGTTGCAGGTAAATTATGAGTTTCCTTACGGTCTTTACATTTGTCTCCGGGTTACCTTGGGACTGATTCTACTGTTCAGTGGACTAAAACTCTGCACTATACAATATTAGACTGAGTATGACAGATGATAAAGAAAGGCTACAGTTTTCTAAACCTGGCTCTTGGAGCTAGTGGTTGTTTTCCATCAGTGTGCCTCTTCTCTAGGCCAAGGACCCCCGTTTGCATTTGGCTCCAGAATGGCGCCTCATTTGAGAAAATTACACCTGGACTGCCTCTAAAAGAAATGCTGCTTTTTAACCCATTTGAAAGAGTAAAGGTAAATAGGAGTAGGTTCACTATCATAAAGTTATTTTTAAATGTATGAACTGAATGGTACATGTATGTTTCCTCAGTACATTGTCTATTAGCTAAATCCACACAACACTGAAGTGTTTCCAAGGACTTCTGTCAGTACCTTTCAAAACCACTAGACTGAAACATTCAGGATATTCAGTGACATCTTTTAAAGATGCAGATTTACGAAGCCTAACTTACTTACAGCAGAGATTTTTTCCAAGTCGCACTAAACAATCATTTGTAGCAAAGCGAGGAGGTTGTCATGACAGTTTAGCTATGTTTCTTCTTCACTGCATCTCAAATCCCTGAATGAATGAGTGTGAATTTAAGGCAGGGACGTCAAGTGCTTTTCAGTTGTACACATCCCCTTTCGTAACTAATCTCTCCTTCCTCTGGGAGAAAGAAAATGAATGTAGCAGTAACGCTGAGACCCAAAGAGAAAAATGAATGTTCTCATTCTGGAAAGTCGACATTTTCTTTTTGGTGCTGGGGGGTGGAGGGGTGCACAGAACACACACACAACTCAGTTCCCAGTAGATACGCTACATTAATAACCCTCCTCACACTGCTGCCAGGTGTCAGCTCGTCACTGTCTGAATGACTTACCTGGTTGTCTGTTTTGGGCAGAAAACAGGAGCCCTGCCCCCCATTTTGAGTAGGCACCACTGACTGACATCTTGAATGCCGTTTCCCCCCTTATTAATGTCAATTTGCTCAGCAAATTGCAATCGGATCAGTTTTTCTTGGACAGCAGTTTCAGTGGTATTTTTGCTTGTGGTTGGTTGTCCATTCAGAAATATAGGGAGATGTGGGAAGGCTTGTCCACCTGAACGAGATGTTTTTAAAATATGGACTGTAACATTTAGCCAGGCTCTTAAAGGTCTGTGCTGTCCTTACATACAGGTCTATTTTTCAACCTGACTTACAGTATAACTCAGTCAGTTTCTCTGAATATTTGCTGCTCTGCGTCCCATAAGGTGAAAAAAGACTTTAAGTAGAGTAATTGATGCTGTATCCCAGTAATATTCTTTATAATCACAGTCTTTATTTCACCATTAATCAAAATCAGAACATTTTAATCTGCCATAATTGAGCAGCAGTTCACTACATTTCCCATCTGAGTTGCATCACATGAACACAGACGGCTCGCCATTTTTTCCTCTCTCCCTAGTTTCTTGTTTCAGTAGAACTTCCCCCATTTCCCGGCATTGGTATCATTGGTGACCCTGTGCTGTTCTCTGTTGGAGTGTCAGGATTACGCCAGCTTTTACATTCGCTGGTTAGTTCCAATTGTACGGTGGAAAAAAAGGACTACACTGAGGGAGGAGAGCCAAGCTACTGGAATGCCAAGACAAATGGCCGACTAGGCCAAAGTGAGCATGTGGAATAAATTTTTGCTGTCCGAACCTGTTATTCTTGTGTTGTCAGTGATTGTTTGGGCTACTTAAATGGCTGATTTTCTCCTTGTTGCGTCAGTCACCTCTGGTAATTTTTCAGTCACTCTTGAGTTTGTGACATGCTCCTTGGGTTGAGATGTAAAAAGTCTGGGGGCTTGTGAACTTCCAAAAGAATTAGGTGAAAAGAAAAAACAATGGCAGTACCTCCAAGGATTAATAAAGACATTGGGTGAAGACCAGAATTAAATGTGTTTAGTGTGCTTTTCTGAGATGGGATAAAGACCTGATCTTCATGTTAAATTATAGAGGCTTTGAGTAAATTTTGATAAGGATTTATTGAAAAATCTGAAAAATATCTGAATGAAATCCACTTTTATTTGACCAGAACTAAACCTTTTGAGCATAAATGGAGGCAGATAAGGGCATTGGCTTAAGTGAAAGCTTAGTGGATTGAAAGAAAGAAGCTAGTTTTAAATCCTCTAACCCTTGGTGATTGTCAAGTATCACATTAAAATGCATTTGCTGCCACATGAACACTCAGGGAATCCCATCGCTTCACTTCTCTGTTGTATTTATGTAAGCACACTGCTCTAAAGATAGCTAATAGACATTCAGCACTTCATTTTTTTTTCCAGTCCTCATCCATCAAAATGAATTAAACTTGGCATGTCAAGGCCTACGCTATGAATTCCCATGGATTTCAGGAGAGCCCCTAACATGCTATTTTTTTCCCCCTCAAACACAACAGTGACAGTGATGGAGGCTTTATAATTTGTGGCAATTATTAGGTCTGCAGTCTGGAGACATGACACATACTCCGGCACCTGTTTTTGTAATTCACATTGATTTTCACTGTCACTACTGTGGCTGAGTGGTGAGACAGCAGAGCAGGCAGACAATTACATCAGCGTACCTTCAAGTCAATCATGAAGCATTTGAAGGTGCTTAAAATGGATTTGAACTGATGAAATTAATGGTCTGCACATTTACATTGCTAAGAATTATGTTTGTGGGGAAAAAATACCATATGATGCTTTAGAGAAAATATATAAAGTGAAAAATTCTCAAAAGGTTAGTTTGGCATTTGGTCAGAATGAATTGAGTTTTTCTATGTTGTGGAACCTGTCCAGTAGTTCTACACACCACTTTTTCAGGAAGTGCTTTAATATACTGTATATTTTTCCTGGAAGGAGTTTTGCAGCATCTTGCAATTTTCTGTTGACTGCCCTGATTTTGCTTTATTTTTATGTTGAACTTGTGTGCGTTCATATTATTTATAAGAAAACCGACTCAAAGCACCTCCTTCACTGTTACACTGCGCTTCTTAAAATACTTAAACGCTCCATGTGACACATTTTCAGCTCTGTTGATTGCTCTAAGTTTTCTGGCACTCATTCTCCATGTCTCTCCCTTTGTCTCTCTGTTTTAGACATCACTCGCCACCAGGTTTGCACAGGAGGCCTTTGGGAAGCAATACAAACAAACCATCGGTCTGGATTTTTTTCTGAAGAGAATAAGCCTTCCAGGTGAGACACCTTCATAATCTTTAGGAGTGCTTACTTGTTCTGGGAATCATTGTGGACATTGTGTTGCTCAAGCACGTAGCGACAGACTGTAAACATGTTATTTCGCTGTAATACTCTGTATATACTGTATATTTCACAGATTGACATAACTTTTATACTATAGGGCCAATGTTAATATTCTAGATGCTTGTGTTTAAAGTACAAAAGGACCTTTTGTTCCACCACAGAAATATTTCTCATATTTTCTGGTGCCATTCATATTTTTGTGCCTTTCCATTTACTGCCAGAGTTTAAGTTTATTCTTCAGGTTAACTCTGGAGCTGAATGTGTCTTTTCTGGTACTTCCTCATTGTAGAGTGTCTGCCACTTCTCAGGCTTATTCACTCTGAAGGCTCTTCTCTCCAGAGCAAACAGCACACTTTTTTTTTGACTTCACAAGGCCAATGGACAGCTTATGTCCAAATGGGCGAGCCTTACTCATAATTCTGTGGGCACAGTACAGAGTAAATACATTAACATTTTATATTCATATCACTGATCCCCAGGTTCAACTGATCTTTGTGCTGCACCACATAAAACATTCATGTTCTTATTTGTTTATGTTGAACCCGCAGAAATAAAGCCACACTCTGTATCCCCTTAGATCTGTAAAATAAATGTTTATTGACTAATGCTATATTTAGACGAAAGCACTCCAAATCTGCTTCCTACCATGTGAAATGGGGATTTTCAGCGTTTTAAATGGTATTTCCAAAACCCTGCCAAGGCCTAAGCCTCCAGAAATCTGCAAAGTGCCTCTATTCTTTCATTACTAATAAAACAACATTAAGCAAGGGCAAATTAAGTGCTAAAAGTAAAAGTTATGCTGATTTGTGAGTTGGCTGAAGGACACTATTTTGATTTTGTGTCAGTTTCAGCTTATGAGACTTAGGAGAACTAAACCCCCAAAAATGTTGCGGTGGAGTCAGAATGAAAAGAGCCAACCATAAGCACATGCTGGGTTCACCTCCTAATGCGAACTCGAACAAATGCTGCTAATCGTATGACTGACGAGAGTTAGGTTTATTTCCTGAAGAAATACTGATCTTCTGAGTGTTAAACTGTAACCTTTGTTCACATATAGCCTACATTTGTCTATATCATTAGAGCGCAACAACACTGGCTCAACACAGGAGTTGTTAAATGGCCCATTTTCTGGGGAATTGGGTGTTGATGAGCTGATGAAGAGGAGGGTGGCTATGCGAGCTGGGTGGTCTCAAACTTCGTTAGGACCCCCACCCTGCCTTGTATTGGAGCGGTTGTGTGGCTCTCCAGGTCTCTATGGGGCTGTAAGGATCTTTTGCAGCAGGGGGGAGAGTAGCATATAGCCAGCGTTGGCCCCTCTCACCATGAAGGCCCGGCTTGTCAAACTTAATGTACATTTTCCAACGCAGCAGAGAGGTGAGGCGAGGCCGACTGGCACACAACAGCCTTCTCTGTGTGTGCTTTTTATAACAATACCTCTTCCAGATGTCTCTGCCAAACCAATGAGGTACAGGCGGTAAAAGAGATTGACATGAGGTGAAATTAACTTGATAAATTCTTTCAGACTTGAATTTTTCGGAAGCTGGTCCGTCTGTGTCAGCGCCATGTCACTCTGGGCAGATGAGTTTTATACTAAGACACATTTTCTCCAGTTTTAGTATCAATTCATGGGTTTTGGTGTGGTTTAAATCTCCGCACATGTCTGTCTGTGTGCATGCCTGTCACTATAACGTCACCTAAGACCTCATGTATCACTGTCACAACATTCACCCAGGTTTTCTTTAACTGATATTAAATACAATGCAGTGTTATCACAAGTCACAACTAGACGCACATGATCTAAGACATGGCTGTTAACTTGAGCTGATGTCAGGCAGCTATTGTGCAAAAAAAAACTGTACTTGTATAGTATGAGGGTGCAGTAAGTGCATTTGGTTTTCACATATTTGATAAGACCATACTCTAACCACTTCAGTAACTCATTATTAAGATGTGCAGCATTGATGTGCACTACAGTGCTGTGTGTGCGCTGCAACTTTTGGAAGAAACTATTTCAGTAGTAAAAAGGGGTTTGTGAGGTATGATGATATGCCTAAAATAGTCATTATTGTTGTTATTATTATTATTATTATTATTATTAAGAATGGCAAAAATCCAGGTTGTTTGCAGAAGGTTTAGGGACTTTGATGATTTTTATATTTCTATTTGACTATAAACAATGAATTTTTGCATAATGCGGGATGTATATTATTGTAGTATTTAGGACAAAGCTCAAAAAACAGTGAGAAAATCAGCTCAACCCACAATTCCAGTATTGTAAATGATAAAAGTCCTACTTTTCAGAGCTTATTTCCTGGAAAACAAACAAACAAACAAACAAAAAAAGCCCCCCCCCAAAAAAAACAAACAAAAAAAACAGGTGATGCCACTTGTAAGTCTTTGAAATCTGGTTGGACACATTTATTTCCTGTCTTATTATCAGTCTTTGGATTTGTCTAGTGGGCTCAAAAGTTCAGTTACTTCTTGCAAAGGTTAAGCAGGAAAATGTTTGTACTGTTGAGTCAGCGTGAATCTTTGAAACATAAATAAAGCTGGTGTCTGAGCTCGGTGGATGGGTGGGGATGGCTCTTTATAACACCAAGGAGCCGTTATTCATTGCACTCCTCAATGTAGCTTTACATTGACACTGTATAGTCTAGATGTAGTGACTGTGAACCTCAGCGTTTCCTTCCTTTGCTTTAAAAGGGGACTTATGAAGGGGTTGAGTCGTCCAGCCGTGTCCACAGTGTATGCACTGCTCCCCATCGCCGCTCCAGCCCAGTGCAGGGCCCTCATCACACCAACATAAACTCCTCGCTGTCTGGTCCTCCCTCCGCCTCTTTTTCTCCTTCTTTTTTTTTCAACCACCCTTTTCATTTTCCAGAGGAAGAAAATATTTATTTGGATTTGGTTTTTGTGCCCATCTTTCTCTCTCCCTCTCTCATTCACTCCCTCTTTCTCTTTCCACAGGCATGAGGACAACAAGACTCTTCTTTTCCTCTTATTTTTGTGTTTAATTATTGCTATTTTTCTTAACAGCACATAAGTCTCCTCACTTTCCTTACTTGGCAGAATGTGGCATAATGCAAACAGCTCTTCCCAGGCTAATAAGAAGTCATTTTTTTTACTGCCATGGTATTGAGAATGTTTAAATTAGAGGGTAAGCATACCTATTCATCCCCCCCAATCGCTGGGCTGGATATTCTTGGATGTGAGGTGTGGGTGACCTGCCAGACAAAGCCCTTAGCATGAAAGATTAATCGCTGATTTATTGTTTCCATTATGTATATCAACAAGCTTGACTTTTATTATAGAAATCGCTCACTGAAAATGCAGGCTCCAGTTACAGCTGACTCGTTATTTCCCCAGAATTCTGGGCTTTGTTAAAACAAACAAGCTAATGATTAAATAGAAGAATAACATCCGAAATGGCAACTTCACAGATTTTAGCATTCTCTCTAGTTTTATTTTTCTTTCTTTCTTTTTTTTTTTCAAAACAATAAGATTAAAGTATTTTTAGAAGTAAAAAGAGAATTACAGTTGAAAAAACATTAACCTAATGCCTTTCTTAAAACATGATATTCATTATTTTTTCTTCGCTGCAGGCAACATGAATGTGACGCTGCAGGTGTGGGACATCGGCGGCCAAACATTAGGAGGAAAAATGTTGGATAAATATGTATATGGAGCTCATGTAAGGTCACACACATACACTCTCACAGACACACATACATATAAGCCTGTATCCAGTTCTCCTTTACTTAGATTTATGGTTTCAATTACAGCTCCTTCTCCTTTTCAACGCAATGCACATTTTATTCCAACAACACGCTTAAAAATATGTGAAACTGTCTATACAAACAAACTGTAGACAGATGTTACAAGATCCTGAAATCACAGGAAGAATTAGGTTTAATTCCAATACGCCTGTGCTGGTAACTCAGGTCCAGCTTGTTATTACAGCCTCAGCAGCTTCATTGAGAACCTGCCACTCCCTCCCTCTAGAGCCATATCATAATAAACTGACATTTAGATTCATGTCAGCTTAGGAACGAACAAATGTACGTGATACTGTAAATTTTGAACAATAAAAATCTTCCTCCGTAACCATGTCCTAGTTTGTGTACGTATCAGATTTTACTTAAACTGCAATGACTGAAGGTATACATTAGTATTCAACCAATGCATTAAGGAGTGTAGGGAAAGAATAGGCAGCTTAATTATCTCTTCACTATCACCCTTCATTTATTGCTTATTCTGTGGAAAAGTTAACAATGTGCTGATTAAAATGACAGCCATGCACACAGTAATTTGTGTCTGCTCAATGGTTTGTACATGTGCCAGCAACATCAGCATTCACAGGTGCTGCTCTAGGTAAGTGCTATCTGTCACCTCCAGGATGTCTCTTGTTTGAAGAGGCCTATGTTCAGACCACACTGAAGTGTCTAATAGGAGACTCACACAGCAGCTTTAAGACCTAACACTAATGAAAACAGGCATGAAAATGATCTTAAATATGTTAGTTGGTGGTTCCGGTTCGTCATGTGAGGCTACTTCGGCTTGAAGATAATGAAAATGACACGTTCATTCAGCAGCAGTTAAAAAAAAACAACCTAATTATTTGTATGTTACACACACATGCTGAACTCCTTCACTGTCTCTCTTCTTCACCGGAAAGATGTCATACATCATTGCCAAACTACAACACTTTGCTTTGGGAGTTTCTGGTCAACACTGTATGGAACTTTCACACCTATTGTTCAGCACTGCGCAGCCTGTAATCAATCATGGCTGTTTGGAGAAACTTGGAGTAATTGTCAGAGCCATAAGCTGTCGTCACCGACCTCGCGTGTTGTGACAGTGCGTGTCTGCGGAACAAAAAGCAGCAGACACTGCTTCAGTCGTGTTGCATCATGCAGTAAAAGTAGACGTACGCCACAGTAAATACACTTTTCCTGTCCTTTTGAAATGACATGAATTGAAAGAAGAGATAGCAGATAGCTGTCCTGTGTAAATGCTTATCTTGAGCCATTCTTGTAACTGAGTTTACCTTTTTATTAAATACTGTGTTCATGTAAACAGTTCCTTCAGTTTGGGTCTTCGCTCAAACATGCCTATGTTGTTTTTGCAAGACTGTGTCTGTAGAGTATACAGTGCAGAAAAGTATTTAGAAAGAAAATGTCTGTGAGCATACATTCTTTAAAAAAAAAAAAAAATCAGCCCATCATACAGTCGTCTCTAGGTTTTAAATACGCACATTAAAGTGAGATCTGTTGTTTTTGTTTTAAACATCTGCATGTGAATTTACCCAGTTCTATTTAGATTTGAAGTGTCTGAAACATTGGTCCGGTTGTGTCCCCTTCTGTGTGAGTCTGTCCCCTACTCTAAAAAGAGGAGCAGTGCCACCTACTGTTCCCTTGCTCACTCAGTATTACTCATGTTGATATAAATCAATGTGAGGTGAAAAACTTGAACTGTGCTCTCACATCTACTCTAGTATCCCCCAGTGAATAACTACAAATGTGAAGCGCTCAAACGAGAACCTGTTGCTTGACCTGATGTTGTTTTTCTGCAGGGAGTTCTCCTGGTGTACGATATCACCAACTACCAGAGCTTTGAGAATCTGGAGGATTGGTTCAGCATGGTGAAGAAGGCCAATGAGGAATCTGATATTCAGCCTGTTGTCTCCCTGGTAGGAAACAAGAGTGAGTATTGTGTATTCATGACAAACGCTCCTAAGTTCCTTGCTATTAATATGAATCTTATCTTCATAAAAAACATTATGCAGGTAAGAAGCCATTCAGAAGTGTTGAAAAATAATAGACACACACAGACGCTGCACGGTATATCGTTTCAGTATTGTCATTGCAATGTGTGCATGCACAGTCGATACAATGAGGTGGAGACGAATAAAGTCAACTACAGTCTGAAAATGAGCGATGAACAGGAGGAAACCACAGCAAAACGAAGATTTCAGCTTACTAAGAAAAGAAACTACAGAAACAGTAATTGTATGGAATTATTTCAGTTATACAAAGAATGATGTTGACCAAAAATAGGTACTTTATCAACAGTGTCTTCAAACAACCTAATTTACTGCCAGTTCTTAAGAGTAAAAGGTCATTTTTCCGTTTTGTTATTATTCTATGCAGATGCACCCTACTCATCGCTCCAGTCACTATAGGATAATTATTTCTCTCCAAATAGAGACTCTACTCATCTGCTGAAAATGCCTGTATATCTTAACATATATTGCAGGAAAAATATTGCAATGTGTCCCCCCCCCCCCTCCCCCCCCCGAATATCTGCAGCTTTACTGCCCTTTGACCTACGACACAGTGAAAATGAAGCAAGGTTATCTTATATTTACTGGACTGAGTATTTCACTATTTATTTCAACCAGAAGCATTTTTCATTTCACACGTCTGTTTGTGTGTGCGGAGGAGTGAGTGTTTGATGGCAGCAGACGTGTTTGTTGGAGTAATAGATAACTGATCGGTGTGATAAGCCAGTTGATAAGAGCGTGAGGTTTCGTACAGATGGGAATGCTGATGTTTGTGAACTCTGGGGAGTGACTGACGATGATTTAAGATCCCCCCCGGCTGATGGACCCAGGGCACTGCTTATCTGTGCCCCCTCCCTCACAGTCCGTACCCGTCTGGTTGCCCCCCCCCCCCCCTTCCAACCGCCCATGTCCGAATCAGTCCTGAGTCGTCAGTAAAGGAGAGAAGATGCATTCGACGTTAACCAGACATCTCCCCTCCTATCAGCCTGCGCCCATCCACCCATCTCCAAAATAAAGAGTAATAATGATGGCTCTTTTTAAACATCCTCTTGACAGATGTGGAGTCATGGCTGCTGCTGTGTTATTGTAAAGTGAGGCGTCAGTGTATGCGTGTAATGGTGACTGTCCACCTTCATGGGCAATGATGAACGGTCAGCAGAGTGGTGCCTGCACACAGGAAGCTCTCGGTAATGTTACTCAACAGCGGCCATAGGTCATGGTTTAATTCGCCTGTCTGGAGCACATTCTCTTGTCTTTGCGTCCGTTGCATCTCCTAATGCCTTGGCTTTAACTGCGGGCGCCTCTGTATTTAGGCTAGGTTTTGGGTGTGTGGGTGAGTGTGTGTACTGTAATATCTAAGTAGTGTATATAGCACTGTCAGGCTCCTCACCCCCACACTCACACTCATTCTCCCCCTAATGGCTCTATTGGTCAGAATGGCCTATGTGTGTTTTTTTTCTGTTCCTGAAGGCTGAAAAAAAGAAAAACAAAATCCCACACAGATTGCCCCACTAGGAGCAATCAATTACCCTCCAAGACTTTATGAATCCCTGAACCCTCCCATGCTCTCCTTCTTTCAGGGAGCTCGATGAGAGTTAGTCTAGATATCTTGTAGGAATTGTCCACACCTCCATTTTCTACCCCCCCCCTCACTTTGGTTTAATGTGTAACTTTTTTAAGTATCATAGCGTGTTTTGTATTTTTTTCCATTTGCACACTTGGCACAAAGTAACAATGAGCCGAACATACTTTCATTCTTTCGGGAGCAGAGTTTAGCTGGCTTTTAAACGGTTCCCATGATTCTGGACTGAGTGAGACAGCATGTTTGTGACAACCAAAATAGAAGTACAGACATAACAAGAAGCTTATAAAAACACTATAGATTTATGCCTCTGTGAGGGCTTGTTTTAGGGGAGATTCTGATGTTTCACAACTGAGAGGTTTTAAGCGTTTCTGCTCAGATAAACTTTAAGTTAACATTGGTTATAACTGTCATTGCACAACACAGTAGTGCTTATTTCAGGCATCGGTTAGAAAAGAGTTACAGTAGTTTGCAAGTGCAGCCACTTCATATGCTGTAAGAAAGTAGAGTTTTTTTAATCTCTTCCAACATGAGGACTGCAATCAAAAGCAAACTTGTTGGCTTACTAACTGTACATGTGCTACTGTAAACACTGAGCTTCAATTTCCAAAATCGCTCCATGTCTCCCTTCTGGTCTAATTTGGACACGGTCTTCTTTACCCAGTATGCAGTAATTGAGCCTATGGACCAGACTGTTTCATTAATGATGCTGTCCCCTCCTCTCCTTACTCATGGCCTGACTGCCCTCCTGTGCCATGTCACTGCGAGGGAACAACCTTTCCTTTCTTCAGCTTAGCATGGCCGGCTGGGGTTAAGTGTGCTTGTTAAGCACCAGTATGCTGCACCCCCTTGCCCTCAGTATTCTGCCCAGATTCTTGTCTTAAATAATGGCACCACTTGTAACAATTCAGGGGAAGCCAATGAACTGTTTTATTGAGGGCATATATGCGTGCACAATCATTTATGTGAGTGCATGTACACACACACACATACATAAAGACACTCACAGATGTGCATAGAAACATGTGCTTGGGTAAAGTGACACACTAATGGAAGAAAGCTAAGCTTTTGCTCTGCTTAAACACACTATAACTGTTTATTACAGTGCAGCCTAGTGTAACAGCGTATGGTACACAGGAACCTCTCAAGAGAAATGTTGGCTTGTTGCACAGTCATCTCCTCCACCACTTGAGTGTTTCATTTTTAGTAGACTAATAAGTGCTGTGTGTTTTGAAAGGTATCCAAACGATAAATTCTGCGGCTCTGCTTAACAACAGCTGCATTGGTCTGTTCACGATTGTTTGTCTTTCAGATTAAAGATTGTCCGTTATCACTGATATAAATAATATGGCCTAGTGTTAGTAGCTCATGTCTATATTTCACATGTTTTTGTGTGTATAAACAGTGTTGGGAGGAAAACTTTGAGAATGTATTTCATTATAGCGCACAGAATACATGTCCTAAAATATAATTTATGAAGTCTTCATTACTCAGAATACTGAACATATTTTAAATACTGTAGATTACCTAAACTTTCCATTATTATTGCATGTAATGAGGCATTCACACAATACTGTTGCCTTAAAGAGGACTGAACCAAGAAATTAGTCTTCATCTATTAACACTTAATGTACACATGTAAAGTATGTATAGTATATGGAAACACTAAGCTGTGTGATGTCAAAAGATCCATTTTTTTCCTAAGCTTTTATGTTTCACCTTTTCACTGCTTCAAGTAGAGTGAAAACCAGTAAACAAAGATGATGTGAAAGCAAAATGTTCCCTAGAACATTTTTCTAGAGCATAGTTTCTTAAGTGTGTTTTATTGCCTTGTAAATAAACCTCTTCAAACAAAAATGGTACAGAAGATGCAGCTTTTACCTTCTCTGTTAAAATTTAATGTTAGTTGAAAGGCAACCTGATTACTGATTGTTAATTTAGTTGTCTTGTGTGATAATACACTTTTGGACTTTGTTTTGTATCAGAAAGTAACTAAATCTATTTAATTTATTTGTCTAAATTGCATTTAAGTAATTACAACTAAATACACTTACTCTTATATTGTATTCTAAACATATAATGCAGTCACATACTGTATATTCTGTCAGTGTGTAAACATACACGTCCCACCTCTGAATGTAGTTACCAGCATTTAAAACTCACTTGCATCACTGGCTTAGATTAATACTTAAAACTGGTGCATATATTTCTTTGTAGCTATCAAGGCTGTGTCGTTTATCAAACCAATTTGTTTTTATTAAGTGGAGATCGCTGGACCCCTGCTCACTCCCCACCCATCACCCTTCCCACTGCTAGTGCTCTCTTGCTGTCTCTCTCAGGAACCTCAGAACATTTATCATGGACTTGTACAGCCCTTATTTGGGTGACTTAAATGGGTTCATTTCTCTTAACCCCTCCTCATCACTCATGGCTTTTTGCTCAGACTTTCTAACACTGTTCACTGCTGATCCACTCAGGCCTGCCATGGGAAACGTTCCCTTCTCTCTGGGAGATAAGGTCCCCGCATGAACACAATTTGTACAATTATGTCTTACCTGTTTTTCATTCATGCTCTGTTTCTTTCCCCTTTTCTTTCTTCTCATGGTTCCTATCTTGTTCCATCTCTCAAACACACTTGTGTATTCATTTTCATCCCTCAGCAAACACTAACTCTTTCAATCACACACTTAGACTGACTCTTAAAGCTTATCTCTCACATGTGTAGACCAACACTTCTCCTGTAGCTGCCTTTACTTACAGTAATGTCTTTTCATTGGCTGTGTCTCTGTTGTTTTAAACAACATGCATGTGTTTGCCTTCTGCACGTTACAGCAGATCTCACCACATATCGTTACCCGCCGTACTTCACTCTCCCCAGTTTTCCATTCAGCCATGTGAAAGTGAAACATGGATCTCCCCTTACTCTCGATTCTCTTCAAGCATGTCCTTGCCACCAACATTGTTGGTCTTGAGTTGTTTGCCCTCTTGGCAAGGCCTCAGGTGGAGCTGAAGCCTCCCCCTCCCCAGTGCTCTCACCCCCGTCACCTCCCTGCCCCTGTAAAGCTGCCACAGTTCCTGTCTGTTCAGTGTAGGCTTGCACATTTCTTAATAGAGAGATGTTCAGAAGTCCAGGAGTGCAGAGGAGCTCAATGCGCTTCTGTTTTTGGTTTAGCTCAAAAATGTTTTTCCTGGCTCAACCCACTCGTACTTAGGTCCTCTTACAACAAACTAAAAGGTCCTAATTGCCCCCAAGGGAAAGGTTTAGCCACAATAGACATGTGGTGGGACAAAAGCCCAGTACTCTTACCCCTGCACCCTCAACCCCTCCCCAGATACGAGGGATGAACACGTCAGCAGTGTCTGTATTGCACTGTGAGTAGGTCGACCACAAGTTAGACACTGTAAAACGTTATATATACAGTATATAGACCCAGTAAGGCATGGTGTATGGTTCGGTAGAGATCTGGAATGTTTACAGTTTACAGCAAATCCAGCGTTTCCTGTTTCTCTTAACGTTTTATTATAGGTAGGAGGTCAGAAAAGACGCGTGTATCAAATTGTGTCAGTGACCGCACTGACTGTAGATGGCTGCCTTTCTGTAGGTCTGGAAAAGATGGGAAATGGAGATTTAGGTTACATCAAGGACACAGAGGGATGAAGGAAGAACTACAGCTGCATAACACTACAGCCGATATGTCAGCGTAAAATCACAGCTCCTGGTGCTGACAGCGTTTTACCATACTTGTAAGATTTGCGTAAGCCTACTCAGAGAGCGGATAGGTGGTCTTTCCCACAAAATGTAAAGCAGTCTGTGCATCTACTGAAAATTAACTAAATGCTAGTATTCAATTGTAACTGTTTGACCCAGCTCCGGTCACTACACTCATCTCTCTCAACTCTCAAGCCTGCCGAAACATGGAAAGTCCTCATTCATTTTAGTCATCCATAAAGCAAATATTGTTGCACATGCAGTAGATGATCAGTCTTCGAATACCTTCTTGTGTGGTAAGTCATGGGCCATTTGAATCGCACAGCACAGCTTAGCCACCTGACCTGAGCGCAGCCTGGAACCCTCATCACGCTCAGGCTGTACTTTATTTCTTTGCTGCTCCACAACATTGATATGGAGGAATTCCTGGAAGGGGCCTTGCTGACACAGGGCTGGGTAAATAATCGATTGATCTGGACCCAGAGGCATATATTATAAATGTATGTGAAATATCAACATAGTTTTTCTGTCATTTTTTGTTAAATCTACTTTTTTGTGGTGTGAGATATTATATCACTGTCTTTGCGCTGTACTTCTCCATCAGATTTTAAGTTGGATGATGTTTGCTCAAGCAGTCTTGCACAGAACTCACTTTCCATGTTACAGTTCACTGCTGCGGCTTCAAGTTGAATATATAGACCAGGCCAACGCATCATTGCTCATAGAGAGACTTTATAATTATGAATAGACTTATAGTGATGCGACGCATACAATTAGAAGGCTCCCCTGTGCTCTGTATAATTATTATGGCTCATAGTAACCACTGCTGATTCACAGAGGCATGTATTACTGCTCGCCCATAAAAGTCCACTTAGTTTAACAGCGACAGGAGAGCTTGGAGGACATGGCCAGTGAAACCCCGGGCAGCGTCTTGTGCGGTCGGCTCAGAACTGGGCCTTTTGTTCGCATTTCATGAGTCCTTGGAGCCCGTTAACCCAGCCTGCAAGTGCCCTCGGCCCCGTGTTTTACTGTAGCAGCGACAGTCCAGCACTCCAGCTCTCTGCCTGCATCCTTAGCTACTGCTGGACACTCACTCCAGGGAGAGCACATTGTTTTATTAGTGGCCATGGAATATGTGATTATGTTTAAAAGCATCAGCCCACGTGTGTGGCTTCTGCACGTGTGTGTGTCTATGCGCCGATTCATGAAGAACGATCAAATGACAAGATGAGCTGTGATCAATGAGCTGTCGACAGAACACTTCTGACCTAGTGGAAAGCGAGTCCCCTGACGGTCCCGGCCCGTTTCAGGCCACCGGGGCAGGGGCGCCGCCGCACAAAGAGCGCTCTGTCTCTGTCAGGATTCCCCCGAGGAGTCCTCCACGGGCCCCGCTCACCTCGACAACACCAGACTACTCACAGCACTTCATCTGTCTGTACTCACTTTAAAGAGCCATGATAATATTATCAACCTATATTCTACAGCTTTAATACGCTGTCAATAATTTTTATTTATTACGTCATGAGCTGTATTTGTAGAAATGTCCAAAGTTATTAATACCTCTACAGAACTGGCTAAAGTTAGATATTATACAGCTGCAGTAATGGTTGACTTATGTTTTCCTAAACTGTAAGGGGCTGTCAAAGTCAAATGTAATACACAAATAATTTTTCAGTTTCAGGTACTTTGCATTAAACTTAGATGTTCCAGCCCTTAAAAATAAACATTACCTACTGTCAACAATACCTACTCTGTTAAGGTCTAATGAAATGTGCAACAGTACGGTTTGCATAGTTACCTGACTTCTGAATAACTGCACAGTGTCTTTAGCAGAAAAGAAAACAACTTTTTCTGTGACACTTATGATACTCTACTTCTGTTTGGAAAAATCTGGAAATATATGTGCTGTTTCATTATTTGCATGTTTTTAATACATGTAGAGACTTATCATGCCTTTCACATGGAGCACTATATTTTATGAGCTCTCTCTTCTCATGTAAAGCGGTCGGAGGCAACGATGATGAAATTATTAAATGTTTCACATGAATTACACTAGTGATTTAGTTTTATTGGCCACTCGTGCTGTTAAAGTGAAATCAATGTCTAATTCAATTAAACATCACTCAGAATGCTGCGCTATACTTTTATTGGCTTCTTAAGGTTGTAAAGGTTGCACCATATCTTATATGTGACAAATTATGGGTAAATAAAGTGTCACTCACAATAAAAATCACTTGTTCACTATGAGACTTTGAGAAGAAAATTGTGTGAGACGCATACCAGGCTTGACTAAATATTAACTTAGAAATAAAGTGTAAATTTAACAGACTTTATTAGCTAGCTTATTTTTACAGCATTTTTTTTTGTAGTGAACCTTGGTGGTATAATTTGTAGCTTTGCTTTGTAACCAAACACACGTACACCACAGTTATTGTCAATAGTCACCCAGCTCCTTAACAACTGACTTCTCTGTAATGAATTTGTAATGTTTAGATCACTAAATAAAGTAGCATATGTAGTTTGTACTCACTAATGGAACCATAGAGCAGTGTTTTGTTGTGCAGGTCTTTGTTTTCCTTGGATCTTTTGCTTATCCACATATAAATGTTCCACCCGCAAAGGCCCAGATTGACACACACTGCTGTTGACTGCAGAATATGGTAATGCATATCAACAGTTTGGTGTTGGACCCTAAAATATATTGGCAGGAATAAAGTGGACCACATGTTGATGTAATCACTGCAGGTTTTAAACTATTCACTAATGGCTTTGAAAAGGTTTTGTGGAAGACTTGTAGTTTACACGTTTGTTAGGATTGTGGATTTTTACCTTATTCCTCACAGTGACATCAATGTACAGATCTGTATCAATGGTTAAACATATAAAAAAACACAATTAGTAACCTGGATGCCTTAAAATTGAGATGTTAGAGTTGCAGATTGTTACTGTATAACTTTAAAGCAGTGTATGACTTTCATCACAAATTTTTCTTCAAATTTGTAAAACCCAAGTGACAGGCAAGGCAAGCTTATTTGTATAGCACATGTCATGTACAGGACAATTCAAAGTCCTTTACATAAAACATAAAAACATCACAGGAGAGGCATAAAAATACGTTTAAGATGAGATAGCCTAATTATCACTAATTCATTAGTCTTTCGTCTTTTAGTCTTGCTTATGCACCTAAATCACTTCCGTCACAATGAACAACTTCGAAGATGACTCCATCACAAGCAGTCTGTTTGTTTACATACCAAACTGATACGTCACTCTGGCCTTTTCAGAAATTTTGTCACGAAGTGCATTGTGGGAATCTGAATTCCACACAACCACAGCAGCAACATTGTAAGCAGCAGCATCACTGTTAGTCAAATGTCGTCTTATGATACGGGGTGTGTGATGGTGAAAAACAATACTTAGACACCAGTTTCATGGCATTTTGGGAACATGTTATTATATAGGCTTATCACACACACCTCGCAAGCATACAGAGTATGGCCGGGCCCTCACCGTTCACTCGTTCCTTACAGTATGTGTATGATAAACCTACGCAATGACATATTCCGAAAATGCCATGAAACTGATGTCTAAGTATTGTGTTTCATGATCACACACCCTGTATTATAAGATGACAATTGAATTACAGTGATTCCTTCCATTTCTTCTGACCTGGTATGGACATGGTTTCATTGCTTGCTGTCTCTGTGTTTGTTGTTGCTGTGGCTGCGTGGAATTCAGATTCCCACAACGCACTTTGCGACAAAATTTCCAAAAAGGCCAGAGGGACGTATCGGTTTGGTAAGTAAACAAACGGATTGTTTCTGACGGAGTCATCTTCGAAATTGTTCTACAAGAGGGAAGTGATTAAGGTGCATAAGCATGGAAAGACTAATGGATTAGTGATAATTAGGCTATCACTGGGGTTTTACAAATTTGAAGAAAATTGTGATGGAAGTTATACGCTGCTTTAAAGTGTGGAATAGTTTTGTCAGGGAATGTTATGGCTGGAGATATAAAGAGTAGTAAATACTTTTAGTCAATTAGAAGTGCTGGTGCTGTGGTGAAATTGTACACAGTATAATCTAAAATAAATGTAGCATGCACTGAGCCATAAAGGGGTCTATTTTTATGTGTGTCAAGTTAAGCTTAAGCAGCTATTTAATACTGTCACTGTATGTCCCATCTACAGGCTATTACTACAGGAATAAATCTGAAATTCACTTGCATAGGTCAGATACATTTTTAGCCAAATAAGATTACTCTGTACAATGAAGCTGTCAATTTTCTCGAACGTAAAGTTAGTTTGGACCTTGAAGTGTGACCAAAGACTTTCTTCAAGTTCATATTCAGTCTCAGCTCAGCGTGATTGGGTCTGCATTTGGGTCTTATGTGTCTACTTTTTTAAAGCCAGTTCACTTCTTGGCATTTCATCTTGACCGCCTGGCATGGTTATGAGAAACTGACTTGCTGTCTTGGCATTGGAGCTCACATCATTTCCTGGCGCAAAAATTCATAGATCCTTTTTTTGTTTTTTTACTCTGTAATGCACCAATGTAAAATGCTTCAATATAAAAACAATGAGGTAGAAATAAAATGACAGTTTTCTGAAGTTTAAGTCCACAAAGAGTCATTAAGGAGAGTGAGCGTAATTCATTACTTCCATCCCTCTGTACGGCGGTTTAATGGAGCTGTAGCTGCATTGATAATCCTCTCATTATACAGTGTGGACTGGTTCATGGTTGTCATCCAGGGCAAACTGAGGCAAACTCTCTTAACAGGGTTTTAAAGGCATGGTGTGAGGTAATGTTGGAAGTGATAGGTTCTCCCCTGGGGTTGATTAGGCTCAACCCTGTAACTTTCACTTAATGGGATATGACCCCTTAGAGCCCCAAGTCCCTGACACCATACACACCCACTGTTACTACCACACACAGACTCACAGAAACACACACAGTTCACACATTCCACCTTTAGCCCTCGTACTCCCCACTGCACCAACTGCTGTTTAGTTTAAAATGAGGCTGCCGGCAATTAACTGTGTTATGTCAAGCGTATTCTCTGGCTGTTGCTCACAAGGTAAACTGTTCCAATTGGTCCCCAGCAACCGACTTAGAACAGTAAGTAGGTGTCTCTGTTATCACAGCATGGTTTTAAAAAGTCCTCTGAGGATCACACAGTGCAGTGTAGGATTTCAGGCTGGTTAACGTAGAGCTGTTAGCTTATTGTTTTGCCTTGGCAGCATGTGTCGGTTTAAGGAAAAATCCATCTTTGAAATCCCACGTACTCCGTATTTGGCCGGTTATCAAGGCAAAAAAAACAATAAAAATATGCCTGAAAATAGGAGTACGACACAATGCCAGTAACTACTTTGTTCTGTTTTGGATTTTCCCCTGTAGGTCAGACGAGAGCATTTGAATCTGGCTACGCTTCTGTTATCAACAAGGCTCTGTGGAAGCAAATCAAACACTCACAACCACTTATTCCAGATACATATATATAATTTTTTTTTTTTTTTTTTTTGCCGGACTAATACATTTCTGACGTCAAGCTTTTTAACATCACAGTAGGAAATAAATGCACATGGTTTGACACTTACTTTTCCCCCCAGTGTCCATGTGCTCTCAAGTACAACAAAAATGTTGAGTTTGCATGAAAAATTTTATTGGAGCTATGAAAATTGATCAAATAATGTACTTTTCCTTAATACTGGGATGGGAGAGGACATTTACAAGCAAAATGATTTATTTGAATGCAGAAAATACACATTTTAAATTATTCCTACCACAAAGCTGAACTTATTGAGAAATTATATAATTTATTCTTGAAACAGTATAAATAGTATAAATGGTATAAATACCAGTATAATAAAGTAGTTCAGTAAAGTAGCTCAGTTCATTTGGACACAAAGGATTTCCCTGGTGCAGCAGCTTTTGTAAACAGGTTGTCTGGCCCACTTGGAGCCCAGCCAACACTGTAGGCATCATCACACAAGCAAATGAATAGTCTACTTTTTTTTTTTTTTTTAAATTGACAACATTCGTCTAGTACCTTGTTGAAAGAAAAAAAATGTACCATCAGCCTAATTTTGTAAATGTGCTCCTAAATACTTTCAAATACTACTCGCAAATATGAGTGAAACACTACCTTTTACTTGTATAAATCCCCTTAGAGCACCACCAGTAACCTTCTCTGACTGTTAATAGTATTAGAAAATACAGTGCACTGCTTTGGAAAATTGGTATTAAATGATTTTTCAGTTGCTTAATTTCAGACATGTTCAATCTTCTTTTCAGGAAAGTTGACAAAGCAAGGATACAAAGTATGTTCCAGGCAAATTAAATCCAACCTCCTTGTTAATTTCAAGTTTTTGTAGTGACATGCAAAAACCTCTCCAAGTCTGGTTGGATTCAGGATAATCAGGGCTGCCACTGAGAGGATTCTTTCCATGAAGAAACTAAGCTGACATCCCCACAGACACTAAGTTGTGGTGAGGAACATCCATATTTTCTTCTCATTTGGTTGTGTTCCCATTTATGTAATAGGTCACTGCTATAACAAACCAGCTATTTACGGTAAAAGCCTAATTTATCCGCCAGATATTAATCTCTCACTGTTGTCTTGTAATTCACCGCAGTGACAGGCAGACCTTTTAAATAAACACTGATGGTGACCAGAGCGAGGGAGGGCCATCGCTCTTGACGAGTGATGATCCCCTCCGCTATCTCTATGCGCTCAGAGGCCTAAACAGTTTATTTCGTGTTTGCAGTCACTTCCTCCGGGTTGTTAAGCTGATGTACAGTTTGACAGAAACAGAGGGAAACCAGATCATCGACGGAAGATTGTTTTTACCTGATAAGTAGAAATGGGTACATTAGGGAGAAAAATGGAGCAAAACACTAAAACTGTGGGATTAGTCATGTATTGAGTTTGTACAGATAGATGCCACATGCTGCTAAATTCTTGTGTGTGGGGGAATATGGGCTGACATCTTACTGTGACGAAAGGGAACGTGTAGTTTATCAGGATAAGTATCTTTTTTAATGCCGAATTGTGTAGCTGTTGAGTGTCTTTTGATCATATTGCGGTCTTTATTGGCACAGAATTGACCTATTTGTTGTAGAATTGCATATAGCCTAACATTTTTTATGCACTTTAACCTTCATATGTACTGAAAAAATGGAAAATAAACATACCATTAAACAAACAACTACTAAATGAGAATTAATGCACATTTTCCATCATTCTGTCAGGCAATAGAGTATGTTGGCATTTCATTCAAATTGAGATTTTTCTATTCACCCTCAGTCTTTCTTTGAACCTCATATAAATTATCATTTTATACAAGACTTTTTCTAACTATCTTAAGAAAATACTGATTTTACTGAAAGAAATTATACATGCCATCACAACACAAAGTAAATGCTTCCACTGGTCGCTGGTGCAGCCATTATAATGTAATAACTTTCAGCTTGTATGTGTGTCAACAGACTGTGTGACCTTATTCTGATTTACTTCCCCTCATGTATATACAAAACCACAAAAAAAGACACAATACTATAAATTTGTCATCCTTTGCCTGTTTTCAAAAGGAGCTTAGGGCAGCTGCTTGTACTTAAATATGTTAAAGCTTTAATATCCTAAAAATGCAGGGCTTTTCACAATGTAAAAACCTATTTAAATTGTGCAATTATTTCCATTTTGTAGTTTAGTACATATAATTTGTAACTGTTCTTCAGTCGTTCTAAGTCTGTAAATTCCTTAAGAATTATTTTTTTGTGATAACTTTTACTTCCTATATTTCAGAGCAAATATCTTAACTTTAAACTCTACCCATTTTCGATGTATTGAAAAGAGGATAAAATGGTTATATTTATTTTGCATCATTGCATGTCTTATACACGATGGGATCAGAACTGAAAGGGGCGATCACATGTAGCAAAGAAAATCTGTTGATGCATTCACTACACAAGATGAAAATTACATAACAAGAAGTAAACAGTCTAACATATGCAACAAGATGATAAAACCATGAAAGACATGACAAAAAGGACTTTTCTTAACTTATAGAATTTGTGTGCATGTCAGACACTGCACTTTTTCATTTCTTTTTGAGCAAATAAGTGGATTCAGTTTTCTACTAATTACATCTTTTTTGAAGTGTGTGAACTTCAGCTTGAGTTAAGACGGGGTTTACTTTTGCCACCTCTATCTGTCTAAATTTGTTGCATCTTAATGTATTTAACTAGTGTTTGAACTGATGGAACAAATGTGGGATCCTTTATTCAGGGTTGCGGCGGGGTCTTAAAAAGTCATAAAAGTATTGAATTTACAATCTCTGTTTAATATTTAAAAAAAAGTATTTAAAAGGTATTAAATTTGATATGGTAGGTCTTAAGTTATGTTGCCAAAAAACTTGTTTGCTGTACTGTGTTTAAATGTGTCTGGGAAATGTCCAAGCCGCAAAGAAAGTAACGTTAGTCTATTCAGTTCCACCCGTTCCAACCCAACAATTTATATTGAAATTAGGAACTAATTATTGCTAACTTTGCAGCCCCCGGTGACAAATGATTACAAAACATTCAGCCCAACACACCGGGAGCCGTTAGTCACACGCGCCACCCGAGATTCTGTTCTAAGTAGTCTTAAAAAGGTCTTAAAAAGTCTTACATTTAACTTGTAGAAACCTGTAGGAACACTGTTTATTAATCTTGGGTTTAGTTTAGGCTTGTTTTAGTCTTAGCTCTTTTTATTAGGCATAGGTGTCTCAGTGGGTGGTAAATGTTACTGTATAATACATCAATTTCATTTATTCTTGACTGATATATAACTTACAGTACATGGAATTTGCTTCTTTGGCTGTACTTTTTGTTTTAGTGTTGTTTTTTACTGTCTTGTCCTGAATGCTCTATCCTCTCCATGACTACACCAACAGACAGACTCAGAATTCACCCTCACTTATACACCTTTTTACGTACAGTAACGTGCCACTCCGCCTCACCTCCTCAGCCACAATGTTAATGTTGGCTAATCTGAGTGTGACACATGATTGATAACCTTTCCCAAGTGTGCAGGATCCAAAGGATTAGCCGTGTTTACTTCTAGTAGCATGCAGGGTACCTCCGCTGTTAATGACTGGAATTAATAACCTGCTGACGCCTATGAGACAGCTCTGTTTATGTACAGGCAGAGACATGACAGTCTCCCCTGGCCTTTGGGTGGATGTAAAAGTGTCTGCCCTTACCCAGAAAGGTTTGTGTTTATATGTCACTTATGATGACGGTAATATTCGTTTTAGTCTGAAATGATTCTTTCCAAATGTATTTTTTTGGCCTTTAACATATTTGGGTCATATGACTTACTGAGATATTAATAATAGTGGATTAGTGCTGTGTTTACATTTCTTCTTTGCTATGTATCTGTCTCTCTCTTTCTCTGCTTCTGGCTTTATCCTGTCCTCCCACCCTCACACACACACACACACACACTCTAAGGGGCATGAGAACGGACTAAATCCTTGACAACTTCAATGAAACCTCACACAAAGAGTAAAACTCGGGGGGACGAGAGAAATGCAACACCGTACAGTAGCCTGACCTCCTCCAGCTACCATAGACATGTATGCACCAGATACTGGGCGTTGCCGCCTTTCCGCACAAAGCCAGAAATAAAGGGAGCAGCTATTGCTTTCAGCAGCAAGACCCCCAGGTGACCTTCCTCATCGACCCCAGCCTGACCCTATCCCGAGGAAGGAGAGAAGCAAAGCGCCTGGTATCAGTGCACGGGAGTCGAATGCACAGGGACGCGACCACAATAGCTAAAAAGGAAGGCGCTGTCATTGTGTGCGCACAGTAAATCAGTTTGAAGGTGACAGTCCTGGTTCTTGAGCCTGTGTGCCCACCTTTAAGGCCTGCACACTCATAAGTCAAACTGTTTTTCTATCTACACTCTCAGTGCGAGTGTAGCCTGAAGTCTTTGGTCATCCATGTATTGTTTCTTAACCATTTCTCCACAGCTGGCCTGGTTTATCTGTTTCGGGTCAAACAGAGGTACATGGCTTCAGGGTGCAACTGTACTACGCCTTGGCTTACATTGTGGAATGTGTCACATCAAGCTTTAATATGAGCTGGGGATGACAGCTTTGGGCTACTGAACTGATCATTTCTACTGCCAAACTAAGGCACCTCAATTTTGGAAAAATTGCATTTGACATCACTGGAATATACATTTCAATACGAATAACGACAGGATTTTTCATCTAATGATTCTGATTAGACACATAAAATAAATGTAAACATGATTAAATTCAATCACGTTCAAGTCAGAGATCTGAAATATAATACTAATACTTGCAAAACACTGTTTTCCAAGTGCCTGTTTTTGGTCAACATATTTTCAGTTGCTGGAATAAGTCCATAAAACTAAAATTGCTTTCATTTTTATACAACCAAATGTCCTGTTCCTTACCTACATACAGGTGTAGGTCAGTAACGACAGGTCAGCTTTGGTTGTTTCATAAAACAATTAAGAATGATTTTGTTTGGTGTTTCCCTGTGTCTATGTGTATCTGTTTCTATGTTACTCACAATCAACAAACCATGTATCTAAGAAATAATTAATCGGAGTAAATGATATCAGACTAATTCTCTTGTACATTATTGATAGAGAAAACTGTGCAGGTTTTCCTTTCATATCAAGCAGATGCTGAAATGATATATAGTGCAGCCCTATCCCATACCCCATGAAACAACTCCCCCATGAGTTAAAAAAAATGCAGCAACCTTTACATTCTGGAAGCAACATAACAATTGACTTATGCTTTGTTTTTACACACCTTTATGTGCACCCTCCCTGTACACTGGGCAGACCCCTTCCATCTTAACTCCAGTGTAAACCGTTATCTTTTGTGTTTATGTTCAGATATGTGACAGTTAACCCTCCTAGAGAGCTGTATAACCGCCATTATAAATCTATTTATATATCTCTGTACGCTTTCTGATGTCACGCTGTGTTTTACCCACAGTCGACCTGGAGCATATGAGGACAGTGAAAGCTGACAAACACCAGCGCTTCTGCCAAGAGAATGGCCTCGTCAGTCAGTTTGTATCGGCAAAGACGGGAGACTCGGTCAGTACCGGTTCACACAACAGAAACATTACACACACAGACTTTAATGAGACATGACCTGCCTCTTTTTTCTGGTTCATTTCTGTTTTTTTTTTTTTGTTTTTTTTTGTTTTTTTTCTTTCAGGTCTACCTTTGTTTCCAGAGAGTGGCTGCTGAAATCATTGGTGTAAAACTCAACAAAGCAGAGATAGAGCAGTCTCAGGTGAGCCATAATTTTTCCTGAATACTCCAATTTCTATGTAGCTTCCTGTTTTCTCAGCTCTTTACAAAACATGGGAAAACACCATTTTATGTAGAATTTTCGCCACACAGTGTAAATGACCTCATGTGTAAACACGAGCTTGTTACATTTGCCTTTTGTGACGCTGCCCATCTGTAAATAGACCCACATTGACCACATTAACGCGTGAAGTCAGAGGTTAAAGGTAGGCAGTTGTAGAGGTGAGAAGGTTAGGAGCGGCTGTCTGATTTATTTGGTTTATCTCCTGCTGTTCTGGGCCAAACGGGGTCTCAACTTGCCAGCCAGTCCAAGGTGCCCACTATTGGCAGCTGTAGGATTTACAGGGTCACTTCCCCCAGAAGCATTAATCCTTGGTCTGATATGACCAGTTGGAGCCACACTGGCTGGGTAGTGGTTGATGAGCGTGGGGGCTACAGAGAGGTCAGGACCCCCAGGGAAGGGAGAGCATGTAGGGAAAGGACCGGCCAAATTCTCAAGCCCCTCTCCCGTCACCAGCACTGTTGCTGAGTGACTGAACATGACCACCGTTTAATGGAGCCGTCCATCTACTTCCCTCTTCCTCCCCTCTCTGATAGCTGTGTCAGTAAAGCGAAGTGCTTTAATCCAGGCTAATCATGAGGGGTGAGTGGTTGGATCCAGTTTCTTCTTCAAGGACAGGGGCTCAAATTGACAGAAAAACACAAAACCTGAGGTGTGTTAACTTACGGTTATATATTAACTGGGTTTATGCAGGTCCCTAAAAAGACTAACATCATATCACCACTGTTTTTGCAAATAAGTTCAATTCTGGTATAAAAGACTCCAATTTGATGTGATGTGTGATTCAATATTAATTCAGTTGATGATATTAAAGTAGCGTGAATCAGAGACACAAAAACCCTGATGTGATCTATACTCAACACTAACATCTAGGTCTTAAATTACATTCATAGTAGTCCTAAAAATGTCTTAAAACATCTTTTAAGTTCACATGTTTCAGCATGAGTATAAAATTATCATATTAAGGTATCTTCATGTATTGGCTTTAACCTACAGCAGAACAAAGACGACAAATAACCAACCAAAAACATCTGTTGAAAATCCCTACGTACACATTTATGAACTTCGCCAAATTGCCAATATTTCAGATTCTGAGTCTCACCAGTATGATTATGTTGATGGCCCCGTTCTTTGATGAAAACAATAATTTTAACAGAAACCTTGAAAATCTAAAGGTAAACAGATATTTAAAAAATAACTTGATGTTTTCTGATACTCAAGTTTACATGAATGAATGAAAATATTACCCGGATAGTATTTCTTATATTGTTTGCTCAGCAGAAATGCATTTTGATCCTTTTTCCAAACTGTCATAAATATAATAGAGTTATTTAATATTGAGGACGTGAAAGGCTGACATACATCAGTGTCATGGACATGGAGATGAAGCTCTGTGCAGGTCATGGCTCTGGGTTTAGCCTTAGGGTCAGTGAAGCCTCATTATCAGCTGTCAGCTTTAGAGAGGCGAACATGAAGGTCACAACCCCTGACAGTATTATATCTGCCTGGCAGGCCTCTCCGTCATGGTGCTCTGTCTGCTAGATCAGATAGCGAGGCCTCGGATCACTCTCCGACTCCGACACCAGGCTTTGGCAGCTCGTTAATCAGCAGCCAACCGGGGCCTGGTATTCGGCCATGTGGTCTCCTCTGTGGTGGTTTTACACCATAATGTCCAGTTCCAGTTATGATCAAGTGTGGGCTAAAGTGGATGTAACTACTGGCTTATATGTCCCTGATGCTTAACAGACACTCACTGTAAAGTTTCACTGTAGTTACGTAGGACCAAACACATTAAGTAGAGCCATAAATCACTACCGTTAAATCATAACTTTTTCTACAAGGTGTAAAGCCTCTTATGAAAAGGCTGTAACTGTGCTGCACATTTGTCATAAAAATGTGAGACTAGAGCAACAAATGCAGTAAGTGAAGAAAGGTCCTTACAAGGGTTGTGTATTGGCAAAAATCTGGTGATATGATACATATTACGATGCTGGTGTTATAATTTACTATATTCCAATATATCGCAATTTTGTACTGAAACTATAAGTGTATATCAGGGTTCCCACGGGGTCTTAACAAGTCTTAAAAGTCTTGAATTTACAAATCTGCATTTAATACCTTAAAAAAGTCTTTAAAAGGTATTACATTTGATATGGTAGGTCTTAAGTTATGTTTCCATAAACTTGTTCGCAGTATCATGTGTAAATGTGTCTGTTAAATGTCCAAGCTGCAAAGAAAGTAACGTTAGTCTACTAAGTTCCACCTGTTCCAACCCACAATTTATATTGAAATTAGGAACTGAATTTTTTCCAATATGGCCATGAAAAAGGCTGTGAAATGGGCATCAAATTCTGTTCTAAATAGTCTGAAAAAGGTTTTAAAAAGTCTTAAATTTAACTTGTAGAAACCTGTAGGAATCCTGGTAGATATTTATCCATTTTTATGTAGGATTTAAGGTAAACTCATAATATGCATAAAATCCAGTCCAACATCCTAGCGCTAATTTTTGTGCAGTCAGAACAAAAATAAATAACACTTGTCTGTATCAGTGAAAATGTAAGTTTGCATGAAAATTACTGAAAGGTGGTATTGTTCATTGTTTTTTTTTTTCTCTTTGCAACCCATTATATTTGTAAACTCGCAAAATACTACACTTATTTATTTCTATTTCTTGTATCTAGCCGTCTTTTGTCATTGTCTTATCAATGTAGTAGCAGATATGGTTGTTGTGTTAAAAGTTAAATGTGTGTTTTATGTGTCACAGTTTATTTTGTAATTAGAAAATTGAGGTGAGTCAGTGATTCTGGCCTCACGGATGATCTCACAGTACTGGCTTGGCAGTTCACGATGAAGTCATGCTCCACTGTGCCTGTTTCTTACATTTCTCATTCATTTTTGTTTGTCTGTGACCATTTCCATGCATTTCCCTGTCCACTGTCTCACACTTTGTCTCACTCATCTCATTCTTAACATCCTGTCCCACACCTCTGCCCTCATCCTTTTCTTTTTTCTTTTGCTTTGTCCCTAATGTGTTGAACGCTGCTCAGAGGATCGTGAAGGCTGAGCTGGTGAACTACCCACAGGATGAAGGCCCAGTTAGAGCGGAGAACAAACAGAAAAGCAAAATATGTTCTGTTCAGTAGTCAGAAGTATGTCTCCACTAGAATGTAAAAACTCTGTAGTTAGATGTAGTGATAGAGAGTAGTGTTTTAACGTAACAGTAGTGTTGTAGTGTTTGTAGAGAGTTAAACATTTTAAGTTATTAGTTAAAACTGTCCTTAACCCAATTGAGGTGCATTCTGCTGAGTTTGTAGAGAGATTTAGAGAGAAAAACCCTCATGATGTCACAAGGAATTAGTACATTTGATTGAAGTAAATTGTTTTCTTTCTTTCAGTAGGCCTCTAAAACACACATTTTCCATCTTAAATCTTTACCTAAACATACTCGCTATGCCTACAATTGGAAAAGTTGCATTTTTACCTCCGCCAAGGAGGTTATGTTTTTGCCAGGGTTTGTTTGTTTGTCTGTCTGTTTGTTTGTTTGTCTGTCCGTTAGTGTGCAACATAACTCAAAAAGTTATGGACAGATTTGGATGAAATTTTCAGGGTTTGTTGGAAATGGGATAAGGAAGAAATGATTAAATTTTGGTGGTGATCGGGGGTGGGGGGGCCCACGGGGGGGGGGGGGGGGGGGGGGGGGGGGGGGGGGGGGGGGCACTGATCGTTAGTGTGCAACATAACTCAAAAAGTTATGGACAGATTTGGATGAAATTTTCAGGGTTTGTTAGAAATGGGATAAGGAAGAAATGATTAAATTTTGGTGGTGATCGGGGGGGGGGGGGCACTGATCGTTAGTGTGCAACATAACTCAAAAAGTTATGGACAGATTTGGATAAAATTTTCAGGGTTTGTTGGAAATGGGATAAGGAAGAAATGATTAAATTTTGGTGGTGATCGGGAGTGGGGGGGCCCACAGGGGGGGCCACTGATCAGCCTTGGCGGAGGTCTGCGCTCTCCGAGTGCTTCTAGTTCTGAAATATATCGAAGTTAAGGCTAATAATATGAAAGCAGCAGAGTGAAGGCGTAGATGATTTACCTTAGTGGAAGTCTGTCAGGTATCAGCTGTGTGATTTTAGGTCATCCCAAACCAAAGGTGGCAAAACATAGCCTAACATTATCTTTGATTCCAATAGTGTCAGTGTCACCTTATAATGTGACACAGTTAAGGTCCACATCTCTTTATCAATGAACAGGAAACCAGTGTGTAGTGAAAAATAGGCCAGTGACCGCTGCAGTCTTTGCAAAACTGTCATCCAGATTTGGTCTGTTTTCCTTAGTCATGACTGGGTGCTGACTCGTCTCTTTTCCGTCATTTTTGTAGGTTTTCGTCTACATATAAAAACCACTTTGGCAACACTGCAGCCATTAGCTTTGCTTCACCACTATAAATATAGCCCAACAGATATAGCTGATGACATTTTGTTGTATGTTATTGCCTGAGATTACATAACTGCCATTCCATAGTCTGCATAAGTTTACTACAGTCACAGAAAAAATTATCAGACCATCAAAAGTCATCAAAAACAATGCTTATGCAATCAAGTACTAACTCCTGTGTGTATCATGTGACTAAAACAGACAGAAAAGAAAACGTGGAATGCCTAAAAGCACTGTTTTTGTCAGTACAATGCCATAGATATTGATGTAAGAACTGAAGTTATTTTGGTTATTATCAAGAAAACATGGAAAATGGATAGATATCGGCTTTGAAATTAAACTCTTATGAGCTATTTTTGTTGTTATCATTATATTTGTCCAAACAAATGTACCTTTAGTTGTATCGGGCCTTAAATGAACAAGAAATTGAAGAAAACAAGGGTGGTCTAATAATTTTTTCCATGACTGCAGATCCATGTTGCACAATGTGGCTGCTGAACATTTGAAGTTTCAAAGTTTACATCCATTCATCTAAGTATACTGTACATGTCAGGGCAATGGTAGATTTTCAATGATTTGGTTACAAATTCGGCAAAAAACTCAAAGAAGTTAGTACTCTCTGCTTCCAGCTTGTATCTGGAAACCAGTAAATTTCATCAAGTCCCTCAGATTCAGACAAGAGGTCAAATATCCAACAAGAATTCTGACAGGAGCTACGAAGAATATGTGGTCCTATTGGAACTTTCTGAGGGACATTAGTTACCTGAGGTGTCTGCATATTTTAACCCCACACTGATTTCACAAGAGGCTTTACGTTATTGGAGACTTTCTGCCTGAGAAAATGAAGATCTCCAAAAACACTCAATGAACAGTTAGTATTGCCATGACATTCTTGTCCCTGCTGAGTGTGTGAAAACTGTAAAACAACTGCAGATGTAACTTTAACAGCAGTCTTACAGTGAGCTTACATGCTGCTACTTTCATACTTATTACTACGTATTAAGTTGGGTACATTTCAAAAAAAAAATGTCTTCCACAACTGTGATTACATGTTAAAATTTAGTAGACATAGTACTATTGTTACTAGTATTTTAACCTGTCACATGTTTAACTCTGCCCTGAAACAACTATCAGTCATTGTTTCTCTTCTGTTTAACTCCAAGTACAAGGATGTATATCTGGACATATGGTTTCTACATAGTATGATGTGTATATACACTGTTGCCCATATAGTTGGAATAATTTTGTTTTCAGACACATTCCTCTTTTTATTCCTATTTATACACATCGGTAATCACGTTTGACCAGCTGTAATGATCACATACTGAGTCCCAGTTACACTTTATCAAGAATAAATCACATTGTCACAATCATTTCATGAGAAGTAGTAAAAAAATATTTTATTCCAACTGTTTGGGCAACAGTGCATATACATGCACAGACACACCTTATAGATACAGTAACAACAGACGCTTTTCCATTGACCCTCAAGTTGTGCAAATATAACTTGCGCATAGAAATGTACCTAATGGAAAAATGACAATTTCGCCAAAACTCCTGTTTTTTGATTAAAAGTTTTTGCGCTGGCAAGAGGTGTTTTTTCGGGCGTAGCGCAAATGGTATATTAAGCAAAACTGCAATGGAAAAACCTTTTTCTGCAACTAGAGTCATGTGAATAAAAAAACGGATGCTGACGGACGTTACAACAAGTGAAGAAGAAGAGTTTTAAAAGAAACAGTACGAGATAGAAGGGTAATTATATAATAATGAATATATCTGTAAATCAACACAATATTTACATTCATTGCCATGTTTATGTAATGACTTCTTGTATTATCTCGCGATAATAAATAAGCAAATCATTGTATTTGTGATTTAATGGAAAAACCGACATTACATATTTCTGTTTTTCGATATTCAATGAACATCGGTAAAGTGTTGCGCAGATGTCCAATGGAAAAGCGACTACTGAGATGATTTAGTTTTTTTTTATTCCTATTGTGGCAGTAGTGTTTTCATACTGATTATTTGTGTTTGTGTTGTTTCAGCGTGTGGTGAAGGCAGACATCGTCAACTACAGTCAGGACCCTGTGGCCCGGACGGTCAACCCCCCTCGCAGCTCCATGTGTGTGGTGCAGTGACATGCACACACACACACACACACACACACACACACACACACACACGCACACACACACACACACACACGCATCACTGAAGGATGTAACATCAGTATTTCGGGATGACTGGATGAAACATGTTCGCAGTGTGTTTTCTATTTGTTGTATGAATGAGTTGTAAAAGAACATGTGGTTTTCGAAGGCTCGGCCTATAGTTCTGATACTTAACGGGAATGAGTTCTTGGATCGTTGACCAAAAAGGAAACAGAACCTCAACCTTTTTTTAAGTTTACATAAAGCTACCAGTTTATTGTTCTATCTAGAAAACAGGCATTCTGAATACTGTTCTAAACACTTGATATATGTGTTAGTCTGAAGCTGTTTTTCAGTGACAAATACACTGCTCAGCCAAAAAATAAACACACCTTTACCTTTGATTATGGTCTGCATGCATTTATACCACACAATTCTTATGCAAAACACAACAGTTATTTACTTTTGGCCTTTACTTGATAAAATTAAGTGGAGAGTGTGAAGAAATGAAGGGGAATGACATGCAACAAAAGGTTCGAATGAAACCTGTTTGCTGTGATAAGAACCGAGCGTATGTGGGTTGCACTCCACCAGATGATCCACCATGTCGCACCATTTATTTTTGCCTGGAGTTGCATAATTTTTCACCAAGATCTTGTATTAATGATGGACAGTCAGGTTACTGTGTGAGCTCCTCTCCATCACATCCCAAAGATTCTCAGCGGGGTTCAGGTTTAGACTCTGTTGTGCCCAGAGAGCGTGAGACATCATTTTCACACATGGATTGAAGCACTCTTTAACAATGTGATCTTGATGAATCCTGGTATCATCATCTTGGAATATGTCTGTGTCATCAGCAAAGAAAAAACCCACTGATGTTCAGACCTGGTCATTCAGTATATTCATGGAGTCAGGTGACGTCATGTTTTTGAGAGAACGCTGCTAAACCTAGACCTGAACAACTGAATCAACCCTAGATCATAACACTGCCCGCACAGGCTTGTACTGTAGGCACTCGGCATGATGGGTAATCACTGCATCTGCCCCTGTTCTCACCTTGACAACGCCCATTGCTATAGGCACGGTCATTCTGGACTCGTCAGACCACACAACCGTTTTCCATTGAAACACAGTCCAATCAAACTGATGTTAGTTTAAGAAATGAAACCTACTCACTACATCAGTTAAAGGGTTAAAGAACTTATTTCCAGCTGATACATATTAATTTTTTTTATGACTTGCATTTTTTTAATTTCCTTTTTCCAAACATATCACATCATCACACATCTAATATTAACATTAGAGCACTGGTAAATTACCCACCCACCCATAACAAGAAGGGGTCTTCATATCAGTGTAGTGGCTTTTTATCCCACACACATCGACTTTGAGTATCCATGTATGTAATACAGTCATGGAAAAAATTATTAGCCCACCCCTTGTTTTCTTCAATTTCTTGTTCATTTTAACGCCTGGTACAACTAAAGGTACATTTGTTTGGACAAATATAATGACAACAACAAAAATAGCTCATAAGAGTTTAATTTCAGAGCTGATATCTATCCATTTTCCATGTTTTCTTGATAATAACCAAAATCACTTCAGTTCTTACATCAATATCTATGGCATTGTACTGACAAAAACAATGCTTTTAGGCATTCCGTTTTCTTTTCTGTCTGTTTTAGTCACATGATACACACAGGAGTTAGTACTTGATTGCAAAAGAATTGTTTCTGATGACTTTTGATGGTCTAATATTTTTTTCCGCGACTGTATTTGGTAGGGGCGGACATCTGTATCAAGACGACGACAAATGCAAATATGATGGATTATAGCTAAAATGCTAATTCACCTCCGTAGCCCTACATTTAACTTTTATGTAACAGGCATTGTTACATTTAAGACTATACAACCAATGAACTGTAATAGGACTTGTAGTCGTAGCAAATTTGCAGACGGTGTCTATGGTTAGGCTTTTAATAAAAACACTAAAACAGACTAAAAACCAACAGTATAAGAGCACAACATTAAAATCAGCAAATACTAAACATTTGACAAAATATCTAAATATCGATACAGATCACTTTTGATGGTCTAATAATTTTTTCCGCGCCTATATATACATACACCATAAATATCTCCACAGAGGTGTCTAATCATAACATTCACACATACATACATATATAAGGCATGTGATCATTGTATTTTCAGTGTGTATCCTCTTGGTCTTTAGTTTTTGAAATCTATATTAATAACTGATTTTTTTTTTTTTTATCTATTTGCTTGCTAAAATCCAAGTGGCCATTTTTTTTGTCTGGGCAGTGTATTTTCCTTACTATTGCTGTTAGTGTCTTTCTGTTTAATTATTGGATGTGCTACAAATTGTTCCTGAAGACGACATGGTCAGCACCTTCAGAGTTAAGCATTACTCACAAAAACTGAATGCTTTCAAACGATTTTTTAGACTTTCTTCTACATCAGTGGTGCTCTTCGGTTAAACAGAAGAAAAATGTTTGTCCAAATGCTTCAGTGAAATCATTTCTTTTCTATTTTGCCAATTAGGGGCTTGCACTGTTTGTTCTGTGATTTAAAATGTTTACTGTATTTTACATAGAAATCTTCAGTTTTTCCGGCATAATTTATCCAGATTCCATTTCATATTTTTCATTCTTTTTGGACCTATCAAAATGATCTGTGCTATAGTGTATTCTTTCTGGTTGTCCCTGTAAGTTATTTTTTAGGTTCACATTTCCATGTTTCACAGGGTTCATTGAAATAGAGGAAGATGCGGATGTGGTGTTAATAAAAGTGTTGATAAGGACTGATTCATGAAGCTGAGCTGGAGTGTACAATATGTGACCAGAGATCTCTACATAGCCTTATTCACCTGTCCGTTATAGAACAGAGGTTGTCATTGACGAGTGGCTATGACACTTTAAATCCTTCATACAGTAGAACCATGTTTTAGTAACCGTTTTACAGTCTGTGTATCGATAGAGGACCGACGTTTTGTAAGTATAACAAGCCGAAATGATGGAACCTGGTGTGTATCCGCCTACCTGTACTGTATATCTGCCATATGTGTAAAATATGTATTTGTACAGTAAGACAAAGCTGCACGTCAAGTGGAAGACCTTTCCTTCAGAGCTGTTTTTATCGAATGAGAAGCTTCGGCATGTATCCTAGTAATTCTGATCATGTAAGCAAACTGTATGAATCACAAAGATTACGAATGTACAGTTTAAAGTTAATGTTTAGTTGATATTATAAAAGAATATAGACTTGTGTTTCTGAATAAAAATGCTACATGGAAACATTTCTGCAGTCCATTTGTGCACATTTTATTGCATTGTGTCATTGTATCCTGCACAAATGTATAATGCTTGAAATATCTGAATAAACACACACTTATATTTAATTGTTCATGGTTTGCAGAGGACGGTATAAAGTCTAAAATCCAATAATCGAAATTTTAGGCTTTAAAATGTCTTTAAATAGTGTAGCCTGCTGAAAATAATGAAACTAAAACCCACTGCACTAGCAAGAAAATACTCAAATTAAAAACTGGGTATAAAAAGCTGCTATAATACACTGACAAAATGCCTATATTTCACAGATTGATGCTAGTATCACACAAAAGATCAAAAATAAAATGTTATAAATGTAACTTTTGAGTTTAACCTGAAAAAAACTCTTTTGAACCACTAATCCTATCAATGAATGTAAATAATTCAGGCAAAAATACAGTTTTTCAGCTTTTCGTGGTCATCGGATATGACCCATTTGGACGTTCAGAGGCTCCGTAGTGAACGTGGAAACACCATCATCTTCTAAAACAGTGATTCACCCATAAAATCTATGTTATTTGACAAATGACAGTGGTTTAGATGTTTGTTTTTACACTGAGTTTATGATATACTTTGCTGGAAAAGTCACTTTTTCTTAAGTTTTCTCTATTTTGACATAATAAAGTACACAATCAGTGAATTAAGTATCGGAAAACGCCTGATTTTTACTGAAAAATACAAAATACAGAGGATAATATTGTAATAAATGGTAATAAATCACTTCAGAGGCTTAAGTATAGAGGAAAAGATTTTTTGGAAGTCGGCACAAGAATAGTTTCAGGTCTTGAATGGTTAAGAAAATTCATGCAAATATTTGACTTTCACCTTTTTGTCCATGATATTGATCAATCAATCAATCAGTCAATCAAATTTTATTTATATATCACCAAATCAACAAAAATGACCTCATGACACTTTACATATACATACAGTCGAAACCAGAGTCTCTTGATGCATTAGGAAAAGTCAGTTGAAGATTAGAGTGGTACAATTTGGTGAAAAAATTATTTTTGGTAATTCTGGACATTATTGTGGTTTGAGTCAGGTTTCTTGGTTATTAAGTAAATGCATTGATTATTATTCTAACTCAGGTAAACTTAACCTTGAAACTTACAAAAAGCAACTTTTGCTTTTTTTTTTTTTTTTAACACAGTACTTCACACAGCCCTCTGTGAATTGCAACTGACTTGACTGATTCAATTAATTATGCAGCTCTATTTCACAGTTTGTTAGAATCATAGTAAAATTGCCTAAGTCTTATTTTTGGCTCAATTGTTATACTTGCATAAAGCATGAAGTTGCAGTGAAGAGTAAAGTTATGCAGATATCACAATTTGGCCAAAAATAGGACATAGCCAATTATACTATGAGGCTAACGATTTGCATTGTCACTTTGGACGTGCATAAAAACATGTTCTTACTTTCCTTTGTTTGTCTACTATTTATTTGACTGAATAAGGAAATTGCATCAGATAGTGCAGTGTATTTTTACAAACATAAAGGTACTTTCATTACTCAGGGTTTGATGCTACCTGATGTCTGGTGTAATTTTTCACTCACTTGACAATGACAACGGCAGCCAAAGGGATCAGGCCCTGGAGGAGCTCATATGAGCGGTGCATGATGGGAACCGGACTAGAGCTGATGAGGGCATTACAGATTAAGGATCCATGTGTTGAAATTTAAGCATAAGGCCTGAAACTTGACCACCCCAGAGATCCCCCTCTATACAGACTAGCGTAAGTCTCTGGTAGCTAATGAGCCACCTGGTCTTTGTTCAGTAAATCTTCACTGAAACAGCCCCTAAATCCACTCTGGACAGATGATACAAACAGCTTTATAAATGGTTGTAAGCTGTATTAATTAATCACTTAAAGAGTCCGGGCTTTTGTTGTGGTCACACACAACTGTAAGAGGCTTCTGGTTTTGGGTTTAACCTTTTTTTTTTTTTTTTTTGCTGAGTCAGTGATACTGAAACCACTGGTGGATTTAGAAGGATTAAGCGTATCGGAAACCACATGGAGAAACAAAACAAAGACTACAACATGAAATGCATTTTATCTCCATCCAGGTGTTTTTCAGTGTCCCCGTCTCTCAGGTTTGACGCTAAACGGAGATTCGAGCGTCCCAGCTGGGGTCATTCCAGCACACGTGCATTGTTTCGCTTGAGTGGACGTCTTAGGAATTGTCTCTGCTGAATTTTTGTCAAGAGCTGTCACCAATGCTGACAGGCGAGACTTGCCCTTGGCTTTGCTGCTGTTTAGACAGGTGTTTTTGCAAAGAAAACAACGGCAGCCCATTTCCAGCTTAGACACTTACAACGCCGATGGAAGGAAAGAATATCACCGTGTGCATAATGCCTGCGCAGGGTGAGGCGGTTTGACAGATTGGCAAAAGTCAAGGGTGATTTGCGTCAAAATGAATTTGTCTACTCGTTTCCTCAGTTTGTGTTGGTTTTGGTGTTTGCCTTCTCTCCCTGTTTGGATACACACACCAGCAGGTAAACAGGACAAACTGTACAATTTGTTTGGTAATATTTAGTTAGCCACTGTAACACATTCAATTTGCTCACTAATTTGCGCTCTCGGAACAAGTTTTGGGCCATGTTGAAGCCAAAACACTTCTCTGCTCTGAAGGTTTTCCCTCTGCTCTGAGCCTTCAGCCTGTATTTACCTGCAAGGTTAAAACTCTTAAAAAGGACTAAATTAAATAATCAATCTGAAAACAAGACCTTAACTGGCATTAATGTCAATTTTTATGTCCTGAAAATATGTCTGTTTAAAGTTATTGTAATGTTTCTTGTATTAACATCAGATAAATAAGGGTTTTATTTAATGACCTGTGCATTAGAAGCAGGCAGACATGCAGCATGAATGAAACCATGCAATGTAAACAGACTAAAAGGTGTGTGTGTGTTTATATATATATATATATATATATATATATATATATATATATATATATATATATATATATATATATATATATATTTATATATATTTATTTATTTATTTGTTTGTTTTTTTGCAGAATGCTGTCCTATGATGATAAATGGACTCATACAGCAGCCTTAAAATTTTACACAATATTAACCCTTTATGGGGCACTCATAGAAATACTCTGAAATTAAAAAAAAAAAATCAAACTTAATGTGTTATTAGAGGACATAACAAGACTCTTATTCTTGTGAAATTAAAAAAAAAAGTTATGTAGAAAATCAAGGTCAATGAAGTGACCATATTTGGCTCCTTACACAGTAACAACAAAAAAAAAACCAACCCAGGAAGTACATATAAAAATATAAAATGTGATGTGAAAGGAACATCACTTTTCGAAGATTAGACCAACATAAGTGCTGATCCAGACCCCTGTCCACATCCACATTCTCCCTTTGAACATCATTCCTTACATTAGTACCATTACTTCATGGTACCTAACAAAGCAGGTACACTCACTGTTCATGCAGAGGTGGACCTTACAGACCCTGTAGACCACATTGGACCTCAGATTGTTGGATCACTGCCCTCACTGAAACTGTTGCTGTCACTGTCTTGTAATGTATGTGGACATTACCAAAAATAGTTACTTGCCCGACAAAGGGTTATATATTATTATGCTGAAAAGTATTTTTTTTATGTTTCAGAAGGTGTGGCTGCATCAGGCACACACACACACAAATGCAAATGAATATTTTTTTTGTTAATTGTTAACAAGAAAAAATTAAAAAACTAAATTCTTGACAGTTTCACCATGTCATGTCCTCTGGGACGCCAATAAGCGGGGGTAAACATGACAAATTCATGGGGCCCAGCATTTGTGGGGGGCCCATAGAGCAGAGGAGGGGGTCCAGTAGATACAGGCTAGAAGTTGTGAAAATGTCATGTAAGATCCACTGTATAAGAGAGGCATAGAAGTCAGGAATCGGACATTGAAAGCATGTTAAGTTTCAGTTTTGTTTTCACGCTAGCGTAAGTGACGTTATGTGTGAACCGCTCCCCCCCCCGACAGATCAACAAGATACTGAATTTTATGAAAGGGTCTACAACGTTTAGCTTTCATGGGGCCCACAGTTGGTAGTGGCGCCCCTACATAATCTGGATGTGTCATTTTCTTGCTGAAACATCCAGTTTTGTCCTTGATGGAACAGAGCATGTGCAGAAGGGAGCATGTGACCTTGGAGAATGGAACAATACTGGGCAGAGTTCAATGACTTAAGAGTGATTTTTAATGCCATATCACAAATGCATGGGGTGTTTTTTCCACCACTGTATACCAAAAGGTAAATGCACTTATACAAGCCCTTTCTGATTTGAATGCACTTGAGGCCCTTTACAACGTGTCACATTCACCTCTTCATTCTCTCTAAAACTCACACCTTCACACACCAGTGAGGCAGCAGCTCTGGGTTTGGTGTCTTGCTCAAGGACACTTCAACATGTGGACAGGAGTCAGGGATTGAACCACCATCTGTCCTACAAACTGAGCCACAACCGCCCTGAATGTGACACTTTACTTAAAGATAAAACACTTCAGTTCCCAGTTGGTCCATTTTACTTATATTTTATGATTCTTGTCTTGTTTTAATGCAGTTGTGTTCCATGTGTTTCCCTCTAAAATGTCTTTTCTAACATTTTAAACAGATTATCACTAAGGTTTGGCAATTTGAGGAACATTTTCATATCAGCTATTATTACAATCATGATAAAACACTGCTTCATTTACATAAATCATTAGTTAAGTCAAGTTTAAAAGCCATGAGTGACGGAGTGAGTTTGACATGAGTGAAAGCTGGAATAGACACATGGTTATTTGTGGCTTTAAGCTATTTTTTATGGCCAGACCATGACTTAAAAACATCTAACTAGAGGTAGGATTAAATGTTTATTCAGGAACAAAATCTGCATGAGAAGAATTAAGAAAAGAAGTGTTTTAGACAAAGAAAACCCTCAAAAAGATAATAGAAGATGATTACAGTGATATAAAATATGGCGCTATAATTATCATAATTGTTTTATCTCTGAGTCATAGTTTGTGTAACTTTTTCACTGGATCAGAAAAGTCATTTCTAACAAATATTTGACCACAATGAAGTGATTTTTGTCCTCAGTTTTGATTATTGTAAAGTTGGTTTTAAATTAAAGTTAAGGCTGCGTTTCAAAGTCTTCATGCGTGTTAAATCTATCCTGCCCTCAGCTGTGGGAGCCCTGTTTACTTGAAGTTTTGGAGCGAATGTTCTTTTTTGTGTTTCTCTTCCCTTTTCCTCTGCATCTGTGTTTCTCATCGCTTAAACTGTGCGATGACAGTATGAAAAAACCACACACGACAAGCTGGTAAGAGGGCCATAGTTGTGGGCTGGGCTCTTTTTTTTTTTTTTTTTTTTTTTGTGCGGGCAGAACGGGGCCAACACCCTCGTGATTACCCACTCACCCTCTTCCGTTTTCCACCTGTGCAGAGTGCCAGACCCACAGCGTTGAGGGAGTAGGCAGGACTGAGTCAACTCCTGTGATGAGCTCCAGTCCCCCTGGTCCCCACACTGGCCCCTATTCTCTGGTCCAGGACCCAGGGCCAACGGGCAGTAACAGGAGTGACAGGCGAGGCGAGGCAGGGCTAGAGCTGGCATCCAGTTCAGAGCCGGCAGCGCTTTAGTTCCCAGGACACTTCACAGGACTTCTCTCCTCTGTTGTTGTCTGTGGGTGTCCTGAAGTGTGTGCGTGCCGGTAGATTGTGATCTGAGAACTCGGCTCGTCTTGTTTGCAGCTTGTGTGCAGACTGACGGACTGTCCCGCTAGGTGCCGTGTGTCTGCTCCAGCTGAAAAGGCCCATGATTTATTTTAGGGGTAAGGATGTGGGCATTCAGAGGGGTCATATTTATAGTCCGCTGGTCTGGTGAGAAAAGCTGCCAGTAAAAGCACTGATTCTGAAAAAGAGGCACGGGGACAGAAAACTGAACGCCTTTCTCCCCTCAGAGGCCATGGATGAGTGCTATTTTCACTGGGCTGTAATGAACAGCACTTAAAACTGAACAGCTCTTGTATCGTATTATAGTTGCAGTGGAGAAGGGGTGCACATTTGAATCCAGTAAAAAACACTGAAATCTGGTGGTGTTGTCCAGAGATGATAAGCAAATTAGTAGTAGTAAAGGGTGGGGAAGCAAAATTTACAATGAACATTTAGTTGTTTTTTCTCAGCAGGCACTACGTCGATTGTTTTGAAACCAAACATATATTGATGTCATAATCATACCTAACACTATTATCCATACCTTTTCAGAAACTTTTGCCCATATGAGTAATCAGGAAAGCAAACGTCAAAGAGTGTGTGATTTGCTGAATGCACTCGTCACACCAAAGGAGATTTCAAAAATAGTTGGAGTGTCCATAAAGACTGTTTATAATGGAAAGAAGAGAATGACTATGAGCAAAACTATTAGGAGAAAGTCTGGAAGATACTATTAAAGAAGAATGGGAGAAGTTGTCACCTGAATATTTGAGGAACACTAGCGCAAGTTTCAGGAAGCGTGTGAAGGCAGTTATTGAGAAAAAAGGAGGACACATAGAATAAAAACATTTTCTATTATGTACATTTTCTTGTGGCAAATAAATTCTCATGACTTTCAATAAACTCATTGGTCATACACTGTCTTTCAATCCCTGCCTTAAAATATTGTAAATTTTGCTTCCCCACCCTGTATATCCACTGATAATATTTGTTATGTAGTAGTAGTATTAACAGTCATGGGCCTTTGTTCTGGTTTTTAGCTTACCGCCCGACAGGCCGTAAGCTATTGTCGTCATGCGGCACCCAGAGTCGTCTGTTGTTGTCGTCTGTCATCCATTACAAAAATTTCAATTGTCTTCTTCTCTGAAACTACAATTCCGATTGACTTCAAACTTGGTATACAGCTTCTTTATGATGATGTCAACAAAAGTTAGTGAAATTATTTGGATCCGGATCTGATTCTGGATTTGGTGCGACTTTGAAAAATTTCCCCATTATAAGAGATAGGAAGTGGATCGATGCAATAACTCAGTAAATATAAATGATATCCAGTGTAAATTTCTACAGTCCAGCCCTGATGGGGAGATGACCAAAACATAATGTCCACATGCTGATCAGGATCTTCTTCTGGATCCGGGAACTTACGGAAAATTTAACATGGGCTCTTATGGGGAAAACATTTCAATTGTCTTCTTCTCCGAAACTCCAGTTCTGATTGACTTCAAACTTGGTATACAGCTTCTGTATGATGATGTCAACACAAGGTATTGAAATTATTTGGATCCGGATCTGATTCTGGATTTGGTATGACTTTGAAAAATTTTCCCATTATAAGATATAGGAAGTGGATTGATCCAATAAATCAGTAAGTATCAATGATATCAAGTTGGAATTTGAATTTTTACAGATCTGATTGGAATATGACCAAACCATGGGCTATTTCTGTAATATAATAAATACATAGAACTGGGTGATAATAAATGGCATCTGGATACATTTCCCAAAGCTTTGAATTTGGCCGGTAAGCTACAGGGCCATTGGTCCTATTTTTAACAATTGTAGTTCAGTTATCTGTGCATCAATTGCATCTATGTGTCTCCCCCTACTTCCCCCCTTCTCCCCAGTCTCTCTCTCTCTCTCTTTTTCTCTTCCTTTACCCTCTTGCTTTTACCCCAACTGGTCAAGGCAGATGTCCATCCTCCAGGAGTCAGAGTCTGCTCCAAGTTTCTATTTGTTAAAAGGAAGTTTTTCCTTCCACTGTCACCATCACAAGTGTTTTTGCTCCTGGAGGATTCTGTTGGGTTTCTGTAAATTGGGTTGAGAGTCTGGTTTCGACCAGCTCGATATGTAAAGTGTCATGAGATATCTTTTGTTATGATTTGGCACTATATAAATAAAATTTGATTGATTGATTGATTGATTGATTGACTGAAATTACACTCTTCCAGCAGATGTAGTTTCTTACACTGTACAGAGTAGTTCTAAAAACATTAACACTTCAAATACTGCCTCCTTTTGTACTTTAAAAGGTTTACAGCTTCATGGATTCACAACTTCTACAAATGGTTTCTGTACAAATGTGAAAATTTGACCAAAAAAAGCAAAATAACGCACATTTCCATTAAGGACGCACCAATATACAGTCGCGGAAAAAATCACTAGACCACCCCTTGTTTTCTTCAGTTTCTTGTTCATTTTAATGCCTGGTACAACTAAAGGTATATTTGTTGGGACAAATATAATGATAACAACAAAAATAGCTCATAAGAGTATAATTTCAGAGCTGATATCTATCCATTTTCTATAGTTTTCTGGATAATAACCAAAATTACTTCAGTTCTTACACCAATATCTATGGCATTGTACTGACAAAAACAGTGCTTTTAGTCATTCCATGTTTTCTTTTCTGTCGGTTTTAGTCACATGATACACATAGGAGTTAGTACTTAACTGCATAACCATTGTTTTTGATGACTTTTGACGGTCTAATAATTTTTTCTGCGACTGTATATCAGTACAGACATCAGCCAATATTAGTGTTGGTATTAATTACATTAAAGTGACTATTTTTATTCTTATAATAATGATTTTGTCATTAACCCTTTATCCATAAAGTAATGGTACTAATGTAAGTAATGATTTTCCAAGTCAAATGTGTATGTTGACAGGTGGCTGTATTAGCACTTATGCTGTTCTAAAAGTGATGTTCTAATGTTCTAAAATACATGTTCCTTTGACCTTACATGTGCTTTCTTGTATTTTTATATACACTTCTCTGATCTTTTTTTTGCCACTAATGGGTAAGGAACCAAATATGTTAACTTCATTAACCTTGATTTTCTACATAACAAGACAAATTTTTGAAACATTTCACAAGTAATACAGAGTATATAGTATTTAGAGTATTTCTATAAAGGGGTAAGGAGCTTCAGTAACAACCAAAACAATATGAAGAAACAGAAAGTAATAACACTATCAGCTTCGGTGCATCACTAGTTTCCATCCCTTATTGTGCCAATATCTTCCTTATCGTATATTTACATGTAACTTTGCCAGTTGCATGTTGAATATACAAATACAATAACATAAAACCTGAGCTGCTGCATGTGGAGACAGATCTGGTTATCGCTTTCACACCTATTTTTATTTCATTCATTCTGGGGTTTTTCATCAAGTAAATATTTGACTCTGATACTCAAACCTACAAGGTGACAGTGGAATAAACAATAACCTTTTTTTTCTTTCTTTCTTTTTTTTTTTTTTTTTTTTTTTTTTTGTTTTTACAAATGCTTCCAAAGTGAAGATTTCTAAAAACTCCTCCTCTGTGTGTTCGGGGAAAACTGAGAGACTGGAAACCGATGACTTCCCACCCTATTTTGCTCACGTCTGTTATTGTTTTGTGTAATGAAGCTGCACCTGAAGCATTAAATCCAGGTGTATAAATCAGTGCCATGACCTGAAGCAGATCCAGGTCAGTACAGATCCCTTTGGAAGACGGACCGGACATTATGGACAAATCCACATCATATAAAGAATACACTTCGACAACCTGAACCCATACTTAAAGGGGTCATATTTTGCTAAACCCACTTTTATTAGTCTTTGGTACATGTATTTGTGGATTTGGACCATAATAGTTCAAAAAGTTTGAATTTGAACCCTCCAGGTGCTGCAAAGCTATCTTTATATTAATTCTGACAAAAATCGAGTGGATTTCTACAACCTATTTTAATTCCTGCTTAATTTGTTACGTCTATAACTAGTTACATCACGACATTTGCACATATAAGGTCAAGACTTCCGACGAACATTTCTCAGAGTACGACGTAATTGTTTATCAGCAGCAGCGGTTGTAGTCCATACTGAAAATATGTGCAAACTTTGAACCGATTACCTAAAATTATCATTTGTTGGTTGAACGGGACAGAGCAGCACAGCCAACAACCTGGAGGGGGTGGGGCATGAAGTGGCTCATTTGCATTTAAAGGGCCAGCGCTCAAAACGACCTTTCTGGTGTCATTACTCAGAAATAGGGTTGAAGATGGACCTGTGGAGTTGAATTAATGAAGAATCCAGACCCAAGCATAGCATTTACAGTTTATGTAGACCACAGGGAAATGTTTTAAAATGCATAATTCCATTTAAAAAAAGTAAAATATCACTCCTTTAAGGAAACTTAACTTTATAACCGAACTCTCTGCAGTTTTAAGTCCAACAGAAGCAGTGGTTTGTCTGAGTATATGAACCAGGTTGTAGTTGTTTTTATGTTTTTTTGTAGACAGAATTTTTTTTTTTTTTGTTTTTAAATGAAGACAGAAAATACCCGTTTAGAAAAATATCACCGTGAAAGGGGCAAAAAGGTCATTTTATGGGTTGGGTTTAAGACTTTTCCTGCCTCTTAATCTAAATTAACTCTTTTAAAACTCTCTTGGATTAGCTGGATAATTTCATGTCGCAAAACTGTTTCTTAGATTCATAGTTCTCATCATATCTGCAAACATGATGATCTTATTGAATATGATGCATTGATGTGGATTAAATTAGCAAAAGTATGTAAAGTACTTCAAATGAGGCTAAAACGAAATATTTTCAGCAGTAAAATGCAACATACACATTAATGCAACATTAAAAACATATAATGAAACACCAACTCTTACTTTTCATACTTGGCGTTCATTTTGCTATATATTACTTATAGTGCAGTATTTTCTGTATTTTATAAGTAAATAAGTACAATTTCTCCCATCACCAGAGACAAAATGTTTGTTAAGCTTCTCTTTGCAGACATGGTACATATATGCACATTTAAAGGTCAAAGGTCATCTCCTTCCAGAAATCATAAATCTCCCTTGTCTTTTTACTGCTGATAACTGAGAACCTTTCTGACTTGCAGGTCTGTATAGATCATGTGCTTGATAAAAGATGACAATGATATCATCATGTAAAAATGACAGTAATGATCCAACACCCGAGCTCTTACCCTCTTCTCTGCAGCTGAATCCACGCTGTGCCATCCCTAAACAAAAGGACGGGTTCTGGGTGGGACCAGAGTTGGGTGTCACTTTTTACCGCATCTGTTAGAAGATAAATATACATAAAAGACTTAATAAGTACTGTGAAAATACAAGCAGGGAGGCAGATTACAAGGTCATTACTCAACTCTGCCCCTCTCTGTCTCTTTTGCTTTGTGATTCCTCCTTCATTGTTCCCCAAAATACTTTGGATACAAAACCTGATACCAGAGCCATTCAGTTTTTTAAGTGCTATTCATTACAGTCCACTGAAAATAGCATTTATCCAAAGATGACACTTTGGGGCTTTTCAAAAGACTACTTAGAGTCCTTGAGACACCAAAAAGTGTGACTATGGATGTAGATGTTCCACTGTGGAATTTCCTGAGGTGGGAAAGTATGGCTCTGGGACTAAATAAGTACTTCTGTGGAGTGAAAACGGTCACAGTTAAAATGAATTGAACGCTATTGCTAATTACAGAGGGCATATCCCCTTTGGATTTGTGGAAGTATGTTAATTCCATGTTGACCCGTACCTCAAATTATGTCCCATTTCACTTGCGACAGAGTGGAACTTTCACTCCATATTAGACTGGAAAATTCATCGAGAACACAGTCTCAGAAACGCGCCTCTGTGGAGAAACAATAGTGTGTGAAGATGGCATGTTACACAGTACAAGTCCATGTTTATTGACACCCATGAGTGACTGCTTCAGGTGTTCATTTCTCTTAAGGGACCAAATGTGTTGAAAATATGTGGTCTGTCTACCTTGTCAGAAGAAACAAAAGACGCAGGAATATGAATTTTTCCACCAGGTGTCTTTACATATACTGCGCTCCATGATGTGTATAAAGACCACATATCATCAGTGAACCTCCACGATGTCAAATCAAGAAAAATGACTTATTTTTAGCTTGACAGCAATTGATGTTGTCCAAAGGGATTTGCAAGGGTTTCAATGAGCCAAAACGTCTGACATTATTCTCAAGCCTAAAGAAGAACAATAAATACAATGGTACATTTATCTGGAGTATACATAAAAAATGACCAAACCCTGGAGGCGATGAGATTTTTGACCATTTTCTGATAGAAGAAGCAAATATTTTCAGCAACAAAAACAAAATGTCTTTCTTGTGAGATTATATTTTGGTGAGAACATTATAACTCGGCTGAAAGACAAAATGGACCACACACTGGCCAATAGAGAACCGACGACTTGTGCAACCAGTAAAAGTAACAGTAAAGATGTTCGACTGCCTGTTTTTTCTGTGAAAACAACTGTTTTTAGTCAGAGATTTATGAATGGAAACTGGATCCATTTATCTGTAGTCGGCAGTGAGGGTGAGATGCATCTTTTTGTTTCCCACTCGGCAAAATTGAAGTTTTCTTTGTATGGGAATGAAGCCAAAGTCAACATGTTATAAAAAATAATAATATACTTGCATTTTTGGTCAATACATTCATGAGTCTGTATGAAAGATGTGTCTTTAGGGCAAAGTAAAAGCTATAAATGCTGTTAACACTTACTTCTGCTCTGTGGTTTGCCATTACTGAGCTCATATCTTCGAGTTTGATCTCAGTGTAAATGGACTGAAAACAAGGTTGGGTTGAGAGTGAAGTGTCTGATAATTTCTCTAATTTTTTGAAACAACTGTCATTTTTGTTTTTTCTTAAAGTACTGGACTGTAAAACTAACTACTATTATTCAGTTGCCCTCAAGTATTTCCATTTTCTATGTACTTCACCTCCAGTCAAATATTATACTTTTAAGTCCGCTATATTTATCTGACATCTTTAGTTAATTTTCAGTTTATAATTTTCCTCCCTTTCATGACCAGTTAAAACCATGAATCTGTCTGTGATAACGTCAAAGATTAAGTGTGCTCTTTATGGGTTTCGATTAAAATCCTCTTTTAGGGCAAATAAACTCTTTGAAACACTTGGATTGACTGGAAATGTACCATCCCAAATCTCAAATCAGCCGCTTTTCTCAGTTCATGAAAAGCTGACTTCAGTTTACAGTTGTGGAAAAAATTATTAGACCACCCCTTGTTTTCTTCAATTTCTTGGTCATTTTAATGCCTGTACATTTGTTTGGACAAATATAATGACAACAACAAAAATAGCTCATAAGAGTTTAATTCCAGAGCTGATATCTATCCATTTTCCATGTTTTCTTGATAATAACCAAAATCACTTCAGTTCTTACATCAATATCTATGGCATTGTGCTGACAAAAACAGTGCTTTTAGGCATTCCATGTTTTCTTTTCTGTCTGTTTTGGTCACATGATACACACGAGAGTTAATATTTGATTGCATAGCCATTGTTTTTGATGACTTTTGATGGTCTAATAATTTTTTCCGCGACTGTATTCGGTAGGGATGGACATCTGTATTGAGACAACAGCAGATGTAAATATGATGGATTATAGTTAAAATACTAATTCACATCCGTAGCCCTATATTTAACTTTTATGTAACAAGCGTTGTTACATTTAAGACTATGCAACCAATAAAATTTAATAGGACTTGTAGCCGTAGCAAATTTGCAGACTGTGTCCATGGTTAGGCTTTTAATAAACAACACTAAAACAGACCAAAACCAACAGTATAACAGAACAACAATAAAACCAGTAAATACGAAACGTCTGACAAAATATATAGATGCTGACACAGATCAGGAAAAAATAAAACTAATAATAATAATAATAAAAAAAACAAACCTGAACCAGAGCTGCTATCAATGCTGTACAAGATTCAATTTTCACAGATTCGTCATTGTTTGAGACACATATTTATCTCACGATTGAGAACTTTTAATCTGGTGGATGTTTTTATTTCTGGTGGTGAGGTATTCCAAATCTGACATCCTTTAACTGAGAAAAAGGACTGACCAGATGTTGTTTTGTATTTTACTGGTTTTCAGTCTCCACCAACACCTCCCCTTGTGTTGACTCCTTTAACATTATATTTTAAGACCATTTGACTAAATATTTCTGGTACAAAACTATTCATTGACTTATAGATCAGTTTCATAAATTATTTTACCAGACTGCACTTTTTCTGAATAAGATACATTTCTATAGATTGACATTTCATTGGGCAAGTGACTATTTTTGGTCATTTCCCCACACATTGACATTACAAGACAGTGAGTCAACAATCTCAGGTCCAATGTGGTCTACAGGGTCTGTAAGGTCCACCTCTGCATGAACAGTGAGTGGACCTGCTTTGTTAGGTACCATGAAGAAATGGTACTAATATACACTGTAATACCGGATAAGTTGAGTTTACTTAAAAAATTTGAGTAAACCGGTTACCTTAAAAAATTTAAGTAATGAGTAATGAAAACTTGAGTGTATTAAACTTAAATGCTTGATTTGAATGGAAATGCTATTTTAAGTACAATACACTAAATGCCAAGTTAATTTAACTGAAAATTTGTTGCAGTGTCAATTGCTTTGGATAATCAGTGCATTGGACTTATTCTGAGATGACTTAAATTAAAATCTTTTGCAGTATAAATTGCTTTATGAAATTATTCAACTGAATATATTGCAGCATGGATGGAAGTTAAGCAGGAAGATAGCTTAGTGTAATTTACCAGTACAGAAAATGCTTTTATTTTGGTGAGGCATAAAGATTTTCGTTAAACAAAATCTAACTTAGATGAACAGTAAAGCCATTGTTCTTCCTATGGCTCTGACTCATGGTGCAGCTCTACAAAAATACAAAAGCAAACACAAAAAGGCCAATAAACACTGACATACACACATTAAGTCCAAATCAGTACTAACACTACAACCCCACTGAACCCCTGCACAGAAAAATAACACATTTTCAACAACATGCCCAATACCCACAATGCAATGCGGAGATAAAAAGGTGTTGTCATGACTAAAACTGAGTGATTTAAATCCATTCAACTGAAACTTTTTCGTACTTTCGACTGTGTCTACAAATTAGTAGAATATACTTAACATTTTATAGTAATGTAATAAAACTTAAATCATTCAAGTACATTGTAATTAAAGCATTTTAGTAAATACAAAATCCGGGCTTACAGTGTAAAGAATGATGTTCAAAGGGATAATGTGGATGTGGACAGGGGTCTGGATCAGCACTTATGTTGGTCTAATGTTCCAAAAGTGATGTTCCTTTCACATTACACAGTGTTTTTCTTGTTTTTTTCTTTTTTTTTTTTGTTGCCACATATGGGAAAGGAACCAAATATGGTAACTTCATTGACCTTGATTTTCTACATGACAACAAAAAAAAAGTCACAAAAGTAATAAAGTCTTGTTATGTCCTCCAATAACACACTAAAGTTGAAGTTTTGAAAATCAGATAATTTCTATGAGTGTCATATAAAGGTTTCAACCACTAATTGTAAATAAAATAGTTATAATGAGCTCAACCTTAAACATCTCATTGCAACTTACATATTAATTACATATCAATACCATCATTTAAGTTGCACTTCTTCCCACCCCTTTTTGGGCATGTAAATGGAACTATTGTGCTGTTCTTCTGTCTAAGATTGTTATGATTGTTGATATTTGTATTATTATGTATGTTTTGCTTGTTCGCATATATGTTAAATTTCATTGCATGTTTGGAATAAATCACTAAATCAATCATGGGTCATTTTATTGCACAATGACCATTACTTTTCTTGTTCTAACTGCAGAACTTTGACTTTTAGTGGGGTGTTTTCACATTTTGGCGTGAGTAAAGTGTGCCCAACAATACAACAAATACATTCCAAGTCTGATGGTCTGAAAATGTGCCCTGTATTCTTATATTTATAAGACATAGTGCTACGGTGCTTGGCGTTCACCCGACCTCTGCGTAGTGATTTGGAAACTATAAACACTTCTGATTTCTGACTTGTTTCTATTCACCAGCACTTTTGTAGAATAACCTACTTCTACATCTGCTTCGGGGCTGCATCGGAGCAGCTGGTAGGAATCCATATCTTAGTGAACGGCACCTCAGCAGGGTGGATTTTATCTGTCAGGGGGAATTGAGCCCAGGCTCTCTGGCTGAAGGACCGTGACACCAATCACAACACCACCCTGCTGGTCCAGCCAACAACAATATATAGTCAAATGTGTGACTGGCACGATACAGAGCAGCACTGAAATGTTTAAATCAAGGGATTTTTCTTGAAATGTTTGAAAGAAATGTGCTGAGACAGTGCTTGGGTCATTTCTTGGTAGTAACAGACAATGTTCTCTCACTGGATTGCCAGTAACGAAAATTGTACGATGGAAAATGTAGCTGCCTCATATTGAGAGGCACGAAAGCATTGATCTAATGTGAGGTGACGTTAGAATTCCTTTCTCTGTCCAACACAATGTGGGCAGTGTGGAAAACCTGGACGGTGTGAGTTTTTTCAGAGTATCCATCACGGCGTCACAAACCCTGCTGGTCGTTCTTACAGTACACAGCGCCGTTAATCAAAACCAGCCTTTTCTGGGGGCTCTAAGGTCATCAGCCTGAGAGAGGAAATTATCGATGGAAATAAAGGTGCTGGACTGCCCCAAAGCTTCACCCTTACAAACATCTCAGACAGGCTGTGTATGAACAAGGCCGAGTTGTTCACATCTGATTTAGAGGCTGCTTTTGTCATGTCATGGGCCAACGGAGGGCTCATGCTTTCATTGGCTGTTTAGTCTATTTCCATTTCTTGACCTGCATTGAAAATCCACTAAAAGTTAATAAGTCTTTAATGTTTTCTTACTTTGAAAATTGCTTATGGACAGAGTGGAGCCTGTGATTTACTGACCTCAGCCGCCTGAGTTGCACATCAAGAACATTTCTTTCTGTGTCCTATATTATAACATATGAAATCACTTATAAGTAGCTACTAATTCACAGCGGTCTGTCAAACCGTTTTAATCGAGACATGGAGTCATTACAGGACGTGATGACATTTCGTGTGTGCGTGGTAAGGCAGACTGTCGTAATTTGGAAAGAGAAGTGCTGCAGAGAAAAGTGTCGTAAAAGAAGAAAAGGACCTGTGAGGGTCAGGTTCCCGTGTGCAGGCTGTTGTGTGAAGTGTCTGGTGATTGTTCTGGGATGCTGCTGGACAGGGAGGTGAGAGGCAGGTTAATTACTATACTGAGAGGGAAGGGTGAGATGCTTTACATAGCCTTTTGTGGCCCGCTGTCTTGGGTTTCCAGCACTGTGAGGTGTGAGCAAAGGGTGCTGGTGAGGGTGCCAAAGGGTGACGCCACACGGGCCAAGTCTGTGCTAATGTTGCTACATCGATCACCGATGACAACAGCTTTGAGTCCTGTGTGAAAAATACACTCATGTCATACTATTCCACTGTGCGTGTTCACAGTGGCACTGCAGGTAGCCTGATAGTTAGTCTATCACTCATTTTATTCTATTTATTATTTAATGCAGCATCGGTATATTCCAGTTGTGTTGTCTCTAGTAAATTCGTAAAAAGGTAACTTGGAAAATGTAACAGGGTAAATATTACACTTAAAAATATCCAAACGATAAAACCTTAAAACAAAATATGAATATTATATTAAATACATAACATTACATTATATTAAATATGATAATTAATAATGGCAATAAATATATTATTATTATTATTATTATTATTATTATTATTATTATTATTATTATTATTATTTATTAAATACAAATATTTAATCCAAAAACCTTGTAATACCAGTGGCCTTTTCTAACTTCAGAAGGAAAATATTGGACTTCCATCTCTGACAGGTGTTTGTGTACAAATCCCCAACATTTAATCCAAATCATAACTTGGTAATTTAATTGTAAATAGTTTCTTTCCTGATAAGTAATGACTAATGTATCCATGCAGTTGAATTTTAAATGTGTTGATTTTCTCCATGTATTTTTCCATTTTCAGGGTTGTGGTGTTTCTATGTCTCAGGCATACTATTTAGAGTGCATGACACAATAAAAGGCTGAGTGCTAAATGATAGGCACTTCCAACTCTCCATCTTAGCTACATGTCCGCTACATGTCAGGAAACTGCACCTATACTTGTGTTTGGTGCCACTAAGCTACAGTAGAAGTGACCTGACACATCATTGGTGCAGATGATGGCATCAGTAAAAGTAAAAATGTCATTTTTTAAATAAAATTCAATAAAAGTCAAGTGAATATAGAAGCCGGCAGATGAACTGGCAGATGATCACAGTCAAATGTTGTCGATGATACTCTACCTGGTTGCAATTCACCATTAACAAAAAGAAGAAGAAGAGGAGCAGTGATTCAGATGTGTGGAAACAGATGGCATGTAGGGCACTCCTTCCACAAAGATAGTAAAGTATCCTTGAATGGACTGAATTCCACTTTCTGAAGGTGTGGTTGAATAAACATGACCTACTCTTAGTTTGAGTAGGTCAAACAGTTGTAACAGATATTTTAAAAAAAACATGTATGATATTTGTGACTGGCAGCTGTTTAGATTTTGAGAGTTAACTCTAATGAACAGTTATGTTGTACATTTTAATTGTTATCTGTCATTTGATTTCATTTGTTTTGGAAAATGACTCCTTATAAACCAGTGACCTGAAGCAGCATGTGGAAAAAGACTTTTAGCACAATTAATATCTTTAATTTCACATTATTCTTATAGCTGTTCTTGGTAAATTGACTTAATGTTATCCCTAAAAGTACTAAAAGTGTTTTTGTGGAGATTTCCAAATTACTTTTTGTCTATATTTAGCCTCATTTATTACCACTTATTACAATATTATCCTCTACATTTTGTAGTTTTCAGTGAAGATCAGATATTTTCCTATATTTAATTTATTGATCATGTAGATATTCATAAAAGCTCATGGTCAGTTCAAAGTTTATTACATCAAAACTGAAGAAAAAGTGACTATCAAAATATATGATTACCTAGCATCTATTCTTCAAATCACACAGCTTTTACTCATGAATAAATGTTATAGAAGATGACAGTGTTTCCACATTCACTACACAACGTACGGACATCCAAATGGGTCACATCTGATGCTGTTTAAAAACAAAGAAACCTCATTCTACCTGAATTATTTCAGTGTATTGATAGGATTATTGGCTAAAAAGTGATTAAACATTTAGATCAGCTGATGCTTTTGGTCTGTGGCAGCTGTTCAGGTCTTAATCATTTTGTTGAATTACTTCATTTTGTTTCTGTTGATGGGATTCATTGTTCCTATCACTACTATTTCTTGATTACGTTGCTATTCAAATATTTCTTACATAAATCAAGGGCCGAATTTGTCCTGTTAGTTTGTGTCATTCCTCCTCCTGTCTGTAGGGGCACTAATCCAGGAAACGCCCATAAGTGTCGTACGTGCAGTTGAACGACATTTTCGGCTGTTCGAGTTGTAGTATTTGTTGGAACGCTCACAACGAACAAATTGTCATTTTCCTCACCGGCTCTGTGTCTCACTTACTTGTACTAATACACGGAAATATCATTAATACAATCCAAATAGTTTCATTTGGATATTTACTTTATTCCTTAATCAGAACTGGAGCTCTGCCTCAGGCCTCATGAATCCCCTCATTATTTTTCCAGTGAAAGGCCAAAGGGAGGAAACACTTGATTTACAGTCCCAGAAAGCTGCTCCAGAATGTCTCTGCAGGTAGATTAACAAAAAGCATAAATGCTGATATTTACTTTTTAGTATTGGAGCTCCATTAATGGTGTGTATGTCCTGAGACCGCTATGTTATGTCTCGGTTTATTTTCTTGCCCCTGAACACAGCGCAGTGCTTTTGGAGTTCATTAAGTAAATGAACAGGTGTTTCCCCCCTTAAGTCTTCATACACAGCTAATGAGCCAACTTAAGTGTGGTTAAATTATTAGGCAATTAGGGACGGGAAATGTAGAAAACACTGAACACAGGAAGACATTAGATGTGTGTACACGCACCGCTAACTCGTACAATGTGGAGTTTTCATGTGCTGTTTCAAGAAGAAAATCAGCAAGCTCCATTTGTGTATTTTCAATGTTAAATGTATCATTAGTGACGATGCACTTTTGAAAAATGGAAAAGCTGGAAATGATGTTTATCCTGCTTCAAACTGACCAAAGCCTCATTTATGTTAGTGAATCTCTGGAGCAAAGTGAATGAAAATAATTTGGTGGGTTTCCTGTTTTAGGAAAATAATTAAGCACACAATTTTATTTTTGCGTTTATAGCAGGGGTGTCAAACATAAGGCCCATGGGCCAAAACAAGCCCGCCAAAGGGTCCAAAATGCAAAATGCAAATAAAAAAATTGTAACATATTAACAATCAAGGATGTCAAACTCATTTTAGTTGAAGGGCCACATATAGACCTCAAGTGGATCAGACCAGTCAAATACAGGCGCAGAAAAAATGATTAGACTATCCTTGTTTTTCTTCTTGGTACAACTACAGGTGCATTTGTTTGGACAAATATAATAACAACAAAAATAGCTCATAAGAGTTTAATTTCAGAGCTGATATCTATCCATTTTCCATGTTTTCTTGATAAAAAACAAAATCACTTCAGTTCTTACATCAATATCTATGGCATTGTACTGACAAAAACAAAACTTTTAGACATTCCATGTTTTCTTTTCTGTCTGTTTTAGTCACATGATCCACACAGGAGTTTGCTCTTGATTGCATAACCATTGTTTTTAATGACTTTTGATGGTCTAATCATTTTTTCTGCGACTGTATGATTGGAATAACCTATAAATAATGAAAATTTTTTCTCTGTTTTAGTATAAAAAAGGAGGATAACAAGAAAATGTTTACATTTACAAACCATTGTTTCACAAAAAAGTGAATAACCAGAACAAATATGAACAACCTGAAATGTTTGAATAGAAGTGCAATTTTGACCAAATATTATGTATGTTACTAACCTTTGTAGATCCACTGTGATCTGTGAGTTGTAATTCACATTTAACATTCTTCTGTCACACTAAAACATAGAGAAAAGTTTAGAGTTGATATTATTCACAGGTTATGATGCCATTATTTTTCTGTGCTGTTTCTGGGCCCCTGAACTAAAATGACTCAGACCCCCCTGATTTAATAGTTTAGTAGTTTATATTTTTAAGCTCTTCTCTTGTGGCATTCAGTGTGGATGACAAAGTAAGATTTTCATTGTACAGGAAAACCTGTTTCTGTACTGTACACATGACTATAAACACTTTGAATCTTGAATCTAGATAAAGTGCTGCTAATTGTCAAAGAACAGAGAAGTTCTACAGTTTAGTGATTTTTAAATATAACAGATCCACCACTTTCACAATAAAAACCACAAACATAGTCACCTCACGACTGAATTTAGCCACTCAGAGCATTTAACTAAGAAGTGTCATGTTCATGGCTACATACTTAAGAAACATGATGATCCACTGTTCACTGTTGACTGGTTTTCTGTTTCTGTATCACATGGTTTCAACACTGTCCCGCCCTTTCGAAGACGTGCAGCAGATTCAGTCTCATTCAGTCCTTTCACTCTAAAGTCACTGAGGTGAATATTAAAAAAAAAACAAATATTCACAAGATACAAATCCTCTGAACTCTCTGATATTATAACTTCAAAATCAAGACAAAATTGGCTAATGGGAAAACATGAAATACAACAGCTATAATAAAACTGTTAATTACCAGTAAAAAAAAAAACATTATACGTGCGAATTATCATTTTATTTAGACCTTATTAATGGACTTCCATCCATCAACACAATATTCCTAACTCTCTTGACATTAATAAGAAGTGCACTGTTGGTGATATATTCATGTTATATCTTTCAATATAGTGAAATAGCTACAGGTAATGCTAAACATTATAGATTACAGTCACAAAATAATGGATTTTTCTTATTTTATTTTTATTTTTTTTTTAAAGACATTTGATATAATTTTACTACTCATGTCAAAAATATATTTATCAATCAACAATATATGTACCTGAAGATACTGTATATTCTATTATACATATACTTTACTCTGTATATATTGTGATTATTGTATGCCTTTCTTTTTGCACACACAGGACAGCGCAAACTTTTGTTGTATTATTGTACAAAGTATAACGATGAAATGACAAAGTGTTGTCTTGTCTCACCTCAGTTGCTTTAGATATTTATTGCAGAAATGCAATAAGTGTTCTAAGGTTCTTCAGTGTCTAAAAAGAAAGTGAAAAATAACTTCTTTTATGAAAAATTTAAGTGATTTATCATTGGCCCAGTCCTAAAAATCAGTGTGGTAGTTTTTTTTTTGTGTGTGTGCATAATCCTGCTGAGGAATAGGCAGACAAATGGAATATATGACTGGAATAAATCATCATGAGAAAATTCTGCTTTTATTATACAGTATGATCCAGATTTTTCTCCTGCTGCATACAATGAAGCATTACTGTTAATGTACATTCAATGTGATTGGCTGTTGTTTTGGTGGCACAACTGGCTCTGCTGTGTTTGTCTTGTGAATAGCATTTAGCGATATTTACCTTTCAGATCATTACTATTATTACTGCGAATGAGTCAAAGGGCTAAACGAGGACAACCTTAAACTTCTCAGCCTCGCAACTTACATATTCAAGCTGATGAAAACTTGTGTAATCTATAATTTTGCTGAGAAAATGTTCCACTTAGTTGGCCGGTAATCTGATACATTTTCCGTGAAGTACTTCATAAGCTGATTTAGTTCAAAGAAACCCAAACAAAACATTTGACGTCCACGCTGACAGAGGACCAGTGGTTGGCACTTCATCAGCTCAATAATTCACCACAGTCACAGTTGGCGAATGAAAAAGAGAAACTGTGTAGCGCTCTGGGAGGAAAAACCTGATCTGTCTCCTAACAAGGGGAAGTGTGAATATGACAAAGCCATCCCATCTGACACCCAACCCAACAAACAGCCATCTGTCATCATTATAAGTGGCGCCTGATGTGCTGCACTTAAGAGGCAGCCTGAATCTTTTATGCTCCACCAGCAATTAAGCTGAGCCAATTATCTTCTGAATTATTGAGTCAAATTTGGAAACCCAATCACTTATTCATAAACGGGCCAATAGCTGTGTTTCATGGTCAAAGGTGGGTCTGATGAAGAAGCCGAGCATCCAAAGTGTCTGTTACTAATTCATATATTTTGATGAGCTAATCTTGTCTTCGTGTCAGCTCACTGCCATCGTCTTCCCCCTTTAGCAAAGCCAACTCTTTGGTTATTCATATTCCTGGCTTCGGACAATAGGAACCTCTTCAAACTCCATAACAGATAATCCTCTCACCGCAAAAAGTCACCTGTCTCAGGTGTATCGAGGGAGAATGTCAGCTGAAACATTATCACCGCGACGGACCCTGCGAAAAATATTTTCTTCCTTTTTGTTCGTTTGACAGGACTTAACACCACTTACAGGCCTTCTGACAGGTCCAGGAGTTATATTTTCCACCATTATGTTCAGGGGTGTGGAAATTAAATCATGCAACAGGGGATTTGATGACACGTAATATTCATTTTAACAGGAGTCATTAGTATCTGCAGTATCTGGTGACTAATCCCAAAATTGGCACAAAGGAGCGGGAGTGGAGGGAAGGCGTAAGAATAGTTTTCTGTATCCATCTCATCATCTGCCTTCCCTTTTCCTCCTCATCAAAACAAATCCACAGGAGAGTCCTCTGAAAGGCATCAATCCCCATCGGGAAAAATGACAATGAAATCCGGCACAGCAAGTTCACTGTGGTCTGAAAAGAATTTCATTTATATTTTCTTGGGTTTAAAAGGTGAAAACGTCTTTCTGAGGCTTTTGTTTGGTCTGGCAGACGTGGCACTGATTTACCATCACTGTAACATTTGTCATTGCCCTCTACAGTTTGTACTCCAGACTGATCCTTAGTTTTATTTCCAGTATTTCTATATGTATCTCTACCACAACATGACTACTGCTCCATGTCTTCTACCACTAATAGCGACAATAAAAATCTTTCTAACCTTTTAAAACTCTGTAGTCCACATTAAAGTCACTGTCAAAGCAGTTTAAAGAAGTAAAATTCGACCAGAATCACAAAATGGTCAAACAAGATGAATAATTACAGCAGCCTTTAAAAAAAAAAAGATGTGTGATTCATGCACCAGAAACCACAAATAATCATATTTCAGATAAAAGCGTAAAACTCTGTAAAGTAAATATCGACCTGCAATGCTGAAAAATTCACTATGGCTAAATTATACTTGAGAAAATATGCAGGACCGTGAAAAAAGCTTGAACCACTTTTAGTTATGTTGTTTTCACAGGGTTGGAATGACTGACAAAAACACAGGAGAAACACAAATAGAACTGCATGCAAAAGGGAGCATTTAATGTGACCTCCTTTCCCATGACAAAAAGTAACGCAAACAATAGGAATATCTGATGTGTGTACGATGAAACCTAGTGTAAAACATCAGAGGAGTAATGCAGTATATCTGGTATTATCTGCCTAAAGCAAAACACGTTCAGTGCAAAGTGAGGTCATGCCACTTTATTCTGCAGGAAGTGTTGGTTTTCTAAACTGTACTGTACATGCTTTATGTATTTTCCCTTTTGTATGTTGATATACAGACTTAAAAATGCACATGTATGGTTAATACAGCCTTGTTGAAACTACAAAACTAAAGATGATACACTCTGCTGTACTCAAATATGAGGAGAAACGTATGAAACAACAAAAGCCAGAACAGATTCCTCACTTTCATTTTATCACGTGACCTTTGAATATATACATTATTGGTTTTTCAATCACTAAAATTTGCAGTAAAAACTAGAAATATTCAGTTGAAGATGTGTGATTACTGCAAACAATATTGGAAGTTTAGTTACAGATTACTACGTGCTGTTAAAAATTTACTGATTTCTTTTACATAATTTTGAACATCCGGTTACTTCTCTTACATATGTTTTAAAATGAGTAATAATAATAATAATAATAATAATAATAATAATAATAATAATAATAATAATAATAATAATACATTTTATTTATAGATGCCTTTCAGGACACTCAAGGTCACCGTACAAAGTTGTTAAAAGTAAAATAACATAAAGATGAAATAATAATAAAGATGAAATAAAGATGAAATAATAAATAATAAAGATGAAAAGTCAGAAAAGCACTCAACAGTGAATCAGTAAAGGCTCTTTTAAACAGCACGGAGATTGTTGGGGGACCACTGAGCGATCAAAAATTGGTCCGATCTCTCATCCATCTCCTAAGCCTTGATAAACCTGTTTCTGTATACATGTTTGGGAGATCCTTGTGCGCTCATTGTGCCTTTGGCCTCCTACTTTAAACTGCCTGGTGAGTCGGATCAGGTGGGGGTGGGGTGGGGGGTCATCGAGATAGTTGTACCCATGCCCTCAATGATCTCTCAACCATCTCTACCTTTGGGGTGGAGAAATTTGGTGTTCATTGAAAGATTGCTGAGAGATCATTGGGAGATCGATGAAAAAGTTGAGGGCTCCTAGAGCATTTGTTGAGAGATCGCTTCCCTTGGCGATCGTTGACAGATTGCTTTGGACCGAGTCAAAACTTTGAGGAGACTGTGGAGATCACTGGAAGATCATTGAGAGATCTTGAAGATTGCTGAGCGCTCATTGAAAGATCGTTGAGAGATCTGACGATTTTTTAATGGCTCAACAATCTCTCAACGATCCCCACCCCTGTGTAATTCAGTTAAACCCCTGGGTTTAACTGAATTAATTTTACAAGTATTGTGTCTAGTTACTGTCACCACATAACTGCTGTATTATAATATATTGTTATCCATGAAATTAGAATTATTTTATTTTCAACATATTCCTCTTTTTATTGCTATTTATACACATCAGTAATCACCTTTGACCTAGTGTAATGATTACATATTGAGTCCCAGTACACTTTATTTATCAATAATAAATCACAATCATTTCATGAGAAGAGGCCATTCCAACTTAATGGGCACCTGTTTATTAGACAGACTACGTACAGTATCATATTCACATGTGTGTTTCACCTTAAATAATAAGAACATAGTTATTATTTTTATAATATGCAGATAGTTAAGGATTAATTAATAGTTGTTTTTATGGGGCTGCACTTCATCGGTACCGCTGTCCACCTTGTAAAACATGCACAAAACCATTTTCTCACATGGTGTATTTACAGTTGCAGCAGCGTCGTCTGACACCAGAGACACCACAGAGGCGCCTTAACTCCGCCTTCAGCCCATCCAATAGCAGCGACCCACCAGCTGTGAAAAGGGTTACCCGTCCAGCTCTGACCCGCTGACTGACAGCCCTGGTTAATATTTGATGAGGGACTTGGGATGAACCAAAGGCTGGTCTCTCACAGTGTGCGATGCAGGGAACACCCAAGACCTCCGCTATTGTTATCCCCCCCCGTCCTGCCCTGCTATTCACACACCGGAGGATAGGGTTCTGCACTCCCACTCTGAGAGTTTCACCGATCAGACAAACACAATGAAGTCAGACTAACAAAGGTGGCTGTGCCCTTCTCATCTCTATCATGTGAGCTGCTCCATAAGGGGATTGATGGACAGTTTACATTGAGGATAGGGACCGTCTAAGTTTCCTGCAAATATTACCTTCCTTATACACAGTAGCCGCAAATTACATTACTATAGAACATGTATATCTTCTATATTTTATCTCTTAAAGCAAGAAGCTGCTGGGGACAGGACTGTGCGTTATTCACATGTGATAAATATAGACAACTTAATTTTTGATGAATTATAAGAGGATGAATTTGTGCATAAATCAACATTCATGTCCTGCTGAAAATGTATTGTAAACAGGTCAATCTGCTATTTATATCCTCCTGAGACCCAGGAAAGTGAAAGTTTTAGCTTTTTTGCATTAAATAACTGTCTTGATTGGCAGTGCATAATACAACAGTTTTTTCAGATACATTTTTGAAATTGTTTATTTTATTTATTTATTTTTTTTCATTTTTCAATGGAATGTCCTTTGCAATGGACAGCATTTTTTAAATTAAAACTGCGACACTTTTGTCTCCTACAGAGGACAAAAATGCATTGCTGGGTCTCAGGAGGATATACAAGTATGTGCATTACTATTGTTAATTCAAATTCTCTATTTACTTAAATATATATATATATATATATATATATATATATATATATATATATATATATATATATATATATATATATATACATACCAAATTTGTCATTTTCCTTTATATTTCATTCTCACTTGTGTTTTTTCTACCTGTCTTTCTCTTGCCCTAGTGTGTTGCATTGTGAAATTTTGCCATGGTGGGATCAATAAAATCTTATCTTATCTTATCTTACTGAAATAACATATAAGCACAATTATTATGGAGTATTTTGTGAAGCAGCTGAAGACCTTCTTATTTAGGCAGTTTTTCAGTTACAGTGGGTTTTATCTTTCATTGTTATTACATCTCTTGTCTTATCTTTGCATAGACATATTCTTATGAGGTACTTTGTGATATTTACATGTGAAAGGTGCTATATTAAATTGAATCAGACCAAATAAATGCATTTAGATGGCGCTAATACAGCTTCATCATCTTCTTTTCATTAGTAAAAAAACACAAGAACTGACACTAGATTCAATGCTAGAAATATTAGCAATAATTAATGCCAACTGAAATCTTGCATGTTGCACCTGTGTGTTGATCTTCAGTGTTTGTAAATGATTAATCAACAATTTGAAACCAAAACATACAACTATATTATCCTGTCACATATTAGGGTATATATATTTGCAGATTATTAATATCAGCATCTTCATTTATATAGCAAAGACACTTTATTTTATTAATCAAGTTATTTTTCTTGTAAATTTTTATAATAAAGGAAGTTTACAGTGTCAATGCATTAATATCAGAGGAAAATAGACTGGCAAACTGTAAAAAAAAATATACTTCTCATGAGTCTATGATTTTAGGGCTTATTACAAAAAAAATGTGTAAACATGTATTTTAGCCAGTGTATCAATATGTTATTTATTTCCTCCCTAATATCAGTGTTTACTCAAAAAATCCAGTATCACTCTGGCCCTGGTCACAATAATGTTAATTTTGGTTTTGTTTTTAGTCATATTTTCTGTTTGACAATGGGTTATAAATAATATTTTCTGAAATTACGCAGCCTAAAAACATAGTCATAGTCATTTCTCTGTTTACTATCTGTTATTTCCATTATTAGGACTCTAAACAGATGTAACTTTATCATTAAGGAAGCAAAAGTAATGTGTTATATTGTATAAATGAATGGTGGGGGTTGGGATTTAATAAGTTTTCTTCTGCTCACTCGTTTTTGAGCAATATTTATTGCATTTATTTTGTTATTACTAGTGTACATGGCAATTACTATATTGTCTTAACCACCTCTATTTATTAATGTATTTGCTGTATTAATTCTTTTTACACATAAAAGTTTTGTTTTTTTCCTTCTTGAAACAATAAATAAATTAATGAAATATTCTTGTTGCATACACTAACTGAACGACTGTATACTACTATTTATTTATTTGTTTATTATATTAATTATCACAAAAGTGAAGCCACTTATTTTGATCCATGCAAGTAAAAAGTTCTGATTTAAGAGCATTTTTTTTTTCTTCTTAAGTGGTTGATTTATGTTAGGGATAACTACCATTTTTTCCAGACTCTGTTATTCTAACTGTTGGGTTATTTATTGGACTTACCTTCTATTTTAACATGTTTTCAGTGGTTTATTTATAGTGTTTTATAAATACATGTAGTAATTTAAGGAGTAACAACCCGGCATAGAGTGATGACAAAAGCCTTTCTGAGTTCAAGGGGAGTTAATGCATAGTGATAGTGATGTACCTGAACTCAAAGCCTCAGATGAAATATACAGTATCATGTGTCCTGCAGGTGTTTCTCTCTGGCTCAGTGGGAATCCATGGGATTTGCCGCTGGACTTAGAGGTGCACTCTCTTCATACCACCTCTGGCAGCGTGCCTGAAGGAATCAACAGCTCCAGCTTTTTTTAATGACTGTCAGGACGTCCATGAGGGAGTTTTGGCAGCTTGGAAAGAAACATTGAAACCGATCCTCCACTTTTCCTTTTTTCTGCTCAGCTCTTAATCCATAAACCATCCCTGAACAGCCCCACGGTCGCCTCCTCATCCACTCTCGCCGCCCGACTCGTCCACTGGAGGCTGCACATACAGACTGAGGCTTTTATTCGGCCTGTGATTTCACTTTGCTTGTCCATCTTTTAGGGTTTTTCTGTCTTTCCTCAACTTCATCTTGTGTTGTTTTTTCTGTATCTAGATCTCATTCAAACTCTTACTATAATTGTGGGTGAGGATATTTAGAGCTAATGACAATTACAGTATACATTTGAGCATCAATCATTCTGCATATTGATGTCGACTTCTGCAGAAGTGACAAGTTGGCAGTAAGGAAAGCCGACAAAGCTGTCTTAAGGCTGTCTCTTTTTACCTAAAATATACAAATGTGAACATATCATAAAACAGTCCCTTCTTATGTACTGCCTCTCTCCTGCAACACGTGTAATTTCTACCATTAGAGTTTTCAGTTCATTGATATGGAAAATCTGGTGAAACTCAGACAGATATATTCACACTCAATGTCATGTATTAAAAGTCTATTCACATTATGATTAGTGATATTTATATTATGTCATTTAATCTGAGTGAATTTTACACAAGCAACCAAATGATAGAGGCTGTTATAATGGATTAAATAACGCATTTCTCTGAGGTTTTATATTGTTGGAACTTTTTGTAGAGTAGTCAACAAACTATTTAGCCTTTTAGATATTTTTTGAATACTTAAAGAAAAGTGATGATGATTTTAGGGCCCATGACTGACAGTGACAGGGGGTAAAGGTTTTTTATTATTATTATTATTATTATTATTATTATTATTATTATTATTATTATTATTATTATTATTATTATTATTAACTTATCACTATAAAATAATGTTTACTTCACAAGGCAATAATGATCATATTTGTTTTTGGCCAAAAGAATAAAATCCAATCAGTCTCTGCTCCCATATCTTATTTCATGATATGAATTGGTCCAGGCACAAGAGCTACAACCTGACCCTAGTAAATATACTCCCATCTAAAAACTAAAACTATATTTTATTTGTTTAATTTATTTCAGTGGAAAAAAATCTAACACTGTTATTATTAAAAAAGTATTTTTAATATGTAAAAGATGGCTTATACGTTTCTCAGTCTTTCTCAATTTTGCACAAAATCTTAAAATTCATTGTAAGAATATTAATGCACAGAGTTATATTTTTAGGGTTTGCATGGTTTGTGGCATTTAGGTGTGAAGGCAAATATAGCACTGTAATAAAAACATGCTTTCAGTTTCAACTAAGGATGCTGAAGATGTGTTCAATGTTGAACACAAGTAGCTTCATGATAAATATTCAATTATTTTAAGTCAGCGACAGATCTAGCATCAAATTTTATCATGATATTACCCAATGTTGTGCAATAACTTCCTGAAGGGTAAAATAACTGACAAAAAATATACCATAATATATATAATGAAACACTTGCAGGTAGTGGTGGGAACAGATGCAGGTCAGTTTCACAATGATCTGACATAGAAACCATGAAGATCTAGAAACTGCCCACACATGTAGCAGCTCACATGACGTCTTCAGGTGCCACTTATTTTCCTCATGAGGCTTTTTTTTCACTTTTCTTCTCCCAGGAAACATGCTACAGGGCCGCTGCTTTCTCCTCTGTGACCTTGCAAAGCCACAACACAAACAGCAGCGGCCATATCGGGCCCCAGCTGCCGACATGTCTGCTCAGCAGCGTATTTATTTAAACCTGCCGCTGGCCCTGGCGGTCCTGCGCAGACCTCGCCGGGGGCCTCCCCGGCTTGTTTGAGAATCCATTCACACCTGCGCATTAAATTACTGACACTAATGTTACTAGTAATGCTTGGACCTGCTCCCATTTTTGAACCCATAAACCTGCAGGAGTCGGGAAATATTGGACATGTTGGTGAGAAAAAAAAAGGAGTCATGAAGGACAGATTCAGACATGATACAGCACAAGCCCGTCTGTCCTGTGTTTTTATTTTCAAGGCTCACAAATGTTTGTGTCTGGCCATGTTTTTGTCACTTGGGGTCCGACTGAATAATATCAAATGATGTCAGACACACACATTGAGTTATTATGTATATTTTCATTGTCGGTGGGTGGGAATGACGTGAATATGAGGCGTTTTGATTAGTTGTTTAAAGCCTGGCGCTAAAACAGAAGATACTGTCGCCTCAGGGTGGGGGTGGGTGACACAAGGTTTGACTGTTACCTTGTTGCTAAGGACTCAATGGCTTTTGAACTTGAGAGGTGTGGAGGCATGAACACCTGCACACCCCCCCTCTCAGAAAACGCCTGGATACCTTTCACCTTGTCTCACTCTGCAGCACTCATCGAGAAGAAGATAAGAAAAGGCAACGGCAGCGGAGAAAGGAAAGTATCCCAGAGACGTCTCGCGGGTTGTCAGTCTGGGGTCAGGGGTCAAAGGTCAGCATGGAGGGGGTATGTCAGGTGTTAAGTGGAGCAGACAAGGCAATGGAGGCCTTGTTAAATGCTTACCTGGTGACCTGCTAACCTGCAGCCAGGTGGGAACACAAAGCACGGGGGTTTACTACAAGATTAGCCAAACAGGATGAAGATCAGAGGAGACACACCTGATACGGAGTTAGCACAAAATAACAGACAAAAAAAGAAACACAATATTCAGCAGGGATGCAGCTAGTGTCTATTATTTCTTATTGATTAGTGTCAGTGGTGAAAGGAGTGTTCTCATCCTAAGTGGAAACACGCCACTACGAGTAAAACTTAAGGAAAAGTATTATCAGCCAAAGGTACTTATACTATGAAAAGCATATGTTGTTAATTTGCAGTAAATGAATATGGTTTTACTATTATAGATAATGTTAGGTTCATTTTACTGCTGTAGATATTCAAGTCTGAGCTCATTTTAATTACTACATATGATGATAAGGATTTCAATACTTCTATAACAATGCATCATATAGAGGGATATTTTTAATATTACTGCCCTGAAAAAAAAAACAAACTGTTTTCAGCTTTTGGGATGACAACAGGATTTTTAGAAAGTTTGTTTAGCCTTAGAAAGAAGTGAATTTTCATCACTCGTAAAGGATCAGAGTTCATCACATATATCCAAAGTCATGTTGACATAAAGGGGGTAAAGGGAGACTAAAAATCTGACAAGTAACTCAGCTGTCAGATGAATGTAACGGAGTAAAAAGTGCAATATTTGTCTCAGTGATGTAACAGATTCTAAGTATTTTGAATTATTTTCACCTGACTAATTAAATCATTCTTTTCTTGCTTGGAAAAAGTTTTAAAAACTGCTAATTCTGTTTTGTCTAATCAATGCAGCAAAATTATCTTTCTAGTCTGTGATGATAAAAGCTCAGTAAGTTACTTGTGATATTAACAAGACAGGACCATTGTTTTGCTTTAATGTGTATATCTGTATTTATTTGTTTTCTTGTTTTTTTTTTTTTTTTTGTTTTTTTTTTTACAGTATTTCTTCAACTGAGTATTTCATAAAAATAGTAAAAGCTTTTGGAGTGAAATAGCCAGTCTTAATGCTCAAAACTCAACTATATAAGCTTCATATTTTCATATTCTATCAAACATATTAAAACTAAGCCTTGTAGGTTTAAATCAGGGGTGTCAAACTCATTGTAGTTCAGGGGCCACATCCTCCCAAAATGAAGTGAGTCGGACCAGTAAAATAATTACCTAATGATATGTAAATAATGTCAACTCCAAACTTTTCTTCATGTTTGAGAGTGAAAAAAGTAAAATCACAGTATAAAAACATTTACATCTGCAAGCTATCTTGTAAAACAATGTGAATAACATGTAAAACCATGAAAATACTGGAATTTATAAAGAAAAATAAGAGCAATTTTAATAATATTCTGCCTCACTTTATCATTTACACGTGCATTACAACTTACAGATCACAGTGGATCTACAAAGACACAAAACATTTAGTAACAGGCAGAATATTGTTTAGAAAATGTACTTTTGTGCTGTTTTTCAGTGTTTCAGTGTCATTTTTACATGTCACCAATTCATCCCAGGGGTTCAGATTGGATCCTTTGGTGGGCTGTATGTTTAACGCATGTGGTTTAAAGGTTTAATATGGCATTGTTGCATTAACCCGAAGCATCACTGACATGCGATCGTCTGAACAAACAGTCAGGGTTGAATTTAATTAGACTGCAGATGAACCACAGCGTTGTACAGTTTACTATATTGGGATGTTTATGAGTCTGAATCTGACTGAGGCTGATGAAAAGGCTTATTTGTTTAGGGCTGTGTATGTCTGTCTAAACTGTGGGACGACGTTAATGATGATCTGTGACAGACGGCTGAGGCTGCTGGGTGGAGTGGAGGTGGAGGAGGAGGTGGAGAGAGTGGGGGGAGTCCTCTTCAGTGAGGTGAGTATTGTGTGGACTTGGCATTCAGCGCTCTGTCCAGCTGTCTATTATTTATTGATGCCTATTCAGACGTTCATTGTCCCGCGGGCTCAGCATGGAAACACATGCTGTTGAAGTGAGAAGGTAACACTTTGGTCCAAGTCCTGGCCCATGAAGCTACGCGACTGACAAACCGTGAATGTGTTCAGACTAACAAGGAGATTAACCGCTGAGGAACATATCAGCTCTGCTCTAAAATCCACCCTCAAGCCTTTAACGAGAAAGAACAAACTGAAGCACAGACGCATGAAATTAAACTACAGATTCAGTTTGATTAGACAAACTCAACAAACCAGTCGATCCACTCTGTTCAGCACTTAATAAAATACTTCCAACGACAACAGCGGGATCAAATAATACATGCAAACAGTAAATAGGAGGGGTGTTATTTCTAAGCCTTCAGGTACAGGACTGACGGGTTTTTAATATCAGATAAAACAAGGAGAATCCCAACGACAAATATAAAGTCTACTTCATATTTAATTGAGCAAATACAAGCCATAGTATGTCAGTTTTAAAGCAAAATCTGTAAGTGTTTTTCTACAGCTTAATTTTAGAAACCTAATTTACAGAATAGACTAGATAGAGAATTTATTATTAACTACTGAATTTATGTTGACCCTACTCTATTGCATTTTACTATTTCATTGCATTTTATTATATTTCATTCTCTATTTAACACTATTTAAAGTCGTGGAAAAAAATTTTTAGACCACCCTTCCAATCAAACTGATAGTAGTTTCAGATATGAGAGGCTACTCACTACATCAGTTAAAGAGTTAAAAAACTTCTTTCCAGCTGATACGTATTAATAATGTTTTTTTATAACTTGCATTTTTTAAAATTTTCTTTTTCCAAACATATCACATCATTGCACATCTAATATTAACATTAGAACATTGGTAAATTACCCACCCGTAACAAGAAGGGGTCTTCATATCAATATAGTGGCTTTTTATCCCACCCCACACACATCGACTTTGAGTATCCATGTATATAATACAGTTGCAGAAAAAATTAACCCTTTCATGCATTAATTGCGAGAACCTTAGTCAAGATTTTTTTCTTCAGTGTTTTTGTTCCTCCTTAGGCATGAAAAAAACAATGCGATCAAGGTTTTGTTTTTCTGTGGAGTTACAAAAATATCCATGCATTTAATTTTTGAATTAAAGAAACATGTGTTTAAAACCCAATATCAGAGAGGGATATGAAAACAATGAAATAAAAACATGTTTAATGCTGCTAATCTGATGTCTTCTCACATTTTAACATATTCTAATGTTATTAATTTCTCACTTCATCGAGATAATGTGCAAAAAAAACCATCTAGTCTAACAAATAACAAATGATTTACACTCAAACATGTTAGTGCAGATCAGGTTTATCAAGAACAGCAAAGTTACAGTGATGGTATGAATATCAGGATATGAGATGATGCGTAAGTGTCCACTGTGTTGGCTGATATGGAACTAGAACAACTAAACCCATTAATATACAAGAGAACAGCTGGTGAATAACTGTCCACTGGAGTGACTTATGCATGGAAGGGTTAATAGACCACCCTTGTTTTCTTCAATTTCTTGTTCATTTTAATGCCCGGTACAACTAAAGGTACATTTGTTTGGACAAATATAATGATAACAACAAAAATAGCTCATAATAGTTTAATTTCAGAGCTGATATCTAGACATTTTCCATGGTTTTCTTGATAATAACCAAAATTACTTCAGTTCTTACATCAATATCTATGGCATTGTACTGACAAAAACAGTGCTTTTAGGCATTCCATGTTTTCTTTTCTGTCTGTTTTAGTCACATGATACACACAGGAGTTAGTACTTGGTTGCACAACCATTGCTTTTGATGGTCTAATAATTTTTTCTGTGACTGTATCACTGCTAGAACAGTTTTAATCAATGGGGGAGCAATAAAAAACATACAGTGACATTCTGTTGATATTGTTGCATTTGCATATGTATCAAGAGCAAAACAGTCTCATGCATACACAATATTAAATCCTACTGTATGGTTAAAAATAAAAAAGTAAATAATCTATATGTACAACTGAAAGCACTCGGTGTACTAATCCTTTGTTAAATGATGCGTCTGCAGGTTTTTTTCAAAGCAGTATGTACACAGACGTCATCTCCTCCTGATCAGATAACACAATAGTTCGTAGTTAAGGGTTAATAGTTGAGATAAGTTACTCTATCCAGTTTCCCTGGATGTTACCAACCATGTGATCTGTACTCAGGGGGTTTTGACTAAGTGAGAGGCTATTGTTCGTGTGATTGCGGCCCTGCTCTTTAAGTTCTTCAAACCAGGAAATGTTTAAACGGGTCTAATTAGCTGATATTCCCTGCAGTGCGTGGCTCTGGCAGTTCTTCTCCGTGGCTGATCTGACAGGAGTCGTGCCCTCTGGGGTCCGAGCATCAATTATGGGGCCTTTCACAGTTAGCCATTTTGGAAACATTAGACAAGCTCAATCCCAGGTTTGCCCTTCAGTGCATGACTTCAGCTTTGAAATCAGCCAAACAATCCTGCCACCTATACAAAGGATTAGACTTGGAGGGCCTTTTATTCTCGTTTTTGTATTCTTCTTTCCATGAGAACACAAGTGATGATGGGAAAAGTTTAATTCTGAACCACAGAGGCTGCAGCTTCACTCAGACATGATACCGACTTATCAAAGCTGTTCAACACCGTCCCTCTGCACACACAAACACAGAAGGAGACACACAATTCCCTGCAGACAGAGCTATACTCCCTCTGCTGCCTTTCTTCTGTAAACACAGCTCCCTCTGGTTTTTACTTCATTGTACATGCAGGAGAAGTCTGCAGGAATTAAGAAAAACAGTCCTCAAAGTGTCAAACATAAAGTCAGTCATTTTATTGTCTTTATATTTACAGGCTAATGAGACACACCGGTTATAAGATGATAGAAATCAAAAATGCACTTAAAATAAGAGTAGATATGTGATATGTCCAGCTATGCAAAACTTAATTCTATAAATAAGTAAAAGAATCTGATTTAAGTTAATTACCCTTAAAATGTTGACCTTCAATATGAAATCGTACTCACACACATGAAAGTGAAGCTGCAACCAATGAATATTTTCATTATTTATACTGTTATTAATCTGATTTTTGATTAAGAGTTCATATTTTCTTTTTATAAGTTTGTTTTCTGTGCCTTTATTTGACAGTGGAAAGTGAGCAACAGGAAACGAGGGGAAATAGAGCAGGGGAACGTTATGTAATAAATGGGATTTTGCACCCATGCAAGAAGATAACTTAGGTAATATTTTAAGTAAGTAAGTAAATTTTATTTATAGAGCACTTTTCACAGACAGAGTCACAAAGTGCTTCACAGTGCAAAATACAATTTAAATACCATTTAAAAATACAATTTTATTTCACAAAATGTCCAAAAAAAGGGCAAAAATACGGTTATATTGTCCCAAAATGATACTATCCAGCTCACTATCAAATAAAAGAAAGAAAACACAAAATACTTGAAAGAATTTCATCAGAATTAAATAATATTTTTTTGATAAACAATTCGACCAATAAACTAATCCTTCTCCATCTTCTACATTGAGACATCCATAGTCACATTTCTGTACATATACATCCATGTTATATTCATCTATCATATCTATCAAATAGTACTGTTAATGGTCATCCTTTGGACTACTTCTGCAACCATATACTCTGTACTGCTAGTGAGTTTTATATCTAATAATCTAGTCATCTACCTAAATTTTAGCTTTAAAATTCACAGTTGTTTTGACAGATTCAGTAGTGGATAAACATGTATAAAATACTTTACTGTTATCTCTCTCTCATCTAATTTCTTGCTTCTTTTTCTATTAAACACTTCAAACTTACAGTAAATTCATAGTTTTCTTTTTAATTTTCAGGTATAAGCTGAGACCCTTCGAGACAAAGTGCCGGTTATTTTTTGCAGACATTGTGCTGGAGTTTTTCCAATTTTAATTTGTCCTTGTGAAAAAAGTGTGCCTCAAATTATCTAAAATGTAAGATAAACAAGAGTCAGACATGTGTCACCTTTTTACCAATTATCATTAATAAGAGCCGTATTTCGAGGGAGAGGCTTGAACGAAAACACTCGGCGCTGCTCCTCAGTGACGAAATTAAGTTGTCATTGGAGCGTCTGCCTAAATCCTGCACGCTTACGGGAAAAAAAGACCATTCTGAGTTCAGAGTGCTATGTAACATTCAATTACAATTTAACAGACGGGTCTCTATTAGTTGGTGTCCATTTCAGGGTTAGAGGCAGGAGGTCACGACCCGCTCCTCTGTACGACTCAAGCAGGTGCTTATGTGAGGCCTGATTTTCAAAATGTACGACCAAACACAAAGATTAAGTCCAATACAAAACACACCTGGCGGACACAAGCTCCACCGTCATCCCTCGCTGGCGTTTGCAAAAAAACACACACACTCACACAAGTACACACAGGAGTGGAAATTCAAGCTGACAGTCAACATCTCAAATAAATATATTTCTCCGTCTTTTTGTTTTAAGATATTAAAGTAATTTCTATAATTGTTTGAAACAAGTCCACTTTTCCTAATTCCCATCTGTGTCCTTGACAACGGGGTCACAGCAGAGCCCTCTCTTGGCAGCTGCTCCAGATGGTGAAGAGAGAAAAGAGAGGTGAAAGAAAGCGAAAAAAAAAAAAAGAGAAAGAAATGGAGAGGACTTCAATGTCAAACAGGGAATTAGAGTTATTTCCCTGCCTTTTGAGTTGGCTTTACCTGTCCACTGGCCCAAATTGACAAGCCGATACCTTCAGGCAACAAAAAGTCAGCGACGGTTGAGTGAAGGGCTGGAAAAAAAAATCCCTACCTGTCTAAAAAAAAAAAGTGTTTGAACTCCTAATTGTGTGAAGCCTTTGGTAAATCAGGGGGTGTTAGGGAGGAGATCCTGTCCAAACAGACCAGAATAAGATGACTGTCCTCAGCAGCTTTGGAAGAACAGGAGTCAAGACAAATAACGGTGTTAAAGAGATCGATGAGAGACGGACAGAGGGAGTTTTACGTCGCTTTTGGACACGTTAAAGTCAGAGCAGCTCGTGTTTGTCTTTTATCGACACTGAACGATGTTAGATTCAGACTGAGAAGAATACACGACACAAAGGCACAGAAAAAAGCTTTAAGTACCTAAAAAGCTCTGGTGTGAACAGCTGTGTTTGCCAAGTGGATTTTAACACTTCTAAAGTCTTTTTTGGAAGTGTTGTTAAAATGCTGCATCTCACATTTTCACTTGATATTTTCACTGTTCTCAACTTGTACCTGCTTTTTAAAACTTTATACATGCTCAGACATACTGTATTTTAACACATAAACCATGTCTAATCACTCATCGAGTTTCTACTGTTTTTTATTAAACTTACACTGGTCTACAATTTTTTTTAGAAATGATTTGCTTCAGACATTAAATGTGCTAAATGTTACCTATTTTAATAAGATTAATTGGAAAATAAATGACAAAAGTGCCGGTTTGCTGATGTTTTCAAGGTATATGATTAAGTGTTAATACACATATATATTGGTTTATGTACATTTATATAATAGTTTTAGAAATCTTCCACTAAATAGAACCTGTAAAGTGAATGTATTCTAATGTGCAGACAGTGTTTTGAAGTAGATCTTGTAGCTCTGAGACAAATATTCCTTTTGAGTCAAACCCATTCTCTCGTTAATTCTTGAATTTCACATTTTGACCCAAGGCTGTATCTTGGAAAATTCAGCCAACCAGCATTTTTGACTTGATTTTTCTTTATCAGTGACTCTCATGTGGTAAAATTTCATTACTTTTATTCTGGAAGCATTTTCCTTGTAGACCAGTGTTATCATTTTGTTTTCTGCTATACAACATCATCAAAGTGCAATATTACTCTCAGTTTGAAGAGAGGATGCAGGTGTACATTAGATTCTACATAATTGTCAAGACGGATATTTAAAATATTAGCTAATTAGTACCTACAGGGACACCATCCTGTCCTATTCTATCATTATACACAGATAAAGGACAAGACATTTTATACACAAATATATTATGTGTTTTTTGACCAAGTGAATTGCAGTGAAGTAAGCAAAACTCTATTGGGTGGCTTTTCATACAGTAATATTTCAGACATATAGAGAATATGGTTGGCAATTAGTGCAACATTACACACTAAATTATGTCAGATATGATTAAAAAAAAACAAACAAAAAAAAACCACGATATACTTGTAACATAGAGAGACAATAGTGTGTGGGACTGTTACTGACCTGATTTCAGTCATGTCAATCAATGTTTTTCATTTTAATATGCTTATTGAATCTATTTTTCTTTAATTTTTAGGATAGCTAGCCTTTGTTCTTGTGATCTGTCTATTTCATTTTCCGTTTTGTCACTTTTATGGCCTTTTCTGTAGCAGGATCCCTTTCTTTACCTGGTTGCATCTCCACCACAACTCCAAACAAGTAACACATTTTAGTCTCTGGATGTTGCAAATTAGTATTCACTTCTAACTGTATGATACAAGCATTGGAGTGTTTTTACCTATGTGAAATTTATTTTTTGTCTTTAGCTAATAATGCACAGGTGTCAAACATGCGGCCCGGGGGCCAAATCCGGCCTCCCAAAGGGTCCAGTCCGGCCCTTTGGATGAATTTGTGAAATGCAAAAATTACACTAAGATATTAACAATCCTTTTAGTTCAGGTTCAACATCAGAACAATTCAATCTCAAGGGAGCAGGACCAGTAAAATACTAATAACATATAAATAATGACAACTCCAAATTTTTCTCTGTGTAAATGTAAATATTTTCATGTATTTACACTAAAACAAAGTATAATCTTGCAAAAAATATGAACAACCTGAAATGTCTTAAGAGAAGTAAGTACAATTTTAACAATATTCCACCTGATATTAAATGTTCTGTGTTTGTAGATCCACTGTGATCTGAAAGTTATAATGTGCATGTGTAAATGATAAACTGAGGCATAATATTGTTAAAATTACACTTATTTTTTCAGTTTGTTCATGTTATTCACATCTTTTGAAAGGATAGTTTGTAGATGTAAACCTGTTCATAATGTAAATTAACTTTTTTCGCTCTAAAACATAGAGAAAAGTTTGGAGTTGACATTATTTGTATATTATTATGTTATTATTTTACTGGTTCGGCCCACTTCAGATCAAATTTAGCTGAATCTGGCCCCTGAACTAAAATGAGTTTGACACCCCTGTAATAATAAATGACAGAATAGTTCAAAATAACAAGTGCACACAGATGGGTTTGAAGCTCCACTAATACACAAACTAATAATACATGATAAGCGGTTCTGTGTTAGCTGTGAAAAACTTTGGGGCCGCTTGATGTGAAATAAGACGAGAGCCAAACTGAGATCTAGTACATGACGTTATGCTGACGTTATTTCTGCTGTGATGGCTCTGGAAACATCCCTCTTCCTAATGTCTTCAAGGTGCTCTGGACTGAATTTATTGAATATATTTAGAGGAAACTGTCAAGGGAAGGCTGTAACATGGTGAATTTTTGTGTCAGGTTGCAATTATGAATAATTAGCTGTGGATTATTTTGGCTGTGCATGACACCAGAGTGAAATATTTTTAATGAAATATTTTCATATTCATTTTTTTGGCGTTTCTGTTTTATTTTAATAGTTACAGTCGAAAATTATAGGACGTTACGCAACAAGTGGCTAAGACTGGATTCTATGATTTATAATGATAATAATAGGTGCTGAGGTGAGCTTCTGAGTCACATTTTTTCTTAATTTTCCATCTTTAACCTCCTGAGATCCAGGAAATGTCAGCAAAGTACAAGCTTTTTTTTGTTTTTAATAAATAAGTGCCTATATTGGAAACATCATGATGCAACAGTTTTTTCAGATGTAGTTTTTAAAATTTTTATGGAATGTCCTTTGGGGTGGACAGTTTTCTTTTCTTTTTTTTTTTTTTGTATAAAGTTGTGAAACTCTTTTACACAAATGTGGACAGAAAACCCATAGCTGTGTCTTAGGAGGTTAAAAGTCTCATTTATTATTTCTGATATAAATTTATGAACAAATATGGCAAGACAAGACAATGCAGAACAGAAATCAGCAGCTACCGAATAGTATCAGACAGTTATTTGTGACAAAAGAAGAAAACTGATGCTTGGATTCAGATTTTTTTTCCCCTTTTTGTTGTTATTGCATGAATAAATACGTTGGGATTTTCATAAAACAGATACCTTCAAAGGCAGCACTTGGGGACTTTACTAGAAAAAGGATGATAATGGTGTAAGTAGGTGTCAGAGAATATTCCATAAATAAACAGTGCAGGACTAACATGAAACATTCACCGCACACACTCGTTAAAATAAGGCTCTTAAAACAACACTGAGGCTTTTCCAGTCAGGCCACACCGCCGGCGAAGCAAACCAGAGTATCTCACCCTCTCTCCAGTGACAAAACTCTTGAAAGGTAACATAATAGGGGCCAAGCTGGCGGAGATAGAGCAGACTACACACCGGTCACCGTAAGAGGGTTTTCAGCTACTCTCCCTGTCAGTGTCCTCTCACCCGGCACCGCAAGAGTTAAACCTGGTTCTTATCTGGCACAAAGTCAAATGTAACCAAACAAGTGCAGGAAAAAAAAGTGGGTACTGGTCTGCACGTGTTCTGTCCCAATAGAAGCATGAAAAATAAGCAGGCGACGGACTGACGACATCCTGCGCTCCGCTGGGTATTCCTGAAAAGCTCAAAGCACTCCTGCAGGGGCCTCGGTGTCAAACTTAGGAAGAGAAGCGTCGAGAAATGGCCGAGCTCTGAATTCAACCGGGACAATATCAACGAAAAAGAAACTGACTCACAAGATTAAGTGGTTTTTACTTTTCTACATGATCTACAATAGCCTTTCTTTAAAAACACAGTCTATTTAACACCATTAGAGTCAACGAATATGTGCATCTTTGAGTTATAATTTGTTTTTAGTTTGGTTTTTTGTAAATAAAGTAACAATATCTCGTATCTTAATATGATCTGCTGCAGACATCTTTACTTATACCTACTCTATATTTCTTAATATGACTGCTCTTTTGTTTGGTTCATAGGGATATGAACAAACAAAATAACACAACAATAAACTGATTGTAAAAAGGAGGTATTCAAAGTACTACAGCCCTTAACTGTTGTAAACAATTAAAAGCCATGCAATTGTATTTGTAACCACCCAGCCCCATGCAAACTAATACAGAGAGAAAATAATTAATTGATCGTCACGAAGAAATCTCAAAGAAATACACAATTTAGACCTTTATCAGAAGAGAACCTCAGAGTTCATCCTTCACTGTTACAAAATAAGTTACCATAACCCGACAAAGATTAGCCCAAAATTGTGCGCATTATTTTTAGAACATCTTCAGTTGATCAGAAGTAGCTTGGGGCTGATTAAGTTGGAAAGCACAAAGAGACAGACTAATATCTACAAAAAAGAGAAAAAAATAGATAAATTACATGTAAATAAATTACACTTTACATGTATGTGTTCAAAAGTTTTCTGACACAGACCAATCTGATAAGTTAGTATGCAGGAGAGTATGTTCTGATGTTTTAATTCCAAATTTCAGCCAGTAAATCTCATCAGTGTCAGTACATGCAGTATGTATGCACAAATATTAATAATATGCATTTTATTAATAATATGTAAACTGCAAAGCATGATAAATACAGGGGTTGGGCGAAATAATGGAAACACCTTAAAAAATCAACAAAATATAATTTAATATGGTGTAGGTCCGCCTTTTGCGGCAATTACAGCCTCAATTCTCCGAGGTATTGATTCATACAACTTGTGAATTGTTTCCAAAGGAATTTTAAGCCATTCTTCAGTTAGAATACCCTCCAACTCTTTTAGAGACGATGGCAGTGGAAATCGACGTCTTACTTGAATCTCTAAAACTGACCATAAATGCTCAATAATGTTGAGGTCTGGGGACTGTGCCGGCCATACGAGATGCTCAACTTCATTAGAATGTTCCTCATGCCATTCTTTAACAATTCTAGCTGTATGGATTGGGGCATTATCATCTTGAGGTGAAGGTGTTTCCATTATTTTGTCCAACCCCTGTATGTTTTTAAGTCTGTCAGGGTGCTGAAACATGAGACTAAAACATGCAACTTAAAGTGCACCACACTGTAGTAAATAGGTTAATATTTTTATGCTTTTAGTGTATGAAAATGGAGATGAACTGAAAAACACAAATAGACGTTTGTACAAGAATGTAGAGAGTGGAAAGTGGTTTAGATAAAGCATTACTCTGGAACTGTACTGAAAATGTCCAAAATTATAAGATAAGATATTCCTTTATTAGTCCCACAAGGGGAAATTCCAGATTTACAGCAGCGATAGTGGAGCACAAACAAGGCACACAAGAGCAAAAAAGAGCAAAATTTAAAAAAAATAAAAAATAAAAAAAGCTATAAATACTATTTACAAATGTGCATGCTGATCATACTACAGGCTGGATGGAGGAAATACTCATACATACCCTTATACATACAAATCTACACACGTAATTATATATATAGACACAGATTATACATATGAGTACGGTTTATTGCACATTATGTTGAAACCTACTTACGTGTGCCTTAATATATTCACTATTTCTACATTTCTCTCAGTATGTATGCATTCACATTAATAATATGCATTTTATTAATAATATCATGTAAACAGACAACTGCAAAGCATGATAAATATGTTTTAAGTTGTGTCAGGGTGCTAAAACATGAGACTAAAACATGCAACTTAAAGTGCACCACACTGTAAATATGTTAATATTTTTATGCTTTTAGTGTATGAAAATGCAGATGAACAGAAAAACACAAATATAGGTTTGTACTAGAATGTAGAAAGTGGAACAGATAAAGTTTTACTCTGGAAATGTACTGAAAATGTCCAAATTATGCTGAAATCTATTTATGTGTGGCTTAATATGTTTCATCGCCCTGACATGACTAAAAACATATTTATCATGCTTTGCAGTTGTCTGTTTGCATGATATTATTAACAAAATGCCTATTATTAATGTCAATGCATACATACTGAGAGAAATATAGAAATAGTGAGACTAAAACATGCAACTTAATGTGAACCATTATAAAGCATAAAGGTTTAGATTTTTATGTTATGAAACTGCTTTTAGTGTATGAAAATGCTGATGAAAACGAAACTTTGTACTATATTTGTGCTACAATATAGAAAGAGGAAGGTTTTATAGATAAAGTATTGGAACTGTATCAAAAATGTCCATATGAATGTGTGCCTTAATATATTCAGTATTTCCAAATTTGTGTCAGAGGAAAAAGCAAATGACATTTTAACCCACGCTAACTGTACAGAAAATCAGAAACACAAACCTGTATAACTAACACAAACATTAAACCACCCCGGTAATGTAGTTTTAATACACCCAAGCATGTGTTTTGTCAAAGAGAAATGTCAAAAAAAGAATATTGTTGGATAAAATTCAGTTTTCCACGTTCTCTCCTTTTGTGTTTCTTTCACACACATGCATGCTGTGAGTTGTCATAGTCCATTACAGATGCAATCAGCCCACGTCTCCTCCTCAGCAGCTGGCAAAAGGCACCTCCATTCATCACTACATCTCTTCTACTCAGAGACCTTTCCCTATTATTAGTGTTAATACAAGGCCAGAGGACATGGAGGGAAACAGGCCTGGCAGCGCTTAAAAAGCCCAAATGTCAGACTATGACATGCTGCCAGCTGCCGGCCGCTTTGATATGCGGGGGCTGGATGATGCTTATTTGATCGTTTCATTAGAAAATTTGGTCTAGGTGTCAAAGAGGTTCCCTATGTCTGTGCTGCAGCTATTAGGCTCAATTATAGCTGCCAGAAAGAGGGAGAACTGAGCTGGCTCTGTGCACCGCATTCAGAGTGGCCTTAAAGAGCCACTGAGAGAGTCACAGAAATTGCTATTCATAACACTTAATGACTTATGAATTAAGTTTTCCTTCTAATTATTCATAATCACACGTGCAACAAAAAAAAAAAGTAATCGCATATTTGGCTTTGGGAAGCTCAGCAGTAAAACGGGTCAATTTAGAAAGTTCTTGTTTTGATTAAAACGTTGCAACTTTACAAAGAAAAATCACAGTTATGGTTCAACACTTTACAGCTGAAGCGAGTTTAACCTGTTTATTCAGGTGATGAGGTTTAATTAGATAGATAGATAGATAGATAGATAGATAGATAGATAGATAGATAGATAGATAGATAGATAGATAGATAGATAGATAGATAGATAGATAGATAGATAGATAGATAGATAGATAGATAGATAGATAGATAGATAGATAGATAGATAGATAGATAGATAGATAGATGAACTTTATTTATCCCAAACTGAGAAATTACAGTGTAGCAGCAGCATGTCACACTTTCAATAACAATATAAAACCACAGCAAACATGAATAAAGAGAACTATACATACAAGAGCAAACACTCTACACTGTACACTATAAATTAGAAGTAAAACAATTGTAATTTGATGAAATATAACTGTAATGTGCAAAACAAGTTGAAATTCCAACCAAGAATGTGCAAAATGACATTTTAGTGCAAATGGAATTATGACCACAGACCTTATGGAATATGATAGACGGTAAAACTAATATTTAATATTAATCATTAAAAAAAGGTAAGAAACACTGGATAAGTTCTTCTAGTGGAAATTAATTTGCAATTTTTAAATAGCCAGTTATTCACATCAGTATATTTGTGTCAGTTATTTGTCATTTCTATGTTTTAAAATGTGATAACTTAATATATTGGCCAGGTCTCCCTTGCAAAAGAGATTCCTAATCTCAATGGGACTTCCTGGTTAAATAAAGGTAAAATAAATAAATAAATAATTTTTGCCAGATTATTTTAATTTTCTTTTATTGTGCAATTTCTTTTTTTCTTTTTCTTTTTTTTTTTTACTCATGTTTGCCGTGGTAGTGTATTGTTATTGGATGAGTGCCATGCTGCTATTACACTGTAATTTCACAGTTTGGGATAAATAAAGTACATCTATCTATCTATCTATCTATCTATCTATCTATCTATCTATCTATCTATCTATCTATCTATCTATCTATCTATCTATCTATCTATGATAACTTTTGTAATTATTTGGCGCTATATAAATAAAATTTGATTTAATTTGATTTATTACAATAAAGTATCTTATCGAAAATAAAAACAAGTGACTTAAAACATATTTTCAATCATCTTACAGTGATTAATTGTGAAAATAATCAAGAAATAACTAAAATATGACAATAATTAGAAGCTACAGCTCTGTTTATGATTAACGGGATCAAATATTAATTCTAAAGTACAAAAAAATAGTTGGATCATTCCAATGCTGACCGTACATTTATTTATAATCTGTGCACCCCTGAGGAATAACAGTCAGGGCCATATTACCATTTCAAATGTCGATTTGTAAAATTGTCGCTATGACGTATGCGCTCATACATGCGCTTCTTTTTATTTTTTTGGAACCGCTTACAGATTAGATGTAATAGACGTGCCGGGAAATGTGCCGCCGAAGGAATGTCGACCACATGTTCAAAAATAAATAGACCTGTGAGAATTGAAACAAGCACTCATAAGGTTAATCAAACCTAATTTCTTCATGGTTTCTCTGCTTTGGTCGGCCAGCATTTTCCCTGTCATTTTATTATTGTAGATTTCTTCTGAGCAACAGTAATCCAGCCATAACTAGGCCCTGCCACAGCAAATTAGCTGCAAACAGACGTAGAGCAGAGTGAGTGTGCATTTCTCACCTTTTGCATAACGCTTTCAAAAACAGCCGCATACCAGCAACACGTGGGGAAATTAACTAATTAGAAAATGGAGGGCCGGCGGATTTGGACCGCTCTCGGATTACGCAAAATACTTTTCTTCTTATGGAGTGTTTTTGTGGTCGGTGTGGTGGCAGTGACGCGCCGTCCTCTGATGTGATTAACAGGTTGGTCAGAACAAAAGAAATGAAGAGGTTAAGGAGCGAGGGCTTAGCTGGGGTGTTTTCCCCTCAGCTTTTTTGCCGCTCTCGGGGTGGCGTCTCCGGCGTGGCACAGGCCCAGGACCGAGGAGTGTTAAACCTCTCAGACTGAGGGGGGAAGAAATGACAGGACTCCCTCAAGCTCCCCTCTGTTCTTCTAATGGACTCCTCCGTCAGCATGGCGGGTTAGAAACATCATAAGTTCATATTCCCCACATGAGACTTTTTCGCCTCCCCTCCTTTTAGTGGTGTTGCCTTTCAGATTCCTCAATGGCTCCATCTCTTTTACCCAAAGAATCAGAGTCCTATCAGTGAAATCAAAGGCGATTACACAGCTCACTAGTCATTTAGGATCTCTGTGGCTGTGGTAAGTATGTAATGCAGGCCGCAGCCCCAAAGTCTCTGTTTATTCAGTGAAAGTGCTCTGTAATTTATTTAAAATAATCTATTTTAACAAATAAAGAGGTCATTGAGTGAGCGCATTGCTGCAGGCACACATTTAAATACCTCTTTAAGAGTCTGACTGGCTGACAGGCTGCCGAGCTGGCTGGACCCAGAGGACACAGAGGCAGGCCTCCTGCTCTGAACAAAGTGATTCACCAAAATCTGAACAGCAACATCACATGGTCAGAGAGGGAGTACTTGCCCTGTGTTGATCTCAGGCGGACACCAAGCGCCGATCAGCACGGTGAGCCCCCTTTTTCCCTCGTCTTTTTCAGATAGAGACTTTGATTTCAATCCAGAGGGCTTGTTTGAAGAGGGGGTGGGCTCGGGCCCTCGTGGATGTTTGGAGGGCTGGAGTAAATATGACGGATGGGATTACAAGGAAACCCTCTCAGCAATTTCGAAGAGCTTGAAATAGAGCTGGTTTTTCCTGCATACCAGTACATCTCCCCACTTGCTCTCTGTGGTAGCTTCAGCAGCTCAGGTGCACTGTATCTACGTTATGTCTGCCTGTCTGATGGGATCTGACTGCACCACAGAGCTGGACGCATCAAAGGAAGTCAAAGAGAGGAGGCCAGTCCAACTGTAAGAGGCCCAGTTATATAAATGGAGCCAAAGTACTTTGCTTTATTTGGACTTGTTTGGCCTTATTTGTTTGTATACCACACAGCTTCATACTTGGCGAGATGCAGAGAAAAGTTCCCCCCGCACTTTAAATACCTACAGTTTGCAACTTGTTGATGCTCCAAGCAACTTATTTCCATCATTAACTCTTATACATTATAGTCTCCTGTAACTTTAGCCAACAATAGCCTCATCAGAGCCTCCATTAGATGCATTGCATGTGCTTTTTTTTCTTCATTCCAAATAAGTTTTTCCATGCCACAGTTTGGCAAAGTGGCATGTAGCACACTGGCTGACTTACCCACCAATGAATCACATACATTCAGCAGACGTGTGAGGTTCAAGGGCTAACAAAGTGGCTAATTTTTGAGCATATATATACACTGAGAGGGAATGAAGAAGACTGACATTTCACCAAACTTCTCTACAAAAACATCAGCGGACCGTGACTGGCATCTGGTGCAATAAGTGGTCGGTGTGTAGTGAACCTCTTCTGTTCTGGCCAAAGAAAACCCGGTTTAGTGTAACCACTGTTTCCTAACGTCAAGAGGAGAAGCAGAGAAAGGATTCAATGTTTTGTAAGATGTTGTCAGTGCGATCTCCAGATTTCTCCTTCCTTTATCTGTTCATTGGAGGAAATATGAGGATACCTGCCATTTTTAAGTCATTTCCTTCGATCCAGGAGTTCATCCTCTCCCGATCTTGACAGATAAGTTCTGTCGTACCTCCTGAACGGTGAATAGCTCAGTCTGTACTGGCTGACATTGTGGTTTGGGTCAGTGAGTTAGGGTTAGGCTGATGGATTACTTTACTAATGATTTTGGCCTGAGACTGAGCTTGTTTTAAAAGGCAGACATTCGGCGAGTCAGTTTGGGTTTCATACGATGTTATGGATTGGTGGAGTTGTGTGTGGAGCTCCTCTTCAACAGCCAAATTCGACGCTTGATTATTTAATGTTCTTGTTTTACAAACCAGTCTTAATCTGCAGAGCAAAGAAACAAGAAATTCAATCGGCACGACTAATTTTGAAAACTTCGAGTCGGCTCAATTTTTTTCTGTCACAAAAAAACCCTGCAGGCTGCACTTTTTCTGATATAGTCAGGGAGGCTGAACGTAACATAATATACTGATTCACATTTGAGATGTTTGCATGTACTGTACCACCAGCGGAAGATGTCCTCCATGATTGAGCCCACCCAGACTGCGGTGTTGTGAGGGAGCGTGCCCCTTACCTCCCTTTGGGGGCAACAAGGTCCTGTGTCCACATTTCAAGCAGGCCTGTCACTCACAGTAGGGGAGAAAGGGTTCTGTCTTGGGGTCAACACTTATGTTCTCCAGCTAAGAAAGCAAGGCTGGCTCTCAGAGGACAGGCAGCAGTTCAACACAGCATGCTTTGTGTTGCATCTCTACAGGCAAGATGGGAGGAGCTGAGAGATGAGCAGAAGAGACGTGAAACCTGACAGTGAGGTGAAAAAAATTTCATTTTGCTTTATCCAAGAAAAAAGAAGTGAACCTTAGGTCCAAATTCTGAAATGTCTAAATCATTAATGAATTAATTCTAGTGATTTTTCAAGCAAACATAGCAAACATCTGCTGGTTTCAGGTTTTATAATGTGAGGATCTGACCTATTATATGATGGTAATATAATGTATTTAGGCTATGAGCTATTCAGTGGTCAAAACAAGCTTTCTAAAAAATTCTGCCTCCATTTTTGGGCATTAGAGAAATTAAATTATCATCTGAGAAATATCTTGGCACATTAACTGATGCACAATGTAGTAGTTGCAGCTATATTAAAGTTAATTTTAACAACTAATATGCAAAAATTGGCTTTATTAAGGCCTAATCATAAAGGCTTATGATTAATATGGGAAGAAGAAAAAAAAGTGCTTCCGGTGACCAACTAGCTGTAAAACCACACAAGTACAAGAAAGGTGATTGAGTCTTGTCCATCTCATTAACATCTGCTCTGCACATTAGTCGTTCTAATCAGTGAATAGACAAAGTATTTCCTTCTTTACTTAATATCACAATCCAGAAAAATGATCAAATCAAGCAAAGGCAAAAAACAAAAAAAATTCCAACAATTGAATTGAAAGTGGGAGTTTCTGGTGTGCAAAAAGTGCACAAATCATGAAATCTCCAATGCGAGCGCAGCCTCGGGTCACCTGTTCAGCAAAAATATAAGGCTCTACATATGCATTTATTTTACAGGGGTAGAAATTAAGTAAACACAGTACACCTGACTGGTCCAATCATGCAAACATATATATTTAATGTGTTCAAATCTTATTCTTAAGTGGACCTTCTTTTCCATTTTAAATTTTGGTGCAGCGCCCCCTATGGAGCACCAACCACTGATCACGACGCGTCACTAAATATTACACATTGAAGCTTTAAGGCTTCGCATCTGACGCCTCATTAAAGGTTTCCAATGGCCATGATCTAAAAGGCCTTTATACAGATTATTTCATCAACAAAATCAACTTGCTATAAACCAGCCTTTATTAAAATGACAGTGAACACCTATTAGACACTACCTGACTCTGGTTGTAGCTGTTTTCTGCACTTGCAACGTGACGTCACATCTATTTTACCGAGGGGCAGAGTGTCTGCTGCCAATTTGTCCATCTTTGAACCTCTAATTGAGTTAACTGGGATTAGCATGCACAACAGTCCTCATACGAGATAAAAGAAGAGGTGAGAAGTGAAAGACAGAGAGCGGCGATTTGACACATTTTTAGGATGGTGTCACCTCTTAATGTAATTTGGCACATGCTGCTATGTGCTTCTTGTGGTGTAGAGTTTCTTTTAAGTGGCTAATGCCTGTGGTGGGTGAGCACCCATGGGGGACAAGAGAGGTCAGTGTTTAGGGTGGAACGTGTGGAATAGGTGTGGGGGATCTTCCTGTCATTCACCGCTCATTCCTCTGAGCCTCATGACATTTGACCTCATGCAGACAAACCAACAACCTCAACCTCATCTACTGAGCCGCCGTCTGCTGAAGAAAAGGCTCATCTTTAACACGTTGTTGTTATTTTTGCTTCTCTATGCATAAAAACAGTTTAACTTGACATCAGGGGTGGAAGGAGGAGTGTGTGTATTTAACAAATTCCAATATAATATCAGAGTTAGTTGATTTGAGACAGTTTAACCCATAAAGCCCCAAACAACCACCACAGACCAAAAGCATCTCCTGATCTAAAATGTTCCTATAAATGTCCCATAAATTCTGACCTACTAAACTTATCAATTAGGTAAAATGCAGTTTGTCATCTTTTTATGGTCATTAAATAGGACCCATTTAGATGTTCAGAGGCTCCATAGTGAATGCGGAAACACCGTCATCTTCTATAACATTGATTCATCAGTAAAACTCATGGAGTTTGATAAATGACAGTGGATGGAGACATGTTTTTATGTTGAGTTATTGATATCTTTGCTTAAAAAGTCACTTCTTCATCAGTTTTCTCTGTTTTTGACATAATAACCCTCAACTTTAATCTGAGGTTTTATGAACATCTACATGATCAGTGAATTAAATATAGAAAAATACCTGATTTACACTGAAAAACACAAAATACAGAGGATAATATTATAATAAATGATGATAAATCACTTAAGTAAAGGTTAAATAGACAAAAAATAATAATTTTGGAACTGACACAAAAGCTGCACTGCGTCTTTATGAGTTAAGTCAGTTTTATTTTTAAAGCCCACAAATCACTACAGTCAGTACAGGATGAACTCAGCTTGTTTTTCCTGCTTTTGCAAAATGACCAGGATTATCTTATAAAATTAACAAATATTAAAGACTCGGAATGCATCTTTATATAAAGTATTTTATTTTCAGATTAACAGACTTTAACTTATGTTTTTAACTAAATTAACTTGGTACAAGTCCTAATACTGGGCTTGATAGATCAGACATTTCATTGCATTTAACTGCATTTCAGTTGTAAATGCTTTAGTTTTATTTATAAGGGTTTAATAAAAAAAAAAAAAAAAAAAAAAAAAAAAAAAAAAAAAAAAAAAAAAACAGTGTAAAATGTATCCACTTTATTTTCATTGTGAATTAGAAAATGCTCAGCAGCCAGTGGACCGGATGACACCCTATCATGTACCAAATCAGGTCTGTGGACCATAAGTTGAGTATTTCTGCTATGTATACAACTCATTCTATCTCAGACCTTTTATTTGGATTACAGAAAGCTCCTCAAAAAGCCACTTAATTAGGGAAAACTGAAGTCAGAAAGCTATGACCTTAAAGTGATGAATACTCTATTATTAAAAATAAGATTTTTTTGCTACAGTATATTATGAGATGGTAAAATTGATGCCACATGCTATATGTGGATGCAAAAATGTTAATGTTTTACTGTTGTATGCTTCTTTTTTGGATGTGAGGAATCCACGTCACCCCCACAGATGGTTCACATTAGTCATCCGACGTGCACAGGAAAGGTTAAGATAATGTCCAAAGTGGAAAAAATTGAGCTGTTAACTTCGGACTGATCCTAAGCAGGACGACCACTATTGGTCACCTGGGGCGTCCAATCCAGTGTCTGCTTCTCACAACTTTCTGAGCTCCCAAGTTTCCATCTCATTTATTCCTCCTCCGCCTCTTCTTATGCATCACTAAGTACAGATGTAGTGGGAGCCTTCAATCAGCTCCATGATGATACAACCTCTCCATTTCCACAGTCGTCGTTTGCTGCTGAATGTGCCACCACACACACATGCACTTGAACACATACACACACTTACATGTTAATGCACGTTGCCCAACTGGCAGACATCTGTTGATAATTATTGCCCAGTCTCAGCAGAGAACTTGTGATATTTAATATTTCCTCACCACTTGAACAAATAAGCTATAATAACTGCAAGGTACTTGACCACAGGAGTAGAGGAGATGTGCAGCATGAAAGGAAGTGTGTGCACTTTGGTTGAATCTGTGTTGTTAAACTTTCCATAGTATTCTACTCGGAATACACAGTATACTGAAAAAAAAAGAAAAAAAAAAAATCAGTTCAAAACCCACCACCCACCAATCCCCAAACCACAAAAACTTAAACAGTGAACAAACATTATAAATCACTGCTTAAAAGAAGGTATAAAAAGTTATAAATACTCCCAATCTCCACTCACACACACTGCTCACACACGTGCGCTCACTTACACACACTTAAAGTTGATGCGCTGCGGAGGTGTTGCAGAACTGCAGAGCATCAAGAGACATTCACAAAACACTCATTAACTTCTTTTACAAAGCCGCCTTTGTGACCTGCCAGACCTTGGCTACTCTCCCTGCTCTCTCTCTGCCTCTCTTTCTCTAAAACACACACACACACACACACACACACACACACACACACACACACACACTGAGTTTTGTGCACATGAGGATAGTTTCTAGCCCAATGAGAAAGTACATAAACACTAAATAGGATTAAAGTTTAGAGTCTTACAGTTACATGCTCATTTTTTCTATGAAGGGATCCATGAAGGCTTTTAAGACACTTCTGCTAATATTATGACCTATACTCAACCCCACTAAATAAAAATAATAAAAACCTTCAACCTATTATTTTTGGTTCGTTTCTGGTTTTTTTTAAATTATTGGTTTCTGTGGAGACAGTGGACGGCAAAAAACAAGGAGCAGGAACTGGATTCACACCTCAGCCCTCAGAGATATCTGTGTCCTCTGAATCAACTGCACTAGTTCTTTATTTCCTCATAAATTACATACTATACTAATCTAATAAGGCTGTGCTTTGAGTGAAATAAAAAATAGTAATAAAATGAAAAAGAATGATAATCAGACTAATGTATTTTAAATGATCTTAAAATCTAAAAATGCAGTGTGTGACACGTGTCTTTATTTCTTTAACCCTCAAAGACCCAGAACGACATTTGTATTGACTTCTAAATGAATTTTTCTCTGCACTTCTCCTTTCTTGAGTGATACAGGGGTTGGACAAAATAATGGAAACACCTTAAAAAATCAACAAAATATAATTTAATATGGTGTAGGTCCACCTTTTGCGGCAATTACAGCCTCAATTCTCCGAGGTATTGAGTCATACAACTTGTGAATTGTTTCCAAAGGAATTTTACGCCATTCTTTAGTTAGAATACCCTCCAACTCTTTTAGAGACGATGGCAGTGGAAATCGACGTCTTACTTGAATCTCTAAAACTGACCATAAATGCTCAATAATGTTGAGGTCTGGGGACTGTGCCGGCCATACGAGATGCTCAACCTCATTAGAATGTTCCTCATGCCATTCTTTAACATTTCTAGCTGTATGGATTGGGGCATTATCATCTTGAGGTGAAGGTGTTTCCATTATTTTGTCCAACCCCTGTATATTAGACTATTATCCTCTGCATTTTACAATTTTCAGTGTAAATCAGGTATTTTCCTACATTAAATTTACTGATCATGTAGATCACGGGTGTCAAACTCATTTTAGTTCAGGGGCCACATTAAGCCAAATTTAATCTGAAGTGGGCCGGACCAGTGAAATAATAACATAATAATATATAAACAATGTCAACTCCAAACTTTCCTCTATGTTTTAGAGCAAAAAAAGTTAAATTATGTGATGAAAATGTTTACATCTACCAACTATTCTTTAAAACAATGTGAATAACATGAACAAACTGGAATTTCTTAAGCAAACTAAGTGCAATTTTAACAATATTATGTTTCAGTTTATCATTTTCACATTTAAATTACAATTGACAGATTACAGCGGATCTACAAATACTCAAAACATTTAATAACAGGCTGAATATTGGTAAAGTTGTACTTCAGACATTTCAAAATGTTCATATTTGTTGTGGTTATTCACGTTTTTGTGAAATGATAGTTTGTTTGAGTGTAAATACAGTAAAATGACACGAAAATGTTTACATTTACAAAGAGAAAAATTTGGAGTTGTGAGTATTTATAGGTTATTATGATAGTATTTTACTGATCCAACCCACTTGAGATTAAATTAATCTGTATGTGGAACCTGAACTAAAATGAATAATATCTTCAGTGAAATTTTGGCATTTCGCAAATTCATCCCACAGGCCAAACTGGACCCTTTGGTGGGCCAGATTTGGTCCCCAGGCTGCATGTTTAAGACCTCTGATGTAGATCTTCATAGAAGTTCGGAGTAAACTCAATGGTTAAAACAGAGAAAAGTGAAGACAAAATTATTTTTTTTAGCAAAATATGTCATTAACTGAATGTAAACAACCAGTAAATCAGTAAAGTTTAACAAAAATGAAAATAATGTTTCTACAGCTCATATGTTGTGTTATGACAAAGACTGATTATTACCAACCAATGGAAATGTTATGGATATCAGATAATTTACAAGTAAACAAAGTTAGTAATAAGTAATAACTATATGATCAGTGGGAGGAGGATAACAAATAAAGTAAGACACATTCAGTCAAAAATAAAACGACTCCGATAGAAAGATAGAATGTCAAGACAAATAGAATATCAGTGGCCAAAACTATTAAAATTGCAGCCAAGTTGTAGCCAGTTGTTAACTTTAAATGAAATGTTTAGTTTAACTGCACTTGAATCAGCAAATTCTGCACCAGCAGCAGCGTGACGAAGCTGCTTTTCCCCCGTAATGAATTTACCACAAGGCGCTCCTTCCTGCCTGCCCTCACATCAAAGTGAGCAACCTGCTCAGGTTTCATCGGCCGGGAGGAGCGGCTGAGGCAGCGCGGCTGGTTTCTCTTCCTGCAGATGAGTGGGGAGACGTGGGGAAGAGGTCAGTGGCACACTGGGGGATTCCCTGACAGCAGCCCTGCCAAAGACCACCAAGGTGATGGGCAGATGAAGTGACAAGCTGCATTCTTATCCTATTCCCCAAAGGCAACACAGACACAAAGAGGGTGAAGACAGCGGGGTTTTTTGCGTCTGTACCAGGACTAGGAGCATATCTGCACAGAGCCTGATATTTACATTCAATGCACCCGCGGCACTGAAACAACCTGAGCTTGGCGTCAAAGTGCTAAATGTTTTATAAAGACATACTTGTTAAGTACAACTTTGGGAAAACAGCAGCTGAGTCAAGAGCGCAAAGATGCAGGGAAACAACTTCCATGATGGATGATCGAGAAATAAGTATCTGGGCTGGGGGAAACTTCTAATTACGAGAAGGGAGGCACATGCTCAGTCATCCCAAGGGGGGGTTCTCAGAGCCTCGGCCTCATGAATTGAATAGTGTGGTGAGGGGATGGACCAGAGGTGGCACCTTTGCCAACCACAGTGCACAGACCGACTTGACTCCTTTTACCACATGCAATTGGTCCCTCCACGTGCCGTAACCCATCACATAATCAAGCCCTTCTCGCTACCTCGCACCAAAAAAGACACACATCTGAATACACCCCCTCTCATTTATTGCCTTATAAAAAGACTTTTGGTCAGTTTTTGCATCTCTAAAACGAGCACGCTGGTTTTCCCTCCACATAGTGCTCCATTCATCATAGGCTGGTGTAGGGAGACCTACTGCTCTTACATTTCCTGTAATTGGAGTGGCAGGGGGCCAAAGGTTGGCATTAATATTAAAAGAAAGTACAAAAATGAATTATTTCCTGACAGTTGCTCACTTTCCGACTTATTTTGTAATCAGTTATGTTCCTTCATGAGGGTGTCTGCATATGTCTTTGTTTGGTTACAACCCAATTTGTCACCTTTCATAGTTCCAACTTCCTCTTAGGTCAAGAGGCCCCTGTGGCGCCCTAAATGCTCTCCACAAGCTTATGGGGCTTGGTGGTGAATCTGGTGCCTGTGAGGCATAACTCTCCCTGTCAAAACAGAGAGGGAAACCATGATTCTTCACTACGGAGTCCCACGCTGCTCAGGTCTAATAAGCCCACAGACATGAGGTCATTTTTTACTATTCGCTTGTTAACTTTTATTGAACGGGACTGTATTGTTGGATTGAAAAACTTCAGATTAGCTGAGGGCAAGTGAGTTGCTGTAAACCTGATATTTTAAACATCAAAGTTTGTTTGCATTTTTGTTTGCACTGGTACTTGATATGCACTGTAAGCATTAAATCGTAAGAAGAAAGTTATCTCATTATCACTACAGGGTAACGTGGTTTTGCAGGAATTTGATGTTGAACTTAAAAATGAAAACTTGGAAATGCTCCACTCTGCTTGACCACTTTCTCAAAGTGGGCTGTTGTCCAGCTGCTACATGTAGTCACTTCATGGTTTGTGTTACAGTGCATATTGACATTTAAAGTTAATGTTTTGAAATATTGGCCAATCACATATTTTCACAGGACAAATGTGAACCTCATTGAGTGTTTCTGTTTTTAGTGAAAAGAAAACACGAGGAGATGGTCATTTACAGTAATGTTTTCTTCCAGCGTGCATTGCTGAGAGCGCACACTGTAGACATGAAAATGAACTTTAGGATTTAAAAAAAGAAAAAAATGACTAAAAAAGGGAGCTTTTGACGGAATGAAATGCACCCAGCTGTGAGCTGGACCTGACACATGTGATATATAAATAAACTTGTATCTTATGCCAGATTTTCAACAAACCACAGACTAAATGGGAGATTTGATTTCAAATTAGAATTTGCACGTAGATCTTGAGATATCGGACGTAATGATAATAAGAAGTGATGTGTCTTAAATTATTTTCTGTTTGATTTAGATGTTGAACTGACTAGCTTTGAACAGGGCTCTGCTTTATTGAATAACCAACACCTGCTGAGTGGCATTGAACTGGTCGTAATAAATATTTAATTTTCATTTAATTTTAACAAGTCAAATTATAGATTGCTTATCTGTATTATGTATAAGTGCAGGCAAATTCAGTTATTTTTTGACGAGAGGGAAACGTTTTCTTTCCTTTTCCTTTGGTAATAAACTTTTGATAAATGTAGTTGTCACCGTCGAGCTCATTTAAATAATTAAAGATGTTTATATTTCTCTTACACTGTAATTATGCACTTATGTATTTACATATTTGGACGAAAAGCTCAGCAGGCAAGATAAAAGTCACATTCAAAGGGCTTTTTTATTGGCAAATTAGAATAAATGACTTAACTCTTGACCATCGTGTGCATTAAGGTGTTTTCTTTTTCTGTGCAGTCAATCATGTGCTTTGACATACAAAAATAGACCGGGACACTTAGCAAAGAAAACCTCATTTATAACACGCTTCAGTGCATATATTACACATATTTAAGAAACACTTGTGAATGTTGTATGACTACTTCAAGAGGCACTTTAGGCAATGTTTGCTTTAATTAATGAAATGGAAATGGCTATTAAAATTAACACTTCAATTATCTTTGGAAACAGAGGCTGCCTCATGTGGATAAAGTTCAACTGCTTAAGTGTGGGGTTGTGTCCAGGGTAAAAGAATAAAAAAAAAGAGAAGTGGACAGCTTGGTGAAGAAATACTGCACCAAAATGAAAGGGTGTTAAGAGCATTACCCTTCATGGTGGGTGCGTCAAGAGACTTTTTCTTGTTTACTTTTAGCTGGCTGCCTTTTAAGAGTGATAGAACGCAGGTTTCCTCTTCCATTCATACACTGTGTGTCTTGGATGCTGCGTACAACATGAAATATTTGTGTGGGAACATCATCATGGTTCGAATATATTGGCAATGGCAACAGGGCATAAGGGCTTCCCTATTTGTGCCACAAGATGAGAGGGTGTATTTTTTTGCTGGCGCCAGAGGCCCTGTGAACCATGAGTTGATTAAACGGGTGATCACATGTTCATGCTGACAGTGGGCGTGCTGGAATAATGCTCCGAGTGTCAGAGACAATGAGCTTGGATTCAGCGAGAGGAAAGGATGAGACGTCTGTTTGAGGTTTGTGGTTTAAGTGATCATCTGTCAGTTCATGTACAGAATGTCACACACCTCACCGCTGGTTTGGTACCTGTCAAACAAACGTGTTTAAAAACATCTTCAAGGCGTGTAACTGGCGCACGGTGAGGAATATTTAAAGGGTCAGTTCACCCAAATTACAGAAATGCATATTTTCTCACTTATTTCTCTTGCCATGAAGATTTTGGGTGGTTTTGTCTGTCCAGATCACTGACATTACTGCCTGACAGAAGTGAAATATCGGGTTAGCAAGATATGTTTTATGTTGGGTTCAGATTATATTATATCCGCTTGATCTGGTCGATGTAGTCAGGTCATGTTAGGAAATGCAATCTATCATTTTGTCATATTTTACACTGGACTACATAGTCATCTTATGCAGTAGGTTCAAACAATTACATGATGTTGGCCAAGAGGAGAACCCTGCTGAAAACAACTATAGGCAACATGTTAACCTCAGAATCTCTCTGAAGGACTGTCTAAACATATTATCCTCTTTGTGCAACCTACAAACAGGCCAAAAGTCATTTTCACTTTCTTTATTTAGACTTTTCTGAACACAAGACAGTAGTATCATCACAGGGGAAAGACCTTGGCTCCAAAATGAAGCCAGTGTAGAAGTATGTTAAAGTTGGAATTCCACTAATGGCCACTGGGGTCCCATACACTTGCATTTAATTTACCTCTACAAATACCATTTCATTTTTTTCCCCAGGACTCATCCATTTTATTTGGAACGTCTTCTAAGTGATCAAAGGGTCTAAATTTAAATTATTCCTCTGTTAATTAGATTTCTGGGGAAATAGAATGATGCAATGTCAGCTGCGTTGGGCTTTGATTGACAGATGGTTGTGGCATAATGCTGATCTTTAATCAAACACATTTTTTTTCCTGCCAAATACCTTGACTGTAGTTGTGATTACTAGATTCCATTAACAATACTGTAACATTACTTTGTTACACTGTGCATTAGCATTAGCCTAACTCTGACCCTCAGGCCTCCAGTTGTTCAGCCCTTTTTATCCAAATATGGTCACTTCTGGCTCCAAAAATCCAACATGGTGCTGTGGCACAGTGGCTTAGTGGAGGGTGAACGGAATTGAGTGTAATCCACCAATCAGAGTTCTCCAGCACACAGCCCCACCCCTCAAGAATTTTGGGTAATCTGAAAAGAACTACCTCCCTACTAGGAACTTCTTTGGGGAAAGTTTGGGGGTGAGGGAAAAAAATTTTATCTGGGTAATTTTACATGGAAATACACCAGGGTTTTTCAAAGTTCAGGGTAATGCTCAAAGTTCCTGCAGTGCAAAAGGGCCTATGGTGACAAAATCTCAGCATACTGGCCTCAAAATGAAAATGTTCAGAAATCAATGGGTGACGTCACAGTTTCCGTCTAGTAATTATACAGTCTATGAATATTAATAACCTGCTCAACTCCTTTGATGTCATTGTTGGTTTATATTCTTGTTCAGCTGTTAGCCAGTGAAGCCCAGATGGGGCTTTCTTAAAGAACTGAAGCTTTTTTTTCCTGAAACTATGGACAAAACTTCTAGTGAAGCTTCATTTCCTCTACTACATCTACTAAACAAAAGTATAAAACTACTAACTTTTTATCCAAATACCCCTTAATCCATAAAAAAATTACCTTGGCTTCAATTTTATTTTGGCATCATGTGTAATTCCTTTACCTCATATATTATTATTTGATGACCCATGTTTCGATACGATACAAATGACAGGAATCTAAGATATAGAGACAGAGATGTAACAACACCTAGTTCATGTTTGGTATCCAATGTAAGACTTCACAATATTATCAATCTTGATTTTTTAAATTTTTTTGTCCTTAATTAAAATATGGATCACACAATACCTTGTTTATTTAAGTATTAAAAAGACAAAAGGCTTATACTTTCCTTTTCCCACCAGCTAACAACCATCTTTTAAAGCTATATTCAACATCTGATAAAACACCACTGACTCTTCGTTCTCACCAAATTCTGAAATGAGACAGTCCTCTTCAGAAAAACAACTTTTTGGCCATTTCATCAAAGATGTTTAAAACTCCTCATGGTTACGTATATTTAACCGACGACCGGCTTCTTGTGGTTGTATGAGTAATGAGTGTTCTCTAACATTGAAGTTGTATGACGTGGTTACTGCCACAAGAACTCCTAAAGGACAAGGTGGAGGTCGGTGTTTGGGCAAGAGTGTGACTATGACACAACAAACTGTGGTTCCTGTCTCCTACCAACAGTAAAAGGATGGGTTTTTTGGTGTTTTTTTTAAGAAGCATAAAGGTGATGTATTTTATATTCACCCCCTTTTCCACCAAGGTTTGCCCCTGCCTAATCTCAAACTAGTTCTTTGTATTTCAACAGCCAAAGAACCAGCTCTCAGCCCGGAAAACTGGCAACAAGATCAACTCAAACTTTGTGACCTTTTCCTTTTTTTTTTTTTTTTTTACCAAAAACAAGAGCCAGCATTTACTTTGCCTAATACAACAAGAAGGAAACACAAGAGCTTCCATAGCTTCAGTAGGCACTAGAAAATGAAGTTACTGCTAACATGGCTGGGAAAGTAGAGCTGCAGACATACCAGGGCTGCACAACATATGGCTAACAATGTACGCACAATAGTCAGATGACAGAATGAGTAATGTCCTGTACAGAAAATTACATCAAACCCATAGAGCTGCAACTTTTTTGCTACTTTATTATTATTATTATTATTGTAACCTTTATTTAACCAGGGAAAAAAAAAGCTCTGAGATTCAAAAATCTCTTTTTCAAGAGTGTCCTGGCAAACATAGCAGCAGCAGAAGTTACACAAAATGGAAATCACAGCCATACATCCACATTAATATACATAAACACAATAAAAGTCAGTGCTAAAAACAAACTTAAAACTGATAAGAACATACATATAAAAAAGCATCACCATTATTTTAAAAGGTACTAAAAGTATAACAACATTGTTCTTTAAAAGCATCTCAAAGCCGAACCCAGTTCAATCAATTAGAAAAAACATCTCCACCCACATTTGTCCTTTGCTTCATACAAAAGAAAACTTGCACAGCTCTCCCTGTAAATTAATCTACAGCAACATAAAAAGTCTGATTGTGTTTTCAGAGAATGACATGCAGGCTATCTCTACCAACTACAATCATCCTTGACTCTTTATCAAATAACAAAAGCAGGCTCTGCCCTCCACGAGCCATCAACCACAACCTACAAATGAGCAAGAAGAACAGGAGAACAACCCTGAGAGGAACGACTGGCTGTAAGTAGACAAGTTTAAGTCAGTTGTATGGAAGGATTTTACTCCAGAAAGGATGAAGTTGATTAAAATTAGATTACTGTGTCAACAGCACTTTGTAAAAGATGTCACAGCCACAACCATTTACTGTCAGAAACTCATTTTCCAGTTTTAATTTTCTGTACAGATGCATTTCCTACAAGAGTATCTTAATAATTCTCAATTTATTAATTCTTTGTGCAGATGTTTACGTCATCTGGTGAAAACGGCTGTATTTTTTTTTACACTGCAGTACATCACAAAAAAAAAAAAAAAAAACATATTGTAATGTGAGGTTTTCAGTACTGTGCAGCCTGAATCCAGTATTACTATATGATACTGAAGTGGCTCTGCTCCATGAGAAAGAAAACCAATTAAACAAACTCTGAACCAAAACCTCCACAACAACATTGGTAGATCAAAAAAGTGACTCATTTTGGAAAGCAGGGACAAACTTTCATCAAATCCCTTTCCAAACTGCTTAGTCCTCAAGAGGGTCTTGTGGGTGTTGAAGCCTCTCCCGGCCACCAACGGGCAAAGGCGGGGTACACCCTGGATGTGTCACCGGTTCATCACAGAGCTGACATACAGATGAACAACCATTCACTCTCATATTCAAACCTACGGGTGATGTAGACTGACAAATAAATCTATTAAGTATACGTCTTTCGAGGGTGGGAGGAAGTCGGAGTACTCGGAGAGAATCCACATAAACACAAGGAGAACATGCAAACTCCACAGAAAGGCCTGACAAACTGAGTTAAAATACTTTTACATATCAATACAGTTTTAGCACCAACACAAATTTTATTTCCACAACTTTGCACTTCAGTATTTTTTTCTTAAGTACACTGGAAGACAATTATAAGTTTTTAAGACTTTTATTGACAAGTAAATGCCATTTATGCAAAGAAAAATAAGTGTCAATGCCAAAAGTTGCAGCCACAACTGTACAATCTTGTCCTAGCAGTTGTGATTTTAATCAAGATGAATGTAGGACACATTTTTGCATTCATAAATTGCATAGAGCAGCATAAATCTGAACAAATACTGATGACTCATTATTCATGACAATGAATATCACATCCTAAAACCCTGTCGACAACCGCAGTCATCTTCAGTCTGAAAACTGTGTATGATATTTATTAACCGACATTATGTTTTCCATATGTAGCTTTCCACTCAGTGAGAACAGAGAACGGACATCCAAAATCCCCTCCATGTTGTATTTGTTCTGGGCATGTTGCTGTGATTTCACATCAACCGAGTCCATTTTTAGCATGAGTCGTCATTATAGTAACAATGTACTCATCATGAGGAACATCTGAGGAGCGGTCATGGTAGATATAACAAAGCATCACTGGCAAAACATTCCAGTTGTTCTCCAAAGGAACCATTATCTCCTGCATTAACCCTCCATGTAGCACTGAAATGTTTATGATGTTGAGCATGCAAAGAGAGAAGAAAAGGCGTTCCTCTTTTGGGTGTACAACATAATGGGAATTCAGCTTTTCCCCACTCCATTCTGCGGTTATTTATCACCCCTGACGGTCGGATCGGGCCCACAGGAAGTGAAGCGTAAGTGCAACAGGAAGAGGAGAAGGTGGACGGTCTGATCCCCAGCATGTAAATCAAGCTTTTTTTATGAGGCTGGCCACCCTGAAAGATGAAGTGCTCTTGTTGTGAGAGAAAACAGTGGAGCCGTACACATGTCATAACATTGACACCTAGGAGGAGGTCGGCTGGGATCCATCCTCAGGCCACGGCTCCTATGTGCCCTCTTGGCCTGAAACACCACCAATCCCTTAGCCCCTCGAAACCCCTAAAACTCATTCGTCTCTCCTCTCTAACACAATCTCACTCCTTTGCTCTTTCTTTCTCACCATCCCCTGCCTTCCTTTCTCCAGATCTGCCTCTATCAGTTACTTACAACGTCTTTAAGAGCAGTGCCCGGCTTCTGTCCACCAAAACACTTTCTCAAACAATAAACACAGGGCCTAGGTGGTCCTGTCAGAGCTGCTGTCCTCATAGAATAACCAGCTACCACAAGAATCTGCTCCTCTGCTCTCGTCCATGCACTCACACCGTGTACACGATTGTCAAAACCTCCTCAGATTGTTTTACTGCAAATGTCACAGCGCAAACGACTGCTAATTGGATTTAGTCCACACATTTATGAAGGATATATTTACAAAACATGACCCAGTATTAATTATTAGGCACAGTTCCAGACCTAAGGGGGAGTTTCGAGGGGGATATTTTTAGGTTTTTGCGTGTAAAAGGTTGTTTTTTTAATTTTTGCTGTGTCGAATGACCTAATGGTCACGTCAACAACATGTGTAGGTGATGGAGAGAACACCTTAGTGTTTGTGTGGAAACAGTTTGTCACATTTCATTAGTTCATGAGGACCACTTTACATGCAGTCTACCCAGGTTACGTCTATCCCAGAGTGGCTGTGTTGGATTTTTATATTTAATGCAAAAGATTTGACCTTTTCAGAAACACACGATTGGACGTTTTCATTTCCACTGCCGTTTGCTACAGACTCGGTAAGATTTAGCGCTGTTGTGGCTGATCTAATTGCTAGAGCACCAGAGGTATTTTGCAGGAAGCTCTGTGTTTACCTCGAGTGTGTGACAGGAGCCGAGGAGATGGCTGGTATAATGGGGTTTATTTACGTTCACACTCACTTACACTGCGCAGTGTCTGGCACTCTAACTAGGGGGACACGTTCCTGCTGAGAGACGTCATTGGTGCCACTGCACATAGAAACTGTTCACAAGCCGTGGGGTCACTCAGAGGGATTACTCAAATTGATTGGACAGGGTTTGTGAGATCGTAATGGCGGTCACAAAATTAACAGCCTCGCTTGGAACTGTTTACCTACTTTATTTGTTGGAGCAAATTCATTCCGTCACTTCATATTTAATCCTGGTTATTACCAATCTCTTGCATCTAATTAAAATAAAAACACTGGATATGAGCAGCCACATTTTTTATATAGAAAGATACTAACCGCCAGACTATGTTTATTTGATTATGGAAGATTTAACAACTAAACCTACTGTTTATCTAGCACATTTAATTCTAATTTCAACCTCTTTAACCGTTTATTCTGTTTATGCTTTAGCTCATACATATTATAAGATGCTATTCTTGAGCAAAACAAATGTATCTTAGTAGCATTCTTAAAATAGAACTTCTCAGGCAGATCAGTGGGTTAAATGCAGTTAAAAGAAATCATATATTAAAGGTTTAATTTGTAAAAAAAAAAAAAAAAAAAAAAAAAAAATCTCAGTGCTCTGTGACAGACTAAAAAAGCTGTATAGCATCAGATTTCTGTCATAAATCTAAATTCTAATACCAGTGTCAGCAGAAGAAATAATACAATTAAAGTTGATTTAAGGATATTATCATATTTTCAGTATCTGTCTGAATGCATATGTGTCGAGAACATTCTAAGACGTCATACAAGTCGAAATAGTCTCACACAGACGAGCAGTATCTGAATATGAAGCGACCAGTATATTTGGAGTCACTGTATATTTATGCTGGACTGTTTAGCTTGGCATCTCTCTGCTGATAATTTATGACACATCTGGTGTCAATCTGCCATCACCTTCCTCATAAAAGGTCCCCAAATCATGAATATATTCTTTAGATGGCAAGAAATGCTCGTTATGTGCAGGGGTTGATTTGTGGAGTCTATCTTTTTCACAGTTGACCGTGAATTTGGGTACGAATCAATGTGTCTCACAGCGACTAAGTGAATTTATATACCTGGGAGTGTCTCCACGGCCGGCGCAGTGGCCAGGAGTGGGACACATGCAGCACCACAACGGAAACTAGGGGAACAGCATTAATTGAGGAGGGGGGAAAAAAAGGAAAAAACATCACATGTGAACCTCTTCTCCTGCAGTAATTCAGCATCATGAAATCCTATACTTCCCCTTTGCATGAAAAATATGCAGAGCCAAGAGCTTGCCACAAAACAGAAAAATGAAACAGTCTTTTTGCTGCTTTTAATGAACTTCAGCTCACATTATTCTTCTGTCTGTGTTGTCAAAAGCAGTTAGTAATCAACGAATGGAATCACTGGAGTTTATTTAGCTTCTGGGGGGCTGAAAGGCTCTTAAAGTCTCAACACCTGAAGAATTATGCTCATCCACTGCAACAAGAGTGGTAAAACAGAATTACAGAGGACAGTCGTCATAAACGTTCGCTCTAATCTCCTCATACAGCTCTGGCACAGTCTAAGTTAGACATTATAACAACTTAAAGAAAGGTTTCAGTCAGAATATTCTCCGCTGCAGCAAATGAGAGAGGAGGCTGGAAAGAGGGCAGGTCAGTGAATGTTTCATTATATCTAATGTTGCTTTCCCTGAAGCGCTCTCCAAAGTAAGCGAGCTGCGTGAGCCGGAGCTCGAAACGCTCAACCCCCTTGTGACCACTTGGAGCAAAGCAACTCTCCACTTTCTTATTTTCGCCCTCAAACGAGAGCCTCTGCATGGATTATGTGTTTGAACACAGTGGTGCTTTTTATTTAACTTGATTTTCGCTTGCACATTTGAAAGCGTAGGGTTTCACTCCAAGAAGGGGGCCTGACATGATTAACACAGGGGCAATATTTTTAGGATGATAAACAGGCGAAGTGTAACAAATATTTTCATAAGGGATACTGCCACTACTAACATATTCAAGGTGAATGTTTTGGAGATGATCTGATAAGATTTGGGAGCTTAAGAGTGTATCGGTTTCATGAAAGTAGCCACTCCAGCTGCGAGTTTTCTGCTTGGAAAGTAAAGGAGACAGAAAAAGGTAAAACAGCACAAAAATTAGTTGATAAAATGTCTTGGCTTCTTCATAGAGATGTAAAAAAACACATTTATATAAAAAAAAAAAAAGCAAGAATCTAGAGTGCTAGGAAGTGGTTAAAGGATTAAAGGTGCTTGTTGGTGTGAAAGTGAAACAAACAAAGGGGAAATCAGGCAAAAAGTTAAAAATCCCTTACTCAGAGCGGTATTTCATGATGAAATTTTAAAGACACATATTACATCTTCATAGGTAATACACATCTATATAATTTATTTTTGCTTATGCAGCTCCATTTTAGAGCCATTTTAGAGGGGAAATAAAGCAAAAAGTTAAAAAGCCCTTACTCAGAGCGGTATTTCATGATAAAATTTTAAAGACACACATTACATCTTCATAGGTAATACATATTTACATCGTTTATTTTTGCTTATGCAGCTCCATTTTAGAGAAAAGTGAATGTTGGGCATCATGAATCAGTGGTTGTGTTTTGTAAAAGTCAAAGTACCACTGATCCTCCCTCCAAAAATCAAGAATGATCTTAATTGCCTCCATTATTTCACTAAATGGTTAATGACAGTGATTTAATACACACAGAGCTTTTTGAGCGTGTGCACTCTAACAGCTGTGTGTGTGTGTGTGTTTGTGTGTGTGTAAGCGCCGCTGCTCGGTCTCTGCTTTGATTTCCCTGCTCCGGCATGTGCGAGGACTTAGCGGGCCGAGCTCCCAGACATCTGTTGAATATTAGGGGCAATAACAGCTGGGCGGACCTCAAACATGGTCACCCACTTCACCTCACCGTGTCTCTGAGGATAACCCCAGCTGCCTCACACTCCAGATGACAAGTGCCCGTTCACCGGCCCGCTGAGCTCGGGGCCGGGCCGATGAGCCAAGCGCCATGACTTCCAAACAAATCTATCAGAAGAGCCTCTCCTCCCTCCCTACTTCCCTACTTCCCTCCCTCTCTCTTGCTCTTTCTCTCCCACTTTCTCCTGCTGTGCATGGGAACAAAGTGGGTGGTATACAGTGATTTCACCACGATAATATCCCACCATGTTTGATTTCCCATAATGTGTCAGCTTGTTGTTGAAATAAATTTTGGCTCTGTGGTAGTTGTCCATCAACCGCTCTCCCATGGCTTTCTCCTTTGAAACATTGAGAAAAAGAAGAGAAAGAGGTCGGTAATAAAGGCAGATGTTGAGGTCAGGCTTTTAGAAAAATTCCAAGAAATGTTTTCTCTAACTGCAGTAGCGCTTGTGTCTGAAAACATCCCCTCCTTTATCACTCTGTACGTCACCATCACCGTGAAGGATAACGAGCTGATTCATCTGTTTTTATTCAAAGTGATTTCATTTTTACACCCCAAAAAAGTGAAATTTAAACTTGAACTTAAAAGCTCTATTAATATCTGCACCAATAACTTCAATTTACTGCTATATTAAACTGTTTGTTGCTGATGTTTAAGGCAAACTATTGTGTTTACATACACTACAAACAAAAAGTTCAGGATATTTTTCATTTTTGGGCTATTTTTTCCAGTTGGGATTCCTGCACAGTGTTTTTTTTTTACTTTTTTGTGTGTGAATTGAATTGAAACACATTTTTTTAATGACCAGATATAGTTTACAAATGGCAAAAATGGCCAAAAAATGACCAAAAAAAAGAAATATCCTTAACTTTTTGTTTGTAGTGTATTTACACCTTTAATAAAGACATGACTGATCCGTCTCTGTTCCAACACTGGAGCTGTGATGTGGTCAGATACAAACAAGCAAGAAAAAAATAAAAAATAAAAATAACCACAATCCTAGTAACATCCTCCTGAGACCCAGTAAAGTAAACATTTTGGCTTTTTTTTTTTTTTTTTTTTTTTTAATGTTTTACATTAAAAAATTTAATGTGTTAATTTGAAACAGCAGATGCAAAACTTTTTTCAGACACATTTCTTTTTTTTTTATGGAATATCCTTGTGAACAGTATCTATTTTTTTTAAGTAAAGCCGTGAAATTCTTGTCCACAACAGAGGACAAAAATGCATTACTGGTTTTCAGGAGGATATGATGATATTTCACTTTTATACCCCCAAAAATGAATGAAAAACAGCTCCTTCTAACTATGTTTTACAATAAAATTCCAGCACCTGAATCATGATTTGTATGTATCTAAGCTCAAATGTTTTACACAGTTACCTGTTACTACCACCTTGCAGAGTTACCCTAAAAAAAGCTTTAAAAGCTGTATTAATATCTACATCAATAACCACATTCATGTCCACCTACACTTGCTTGCTGCTACACACTACAGCGTGCCCAACATTTTAAGACGTAGCCGTGCATTCTGGGTGTCGTTATGGAGTCACATTTTATGACCTTGTGATTAGTGTTTTTATGGCGGTAGGGAGGTCTGCAGATGGTCTATGTAAACTTGTCACACTGAGGGGCTCTTGTCGACCGGCGAAGGAGAGAAGGAGAGCTCTGTTAAAAAAGCAGGAGGATAAACAGAGACGGAGTGCCCTCTTCTGGAGGCTTTTACATTCTACACTGTGGGTTGTGTGATACACTGTGCAGGAGCTGATGATTATTCTGAGTGAGACAGTTAAAGCTTCAAACCCCTGGAGAACATCAGGGTAAAGAGGTGAAACGGCAGCTATAGTTGGTGACAAAGAGTCTATTCCTAATGGATGGATTTACAGAAAATGACACAAACCCCTTCAGTTTAATATATAAATGTGGAAATGGAATAGTTTGGGGCTATTTTTGTATACAGTCGCGAAAAAATTATTAGACCAGCAAAAGTCATCAAAAACAACGGTTATGCAATCAAGTACTAACTCCTGTGTGTATCATGTGACTAAAACAAACAGAAAAGAAAACATGGAATGCCTAAAAGCACTGTTTTTGTCAGTACAATGCCATAGATATTGATGTAAGAACTGAAGTGATTTTGGTTATTATCAAGAAAACATGGAAAATGGGTATATATCAGCTCTGAAATTAAACTCTTATGAGCTATTTATGTTGTTATCATTATATTTGTCTAAACAAATATACCTTTAGTTGTACCAGGCATTAAAATGAACAAGAAATTGGAGAAAACAAGGGATGGTCTAATACTTTTTTCCGTGGCTGTATATTGTATTCGAAGGGTCAGATCAGTAATATATGAAGCAGTGGAATACGTATTCCGATTCTTTAAGTAACAGTACTAATACCACACTGAAAATACTCTACTCCTCTAATAGTCCACATTTACTGTTTCTACACTGGGATTTTTCAACACTGTTCACACATAAGTGATAATATCCTCTTAAATTATGCCATTTTTATTTATTTTATAAAATCTTTGTGTCCTTGATCTGTTAAAAGTGCACAACCTTCACTGAGCTTAGAAAAGTTCTGCTTTAAATACCTTCCTTATGTAAAAATATGTATTATCAGCAGAATATACTTGGAGAATAGAAAGTACATTTATTCACTGGGATATCACTGCATATCAATGATGATATGTTATGAATGAATGAATGAATGAATGGTTTATTTTTGATTTGTACATTAATTGCTGCACACATCACAACAACCATAATAAATACAAAAACCAAAAAGCTTAATTTTTGCCTATCCTTTTCACCTTTTCATGTTATGTTTGTGGATTCATTTCACTGCTAAATTAAGTTGTTTGTTACATATTACTGCTGATATTCAAAGTACTGTGTTTATTATCAACACCTTTAATAAAGAAATGACTGATCAATCTGTTTAGGCAGTGGAGCTTCTGCAGTGAGTGGTCATGTGACTATCTGGTGCCAATGGATGCAAACATGCAAAAAAATAACCATAACTTCTGTAATATGATATTTTGAATTTAGTGATAATGGCTTTGATAACAAAACAAACAGACACGCAATAACATATATAGAGTATTAATAAATATCTACAACATTGCTTCCAATACTTCTACATTATTTGTGGTCATAATGTGCATCCTCCTGTTAGAGTTCAGTCTGAGTCTGCCGTGTGCGTTGTCAGCACCAATGGACAGTTTTACACAAAGCCTCCTCCTCTGCAGCTGGTACGACCGAGGGGCTGTTGTCTTAGAAACACTGATGACCCTTACATCCTGTGCAGTGAGCTGGCATTAATAGGCCATGTGTGAACACATTCTTTAACTTCCAGGCTCTGGTTTCACCCACTGGGTCTCTGTCTGACACATGTACCAAACTCTGCAGAGGGAAGATGGAGCAGACGGGAAAGTAGGACTCCTCTGGAAGAGCAGGGGAATAATGCAACTTCTATTCACTGTAAAACTGATGTCTGATAGTTTTTAGTTTAGAATTTATCAAGAGGCTTTGGAAACTGTCTTTATCATTTTTAACAGGGTTCCCACAAGTTAAATTTAGGACTTTTTAAGACCTTTTTAAGACTACTTAGAACATAATTTAACCCATTCATGTATAGTGGTCACTACAGTGGACAGTTATTCTATAGCTGTTCTATTGTATATTTATGAATTTTGTTGTTTTAGTTCCATATCAGTTAACACAGTGGACGCTTATAAATCATCCCAAACACTGTAATTCATACAATTACTGTAAATTTGCTGTTCTAGATGAACCTGATCTGCACTAACATGTTTGATTGTAAAAAAAAAAAAAAAAAAAAAAAGCAAATTGTTATTGAACTGTAATTAACAGTTTTGTTTTTTGTTTTTTTTGTTGTTGTTTTTTTGCATATAATCTCCATGCAGGTATTGTTGAAATGTGAGAAAACATCAAATTAGCAGCATTAAAAATGTTTTTATCTCATAGTTTTCACACAGTATATCAGTAGATACATGTTTCTTTGCTTCTAAAATTAAATGCATGATTTTGTAACTCCATGTAAAATTGATTCATAAGAAAAAAAAATTCAATCACATTGCGTTTTTTCATGCCTAAAGAGGAATAAAAACACTTAGGGAAAAAATGAATCTTGATAAAGGTTCTAATAATTCATGCATGAAAGGGTTAATGCTCGTTTCACAGCCATACTGGCAAAAATTAGTGAATCTTAGAATTTAGTAGAATATATTTATTTATTCCAACACCTCGATTCCCCCTGTTCCGAGTCACTCCTTAACGGGGGCTACAAAGTTAGCGATAATTGGTTCCTAATTTCAATATAAATTGTCGGTTTGGAAAGGGTGGAGCTGAGTCGACAAACTAACATTCTTTGCAGGTTGGACATTTAACAGACACATTTAAACACAATACAGTGAACAAGTTTATGGCAATATAACTTAAGGCCTACGATATCAAATAGCTACCATAATTAATACCTTTGAAAAACTTTTTTAAGGTTTTGAATGCACATTTTTAATGCCCCGCAGGAACTCTGTAACAAGAGCTGCATCAATTAATTAATTAGTTGTTAACTTTTCAGTTAATCGATAATTATTTTCATAAATGATTTAAAAAAAGAAATGTTTTACCTTCTTAAATGAGAATGTTCTTCATTTCCTTTCTTCCTCTACACCTGGATATCTTTGCATTGATACCAAACAACACATTTGAGGATGTCATCTTAGCTTTTTTTTTTTTATCTGATCAGCTTTTTTTTTTATGATTTTATGACAATTTATAGATTAAATAATGAATTGATCAATTGAGAGAATCAACACCATAAGTGACTATAAAAAATACTCATTAGTTGCAGCCTCAGCTATTTATTATTATTATTTTTAAACCTTTTAGACATTAGATTACAGCATTCCCATCCTGAGTTATAATGGCTGATGACGAACACATTTTTTGTGTGGACTTTTTAACATAGAATTGACTTTTTTTCGAATACTTCTTTTTTATGTGTCACTTCTCTACAGTTTTGATGTTTTTTTCTACAAATTCCTCATCCCTGAAACTGACCACATTCTTTCTCATGCAGTGAATTTTGTGTGAGTTGTTTGTGGTTTTTTGGACATTTGTCTGCTACACTAGAGAGAATCTTAAATTAAGCAGAATATGACTTCTATATGTGCGTTCAAGTAGCAAAACATCCAACTGACCAGAAAAACACAGACGAGTATCACAGACAGAACTAAAAATATTCAGACACGTATAAAACCCTTTAAAAAAATTAATTTAACGTTGTAAATAGATGTGATTTAATTTCTGTTATGTTATTTAGGGATTTGGGTGCTATAAAGTGATAAAACAAATAGATGAAAATTAACTTTTTAATATTGAGCTGACTACTGTTTGCTGGACTCATAAATGTGAATTTTTACTTGAGTTTATTTTATTTTGTGACATGCCTTGTTTTATGACTGTCATCTTAGGGGCACAGCGGTTATATGAGTTCATAAAACTGTTAAAGCAGTGATATGGTGAATCAAATTTCATTTCACAAATCATTACTTTGAGCTCCCGCTGTTTCATTTGCAGCTCAAGCAAAACATTTCATTGAAGATGTAATGAAGTTTGAGAAAGGACGGGACATGTAAAATGGAAAATATGTAACAAGTACCATAAAAATGGTCCATTGTGAGCTATATTGGAAGTGAAATACATTTCTGGATGAGATTACTCCAAATGACGCACGCACACACAGAGGATTAATGGAACTTCAAACGTGTTTTTCTTCGTAATGCATCATTATGAAGCAGTGAATCTGTCAACGAGGGGAATCTGTGCACTTCGGTCGCTGAGCTGGACCGGCAATTATACAGAAGCACTTCACGTCCTTTTACTGTGGGCGGAGGGACATATGGAAAACACATCGACCAAATAAAACTCAGACAACAGGTGTTTCACTGCACATTGTTGACCGCATTTACATGAGCTGTTGGCACGTCAGCATCCTCTGGTGAATTCTGATGAAATGTGGTTAATTTGGAAAAAACAATAATTACATCCATAAAAATTAGTCAATCAATCACTCACTTAGGTCACTGGACTGACAGCTGGTGTTTGTTCCAGGAACTAGATTGGCACTTTCTAAATGTGAACTTCCTCTCCAGATCTGTTTCATGATTCACTGTTTTTATTGTCATTCATGTGTCGTCACTTTAGTGTATTCTTATAGTCCAGGTTGTCATGACAAGTAAAGATCTAAAAACGGGATTGTCTCCAAATACTTGGTGACGCATCTGTTGGTAGCTGGGATAGGTTTGGAAATCCCCCTGAAACCTCTTGAGGACTAAGTGTTTCAGAAAATGAATGAATATCACATATGAACGAAATATCACAGGAGGATCACAGAGTTCAGGATATACAGGCATTTAACCTTTTATAGGGCACTCATAGAATACTCTGAAATCCTAAATTCTGACCTTAGTGTGTTATTGGAGGACCTAACAACCTGTCGTGAACTTTTTCAAAAATTGCTATTGTTATGTAGAAAATCAAGGTTAATGAAGTTACCATATTTGGTTCCTTACCCATAAATGGTAAAAAATAAATCCAGACAAGTGGTGCCAGGCACAACAAACCCTGTCCTACGCATGTATTGTAGCTTATTTTGGCATTGATCCAGCTGATGTCATCATGTCTATGCATGTGCTGACGTCAGCATATCAATTCCCTCTATATATGTGCCAAGTCTGAAGAAAATTGAAACAAAATTGTTCTTTTGATAGACATGTGAAATCTTGCCAATTATAAGTAAAAGGGAAGGGGAAAAAACATGTAAAAAAATTCATAAAAAATTTCAACTTTGACCTACTTTTCCCAAAATGTAATCAGATTTATTCTGGGTCACTGGCAATTTATAAACCCAGTTTGGTATGAATTCAGTCAATGGCTTTGCTGCTAGAGTGGAAAGAAAGAAAGAAAGGAAGAAAGAAAGAAAGAAAGAAAGAAAGAAAGAAACTGATATTAAACTGATACTTATGCCAATAGCTTAACCCTTTCATGCATTAATTATGAGAACCTTAGTTAAGATTTTTTTCTTGGGTGTTTTTATTCCTCCATAGGCATGAAAAAAAAAACAACGTGATCAAGTTGTTTTTTTTTCATGAAGTTACAAAAATGTCCATGCATTTAATTTTTGAAGTAAAGAAACGTGTTTAAAAACCCAATATCAGAAATTGATATTAAAACAATGAAATAAAATATAATGTTTTCTCACATTTTAACATTTTCTAACGCTAATTATTACTCTTTTCATGGAGATAATATGCAAAAAAAAACAAACAACTTTTTTTTCTAACAAATAACAATTGATTTACACTGAAACATGTTACTGCAGATCAGGTTTATCAAGAACAGCAAAGTTACAGTAATGGTAAGAATTACAGTGTATGGGATGGTGCATAAGTGTCCACTGTGTTGGCTGATATGGAACTAAAATAACAAAACCCATGAAAATACAAGAGAACAGCTGGAGAATAACACACACACACACACACACACACACACACATATATATAAATATATATATATATATATATATATATATACATTATTAATCTGATTTTAGTTTTATCTCTGTTCCTTAATGATCATCACAGTAGATTATCATATAATGCCTTGGGTTTTATTCTTTTTAATGGTTTAATGCATTTGTAGATTCTTAACTCATTTGCTTTAATGGTTGAATCTACAGTACTGTGCAAAAGTCTTACAGTCAGTTGTTTTGGCTTTTAGCCCATTTTACAGGGTTGTTATGAGTGTGCATTTTTAACACTTAGTCCTCATTAATAAACAAGAATTAGTGGGAAATATGTGCACAATATTAAAAGATCAAAATAATCAGAAGTAACTGGCTTCTACAGGTAAATGTCAGTATTTACTGTGGCCTCTGTATGGATTTATTACATTTTGAACTCTCTAGGATTGACTGGCAAGAGAATTTCTTAAATGACCTTAAATGATCAGAACATACTGCAATTTTTCTTTGGGTTGTGGTTCATTCATTTCTTGGTCCGTGTATTTTTTTTTTTTTTTTTTTTTTTTTTATCTTACCTGATAGAAATGAATAGTTTGTGTAGTTTGGACTGCTTCTATGAAAAAAAAAAAAAAGACAATTTCCATAAATAAACTAAAACTGAGTGGATTATGTTGAGTATTTGTCATTAGTTAATGCTAATTATTTTAGCTGAGAGACAGATGAGTCTAAATTTTCTGATTCCTGATGTCTTTCTTCCTCTGTAAACTGAATGTTTGGTCATTGTGGACACTTGAGAACATTATCTTGGGCTTTTAGAAACATTTTTAACCATTTTCTGACATTTTACAGACAAAACCACTAATCAAATAACTGAGGAAACAATCTAGTTAATCAGTTATTGGTAGATGCAGCCCTAAATTTGCATCTATGCAAATTTCTGACATTTAGATGAAGTGATTGATTGGTAAAGAAAAGTCAACAGCAGATAAATCATTAAGGAAAATAATTATTAGTTGCAGCTGTAACATGTATATATATTTATTTTGTCTTATAATAATTTAAGAAGAAGAAGAAGAAGAAGAAGAAGAGCAGACGAAGAAGAAGAAGGAGAAGAGCAGAAGAAGAAGACGAAGAAGGAGAAAGAGAAGAGCAGAAGAAGAAGAAGAGCAGAAGCAGAAGAAGAAGAGCAGAAGAAGAAGGAGAAAGAGAAGAGCAAAAGAAGAAGAAGAAGGAGAAGAGCAGAAGAAGAAGAAGACGAAGAAGGAGAAAGAGAAGAGCAGAAGAAGAAGAAGGAGAAGAGCAGAAGAAGAAGAAGAAGAAGAGCAGAAGAAGAAGAAGAAGGAGAAAGAGAAGAGCAGAAGAAGAAGAGCAGATCAAGATTAACTGATACATAATAACTTAATTCTTCACCCTTTTGGAAATACTTTGACCAGTCATTTCTAAATATCAAACATGTCAGGTTACAGGAATAATGTCCAGGATAAAGCAGCGTCTTTTATTTCTTTTCCTAATAAAAAAATACACAATCTGTATTTTTTCCAAACCACAGAGCAGGCTAACATGTCTCTGTATTTAGAGATGGCCAGGTTATTCACAAATGACTCCATGTGCTTGTGTTTTCTGTTCATTTACTGAGCCACTGTGGGCTTTAGCTGAACTCACCAGCTCTCCACTCTGCCCACTCTGGCCACATCTGAGCCACGGCTCCCTCTGTTACCCACTAAGTGCTTTAAAGAAACCTGCTCTGCTTGTCCAGCAGCTTTCCGGGTGCCAATCATAGCAGCTGCTCTCAATGTGCCCAAACTAATTAATGACCAAATTAATCTTTCATAAAAGCGTAGAAAATAAAGGCTTTGTTTCAGGTTGGTGTCCATGTGTTGTGGGATGTTGGTGTCAGGCCATGCATACCTCCCTCGTTTTTTACGATCATTCTCTGTGGCAGCCATCCTGTAAGAAAGACATCTTTAATTTGTTTGGATTCAGCTGAAAGGGAGGGATATTACGTCTATATTTAACTCAGCGGTGCCTCTACTTGGACAGGCCAGCGGAGGCTAGCTTATTTTTTCAGGTGCTTGTACTTTGGAGAACTTTTGGTGAGCCACAACCTTGGAGATTTCCACTCCACAGACCCGGGCTCACTCCAGAGCACAGACTTCTGGGAAGGCTGTGTGTGTCGGCAGGACTTTTGGCGACAGCTGGGCGGATAATGATGCAACAATTAATCATGACATGGTCGGTTAATGCTGCAGAGCGGGAGAGTGCGCGACGTGGAAGATGGCGGCATCAGAATAAACATGGACGCATACGGACTTATTTACGGTGTCTCGTTAACACCTGTGAGGTCATCAAGTGGGAGTTAATCACGCTATGGATCCACTTCCTGTTCACACCGGCAACCTGTCAGACGCTCTCATTTCACTCATTATTAATGATTTATTACTTGTATTTTTTAGCTTCAGGTCTTAACCAAGTGAAATGTGGAGGAACAACCCATGAGTCTGTCATTTTTCTCACAGTTTCTCACTTCTTTTACTTTTTTTTTTTTTACATAAGACATAAGATGTGAAAGAAACGTCACAAAATAAAGAAAACTAAACTTCATTCCTTTCATATACAGATACATGTGAAATACTCCACTGTTCCCTATAAATAAATATCCTACTAATAATAATATTTTTAGCTCTTCTCATGAAATGATTATGACAATGGTTGTTTTCCATTGGACATCTGTGCAAAACTTTACCCATATTTAGTAAATGTCGAAAAAACAGAAGTGCATAATGTCGGTTTTTCCATTAAATCACAAATGCAATGATTTGTTTATTTATTATCGCGAAATGACACCAGAAGTCATCCCATAAACATGGCGATGAACGTAAATATGGTGTTGATTTACAGATATATTCATTATTATTATATATTACCCCTCTATCTCACACTAAATAAAAAAACTATTGGGTTTCCTGGTGTGTCCACATATACTATGACATGTTTCTTCTTCTTCTTCACTTGTAACATACGTCAACATCTGTTGTTTTTATTCACCTGACTGTAGTTGCAAAAAAAGGTCTTTCCATTGCAGTTTTGCGTGATATATCATTTGCGCTACGCCCGAAAAACCACCTCTTGCCAGTGCAAAAACTTTTAATCGAAAAATAAGGCTTTTGGCGAAATTGTCGTTTTTCCATTAGGTAAGTTTTTATGCGCAAGTTATAATTGTGCAATTTGAGGGTCAATGGAAAAGCAACTAATGTGATTTATTCTTGACAGATAAAGTGTATGTGATCATTACTCCTGGTCAAAGGCTATTAGATTTAGACTGACTTTATCTGTCATTCCAGATTTTACAACAAAAATTAAATTTTGATGCAGCTGACTCAGCAGGCAGCAGCAATAATACAAACTGGCTCTACATATACAGGATACTATATACATTTTTTTTAATTTACCAATGTGTATAAATAGGAATAAAAAGAGAAATCAGTCAAACTTTATAGGTAACAGGGTAAACACCTCAATGTTTGTGAACCAGAAGTATTTTTTATATCAATATTTCATTCAACCACTCGTGGTGCTTTTGGTGTTTTTGAAGGAAAAGGATTCCATAATAACACGTGTCAGAATCAGAAACAAAAGCATCATTAAACGTTTCATGGTTACGTTTCTGTCCTGGCAGGACTTTGTCATATTTAGGGAAAGACACCAGGGTTTGGTTTTTATAAAGAAACCATCTGCAAAGATGTGATATAAAATGACTCAACGTATTTAATAATATTTAAACCTAACCATGTTCTTTTCCTAACCCTAACCACAGATCTTTTATTGGATATGAACTTTAGTCTCTGTAAACTCCTGAATCTTGTAAAGTCATCATATTTTTTGCATTACTGGGCATATATTCCATAAACTATCAACATTAACCATTTATCAGCCAAGTGACTATTTTTGGTAATTTCCGCATACAATACAAAACAGCGACAGCACCAGTTACAGTGAGGACAGTCCAATGTGGTCTACAGGGTCTGTTAGGTCCACCTCTGCATGAACAGTGAGTGTACCTGCTTTGTTAGGTACCATGAAGTAATGGTACTAATGTAAGGAATGATGTTCAAAGGGATAATGTAGATGTATTAGGTTGTTGTAATGTTCTAAAAGTGGTGATCTAATGTTCTAAAATACATGTTCCTTTAACCTTACATGAGTTTTTCTTGTATTTTTTATATTTATTTATTGGATTTTTTTTTTTTTTTGTTCTTTTCACTTATGAGTAAGGAACCAAATATGGTAATTTCATTTACCTTGATTTACATAACAATGAAAGTTTTAAAAAAATTTACATAGGTAGTACATTCTTTTTATGTCCTTCCATAACACACTAGGGAGTATTTCTGTGAGTGCCCTATAAAGGGTTAAAGTGGAAGCAAGAATTCTTCCAACTTCTGTGAATTTAGTAGCAGTAGAAAATCAGATTTAGGCTGATTGCAGTGTTTTCAGATGGGGGGGTTGAATAAGTGATGGTCAACTATAATCTATAGCTCAACGCAGAAGCTTATATTTACTGTATTTTTAGTCTCTTGATTTGGACAGAGAAGAGGGAGAACTGCAGAGGGAAGGTGTGTCCCCAAATTCTGACATCTATTCCTCTTATTTTGGCTCCTGCAGCTTTAAAACACTTTAACATCTAGAAGTGTTGATATGAAACGGATTTTCAGTTCACAAATGTTGAGAGATGATATATATCTGTGGTTTATAGAAACATATAATAGACGTTTTCTCTGGCAATGTGGCTCGACTGAAAGCCTACACAGCCCCTACACGCTTCACGATAAAATACAACCAAATGAATCTATTAATCTGAGCTAAAAGTTGAATCATACTGGGCATTGTTCAGTTTTGAAATGAATATGATTTGTGATGTTGGGTCATCTCTGGAACACCACACTGCCTTTAATTATATCAGTATGTTGGGTCACGTTTTGGCTTTATTAATAAACTGCAGCTGAATACCATTTGTACTATTTTTATTTGACATTATTATGATGTTGAAACTATTTTTATATATTACCAGCCTTGCTAAATCAAAGGCATAAGGACTTTTTAAGGTCCACCATGAAAAGAAAAAAGTAAAACATAAGCATGGTTATGTATTCAGTTGTTTTAGAAAAAACAGATGTAGTGTTGTTTTTCTGTTAAATAACTTCATGAAATGTATATATTGGGGTTTTATTTACTGCTAATAGACAAAATGTAAAACTAAAAGCCTAATTTCCTGCAAGAAAAACATAAGTGGCAGTAGTTTAGAGGTCAGAGAGGCGGGCTCGGTTCAGCTCCTGGACATGATGGATTAATAGAAACACAAGCAGTTACAACACTTTGGCTTTAAGCTTGTCCAAGGGTCTTAGTCTGTAATTGGTGCAGTGCAGCTGCTCAGTGGCCGACACGGAGGCCTGTGAACTGGGCAGCGTCCAGGTGTGGATACAGTGGTGGAGGAGGAGGAAGTCCTCTTATGGTTTAGTAGGAGTATCACAGAGTAAAAATATACCATATTTGAAGCATGAGGGAAGCATTAGCATCAAAATTAAGTATTAAAAGTAACATTACGTGCCCGCACTTGAAAACCCTCGGCCTTCAGTCCAGGCCAAAGTATCTGCACATATGGACGGATGGACAGATGGATGGACAACGAACTGATGACAATACCCTGCAGCAAGGGTAAAAATGACCTAAAATTGGTGCATAAAGACCTTCTGTAAAACAGGTGGTTAAACTCCATCACTGCTGCTGTAATGCAACTGAGAGATAAGAAAAGATAAGATAAGATAAGATAAGATAAGATAAGATAAGATAAGATAAGATAAGATAAGATAAGATAAGATAAGATAAGATAAGATAAGATAAGATAAGATAAGATAAGATGTGCAGAGAAAAAGACAGGTAGAGAAAATGAGGGAAAATGAAAATAAAGAAAAATAAGAAATTTGGTATTTATATATATATTTTTATAAATAGAGAATTAGAATTAAAAATTACATATTATTTACATATTTACAACATCTTAAAGTATGCAAAAAAAAAAAAAAAAAAAAAAAAACTAAATCAGGAGCCTTTAGTGAAAACTAAATTCACCTTCATCTGCCATCCCTATCTTTCTTATGTAATAAAAAAAAGCACCATCCAATCTTCCTTAGACTTAGACTTTATGTGTCAATCAAATTTACACCATACAGCGCACATGAGACTAAGATTTCATTGCCTTGGCTTCAAGTAGTGCAAAAATAAAAGAGCAGCAGCGTTAAACATTAAAGAATTTAAGGAACTGACATACATAAACATATAAAGATACTATAAAAGAGTATGAATATATTAAAAAAAAATATTAAAAAGCTATTGTATGCTATATTTCACTTAAACTCTTGCGTAAGGTAAATGCAATACTCAGTAGTACTACTCATTACTTCAGTAAATATCTTGTAAAGAAGCTCAACAGAGAAATAGATTCTTACTAATTTGACTTTTGTTTCAATCAAACTGCATGTGAAATAGGAATAAACAGAGCAGCAAGCAACAAAGCAAAAGCAAAGACTGAAAGACAAGTTAAAGTCATGTGGCAGATTGAGAATGAAGCAGACGGACGGACAGACGTAAGGGTGAAACAGTGAAGCAATCGGAGAAAGAGGGAGCGAGAGCCCCGGTGTGGCAGCATGTTTGTACAGCTGAACACAAGCTGAAGAAGCCCAGGCCCCTCTCTCACACTCCATTAGGCTCTAAGCTCCACGGAGTGCTGCACTCAACACATAAACAGCCTCCTGGAGCAGCTCGGGGATGTATGGGAGAGGCAGGGGGACGCCGGGCTGCTCGGCAAGAAACAACAACCGCCTTTTCACATCAGCACAATGCCTCCAAATTACAGAGACACGAGATGGAGACAGAGGAGTCTGGCAAAAAACCAGACAATTCATTTGTTAAAGTTAGCACCTAAAGCCCGACCAGACGCCAAGAAAGAAGGCGTAAATGAGTATCAATTACTTCTCGCATTTTCTCTGAAATTCTTAAATGACAAATATGAGTATAAGCCTAAGAGACACAGTCAGACACTGTAATTATTCATTAAATACAATCTAGGATGTGTCTAGCAATTTTTCAGTCCCTGAGGTTCGGGCTCTTTGTCCCAGTTTAGTTTTCTGGTTTCTGAGTTGGAAATTCAATAATGCTTAAAAGTTGCAGCTACTGTATGAGCAGGTACGTCTCCATGATGGAATGCAAGTGGTGCTCTTAGTAACAAGTAGTGCTGGGTGATATTGGCAAAATTATTATTACACTACTATCTATCTATCTATCTATCTATCTATCTATCTATCTATCTATCTATCTATCTATCTATCTATCTATCTATCTATCTATCTATCTATCTATCTATCTATCTATCTATCTATCTATCTGTCTGTCTGTCTGTCTGTCTGTCTGTCTGTCTGTCTGTCTGTCTGTCTGTCTGTCTGTCTGTCTATCTATCTATTCTATCTATTTATCTTTTTTTTTCCAATTTTTTCAATGATTTGCTGTTTTAATCAGGTGTTTTCTGCTGCATGAGCTGAAGACAAAGACACACTTTCTTTACTCAAACTACATGACACATATGACTGAACAAACACATTTACAATGAACATGTAACAAAAAGCGAACAGGGTGGATTTAGAATTTCTGTTGAGCAAGAAAAATCTCCAGAAGAATAATCTTAATTTATTATTTTTTCAGTTTTCAAACAGACCTTGATTAATCAAACTGATTTGATATATTCCCTAGGACTAAAGTTTAATTCTGATTTAATATCATACAGGTACTTTTTAGGCGATATCATTAGCAGTTATATGAAGTACCACATACTGCTTAATTCTTCAGTTTTACATACACTTTCACTGACATTTCTACTGCCCTTACATTGTATTTTTCTTTTGACCTGATTTATTTCAGCTTTACTTCTAACCTAATGGGAACTATTCCTGACTGTTACAGTTGCTTTTTTATTCATTCATATTTGTTGTTTTTGTCATTATGTTGCTGTAATTTCAGCAACATCTTGCTCAAGACTTTCTTTGAAGTTTGCTAATGTTTTATCTCATGGTCATCTTATAAACTTATATGTATTCATCTTAATTTAACCACATTAGCCACATTTTCAACTTCCACTGGTAGATTTGTTTTCTAGACATGATGACGTCTATCAGTTAAGTTATAAAAGTGATTTTACATACGGCAACAGCTGATGATTGTTTTCATTATTATTACCTCCGCCAGGAGGTATTGTGATCACTTTGCTCTGCGTGCGTGCATGCGTGCGTGTTTGTTTGTTTGTTTGTTTGTTAGCAGGATAACTCAAAAAGTTATGGACAGATTTTCATGAAATTTTCAGGAAATGTGCTTTTCTTGTTACTAAATCTGCTCATTTAATTAAATAAAATGTCAATAAAAAATTAGATTCTCAAGAAATTCAGCTTTTTAACATTAAATATTAAATGGTTTCATTTGGAGAAGTGGACATTTTACTCATTTTAAAGAATATTTTCTCAACTGTTTTAAATAAAATTGAGTAATGAACTGTTTCAACTTCTTCTGACAACAGATCATGTGTTTTAGATGAAAACCATACACATGAACGCAGAAACAAATCATGGACAATTACTAAAGGAAGCACACACTTGACCTTTGGATGCATGTACTTGTATATACACTACAGTTGTCTTGTTATTTAGACTGTACATTTATGAACATTAACAAACACTCTTCTCGGTCTACACACACACACACACATATTTCTAACCTACCATAGGGTTCCTGTCAAAGTGGCGGGTTGTATAAACAATACGAGTTGATGTAAACAAGCACCATGTTGCACAAGAAGTGGTCCAATCTCAGCACTAGGACTTCTGGGAGTTTGTTTTCTCGGGGCTGTGATATTTCAACATCAAATCCAGTTCTGAGTTGGACGTCACACTTAGACACATCTTTTACTTTTGCAGCAGTCTCTAAACTAAATTTTTCAGTCTCAAATGAGCTTTTTTCCACCCACTCTAGAAAGATGATTTTCTTAATTTCTTTAATTTGGTTTCTCCCGATGAGATTATTTGATGAAATTTAATAATTCCTGCAAGAAAGATTCTATAAGTCTAATGTTTATTTATATTAATAAAAGCGTTGCGAGAATCTGCATTGATTTCACTGAGATTCTTTGCTATGCAGCTTAAAAATATCAAACCTGGTACTCTAGATGTAGATTTGCCATTTAAAACAGGTTTTAAGTCTCTGAAAGTGGTATTATTTCGTATATTTATATCCACAGAAATGAGGCCAGTGGCTGCCTGGCAGGAAGAAGAAATCCTCATTCAAAATCTCCAACGCCGTGGAATGCTTTGGAAAAAGATCAGCAATAATATAAAGTTTATATGATTTCTAGTAAATGAGCTAAAACACGCAAAACCCCAACGATCCCTTTTACTGTAAGTGTAATGTTTCATGATCAGGTGCATTAATTCTAGGTCTGGACATCCGGACCCATCAGAACCGCTACCTCCGTCTCCACCCAAAATCCCTTTGCCAGCAGACGAGCTCCCCCGCCTCCGGGTCAAGTGATGTGAGGGAACAGATAAGTTTGGGACGGCGGTGGACAGACTAAACACACGCCGAGGGGAATGTCATTGTTTTGGAGATCTTCAGGAGGGTTTTTATGTACTCAGCTGCTCCCAGGCAGACAGCAAACCAGAAACCAGGCGACGAACTGGACCTGAATTTTATTATCTGAACTCGTTACAGCAGCTACGCCTATGGCACACATGCACAACACACTAATAAACACATTTTAATACCCTTTATAAGGATGTCGATGAATTATATTATTACAGCTGTTATCCTATTGTGTAGTTTTTCCAAATTTGTCATGACACTTTGTAAATAAAGTCATATTTGAATGACGAACAGTATTATCTAATGGGATACTCATAAAAAATAAAGTAAATTTGATGTTAAAGGAATTGTTCAACTATAATTTCATGCCTATTTCAGAGGTGAACAAATAAATTAAAATGTAAACTGGGTGAAAGTGTAGTTAATTTTACTACAGAGATGATAAGACAGTTTGTCTTTTAATTAAAATGTTATACATGACATTTTCTACATAAATAAATAGATAAGTGAGGTGCCTTTCAGGATTTATTGCAATCTTACATATAGATCCCACAGATTTTATAGAAGCGGTACACGAGTAAAGACAACAGGACAGCTCTACATGATCCTCACAGCCTTCCAGTGGTTATTATTTCCATAGAATCATCTTTAATTAGTGCCTATATACGGTACAAAAAAAGAGGATTTACTTAAGATCTCATTGTTCTAACATAGGAATTATGCAAAATTAATGATTGGTGAGACGTTATAGTCTTAAAAGAATTATATAAAATAGAGAATTTTACAAAAATGTACTGTAGGATATAAAATGGCAAAGAAATATGAACTGCATTTGCCAGGAAATCTTCCAAGATGGATACGTTTGTAAACAAAACTAGTGCATTCTAGATCCTCTGATACAGTTCATTCCTTTACTTTCTTGGTAAACTCCACTGGTATTTTCAGTTGAATAACCTCTCAGCTGGCATGTAAGTTTCTGCACATGAAATTTGACACCATGGCAATGTGGCCCTATTGTTTATCTGTTGCTAGGTAACCCACTTCAATGATGATTCTATGATTCAGGGCAAAGCAACGTGATTGGCCACTGAAGACCACTGTATTCCAAAATTACTAATATCTCCCAAAATACAGGTCCTATCAAGTTGCCATTTTCACTAGTCTCTTCCTTGACCAAAAATACATAAGTTTGCCAAACTGCAGCAGTCAGCTCTGTCCGGATTTTGGGTGATGCCCGAGACACACAGACAGAGTCCACTTCCCTTTTATAATACAGGATGTAAAATGTCCACCTACTGATTTTGATGACAGTATCATTTTTAAAACATTAGCGTGTAGAGTGGGATTTGCTGCAAGGACGACTTCTGCTGAGGTGTTATCTGAATAAACCTAAAATGTGTTGCATTTATACATTAAAATACCCAATAAAATCTAGGCATACCTTACATATTTTGTCCATTAATTTTGTCAATTATATCAAATGTTTCAAAAATGTTCAAAGAAGAAAAATATGCAATTTTGTTCAATATAATGACTCATTTTATTCAGTCGCTTCTCAATGGTGTCATTTCCCTTTTGCTAATGCTAATGTTTAAAGTTACTTATAGCATAATGTTAATATACGTCACTATATATGATGGGAATAAAATCTGAATACATTATGTCGACGATAAAAAATGATTTCAGCCCAAATCATGTCAGACAGATTTACAAACATGGTGAAAAAAACAACTCCCATGATCCCCAGCTACTTCGCAATATCAAGACTAGCGTGTACTAAAACGTCTTCTGTTACCGTTTTAGTTGAGAGACCTCATGGCGGCAGAAATTACATTACCCACAGTACATTTAAAAGATGTTCTGAAAATGCACAACAGAGGAAAGGGTTACATTAGTGCAGCCATTAGTGGTGAATAGAACCATTTTGGGTCTGTCAGTTATCCTTCTCTTCTCAAACAAGCGGTGCTATGATAATCACGGAAACAAGGTGACAATGGTCATTTGTTAAAAATCATAAACAGACCAAGTGCTTCTTTCACCATATTGGGTATCATATTTTATTTCCATTAGGAACTGGCACCCTCTCAATCTTTACTCACATGTCATGTCTGCTAAAAAACACCTATCTATCACAGGATGGAGGCATTTCTGGATACGGGACCCGTACTAACACACCAACAAATTGGCTGATTTGTCATGGGTGTACGTGCAGGCAGAGGCACTTGTGTGTGTGCTCAGAGTCAAACAGTGTACCTTTATGTACCTAGCTTGATAAATGTTGCCCCATTGGCATGGTAAACATATACATGTGTTAAATGTGCTGCTAGCATGCGAGTTATGTCTACTGAACACCTCCGCTAGTCAAATAAAAAGGCACCGAAAACACACCTGCAAGTTTTTAGAATGATATCTATGAAAATAAATCAGACACAACGACACAGACCTGCAGGATTTTCTTTGTTTCCACATCCATCCATTTAGTCTAAAAAGGTGTTATGATTGAAGCTAAATAATACAGGTGTTGGTGACCCCACCGCTGACCCTTCACCCCCTCTTCTCTGACACACAAACCCTCAGGACCCCTCCACAACTCAAAGTCCGGAGCCAGACGTATGATGTGCCGCAGCATTGTGACGAGAAGAGCGCCACTGGAGTGTGACGGCCAAAGAGATGACTGTTTTCCAGCAGCGTCGGCGGAGTTTCAGACGCTGCAGCGAGGACCACACAGAAGAATGGCTCCTCTCCACCGGCTGACTGATGATTAAGCGAGACGTAGTGTATTTTCCTATGGCTCCATAAAGACACAAGCTGGGAGAGCCGTAAAAGACGGTGCAGAAAGACAATCGGCTGGAAATAAATAAAGCAGAGTGGGAAAAGAGGAGCGAACACTTGCTTCTCACCAATAAAACCTGAAAACTGGACACTCTCTGCATTCTTCTTTGCTTCTTATTTATTTAAACATCCCATATTATTAATTCATCATTGTTAACTGGAACTAAATGTGTTTCATTTAAGTTACACATATCGAAAGTTCGGCCAGCACTTTTTACTCAAGAGATAAAACGGTGCATGAAAAGGTGAAATAAGGAAGGAGTAAAGGATTATGTTTAAAGGATTATGCACTTTCCTTTACATATTCCAGCGATGATAAAGTGTTGTGAGAAATAATGCGCCCCTATGAGCCAGCTCCTTCCAGTTCTTCTTCAGATTAATGGGCCGTGTTGGGAAAAGTGTGCAGCGAGGCATAGAGCATAAATAAGGTCTTTAAGTAGGCAGCTATGGCGGCTGTGGGCTCAGTGGACGGCTCTGTCTGCACACACACAAAGACCGGGCTGTGATTTACTGGTCCTACATTACAGCTCAGCTCATACAGATAAAAGGGGAAAAGCGAAGAATGTGGTCTGCGACTGCATGTGATCCTCCAAACTTACATAAACCCAGGGCAGTGTCAATGGAAAAGTTTCACCTCAAAGTCACTTGAGCAGTTGGAGAAGTTTTGATGCTTGCCTAGGCTGTGTTTTCCTTTTTTGTTTTTCGGAGGCTAACAACTAGAAACACGGTCATGAATCCTGCAAAGTGGCTGCTTTGTGGGTTGAATGATGAACAGTGTCTGGGTCGTATTTTGGCCTCAGTTGTAACCTAATCTTAACCCGTATTTTTTACTTTCAATTTTAGTGCAGCTGGAGTTAAGCCAGCTGTAACATAAAAAAAGCAGACTTCTTCACACATCTGGCCTTAAAGGACTGATAGTTTGCTTTTTTAAAAATGGAATTATGCATTTTAAAACATTTCCTGGGGTGTACATAAACTGTAAATGCTATGCTTGGGTCTGAATTCTCCATTAATTCAACTCCACAGGCCCGTCTTCAACTCTATTTCTGAGTAATGACACCAGAAAGGTCGTTTTGAACGCTGGCCCTTTAAATGCATATGAGCCACTTCAGGCCCCGCCCCCTCCAGGTTGTTGACCATGCTTTCATTCCCATTTAGCCGCTTGAGTTTGTTAATACAACCAACAACTGAACATTTTAGGCAATCAGCTCAAAGTTTGGACATATTTTCAGTTTTTACTACAACCACTGCAGCTGGAAAACAATTATGGTGAACTCGGAGAAATGTTCATCGGAAGTCTTGACCTTATATAGAGAATATGCACATATGTCATTTCCCCCCAGGCCACGCCCCTCTAAGTCAGACTGAGTGGCAAAAACCAACCTGCTCAACATGACGGAGTATAGCAGTAAACACAGCAAGAATGGGAAAAATGTGAAATATGAAATTAAATGAAGGACAGTTGGACTGGACATGGATCCGTACGAGCTACCAAAGAACAAGTGGTCCATGAACACTGACATGTGGACAGAAATGGAGTATCCTGACATCCAGGGTGGAGGGGATCATCACTATTTTTAACTGAAACAAATATACATGGTTTCATCATTACTGACAACCAGAGTCCAAAACTAGGGCCCAGAACCAGCTGATCCAAAGTGCATTTACGGCAGACCATGGACTGACCCCAGTGAATATATGCATGATCTACTGGGACTGAGGAGATTTACGTCTAGTTCAGATCAAGTACTTTATACAACACACATACTACTGCTGTGGACCAGCAGGGGACGACATTATTCTTGTAATATTATGGCTTTATTGTCGGAATATGACTCATTGAAGAATGACATTTTTGTTAAATTATGAGTTTTTTTATAACTACGACTTTATTCTCATGACATTGTGATTCTTTTTGTATTCAACTTTATTATCATAAAATTACAGGTTTTATATCGATATTTTATGACTTTATACTCGTAGTGACCAGTGTTTTTATTTTCTTATGTGGCCCTAATACTCTGTCGTAGCTTTATTCTCCAGTTCCCCCGTATTTGAAAAACTAGGTTAGCCTCAGTTTAAGTTAGTTTACAAATCATGTAGGAGCACAAGGTTCAGAATCACAAAATGAAGACAAAAACCATGAAAAATCTGATCATGAAACCAAGAGCTTTACTAAGAAGTAACGTTAGCCAAAACAATATGTCATTTAAGGTCTGATTGGACCCAAAAATACAGCATAAATTAATGTTACCTGACACCAAACTGGATCCACAGATCTAGGTTTGGGTTCATGAGAAGTAAAACGATAGCTCTGACTGCTTTTCAAACCTGTTCATACGATCAATCACACAACAGCTCTTCCCCATTTTTTATTAAATATTGTTCTTCAGTTTCGACAGTATTGAAGCCAACGCCGTCACTCATCTCCCTCTTTCTGCCACTCAGTGGGCGGAACTTCGGTGACTTCTGCTAGCGGTGATGTCACGTGCATACCCTCTATTATACAGGGTGTCCCATAAGTCTCCATACATAGGAAAATAAACGTTTCTTGACATAAACCATTTTTATTTATATAATATGCTCTATATGACTGCCATTTTGTCGGGAACACATTTCAATGCATGTCTGCTGAAGAACTATAAAGAAGAAATATAAAGAAATACATGTTAGAACCATATATGTATGGAATCTATTATGTCTCCTATGTATGGAGACTTATGGGACACCCTGTAGTATTATTATAGTACTGAGCCTTTTGTAAATGTCATGATGTAACTACACTTCCAGTCAAGTATTTGGACTCACCTGGTTTCCTTTATTTTCATGACTATTTACATTGTAGATTCTTACTAAAGGCATCAAAACGATGAATGAACACATATGGAATTATGTAGTTAAAAAAGTGTGACATAACTCAAAGCATGTTTTATATTTTAGATTCTACAAAATAGCCACATTTTGCTTTTATTACTGCTTTGCACATTCTTGGCATTCTCTCAATGAGGTTCACGAGGTAGTCACCTGAAATGTTTTCCAACAGTCTTGAAGGAGTTCCCAGTGATGTTGAGCACTTGTTGGCCATCTGCGGTCCATCTCATGTCATTTAAATGAGAAGATGAGCCCAAACTTTTGACTGGTAGTGTATTTATAGATGTCACAAATTAAGAAGGAATTAAAACGGGCTGTAGAAATCCACTTGATTTTTGCCAGAATGAAAATAAAGATGGCTTTGCAGCACCTGGAGGGTTCAAATTCAAACTTTTTGAACTATTAGGGTCCAAACACACAAATAAATGTACCAAAGACTAATAAAAGTGGGTTTAGCAAAATATGACCCCTTTAAATCATACACTGAGTTGGGCACAAACTAAGACCATAAAGCAAAGACTAACCCTGTAATCAAACCACAAGTAGAAAGAATCATTATTAAACTGATTATAGTTAATGGAAACAGGACACAAGGAGATTTATGTGGTCTTTATGCACTCAACTGAAAGTACACTGGCAATTTAAAAAAATTATATAGTAATTATTAACATGGGGGGATCTTATTTATGATTAGGTACAGTCCACCCTAATGCAGTATTTTCATTTTACATAAAAGTGAATTATTTTTGGCTGCACACTCACTGGTCTTCTTTGGAAGCCGGGAAGGAAGGGAGTCTCTCAGGTTCCTCTAAACCAAGCATAACATAAATAAGGAGCTCATCTGTTTTTCTAGTTGTGTTTTTTGTGGGGTATGATTGATAGGTATTCTTGTTTCTTTTTAGCGGCATATTTCTGTTTTTCCTGTGGTAGAACTACAGACTTTGATTTGCAATCCTTTGTCAGAAATCCGATGATACTAGAAGTGGATTTGTGTAGAAAAGTGGAGGCGCAGGTGTCCATAAATGGGAGGAAAGACGAGCTTAATCTCTTGATTTTGATGCTGGTTGAGAGCGGTTTGTCCACAAGGAGCAGGAAAAGATGATGTGGAGGTTGTCTTATCTTTATGTATCAGTTTTCTGTTTTGTCTGTTTATTGGTTGATTTGTTGCTTAATCTATCAACAAGATTTAATAGATTTTCATGGAACTTGGCGCTGACCTGGTTACATATAAATAACTGTTGAATGGAAAAGTACTAACAAAGAGTGGAAGGGAACTCTGTGTGACTGTAGTACCTAGTCTGTCCAACCTAAGAACCTAATTTTTGTAGCGTCTGACTGAATTAGAGAATTCTGGGACCTTGGCAGAGGTACACATTCTGGTCTTCTACATCTGAAGTCCTACTTTCAGAGCCGGTAGTGTCTCCCACCTAAATGTAGAGGGAATATTGTCCTAACAATAACCATTTAGCTAGAAATACAACTTATAATAAATGACACTGTCACTCAGTTTGCTAGTAAAATAAGCAGCTTTTGACCAGTTTAATAATAAGACCTGAAATGTCATTAAAAAGCATTCTACTTTACTGAAAAAATACACTTTTGTCAGTGTGGGAATGTTTTACTTATTCAGGATCTCTAAACTATGATAAAAGAGCAACGCCAGCTGCAAGTGAGCGAAAGATGAAGAAACAACTAATCTTTCCTGGAAAATTCAATCTTTATCTAAGTCGGTGACTCATACTGGATGTCAGAGAAGGAAAAACAGAGCAGCGATGATCACACACAAAAAGAAACACACACGTGTTTCAGATTCCTCTGTGAATTCCTGGAGAAGGAGGGGTGTGCAGCGCAGTTGAGTTAATTTAGCATTAAGAGCAGGTCTCACTTTAAATAACCCAGAACAGTGTGAGCAGATGTTCAGGGAGCAACTTCAGCAGCTGTATGTTAACGGGGGAGGAAGAGGGGGGTGACTATTTTGTAACATGCCACGGTGGACAGCAGTCAATGCACTTGATCCATGAATTTAAGGGTTGAACACTAAATACCACCCACTAAATACCACACACAGCTGTGCTGCTGGGGAAGTCTGACACTCCAACACGCTTCCAACTGAGTGATGGAGATATGAGAGTCCTAATCCACAGGCATTATGTGTTGGTGCTGAACTTGTGTAACCCTTTACACACAGGAGGTGCTAAGTAGTCTAATCCCTTCTTCATATATATATCAAAGCCTTGACATTATGATCCCAACAGGTTGCTAAACACATACTAAATTTGCAGCCGAAAATCATGAAAAATCTGCACCAGAGAGGCTTCAACAGGGGAGAGTAGAGCTGCACGATTAATCTATTTTAAACCGAAATCAGATTATTTAATTAGGACGGTGTTCAAAAAAGGGTAATCATCAAATCCAATTTCATCTCTCCTGTACCTCCAGGCTACCGTAGGCTCCTCCTCCTAACTGTGGGAGTGGTTTCCATAGTCTTTGGTCTCCACACACCAGTACACAAATTGCATTGGAGTGAGAAGTTTGTGGCTAAAAATAGCAAGAGCAAGTCAGTTGTGTGGAATTGGTACGGCTTCAAAGTTTCTGATGAAGACCAAACTATTCCTTGCTGCAAACTCTGCCTGAAGGCGGTATCTGTCAAAGACAGCAGCACAACCAACTTATTTCAGCACCTCAAACATCATCACACACCAGAGTGGGAGCAGTTCATTGCATTGCAGGCTGCACACAAAACAACATGCTGATTCTTTTGTAGTTTTACCCAGAAATCGAAATTGAAATCAAAAATTGAGTTTTTAGAGGAAAAAATCTGGATTTTATTTTTGGACAAAATCGTACAGCCCTAAGGAAGAGTAAACTCAGTCTAAAAACAATCATCATCCACGATTTGAAGTGCAATTTTGCTTCGTCATTTTGTACAAAAACACTGGAAACAAGTGATAAATTTGACTATGTGTACAATTAAAATACAATATTACATTATAGATACCACAATTTCTGCTATAGGTTATTATTTTGGCATTAAAACAGTTATTAATACCTTGTTTCATTGGACTGAAGAGTTGAAGGAACAAATTGTAATAGTTGAAAATCACACCGTGACATAAAACTGACATTTCACTGGACACTGACCTTAAATATTTTGGTGTCACTCAACATAAAAGCAGAATACAGCAGGATTGGAAACATTTTAGCAGCTTACCATGTCAAGTCACACATCTACAATCTGCATTAGCATTTAGAAACCACCATTCGGCCACTGATCTGCATTTGCTGACTTGATGAAAAATCCATTAGAGACAAATGTTTTGGTTTTATCATCAGGTCTTTGTTGTTCATACTATTACAAGCCATGCTGCTACTAAAGTGGTACGTACATTTAGGAAAAAGAGACTTTATTCAGTCATATGATCATATTTTAGTATACACAGCTCTGCTGAAGTTATCCTTATTAAATTTCACAACCTTTATGTTTCATTGAAGAGATTATGGACATCTTTAAAATCAATATAAGATTATCAGATTGCCCACCCGTAGCCTCAAATGTAAGAGGATTAACTTGTGGTAGCACGGTCCTTTCAGCAGAGAAATGCAGATTATCTTAGTTTTTAAATGTGAGATAAGTAAAAGAGTAGAAAAAGGTGATTAGACTCCAGCAATGTTCAGCATCTTCAGAATATGTAGACCCACAACAATGTACGAGACAGGATAAGATCCCTCTGGAGTCTGGTGCTGGGGAGATTCTGCACGAACTGCTTGAATGCAAGTGGTTGAAAGGTGGTGGCAATAGATATGAGAAGGAGATCTGATGTGTCAGAAATGAAAGGTATTAAAAGAGCAGCATCTAGGATATGATTACCTGGGAAAGAAAGAAAGAAAGAAAGAAAGAAAGAAAGAAAGAAAGAAAGAAAGAAAGAAAGAAAGAAAGAAAGAAAGAAAGAAAGAAAGAAAGAAACAAACAAACAAACAAACAAACAAACAAACAAACAAACAAACAGACAGACTTTGGTCTGACTACTTCGTGTGCATTTATTGTGTGTTTTTTATTGTATAGACTAGCTATTTATTTTTCTGGCTATGTCATTTTATTTACATATAATGGCTATGTCACTTTTATTTATATATAATGGCTATTTATTTATTCTTATTCTCTATATTTAACTCTTACATCTCATTTGCATGTATGTATGTGAGCAATGGAGTTCACAGAATTTCCTCCGGGATCAATAAAGCATCTATCTATGTATCTATGTATATATCTATGTATGTATGTATGTATGTATGTATGTATGTATGTATGTATGTATGTATGTATGTATGTATCTATCTATCTATCTATCTATCTATCTATCTATCTATCTATCTATCTATCTATCTATCTATCTATCTATCTATCTATCTATCTATCTATCTATCTTATTGATCACAAACTGGGAAATCGCAGTGCAGCAGAAGCATGACAAACAAACAGTACAAAATAGAATATAAGAATAAAATAAAATAGAAGAGCAACACATTATACATGATAAATTAGAAGTATAAAGAAAGAACAGGTAGAAATCTGAACAAACAGGATCAAACACGTGCAACAATAAACTGTAAAGTGCGAAGTAAACTGTAATTTTCTCAGTAAGATGCAGGTACATACATATAAATAAAGTACATAGTGGAAATATGTTTATGACCAGGTTTAAATGTCAGGCAGAGGTGAGTTTATTGTACAGTGAAAAGGCATATGGCAGGAGAGACTTCCAATATCTATCTGTGGATGGGATGGAAGTAATGGGATTCACAAATAGTTGAATGAAAGCAGGAAAATGATCTTTCGTACTGAACTTTCATCAAGATTCCTATTTGTAAAATGAGCAGCACAGAGTATTTAGTACAGAAGACCTTTATATGAAGCACCAAAACCTCCCACAGAGAGATATTATATGACGAGGTAAATCCGCTTCTATTTAAGTAAAACACGGCTCTAATTCTTAGCAGTAAAGAAAATGTAAATGAACCTGCCGCTGTATTTTGAATTCATTCTCAAATCGTCAGTCATCGGCACCACAGGAGAGGAGATCTGCCAACTGAAGCAGGTCCTGATTTAGTAATCAACTGAAATAACAATAGAGGGCCAAACAGATCTTTGTGTTGATGGATCACTTCAGCGAGCGCCATGACAAATGAACGTGGTGATGAATGCTGTTAAACTCCGCTGTGATCGGTTGCAGATCGACTCTGCTGTTACAAATGACCTCACTTTGTCAAGGAACAAATATTTTCTTTTCGAAGTGGAATGCTTACAGTGCATGAGCAGAAGAATGCCTCGGCTGCCTGCACTATTTTCTCTCAAGCGTCTGAGTAAGTCGAGTTGAACGTTGAGTGATTTGACAAAACTCACTGTGGTCAAACTGTTTTTTTTTGTTTGCAGACTATGTGTGATTTGATAACTGAACTGATATAGATACAGATAGACTTTGTTTTGAACATAAGTAGGCAAAAGAAGTTCCAGAATCAAAAGGACACTCCAATATATGGAAATAAATCAACCAACAAAGAAAAGAAATGTATAGCTATTTCATTGTGGTTCTTTAACAATACTTTATGTCCAAAAAGGAGTTGGAAGAAGTCGAGCTTATATTTTCCTACCCCAATGTCACATGACTTGGCTCATCAGTTAACCTGTTAAACCCTGACCACACTTTCAGGGGAAAAATGGCTGAAAAGACATACCCAAAGTAAATGAAGAATTACTTCACAATAATAAGGTTCATATGGATGTTCTTGGTGTCTATGGACATTTAGAGACCTCACAAAATCCATTCCCATTGTCTAAAATATTGCATCTATTACTATGCCTGAGTAAACTGGAACAAACTAAAAGAGAAATTGGAATTTTTTATCCTCGCCTGTTTTTTTTTTGGCTGGATTGACGATGATATGCATAACTTAATTGTTCGTGTCGGAGATTTTTAATAGCGTATATTTCACCCCACAAAGATTAAAAATCATGTTTGAACATTAAAGTTTGCACTAAAATACACTTTTGATGTACTCTTATTAACATTAGGGTCTAAACTTTGAGCAAAAGTTGAAAAAAAACATTCATTGTCCTGATTTATTATATTTTTATAGTAGATGAATATTAATATAATTTTTTCAGCCCACAGGTGGGCTGATAGGGCTAAAGGGGTTAATGTATACAGTCCATAACAAAGGACAGATCAGTCATTAAATTACAAAAAAAAAAAGAGAACAAACGATTACATACCATCAATAAGGCCCAGTCCATATTCACCCCTTATCCCTCCCCCTTACCCCTACCCCTTGGCTCTTGCACTTGGCATTACCCCTTGAAACTGAGCTGCAAGGGGTAGGGGTTGAAACTTTCCACTATGAAATGGGACAACCCTTCCAGATCTGTTACATCATCAGCAGGCAACGATGTCGCTATGAACAACTGCAACAACTTTGCTTCCGAAAGTATTGACCATGCTGTCAGCAGCTGTAACCGCCTCTGTTCCATGGGCTTTGGTCGTCTTTTTGCGGCTATCAACTGTCAACCGCAGAAATGCAATCTATAACACATTGAAACGGCATTAAACAGTCGATCAAATGATTAAGTTGTTTATGAAGAAAGTACGTACATTTGTGTGTTTCTTTCATCTCACTGCAGCACTTTTTTGCTGTGTTTACCTCCATCTTGCCAATGATTCGAACAGAATTATGGGAAATTTCTCCTATCCCTCCGTTCGTAGTGTGGTCCTGGAAAATTTCCGTTTCGAGGGTTTTACAGCCCTCCGCCTCAGCCCTTCCCCTCCCTGTCTAATCAAGAATTGGGACAACATTAGCCCTTCATGTGTATGCATAAAACAGAGGGATAGGGGTGAGGGCCAAGGTGTGAAATGGGATTCAGCCTAACTTTTACTGTTGTACTCCCCCTCATTGTTACTATATCTCTGGAAAATAAGGTTCAAACTTTCCTAGAAGTTTGGTGATCACAAAGACAACATTCTGACCCACACTTCCCATTATTATTATTGAGCTTTTCAGTCTTACTAATCAATCCTCTTCGACTTTTATTATCTTTATCGACAAATGCAGCAGGTGTGAAGAGATGTGTGGGGTTGTATGAGTGTATTACCTGCAGTAGATGGTGTTCAGCAGGGACCAGGTGTGGAGGATCAGACAGGAACATTAGCACGGAAACAATCGATGAGCAACCGAAGACATGGTGGGCCATAAAAACGATACTTCAGCGTCTTCTAAAAAGGCTTACCTGGAGAAAAAAATGTCAGTTTCAGTATAAGCTACATTGACAAAAAGAGGTTTATGTAAAAAAAAAAAAAAAAAAAATTAAAGCGCTTTGGGTGCCTTGAAAAGCAAAATCCAATCTATTATTCTTATTCTTATTCTTATTATACCATTCTTCATGTTGTGTGTTTTGTCTAAAAATGTCTCTGTATCGACATCATTGCCAATCAGAAACACCTAAATATTTGAAACGCTTAAATACAGGTTGAAATAATTAAATGAATAATGTATTTGGTTGTACTGTAATGTATTGCAGTTTTAAGAATTTCAACTGATTAATGGAAATAATTGTTACTGCAGCGTAAAACTAAATTAAACAGCAATTCCGCCAATACATTTCATATCATACGAATATAAAAATGGTGTAAAAGTACAACCGGCTCAAGAAACAGACAACAGATTACCAATTGTGGAGACGTCATACGTTCCATATTAAATAAATAAAATCTAAATTAATACCATACAATAACAGTATACTGAGCTATTTTGTCCGAATTCAAGTCTTTATTGTCTTTTCATCTAAGTGTCTTATTTCCCCAGTGCATTTAAAGTGGATTACATCCCAAAGACATAATGATAGTACCATTAAATGGACACATTTCAAAGCAACTTCTATTACACTGGCGGGAAATTAAGAAAATTCTGGTAATTCCTTAATGGTTTGTTCTCTAATTGGGTTTTGTAATTGTATACAGAGGAGAAATGCAGCCACCCTGCTGCTCTCATCTAAAATAAAATCCCATCACTGGTTATTCAGCCCATAATCGTCTTGTAAGTGAGTTTACTGGATTCAAAGAGTCCTGTGAGCCATACGAGGGGAGCATCTGCAACTAGGGACTAGTTTTAAGTCAATGCACATAAGATTCTATAAGGTCAAAACATGAACAGGGCGTAATGTCTAAACCTGCACAGACCAGGCTTTTACCTACGCTATCTAAGGCAGCCACAAGAGGGGGCTAACGTACTCTGATTATACTTCCATCGCACAGGAGACTTGGAAACTCCTCCTGCAGTCGTTGTAGTAAAAGTGGGGGTCATGTTTTGTTCACTCACAAAGTTATGACAACACTGGCCTATGAGTAAAACAATCCAGACTAAAAGTAGTGAAACTTTACCAAGTTTGAGTCACTAAGAAAGAAAAATTAAGTTAAAAATTAAATCAGTGTTGGCTGTTATATGTCTTGTTCGGTCACCTGCCTAGGGACTGTAGATGAAAAGTAGTTATTTTTACTAATTCTGGCATATTTACATGGGTATGTTTTTTATACAGCAATGTACATAAATATGCATGGTTTGTATTAAATAAACCAATAAAATAAAATAAAATAAAAAATAAGTAAACAAAATGCTGGTTGGCTGTAGTTTCCAGGATACAATCTTGGACCAAAATGGGAAATTCTATTAATTAATGAGAGAACAGGTTTTTACTTAAAAGGAATGTTTGTCTCAGAGTGACCAAATCTACTTCAAAACACTGTCTGCAGCTAATCACACTCATATATTTTGGGTTTGTCCTAAGTTAAGTGTGTTTTGGAGGGAGGTGTTCAATGCCGTGAAGGAGGTTTTTAAAATGAACATCCCACAAAGCTTCACAGTGGCAGTTTTGGGAGTAATACCTGAAGGTCTGGATAGAAAAGCAGATAAATACCTTTTGAATATATTATTCACCGCTGCCTTAAAGTCTATAACCATCAACTGGATGAAACCAGAACCTCCCTCATATAATACATGGATTCAAAAAGTTTGGGATATTTACCAGATGGAGCAGATCACACACTTGCTCCGGCTTCAGAAAACCATATTTACTAAAAGATGGGAACCTATGTTACCTTTACTACTGCAATAATATTTACTGGTGTTGCAAGAACACTCCATGTTATCAAAGTGCTGTCAATCTACCTCTGACGAAGATTTATATCTACAGCCTTTTTTATTTTATTTTATTTTTTTTTGTTTTTTGAAGTAATCATTGTTTGCTATAATTGTTACTGCTTTCTTAACTTTCATCATATGTGTCTGTGGAGGTGTATGAGAATATATTTGCAGCTGTGTAGGGGGAAAAGAAATTAATTGAACTGTATAATTGAATGTATAATTGTACTGTACTGAAAAAAAAGAGAAAATTTAATAAAAATTAAGTTAAAAAAAAAAAAAAAAAAAAAAAAAAAAACACTGTCTGCACATTACAATACATTCATTACTCAGGTTCTTTCTAGGGGAAGATTTATGTCTATTGTATAAATGTACATAAACCAATATGTGTAATAACACTTAAAAATATACATTTAAACATCAGCTAAATGGCATATTTTCTCCAATTTATCTTATTAAAGTATGTAATATTTAGCACATTCAATCTCTGAGAAATAATAATAATAATAATAATAATAATAATAATAATAATAATAACATCATTTAAGCATTTAAATGCATTTAAGTAAAGAACAGACTAAGAGTACAAAGACAGGCACATTTTGTGAAGGACATCGTCTTTCTTCAGGTGGGATTTCAAAGGTCAAACACAAATGGGTCAACATTTATATATGGATAATATCTTTACGATGATCAAGATAAAAAGAGTAACTATTTGTAATCGCAGGAGAGACATCTTACATGATTACTGTTCTTTACACCATCTTAGACTGCAAAAGGATATGTGTATTTTTTGTGCCTGGGCCCCTCTCAAAAGCTCTACTTCCCAGGGTGTCCCGTTTCACATAATGTAAATGCAAAATGCAATGTTTTCACACTTAGTTCTTTTAATAGATATGTGAATAAATAAATGAAATGTGAAGATGAGTATAAAAACATTTTGCTAGGAGAGTAACCTTCAAAAGAGGCATCTAAGACTCTTCTCAGAATCCTTACATGTACAGTCTGTTATTCCAACTGTAATGCATTTTTCTGACAGTAGAGGGAGACAGCAGACGCAGTCCAGACCTGAGAGAAGAAGCGAACATGAAAACTGAACAGTGGATACATCATCCACATTGTAAAAGTCTATATGTTATAAATTAAATGATTTATACGGCAGAAAAACTATACTCAGAACTAGTATCCATGTTTCATATACACTTTATGTTGTTGTGAATTTCTCTGTCTGTGCTGAACGCATGTTATCACACATTTACAGATATTACAAAGCAATTTATCAGCTCTTTCTAAGTCACCCACAGCTACCACCACTATAAATAACACAAATTAATGGTGTACTTCTAAAACTACACGAGCTACTGAGACAACTCAAATTACAGTAGTGTTATCATTATTACTACGAAGATGAAATACAAGTACAGCGGCTATAATTAGAGTGAATCTTCAGTCTTCAACAATTCAACTGCACACCTCAGTTTATTTTACTCTCAGCTTTCAACATTATCTCAGATGTTACTTTTTCATCCATTAATACAAGCAGCCAGGTACATATTTCCTTCCAAAAGAGTCTGTGATATAAGCGACTGCATCTGCATCAGAATCCGTGTGACTTGCCTCAGTATGTAAACATTACAAAAAAAAGAGAAATCATCTGTAGCGCATTACAAGTCGAGGTTTGGAGATCCGATAATGATGTCTGCATCGCAATGCAACCCTGAATTGAGAAATTTCCACACCTCTGATATTGCTGCTGTTCTGCTCCACTGATTGATTAGAACTTCTACTGAAGAAGTACTACGACTAATAGCCTCAACCGCTGCTATTATAAAAGTGAAAATATGAGAATTTAAAAGGTTTATATTGAAAGGTATGCAAAAATAATAATAATGGAAATAGACCATAAGATAAAGATAAAACCATAAAAACATATTTAATCAACAATCTATTCCATATAATGTCAAAAGAATACTAGCTGAACATCTGATTAAATACTGCATGCATGTTTTTGTTTTTTTTTTTTTAATACTGAAGGGACAGGCTGCAGTGTCAGCTCCAGGTAATAGAAATAGATAAAGCTGCTACCTCATAAACGATTGAATCTGACTCATGAAATTTGCTGTACATCATCTCTACTGTCTTCGTACATGCTCCGTCACTCAGCACTGCACGGTTATCGCCCAGAAAACAGTAATGCAAAAACCTGCGTCTGCTATCAAAGAGCACCGAAGCACTCGACTTGTACACAGACACAGAACTCCCTGTTTTGCATACAAATAGATCTGATCCAGACACGAGTGATCAGATAAAGACGCGATCTGCAGATTAAGACAAAGAGCTTAGGAACTAACCCCAAATGAGACTGTTTCAAAGCTTCCTCATTGCAGGAACCCTCGGGCAGGGATTTGCCTGGAGAGGAAAGAAGAGACACAGAGGAAGTTCAGCACAAATTTAACAGATTACATTCACATCCTGTTAAATCCAGTGTGGTATTTTTATGGAATCACATCTATTACCTTATTTAGATTTACTGGAAGTTTGACATTATTATTATCATTATTTTTTTTAATTTTTTTTTTTTCAATTTAATTTTATTGGAAAAGGTGACAAAATATCTCCAACATTACCATTCTTACAGATGATATCTATTAGAGCCCCCTTCATGTTTCATATATTGCACATACAAAAGTAAAAGATGAAAGTATGAACTGGGTGCTTACAGTGTCGGTATATCTCACTTAAAAAGAATCACAGTGTTACAGTACCTCTGGGTTCTTTAAACATTATAGAAAAAATTAAATAAATATATATACAGGGTTCATACACATTTGAAATTTTAAACTTCCATACTTTTTCCAGACCCTAATTTCCAGATGTCCTGGTAAAAAAATTCCAACCAGCCAAACAGTCTTTATATTTGGGATACATCTACCCATTATGAGTTCTGCCAACGATCATACAAGGCATGGTGAATAGCTTGCTCACCAACAGTGTGCGGACATCACCTGTCCGTCAAAGCAGCAGTGAAACTTGACGACACCTGGGCGGGGCTTAAAATGGGTTGGATAAGAGCAGAAGGCTGGGCGTTCAATTTGTCAATCTGCACAAATGTTTTCTGGGATGCGTAGCCTACTGTATGTGCTCTCACACAAACATTTTAGCTGCACTAGCAAGCACCATAAAAAAACAGATCGATCCATTTCTTTTTTTTAGATATTCATAATTTTATGTTTTGTGATACGGATTGTATTAAATGGGAGTTGAATGTGATTTTAAATTTTGCTCTACAATGTCAGGTGAATATCATACATCATACATCATGAACCAAAATGGAGAAGGAAAAATGTAATGTTGCCGGTTGTTTTGCTTGAAGAATCTTTTATTTTTGCAGATGTGTCCTTTGTACTGAACAGTCAGTGTCAGGTCAGGTTCGTGTGTGCTGAACTCGGAGAAAAGGTCAGAAAAAGATCTTATCTTGCAGCTTTGTGGTAAAAGCGACCTGAGTTCATCTTGATTATGAACTTAGGGACTTTCTGTGGTCAAGAATTGTTCAAGTGTTAGAACTAGACGTACTTACGAAAACTCTTTGTGGTTTAATTATGCAGTGTAAGCTAAATTGTTGGTGCAAATATCAAACCAAGGTGTGATTAACTCAGGTGAACTTTCTAATGTGTTTTTTGTTAGAATTAGCTTACGTGGAGTTATTGACGTAAGCTGTGACATGTTTTACCCAGCAGCAAGTGTTCAACAAGTCATTGAGATTATGTACCAAATATGGAAGTCTTCCAAGTGACTGAAGACTATAAAATGCGATGATGAGATGAGACAAGGTCGGAGACGAATAGTGTGTTTGATGCTAGACTAACTGATAACTGACTTCTTTCTTTTTTGTAACCTTTTTCTATTTTTGCCTAAAGCAAATAAATCAAGTTTTGTTTTAACTTTTTAAAAAATCTCAAACCTTCTTTTTTGGTGCATTCTTCCATTTCTCCTGGGTTGGTCCGTCCATCCGAAACATAACTGGTGAGTTAACTTAAATTACGCAACCCCCCTCTGGGGCAGCCCGGATTTAACCCGACAGCCATTTTTACAGAAGTATTGGAGTATGGTGGAGAAACATTGGCAGTCATGTGTTTTGCATGGGCACGCAGTTTAAGTCTGAGCAAAGTGAAAAGAGTACCCGGTGTATAAAATATAAAGATGTCTGATGCGGTAAATTCATCAACCAAAATTAATTGTGGTTTTTGAGATTTACTGTTACTGGCGTGTTCAAGAGTTTTAGAAAATAGAACACAAGTAACAGTCTTGGAAACATGAATATTTTTCCATACATTTGTTTCCATTTTCCATACTATTCCAGACCTGGAAATGTTTAAAATCAAATTCCATACTTTTCCATACTATCCATACTTGCGTAGGAACCCTGTATAAACATAAAATAAAGAATAAATACAAGGAGGTTATATAAAAGAGGACATTTTTAGAGAAGTGATACAAGTTCTGGGCGGCTACTGGACGCAAATTTGATCCAGCTGTCCAAAATATGATAAACTGTATCCCTCTGAATTCTGATAGAGTAAGTCAGTTTTTCAATTTTGAATATGTGCCAGATGATCCCATACCAGTCTTCTATTGTTGGCGGAGTTGGGTTTAACTACCTTCTTGTAATAGATTTCTTGCTGGCTGCTAAATGCCCCTTTATGAAGTTTGACATTTGTAAAAATATGTTGAATCTGTTTCACGTACGCTTCATAGCACATGAGTCTTTCTGGTGATTGTGGCTCAAAAGACTTCAATGTTCCAGTGAGCAGAGATCGAGGACAAAAGGTACATTTGGCATTGGTGTTTTTGATATTGAAATCCACTGCTTGGAAAAAAAAGAAAAAAACTTGAAAACCCTCTTAACTTGACAAAAATGACAGAAAAATGATATTAGCTTTTTAGTGATATAAAAAAACAGCTTTCAGCACATTTTCAACTGCAAAGACTGAAGTAAACCTCTACCTAATACTTAGTGTCATGTAGCAGCTTACTTCCTGTAGCTTATAAAATAGCCTGTATTCGCAGTAATGGAATACTGATACTTAAAACAACTTGAATCCATAGTTTCCATTCATTTTTGTTGAAAGCAAAATAATTTTCACCTCTTTTTCGATAAGCCTGCTAAAAAAAAATAAAAGTGTGTAAAAGCATAATTTTATCCCATTGGATGGTATAAATGAACCAGCGCCACAGTCATTTGTTCAATTATGTGACACTGCTTCACTGTTCAGGCAGGGTGCTAATGTAACCAATGTAATTGCTGTATTTGCAGCTAAAAGCTCAACTCAAGTACTTGTCACAGTTTTCCAATGCAGTTTAGATACTTATGAATGTTTTTTGGTGTTGGTTGCCATATTCTTAGAAAAAAACATTAGCATTTTTCTGGTTTTCCACATTACCTTCTCTTTGTTACCTGCAATTGCTAAACTCCAATAGAAAGAGCTTATCAGCACAACCTCCCCTCCAGTCAAGTACACTCTGAAAGATAAATACTAGTGTAAACACTCTGTTTTTGGATATTCATCAGTGCAACAAGCTTTTCACTTCTTTACCTCAAGTGATAGTATTTTTTTTCTGGAGGTGCTATTGTTGTGATATTCAGCAAACAGATAAGTGAAAACTTATTTGCATGAACACTGTTGAGATTTTGATAGAGGGCCATTTTTCTTTTGTCTTCCATCTCCAGGAGGATTACGTCTCAAGGAATTTTCATGAAACACCATTTAAGCAGGACAGATAAGGCCTCCTTTGGACAGAGATAAGAGCCTATCCACACACATTATTGATCTTCCTCTGACCTGTTTGTGGAAGAAAAGCTGGAAGAAGTAAAGCACTTGTCAAACAGGGAGCTGAACCCAGGAGAGTAGAGGTGAAAAGAGATGCAACGAAAAAATTAAGAAGAGCCAGAGAGGCAAAGAGTTAAAATCAAACTGTTGGTAAAGACTGGATGTTAAGAGGATAAAATATCTTAGGCTACGTTCAGACAGCAGGTCTTAATGCACAATTTGGATTTTTTGGTAAAATCAGAAATTTTTGTGTGCTTGTTCATATTACACGTTAAATGCGACTTCCATCAGTTTTGAGTATGAACTGAATGTGACCCTGAAGTGACCCGCATGTGCAAAAGAGGTCTTGACTTAATACATGACCATGCAGGCATGCACTGTGTTTACAGAAGTAAATATGTTTTTCCCGCTGCTCCTCCTCCTGGGATGCGGAATTGTGACGATTGTCAAATTTCAATCCTGTAAAGGTTAAATGCGACCTGGCTGTTCAGACTGAAGTCGCATTGTAAAATATCAGATACGTAACGGATTTAGGACCACATATGAAAGTGGCCTGGGTCGGATTTGAAAAAAAATGGATTTAAGCTGTTCAAACTGTCTTTAACAGATTGGATACAGGGTACATATGGGCAAAAAAATCAGATTTGGGCCACATTTGCCTGCAGTCTGAACATAGCCTTAAAGTGAAGACACACCAACCCGATTTTCGACAGTCGGACGTCGTCGGGCAGTCTGGCGAGGTCGGTGACCTGAGTCTAGTTGGTGTGTTCCGTGCAATCGGCCATTGTTAATGCCGTTGCCAGTCTTTTTGGCCGATCCAACATGTGAAATGGTAGAGGGATAGCCCTTGACTAGTGAATCAGTGAAGGAGAAGTTTTCATGTGAATACAGCTGTGCCAAGGTACTTCACACTATTATTGTCTTCTATAATAGACCATTCACTGCTCATATCATATCTGAATGAATGCCAGTCAGTTGTAGCATATGTGTAATTACGATTTGTAATTAATTAGTGATTGATTTGTAACTATTAAGTATTTAATAGGCTAATGATCAGAAGAATAGGATTTACTCAAGGAGAGAGAGAGAGACAGAGACTGAGGGTTTTCTATGGACTTCATTCATTCAGTGAAATGAACACAGCATTGTTAACATAGTGCGATTTCTCCTTAGTTTTCGCCTGCGACATCTTTCTTCTTCCACAAGAAGCCCTAGAGTTGACAACGCCAATCTTCTTATTACTAGTCATCCATTCAACAAGTACAACAACAACAACCCTTCTTGGTAACAACACTCTCTGCTGACAACAATGACTGACAACAGCGAGCTCTGTGTTTATTCGTCATTTTCTGGTTTTACGTCTCGCGCAAATGCAGAATGTACGCTGAAGTCGGTAGTCAATTTGGTGTGTTCTTCACACTGTTTTAACTGTGTTGGAGGGGGTGGGAGCTGACTGATTAGTAGGGCTACCTTTTCTGGTGACGATCGGCAGTTGGGTTGGTGTGTCTTCACTTTTAGATGTAAGTTACAGTAAAGTGCAAAAGTCTGAGGTCAACACTAGCAGAGGTCGCGTTAAATGACAGAAAATTCTGAAGGCCGTCCGTCATTTTGACAGATTAAAATACTGATGGTAATCTACCAAAGAAAGTTTTCATACAACACTGTGAACAGAAGCTGCTTGCCGGATCGCTGGTCTGTCTTTCTCTTAACAAGGCATCAAACAGTCCATAACAGTATACTACCTGTATAGAACCCAACAGCGCCACTGTTCACAACTACACTGAATACAACAACGGTACTTCAGTCACATGACTCACCGTTAGTCCACCTGTAGTAGACCCCCTGTCCAGTTAATGGTGAGTGTACATATTAATCAGTCAGTGTCAGTCTTGTGTCGTTGTTTAGCTGACTATAGCCAAAATTAGATGCTACTTTGCTAGCGCAAAATGTGCAGACAGCCGAGTCTCCTTAGTTATTTTAAAGCCCAGTAAATGTGATGGCACTGATAAATGTGGTGAAAAAAGAGGAACTGATGCGGTGAAGGATGACGGACAAGCAAAGAATACGCCAGTTCTTACGGCATTTGGTGTGCTATATGTACACATTTTCTACCTTTCATGTGTTACTAGATGGCATGTCAATTTGTGCGTAGATCTCTGGTTCACATAACCTGAACTCTAACCCTCAGTGCATAACATACCAATTAAAAGTGGTGTATATAATTATGCAAGTCATGATATCACGTTGGTTTATCAGCCAGCAGCAACTACAGTTGCTGCATCATTGAGATGTTTTTGAACATTAAATACTACTAAATTTATCTCATTATCATTAAAAAATAAAAATTTGAAATGACGGAAAATATGTTATGACGGAATTTTTACGACCCTCTCCGTCAAAATGACAGACAATAAAAATGTCTAGCGCAACCTCTGAACACTAGTTTTGTTTTTTTGGCAAAGTTCTAAGGACCACACATGCAATTCTCAGATTCAACCTGGAAATGCAGGAAATATGTACAGCAAATACCTTCAGTTTAAGGAAAAACCCAGTTCTACAGGCAATGTGTCGACTACTTAGTACGGTCTCCACCTGCACTCAGTATATCTTTACCTCTTTTGTTCAGACAATATGTGATTTACTACTTTAATATGCTGATGTCTGACATATTTCATTCTACACAGATGTTTCTTATTCTTTGAATTCTTGTTATCATATGAACCTGGTCACACTACATACATATAGCCAATAGAAGGAATTTAATTCAGATTTTTATGTGTTACTGATACTGTGAATATATTTTCTTGTGTTTGCAGAAAATATACTAAGAAATAAATATGCAGCTGAGTAAAACCCTGTAATTACAATAATAACAAAGGTGGTCTAAGACTTCTGCACAGAACTGTATTTTGGTTGAGCTGAAAAATACTACTCTTCTGTGTTTCGTATTGATGACAGATGAACATACGAGCATTATTCTGTATGGATATTTCAGATAAAGCCCTATCTTGAACACCACATTTTCTAATTATAAGTTCACTGTGTGATATTGACTGAAATCTAGCAGTGAAGTTACACGTTCATCCAAGTGAATACCCTGCATCTTCACTTACAGAGGCTGTAAAAAATGCAAAAGCCTGCATTGGAGACACTGCTTGTTTTGTTTTGTTTTGTTTTGTTTTGTTTTGTTTAGGGGAAAATAACTTTAGTCTGCACTCAAACATAGTAGGTGAGAATAATACACGTTAATACTGTATGCCAGAAGAAAAAGAAGTCTGTTCTGTAGAAATATGGCTGTAAATTATGGTGGAAACGTGATATAAAATGTGACTCGATGAAGGAACATGATAAAAAAAAAAAAAAAATAGCTTTATGTGATTATATACTAATGAAGACATAATTATGGGTGTTATATTCTATTCATCCTAAATGTTACACACCTTTAAAACATGTGGTATAATATAATGAATAAGATTTTAGGAGTATTCTTTTCACAGGTTTGCAGTCAACAATATTATTAAAGGCTTTGCTATTGAGAAGTTTTTGGATGTAAGCAGATAATGTGCATGTTCAACGATATAGTGCAGATGTTTTAAAGAACACTATTGGAGCAAAGAGGAAAACTATTGTGACATAAATAAATAAAATGGCACAAGCAGCTGCATTCACTTATTCTTCCTTCAGTGTTGTACGGGAGGCGAAATGGCACGTTAATGTAGATGTGCACACAGCTGCATGTGAAGAGTACTAGTTAAGTATTCATTACACTCATCTACATTTTTTTTTAGAAATGATCTGCCACAGAGATTAAATGTGCTAAATGTTACGTAGACCCAAACTGCCACCAGTGACCAAAACCATCTACTAATGTAAACAGTTTAATATTTGTTGATCCACTAGTCCTATCAATACATGTAAATAATTAGTGTAAAATACAGTTTGTCATCTTTTCATGGTCATCAGATGTGACCCATTCGGACGTTCAGAGGTACCGTCATCTTCTACAGCATTGATTCATCAGTAAAACCAATGGAGTTGGATCAATGACAGTTGATGGAGACACTGGGTTTTACATTCAGTTATTGACATCTATGCTAAAAAAAAAAAAATCACCTTTTCTTCAGTTCTTTTCTTTTTCTGGTATAATAACCTTTGAATTTACTCTGAGTTTTTAAGAACATCTACATGATCAGTGAATTAAATATAGGAAAATGGATGATTTAGACTGAAAAATGCAAAATACAGAGGATAATATTATCATTCATGGTGATAAATCACTTAAAAATTGTTGAAGTTAGAAAGAAAAATTCATTTGCGAACTGCCACAAAAGTATCACTGGGTCTTTATGGGTTAATAAGATTAACTGGAAAATAAATGACAAAAGTGCTGGTTTGCTGATGTTTTCAATGTATATGTTAAAGTGTTATTACACACACACACACACACACACACACACACACACACACACACATATATATTATATATATATATATATATATATATATATATATATATATATATATATATATATATATATATATATATATATATATATTGGTTTATGTACATTTACATAATAGATTTATAAATCTTCCACTAGATAGATTCTGTAAAGTGAATGTATTGTCATGTGCAGACAGTGTTTTGAAGTAGATCTGGTAGCTCTGACACAAAACCCATTCTCTCGTTAATTCTCAAATTTCACATTTTGACCCAAGACTGTACGTATCTTGGAAACTTCAGCCAAACAGCATTTTTGACTTGATTTTTCTTTGTCAGCAACTCACATGTGGTAAAATTTCACTACTTTAATTCTGGAAGCACTTTACTTCAATCAGTCAACCAAATTTTATTTATATAGCACCAAATCATAACAAAAGTTATCTCATGACACTTTACATATACTACATATACTTACATATACAGTACAGTAGACCAGTCTTATCACAGTCTTATCATAATCATTATGCAAAAACCTTATGCAAAAAGTTAAATGTACAGTATTGAAGTCAATGTTCTGCTACACATTTAATTTCAGAATTTGCAAAGACAGTGAAGTTAGCTCATTTCTGCCTGTATTCATACATTAGTTTTCAATTGCTTATTTAATTAAAACACTGAAGAAACCATGAGAACAGGCAGGCACGCCTACAGTAAAATGATTCAATATGTTAATGTAGTTGTTTGTGATTTTTCGTTGCCCTCTGCACATAAAAAATAATTGCATTGCAGTTCGTACTTGGGCACTATCTGACTGTTTCTTCACTTCAAGTCTCAGGTTTGACCCTTGCAGTAAAAATCATGTACCAGCAAGTATTTGTCCTTAAAAAACCCGTCTGCCGCGCTTTCATTTTTAAAAGCCTAAAAATATAATAATCCAACAGCCGCTGGACAAGTTAAGCTAAATTGCCTGTGTCCTGAGCTCATCTTAAGCGTGCCTCAAGCACGATGCACAAAACAATGAAACTGGCCCGTGGCGATCGCTGAAGCTGGAAAAAGCGTTGTCGTGTCGTGGCATGCCAACAGTGCACCCTTGCTGCGTGCTAGATGGCAGACGCTCACTGGGGGCCGATGCACATGACCTTCTGCTATCAGAGCAGACACGCTCATTTATCACAGCAACCTTGAATCATTGTTTTACTCAGCTTGAGCCCTTATGCTTCTGCTCACGCAAAAAAACAGAATAAGTGCATTTTAGTTTAAGGCAAGAAGCAGCGGTTTACAATCGCTGTTACTCAAGTCCTCTCAGTACCATGTTGAGTGTGAAGGGGATTGTTTTGTTTTTTGTTTTTTTTTTTACATCTTGAAGGCCCTTTTGTATTATTTTGTTGATTATTTAGGATGCAAGGGGGTTACAGCTCATAACTCTGATGAGGATTCGAGTGTGTGGATGTGACTGAGTCAGTATGTGTGCAGAATCTCAGACAAAAGACTTAAAAGGGGTCTTCAGAGGCGCAAGCTAGCAGATCAGCCACTGCTTTACAGATGTGATACTGAGTGGCAGAGCAAAGACGAACGGAATAGAGCCGATAGTGATGGCAGTCCACTGACGCCCTGTATGAAGCCCATGACAACAAAACGTTGGTGCAGCCACTTTGATGCCGTTATGTGATAAAGGCTTTTTTTTACATTTCTTAGTACAGACTGGAGATGGTTCCCTGTTTCCTCATGTTTTTAAATAGTATCTGTAAATGTCAGTCTATTCACTATTTGGACATTTACATTTGTTATGTCTACATTTCTTCTATATGAAATTCATTAGTGAAATAAAGATTTGCCCCACTACAAAGTTTCTGGTTTTTAATTTAATAAATAAATAAATAAATAAATAAATAAATAAATGCAGTTTTCATTCCATAGTAGGTGCCAGATCTGCTTGAGGTTTACAACATAAGTCACATATTAAAATATTATGATTAACCTCCTGAGACCCCACAATGCATTTTTGTCCTCTGTAGGGGACAAGGGTTTCACACAAAAGAGAGATGTCCGCTGCAAAGAATAAAAAAAAAAAGTGTTTGAAAATCTGTGGCATCATACCGTTTCCAATCAAGGTAAATATTTAACATAAAAAAGCCAAAAGTTTTACTTTCCTGGGTCTCAGAAGGTCAAGAAAGATCTAGGTTACACAAACAAAAATAGATCAATAATGTAAAGCACTTTGGGTGCACTGAAAAGCATTAAAGAAATCCAGTCCATTATTATTATTATTATTATTATTATTATTATTATTATTAATAATAATAATAATAATAATAATAATAATAATACAGGGTGGGGAAGCAAAATTTACAATATTTTGAGGCAGGGATTGAAAGACAGTGTATGACCAATTAGTTTATTGAAAGTCATGAGAATTTATTTGCCACAAGAAAACTGACATAATAGAAAATGTTTTTATTCTATGTGTCCTCCTTCTTTCTCAATAACTGCCTTCACACGCTTCCTGAAACTTGCGCAAGTGTTCCTCAAATATTCGGGTGACAACTTCTCCCATTCTTCTTTAATAATATCTTCCAGACTTTCTTGTAATAGTTTTGCTCATAGTCATTCTCTTCTTTACATTATAAACAGTCTTTATGGACACACCAACTATTTTTGAAATCTCCTTTGGTGTGACGAGTGCATTCAGCAAATCACACACTCTTTGGCGTTTGCTTTCCTGATTACTCATATGGGCAAAAGTTTCTGAAAAGGTATGGATAATAGTGTTAGGTATGATTATGACATCAATATATGTTTGGTTTCAAAACAATTGACATAGCGCCTGCTGAGAAAAAACAACTAAATGTTCATTATAAATTTTGCTTCCCCACCCTGTAATAATAATAAGCTATTCGGCTATACGTGTAATTCTTTCATATATGTTTGTGTAAAGAGTCCAAGTTCACAAATTGAATGTGCTCATTACATTAATCTATATTTATGGGGGAATTATCTGCTTCAAAAATAAAATGTGCTAAATTACATACTTACTACATACATATGACAAGAATTACTGGAAAACAGATGATAAAAGTGTTGGTTGGTTAATATTTTTGAGATATATGATGATATAAAGTGTTATTACACACATATATATATATATATAGGTTAATATACTGTATATTTATATAAATCTTAGTGACTGTGTTCTGGTATGCAGACTAGGTTTTGTGGTAGCTCAGAGACTTCCCTTATTAATTTTAATTCAGATTCAATGCTTCAAATCTCCCGCCCACATCGACTTTTGACTTAATTTTTCTGTATTAGTGACCCAAATTTGGTAAATATTTACTACTTTTATTCTGGAAGCATTATTTATACACCAGTGTTCTTGTGATCATTAGGACGTGTTTAACACATGAAATACAGTTCATTCAGTTGTATTTTCTTTATTCTTTGTGGTGCCTTTGCTACATGTAGCTCGCTATTGAGTTAAAAGTTCTTCAGATCGTGGTAACGCTGCCATCCAGAAATAGTTTCTGATGGCGAAACTCTTTCATTGATCAGATGTTGCTGTAGTACCCACACAAGCTACATTTTACAGTAAATACAGAAGAGTTTTTCCTCAGCTTTAAATAAAGGATTAGTTCGTGACACTAACTATGGAGCTGACAGTAGCATATGCCAAAGCACTGCCACATGATGTGACATTACACTACCATGATAACATAAACAAACTGGGATGTCTCAGTAATTAGCTGAGCGTAAACAAGAATTTTTCATGTTTTCATTTCTATATTTAATTATGTAATGTTGCCATCTGGTACCACTCCATTATTTATTAGAAAAATCACAACAATAAATATGTAAGTTTCACAAATGGAGTACAGTAATGCAGAGCTGCAAATTTAAACATTCGACTAGAACCCACATTCATTTATTGAGACTTTTTTATTTCAGTGTGGAATCCACTAAGATAAAATATGTAAGATTTCCACATTCACATGTCTAAACATTACAAGGCTTATATAATGTATTTTTTTCATTTGTGTCCTTATGTTACCTCATACAGTCATGTGCAAATGTACTAGACCAGCATTAGGTTTGTTGGCTAAGTAAAGTTGTAATAGATTTTCCTGTCATTGTATTAAGATCCAATCTGAATATATGGGAAGTATGTACAGCAGTATAGAACAGACTCTATGAACTATAAAAGTGGCACCATTTAGCATGACCTCCCTTTATACTTAACGTCTTTAACCCTTTTTTGAGAAAATATGAGATTTATTGCACTAATTTTCTGATGTTTTATACCAGGTTTCATTCAAAACATGTCAAATGCTTATACTTATAACTGTTTGTGCTGCCTCTTGTCATGGGGTCAGAGGTCACATTAAATTGTGACTTTAAACCTTTAGGACTCATTTAGTTCAGTTTTTCTGTGTCTTTTAAGGTTGTGCACATATTCCTTGTATTGTATTTTATTATCGTATCCAACAAGAATGACAAATACATATGGGTGCTTCTATGAAGCTGGTCCCTAAAAACAGGACATGGGGCTAAAAATTCAAACAAGATGTGGACTAATGTTATGACACAAGTTTGGGTCTATTTTAAAAATAAATATTTACTGAGAGAAAAGAGTATTTTTTTAGATAAAACACAATTTCATATTATTTTTATACAAAAATCTGCATGTAACACGGTAAAAAGGACACAAAAATTATGTACTACTATTTTTTTTAGATTATCTTTTAATTCTCTCACAGGTACATTTTGGGAATCAAACTAATTATGCAAGGCAGAGTGTTTCACAAAAATGGCTGCTGTTGCAGAATTATTCATGATTTATATGTGTTTAAATGGGCAGGTTCTGCATGTAATACGAGTGGACACGATGGGCTACACACAAAATCTGGAATGACACTGCCGACTCATGAAAAACCCACATGTCTGGATTAGAAAAAACACTAGGATCATCCATTTTAACACAGGGTCTTTATATATAGCAGTATTAAGACCATTTACAGCCATGTGTTCCAGATCAAATGCACTGACACCTAGGTAGCTTTTCCTGTCCCAATTTTGGTCCCATTTTTGGCCCCAATATTTTATTAAAAAATCATCAATTTTGGGATGGCTCAGAGCAAGAGCCAATTTTTTTTTTTTTTTTTTTTTTACATTTATCTGAGGTCATCATTAGGTACATCCTGGGGGAACATATGTCTAAATTTCTGTTTTATTATTGTGTCTAAAAAAGCTGGCAAAATGCCAGGTACCAAAATGAACCCAATTTCATAGAAGCACCCAAATATATGCACATTTCAATCCTGCAAAACAACAAAGCTAAAGGTGGCCTAAGACTTTTGCATAGTACTATATGTCTCCAACAAATCCATAGATCTATGTAATTTTATTAAATGTAATGTATGACTTGGTCAAAGTTACTCATGAGAATGAAATTAAAAGAATAAAATGAAGCTTGATTGCATTACTTTGCTGATAAATATGATTGCAAACAATAGGGAACCCCATGGTGGTTGATTTTACATACTGGGCAATTAATTGGTTAAACTAAAAAACAAACACCATGAGGAAGTGTGTAGTATACTTTCCTATTAACATAATGTGACATCAGTTGTAAAAACAGAACCTTGACATTATCTGATGCTCAGCACATTTGGTACCTGCACTATAAAAATATGATAGAAAAGGTTTTGACGGCTCCAAAGCTAAAAGACTGGGTGTATTTATGAATTTCCACACTTTCAACAATGTTTTTTTTTTTGACTGTTTTTCACTCCTGCTTTATTTCTTGAGCAATTACTGCCACGTAAAATGAATCAGAATTTAACAGCTCAGTGATTAATACTGGAGTCGGTGAATAGGTATTTCAGTGTAAGCTGAGTGGATGTAAAATTATTGCATTTTCTTGCCCATTCTTCCTGAATGGCAGACCAACAGCCCACTTCAACCAATCACACCCACTTCCTGTAAAACGCTCCAATTTGCACACATGATTCACTCAACCCATCAGTGCAGGAAAATGCCAAAATGATATTCAAGGTTGCATTTGGGCATGTAAAATGAAAAGGTTTACAGCCTGGTGGGACAGAAGAGGCAGCCGAGGGGGGAGAGGGAGGGAGAGAGGGAGAGAGAGGTGATGGATAGTCCAACTTCCTGCAGGAGAAAGGCTTGATTAATGGCCGTCCACTCGGCAAAACACACCAGCTGTGAGGGGAGATAAGTACCAATACAAAGAGCAAATTACTGTCTGTACTGTAATATTAACCTCAGAGACCAACACACACAGGAAGTACAGACTCTCTTTTCGAAACAGCCTCATTTCCTCTATCACACTCCTTCAAAAGGAAGAAGGGAAAAAAGTAAAAACAAAAAGAAGCATCTCCTCTACTGCTGAATCGCTGTTTTAGCTCCAGGATTTAAGGCTTTTTTATGGTTGGGTGAGCTGTTCCCAAAGATGTATGAGCAAATTACTGGCTGAAGTTATTTGAAAAGGGAGTCCATTGTGAAAATGACTGTCAACACACCGCTGCCAAGCTCATCCCCCCGGTGCAGAATGGGTATCCAAACAGTCTTCAGTGAGATATATGGAGTGGAATAATTGCTTGTGCACAGTAGACAGGAAGGGAGACAAATATGCTAACTTTTTAGGTTTTCGGACTCGCAGCTGTGATTGGTTAACGTGAAGGTTAAGATCCAGCTGGAGGAGCTGGAGAGCAAGACGGGCATGTGTGTTTGTGTCGTGAGTGTGTAAAAAGAGGTGGAAAACACGCTGCAAAATGTTTTCCTCTGTGGGCTGACGTTTTAACTAAAATATTTGATCAGGCCGTCGAAAATACAAGAGAGTTTGGGCAGAAAAGCGGAAAGCATTCCACCTGCCTTAACCACTCACCGTGAATGTACATAATTATTCTTCATGCCTCAGGTTCCCAGTGGTTTTAAAGCCCATACCCACCCCCCACCACACACACACACAAGTCTCCCCACACTAAAGTTAGTCTTTGATAACAGCTAATGACTGCGGCGGTGAATTCTTCAACCATAATATTATTTGAACCCGAGCTGATTAGAAACATGTGCCTGAGTGTTTGAGTGTCAGAACGATTTATGGGTCCCTCACTGATGACCTTTCCACTCACTGTATACACCAATGTCTTACATCACTTGGTGGACACCCCACTGAGAGCTCGCCTCTATTTTCGACAATACACTCTGAAGCACAGCTCAATTACTTTTCGCACAGCTTGCTACCTGACTTGGTTTTTTGTGTTGCGTGTGTGTATGCGCTTATATAAAAATATAACAAGTTACATAACAGACACAAGTTGAATGTTAACTGGGGTCAAGTAGATTTATTGTTCTGTAAAACGTGTAATGAAACATCAATAGCCTTTCCTCGAGGAGCTACTAATCCACTTACACAAACTTCTGCAGAGAGTTTTTCTGTCCCATGATGGTCTTAAGGCAGTTTCAGTGGTTTTTCTACGCTCTGACAAATTCAAATCTCATGGAAACTGTGAATATTTGACATGTCTTTGGAGAACAACATATAAATCACCGACTCCAATAAAAAAATCTGTAAAAAAAAAAAGAAAAAAATCCGGTTATTAGTAACTCCTTCCTGGGACTTTCCACCAAAGCCTAATTTTACATTTAATGCATTTGATTTCTTTCCTGGAAGTTCAATTTTGCAGTCGTTGAGTACATTACATTATGGATGGTGAGCTATTTCCATGATGGTAAATAAGGCACATTCATCTCCGTAAAGGTCTTAATAGATTTATATAATAAAGCGCACCAATCTAATTCTATAAAATTAATCACAGGGAATGATTATATTTACTGCCCAGGGTGGAAATACCACATGCACCTGAATAATCTGTCTCATTAAATGATATCAAGTACTGTCTCTCAACCGATTTGTCCATGTTTATTATTTTACATCATACACACTAGAGATGGAAATTGTTAAAGATTTGAAATAATAAGTGATTTTATTGCTATCCATATAATTATTAATCATTTTCTGTGTGTTTACAACAGGATTCCCATCCTCACTCCACAACTGTCACGTCTGTCCGTGATAACATTTTGGAGGAATAGTAATATTTAAGGGAACTAAAACATAAAATATATGTTGTATTGAACTTTATTCCTTTTTGTTGTAATTCTCTTCTCAAAAGTAATGACAAAAATCTCTACTGATTGTTAGACGTTTCGAAGAACAGCGCTCTCACAGTCTCCCTCATTGTTCTCATAAACATGACACCCTTAAAATATTAACAAATTTGTGGTATCATGTTGAAAGATAATGATGCTAGTGGGTTCACAGCTATGAAGCCAAAAAAAAAAGACTCAAAACAGTAGGAGGTTTATTATCATAAATCACACAAGCAACAAAACAGGAGAATAATTGCTAACCTACATTTTAATAAATACCATATGCACTAATACCAGTTTTCAGTAAGTTAAATTTAAGACATTTTAAAATATCTTTAATCCAGTTTATGAATGCAGTTTAAGTTTATGTCAGATATGGAAATTACTTCTATAGGAAATGAACTTGTTGCAGAAATTCAGTGCTAATTAATAACCATATCACCATTCGGCTTCCGTAAAACAAAATCTAACAAGGCTAATGTAATGGTCGAACTGCTACATCAATTAGCTAAAAGTCTTACGTTACTAGCTTAAACACTACCACCTCTAGCTGACGAAAAGACTTTAGTGTGGTGTAAAAACAATATGTTGTCGTGTGTGTTGATAGTTATTAGCTGTTTTGAATAAAACAAAGCAAAATTATACTTATCAAGCCTTAAAGTTTAGTAAAGTTCTGTACAAAATCGTGTTTCTCCCTTTTCTTTCTGTGCTTCCCTCCATTTCTTGTGTCAGGTGCGGTCTGTCAGTTAAACATGTCCAGGTACGTCAGCTTTGTACTGAACTTTTAGAGGAAGTTTACACGATTTTTAAGCTGTACTAACTTACACTTCTTTGTTAAGGCAGAAATGTTTGTTCAAAATCGATGTGTTACTAAGTTAAGACTGTTTTAGCTGTTTTTCATTTAGACCAATTTAATAAAATAACTGATTACAATGCGTACATGTAACAAACTTAATTTTTTAAGCAGAAAAAGCTCTTGATTTTATCCTTAACTTACTAACCCCATGAATCATTTCTTAGAGTGTTAAGGTTGCACCGATCTGATATTAGGATCGGATATCAGCCCCGATATTAACATTTTAGCTGGATCGAGGATCTGTAAAAGCAACCGATTCATAAGGCCAATCCTTCCCCTTTAAATTTTTGCGACACGGGCTACATCATGCATGCCGACAGTTGAGTGGCAACATAGAGCGACCTAAGGGGTCTGTGACTGGAGGTATTTCAGCCTTACCACACCAGCTAGCTCGATGGCAGTTTGTAGCTAATGCTTGTAAAGCGAATGTTGCCAGGGGTGGTGGTAGCACTGCCAAACACAACACAACAAATTTAATTAAGCCCCTGCAGAAGCACCACGCAAAGGAGGATGAGGAATTTCAGCAGCTCAACAGATCAAAAGGAGCGGCCGCTGTTGGAGGTAGTACACAGATAATGTTGACAGATGATCTACAAAGACTCTAAATCAACAATGATATCGGATCATTATCGGGTATCGACCAATACGCAAGGCTCCAACAATGTTATGGGCACTGGAACTGAAAAAGTCGGATTGGTGCATCCCTAAAATGAACGATTCACATTTAACACAAACACTGAACACAACACATACTTTGAGAAGTGGCTCATCATGCTGAAACTCCATGTTCATACACACACACAAACACTCACAAAATAGTGTTTTTGTTTTGTTTTTTTAAAGAACTGTGATGAATTTTTCCAAAAACAAAATTAATACCAATATTGAAATTAATGTAGTTGTACAAAGATAATGTCATCCCCCAAACACTTAAGCAGCCACCAGACCAAAAACATCACTGATCTAAACTGCAAAAAAACAAAGAAACCACAACTTCTGAACCACTAATCTAACAATACATGTAAATAATTCAGGTAAAATACAGTTTCTCAACTTGTCAGCAGCATCAGATATGACCCATACAATGTTCAGAGGCTCCGTAGTGAACGTACAAACACTGTCATGTTCTCCAACATTGACTCACCAGGAAAATCCATGTCATTTGACAAATGGCAGTGGATGTAAACACTTGGTTTGTGTGTTCAGTTAATGATATGTTTTGCCTCTTTTGCTTCTCTGTGACCTAATAACCTTTGAATTTACTCTGAACTTTTATGAATATCAACATGGTTAGTAAATTAAATATAGGAAAATTACTGTCATTCTCTGAAAAGTATTAATTCAGAGGATAATATTATAATAAATGGTGATACGTTACTTAGGAAAAGTTAAATGAAGAGTTCCCACAAAAATAGTTGTAGGTATTTACAGGTTAACTTCACAATGCAATCCATTTTTAAGACTAACTAGACAAAATGGTGTTAATGGCATTTTATAACTTAAAATTGAGCAAAATGAATTCGACCTGCATGAATACAAGCCATTTTCACAAAGTAACTGTGCTTTATTTTTAAGAGATAAGCTTATTTATTAAAGGTTCAGTAGCTGAGAGAAAAAGGTCATCTGCTCTGAAACACATGCAGATAATTTATATACATATATATATATATATATATATATATATATATATATATATATACAGGGTGGGGAAGCAAAATCTACAATATTTTGAGGCAGGGATTGAAAGACAGTGTACGACCAATTAGTTTATTGAAAGTCATGAGAATTTATTTGCCACAAGAAAATTTACATAATAGAAAATGTTTTTATTCTATGTGTCCTCCTTCTTTCTCAATAACTGCCTTCACACGCTTCCTGAAACTTGCGCAAGTGTTCCTCAAATATTGGGGTGACAACTTCTCCCATTCTTCTTTAATAGTATCTTCCAGACTTTCTCGTAATAGTTTTGCTCATAGTCATTCTCTTCTTTACATTATAAACAGTCTTTATGGACACTCCAACTATTTTTGAAATCTGATTACTCATATGGGCAAAAGTTTCTGAAAAGGTATGGATAATAGTGTTAGGTATGATTATGACATCAATATATGTTTGGTTTCAAAACAATTGACGTAGTGCCTGCTGAGAAAAAACAACGAAATGTTCATTGTAAATTTTGCTTCCCCACCCTGTATAGACATAAATAATTTGATTTAAGATGAGGAAAATTCAATAATCAGACACTAATGAAAACATATTAAGGAATATTATAATCAGTTTCTGCAATAGGACTCCCTTGAACCTAACACATTGAACCTTTGAATCCACCACAAACAGCAAAGAAAATGACAAACTTTTTCAGTTCACAGTTCCATAAACATGCTGCCAAAAGTCCAAACAGTGTCTAAACCACAAGCTTTTTTATATCAAACATCGCTTTGGTGTCAAAACCACATTGTTCATCAAAAATGGTTTCATATGGCACCAACGTGGCTTGAACAAAGGCATATTTCTGATATGAGGCTGTTTGGAGTGGTTAGTGGAGAGGAAAAAAACCCATGATTGCGGTCTGTATTATTGAAGGCTATCTGGCTCTAACATATGCCAGCTGAACCGCAGGGAGACGTAGATGTAAAACAGAACAGTGTTCATATTGTGAAGCAGGATGTTTGAAGTGTACAGACCTCTTACACTCACTCTTAAAGCCTGACCTTTACTGCAGGCCACCAACCGCTACATGCACGCCAAATTCTTTCTGCATTTCCAGAGATAATCACCTCAGAAAACATGTGTCCAGCCTGCCACACCTTTTCCTTTGGATTACACCATTGGCACATATGCAGCAAATAACAGGCCTCATTTCCCTTTATTAGCCCACCAAGAGACTAGAGGACTTAAAGACTTTTTTTTTTTTTCTTTTTTCTCGCCAAGGCTCGTGTTTACTGTGGTTTCTTTCACCTCAGATTGGTTGTGGTGGGTATTACTAAGGGGCTTTTTTCATGCTGGTTTCCTTACAGTCCTCTCTTATTAATGAGAGCCTCTAAACAGCTGCCTTAGCAGGAGGGGAATAGATTTCGGCAATGCTCCGGCAACTCTCAACAGTGTTCTATCAGGAAAAAGACATGAGGCAAATGGAGACAGAGGAAAGGCATTAAAACTAAAAATAGCAGCGCGCTTTTTCTTCCAAAGTGAAGCCAAATTGGGTTTGAGCCGCACAAAGAAGGGTGACAATGCAAAAACACTTGACAAACCTGTGTTAGTAAAACACAATGGGTGTTATTTAAGTACTTTTGACCATTGAGCTGTATGTTGTTTTAAAAGGGGCTGGCACAAGTCGGAGCCTATAACAGCACCACAGAGGCTCAGTGGAGAGATGTCCCTTTGTTTGTTTAAAGGGCAGGAGAATCGATGGCCCCGTTTTTTGAGGCATGGCTTTGACCTCTCACGATGGCACCTGTATCAATCACGCCACAGCTTGGTTCTCTGCCTCACTGCTCGTCACATTTGTCTCTGGTGCTCAGGAGTGGGGATGGAAGCTGTCTATCTACTCCGAAATGTCAGTCTACACTTCATGCCAGCTGTCATCTGACACCGGGGTAATACATACACAGCACTAAAATGTGAAGAGAACAATTCTGGAGGAGAAACTTACCGAGGGAAAAAAATTGATTTTAAGGAAAGATTTAAGTGTTTGCTGTGAGAAAAATGGAAAGTCAAGTCTCTGTTGGTTGAAACATTTAAGCTTTTCAATAATGTTCTGACAGATGAGGGATCTGAAAAGTTAAATTTACTCAGATAAAGGGTTGTTTCTGTTATCGTGGGAACTGCAGACTGAATTGATCGATTTTACAGGATTATACAAGAATTCAAAAGAATTTCCAAACAAATGTGCTTGTTTTTATTCATCTGCATGTCTTATACATAATCCAGTTTAGGAGACATATGTCCATTTAGTACGGATGTACCGATATCACTTTTTTCAAAACTGAGTACAAGTACTTACATTTGATTACTGGCCAATTCCGAGTACCGATACAAGTACTTAATAATACTATTCCAGTTCTTAGTTACTTTTGAAAATGTGCTTTATTGTCATTATCATTAGTTTGACTGTAACAAAGTACTGCTACTGACATTTAATGTGTTGGAATGAGCGTTTCTAAATCAACCCACCAGAGGGGGCTGCTCTTAATTAACTATATTTGCCAAATACCACAAAGAAGAGTAAAGTTTTTTGAGAAGAAGAAAGTCAGTAATAACAAACATGACAACAACAGAGGAGGTAATACTAATGTGGATACTAATGTTGATATTGATATTGGTGAGGGTTGTTGTCATAAATATGTCAGTAGTTTTTCATTAACTCACACAGTCGCTCTTTGAAAAGATCCACTACCTCCACGGTTCCTGGTGGTACTGCTTCTCCATCTGGTCACACACAGAGCCTTATGATGATCTTTATATGGCTCTGGGTACGTATCTGCAGGCTTCCAGAAAAAGGACAGAATTACGTACGGATTGTACAAGGGGACGAACATTTCACTCCATCTGTATCAGTCTGTGTCTTTAACCCTATAACGCCAAACATATCATATTTGATACATGAGTTTCAAAGCTCTCTACATGATCAGTGTGATATTTTTTTTCTTGAAAAACCTGATGAATACAATTAGATACATACAATACACAGATAATCCACCAGGGGGGAGGAATTTGCTCACCAGAGGCCTTTCCAGTGACACTACAAGATTGTCATTAATGAGGAAGGAGGCAGAACTTTGCCAATTTTGAAAAGGAATTACCAATTTATTTGACATGTTTGTGTTATATTATGTATTTGTTCAAAAATAATAATATTTCAGCATTGAGACCCGATGTATCAAATATGATACAAAATTGAAACTCATACATGGAAATTGATATTTGAAAAAAAATGTTTTGGTTGTTCAGAAAGACCAATAAAGGCTCTCGTTTCAAGGAACTGGAATTTTCTGTCAATGATTTAATGTTTCAAGCTTTATAGGGTAACATAACTTGCAGTCACCATTACTTTTGTCACCGTCGATTATTTCGAAAAATCTTCACATTGCTGACATTACTCCTATGAGGTGAATGTCATGCTGCTGTCAAGTGGTATTGGTGTGTTTGTACCAGAGTACTTTTACAAGTACAAGTATTAGTACATGTGCTCAGTATCAAACTGATACTGGTATTGCTATTGGTGCATCCCTACCATTTACCACAATTGTTCTATTTCTTAACAGATTTTTGTATATCTAAAAAGATGACAAGGAAAGTAGAAGCATCCCTGCAATGTCCTTTTACTTTTCCTGAATAAAAGCCACATGAAATAGAACACACAGCATCAAAATTGAATTTATTCACCATTTTGTAAGTCTGATTTGAAAGTAAAGATCACTGATTTTATTTGGGTAAACAAGGGGGCGCAGACATCTCAGCAAACCTACTGTACATGTAAATGAACACATCAAAGAGGAAAAGTTCTCCAAAAGTGTTCCATCTCCCCTTCAGACAGCATATATCTTAAAGGCTTTTGAATATGTATCACCTCATGTAAGCTCCAGTTGAAACAGACCCGCAAGAAAACAAAGTCAGACTAGACAAAAATCGTGCAAGGGGGCATTTTTATGTAACTGCATGCTCCGTCGCCTCACTAACAGTCAGCTTTCTGTTTTGATGGATTGGGTCACGGTTAATCTGTATGTATGGCCAATGCTTATGAGGCCACATTGTAATCACCCAGCCAGTTCTCAGCCGTTCAAGACTCCTGTCTGGCGTTGGAGACAGAGAGGGATGATTCCCATTATGGAGTAATTAGTCTTGTTGTCACCGTCGGACCTTGACAGTGAATCCACTTGCAGGGACTCTAAAGGGATTTAGGTGTTTCCAACTGCTGAATCATAATCAGTATTCCTTTAACTTGCCAAGGACACTGCTTTTAAATTTAACTCGATGCTGTTTGTGTACAACATCAGTGAAGACATCATGCATGTCACCTGTGATTAGGCCTAAGAACTAAAGTTTCCATTTATACCGAGTCGTGTTTCTCTCTGGTGCTAAACTTTATTTTCTCTGCAGCATTTTTCCACACAACTGTTGGCTGAATAACACTTTGGTTTTTTAGCAGCTGATAGAACTGGCAGTTTACCCATCTGTACATGAGTGTTTTTTTGTTTTTTTTTTTCCTTTTATATTTTGATGGTTTTCATATATTGTTCTCAGGTGCTGAATATGGTTTGTTGTATAGTTAATCAGTTGTGTTATGCAGCTTTAGTATGATATTGTCTTCATTATGACAGAGGCAATCACTTCAGCAGAGGACAGAAATAGCATTAAACAGCTGTTATGAAAATGTAACGTCTGTACATAGAACAGTCCATTCCAAAGTAATGAAAACACTTTTTTCAGGCGATTATGCGCTCATGAAAACACAATTATGAATACTGCATGTATGGATGAAACAATCTACTGGCCGAACATCAGTACTGCCCAGTGTTTGCTGATATTAACCAATAAGATGCCATTGTACTGAAGACATAAAGACAGTGCCTGATATTTATTTGCTTTGTTACATTTGAGGTTTTGTGTTGATTCAGTGGGATAAGACTTTCAAACAGAAAAATTAACATATTTTTAGAATGATAATGTGTACTATAAAGTAATATTCCTTTGATCCCTGGCACTTTAGGTAGGATAAACAACAAAAACTAAATAAATTCTTTGTTTGTGAACACTTTAGCAACAAATCTACTGGTTGAATTCATACCAAATTGGGTTTATAGATTCCCAGTGACACAGAATACATCTAAATATATTTTGGGAAAAGTTGGTCAAAGTTCACATTTTTCATGTATTTTTAAAATCTTTTTTTCTCCATTTACTTATAATGGGCAAAATTTCATATGTCTATAAAAACATCAATTTTATTTCAGTTTACTTCAAACTTGGCACAGATAGAGAGACAATTGATATGACATCCGCACACACAGACATGATGACATCAGCTGGATCGATACCAAAATAAGCTAAATGCAAGGGGCGGGGTTTGTTGTGGCTGGCACCACTTAAGTCAATATTTGCCGGTATGCAGTTCAGACTAGTTATGTAACCAACTGAGGCAACTTTGTGTACCAAATATATCAGTCACTGAAGTTGTCTGTACAATTATACTCAGTGCCAATGAAAACGCTACACTTGAAGATTCTTATATATTTTTTTAAATCGATGAGGATTTTTATTCCATAAGCTCTTTGGAATTAATCATAGACCATTTCTATAAAGTAAAAATAAAAAAATCATATCCAAATTTGTTGACAAAAAATAAGGATAAAGAAAGAAACTCAAGGACCCCCAAAACCAAAAGTCACAAAGCGGTCCCGGAGGTGCTGCAGCTCAATGTAGCGATCCTGCTGTGGCGTGGTCACACGTGCTCGTCCAGGACCAGGTCTGTCTGCAGTTGAGCCAGTTTCTTCATGCCTCTGTTGCATCCTGACTATGGTGGACACATTGCATCCAAAACGGCGCGCCACCTGCCGAGCAGAGATTCCGGCCTCCAGGAGCCCCATAGCATGGCATCTTTGGTCACGTGTCAGTCTAGGCATCGCTGAGTTATTGCAAATGATTTTCGTGCTTTTCAGCTTGCCTTTATATACAGAGCATGACCACTCCTTAACTGACCACAATTCCTTAAGTTGAGCAGTTCATTGCTGAGCAATGAGAAAAACAAGTCTTATGAATGCAGACAAGTTCGTTCAAGCGTGACAATAGCTCAACCCGTCTCAGGTTAAGAAATTGTCTGGGATTATCTTCTACAGGTGAAACTTAAACATATTGATGCAGCTCAGGAACAATAAAACACATTCAAGTGTTGCATTTTCATTGGCACTGAGTATACAATTAAGTGACAATAAACACTTTTGTTGTCACTGTTTCCTTGGTAAAAAGCAATCAATTTTGACTGTTTGCATTTTAGGAGTTTTGTAGAGTTTTACAAATTCTCGCATTTACAAATTCACCACGTACCTGCTGCACTGAACTGTGAATGTCACACTGCTGTAAGTGGTATCGGTGCATTTGTATCGGATTACTTTTACGAGTACGAATACGAGTACACACACTGAGTATCGGAGCCGATACCCGATACTCATATCAGTATCTGTGCATCCCTAGTGGTACAGTTAGCGTGACCAGCTACAGCAATTCCAGTGCCAGCCATTGTGGACCTTTCTTTGTGGAGTTTTTATGTTCTCCTCATGTCTGTGTGGGTTCTGTCCAGGTACTCTGGCTTCCTCATAAGGTCCAAAGATCTTAAATCACCCATAGGTGTGAATATAAGAGTGAACGGTTATTGGACTGTGATGTTTAATGGCATGAATACATTACACAATTTTCAGTGAGTGATACACCTTTCTAGTGCACACGGCCTCCTACAGATTGTGCATTTTTTAATCTTAAAATTACAAATAATTTCTTTAAAAGGTATTTAAAGGAGTGATATTTTGCTTTTTTTTAAATGGAATTATGATTTTTAAAACATTTCCCTGTAGTCTACATAAATTGTAAATGCTATCCTTGGGTCTGAATTCTTCATTAATTCAACTCCACAGGTCCATCTTCAACTCTATTTCTGAGTAATGACATCAGGAAGGTCGTTTTGAGTGCTGGCCTTTTAAATGCAAATGAGCCACTTCACACCTGTGTTGTGCTGCTCTGTCCCGTTCAGCCACTTGTGTTCATTAATACAAGCAACAATTGAACATTTTAGGTAATTGGCTCAAAGTCTGGACATATTTTCAGTTTTTACTACAACCACTGCTGCTGACAAACAATGATGGCGTACTCTGAGAAATGTTCGTCGGAAGTCTTGACCTTATATGTGCAAATGTTGTGACGTAATTAGCTATAGACGTAACAAATTAAGAAGGAATTTAAACAGGTTGTAGAAATCCATTTGATTTTTGCCAGAATGAATATACAGATACCTTTGCAGCACTTGGAGGGTTCAAATTTAAACTTTTTGAACTATTAGGGTCCAAATACACAAATAAATGAACCAAAGACTAATGGAAGTAGGTTTGGCAAAATATGACCCCTTTAAATGTCAAAATGTAAATCCAAATCCAATATCTCTACATGGAATATGAATAAGTCTCCATATACGATACAAGTGGGATTTGTGAGTGAAATAATGTAACAAACAAGGTGAATATAGGTCTTGATAAGTAAATATTTTGTTTTATAAGAAGAGAAGAGGCTTAGTTGTTGTTGTTTCCTTTAACCTTTCCTGTCTTTTAGTGTCTCTTTGTACTGCATTGCAAAGTGATCGGTAAAGCCCCCCCCCCCCCCCCCCCCACAAAAAAAAAAAATCAAGGGAAACACTTCTTTGGCTCTGTCATTGTTTCACCGACATGTATAATTAATGAGAAAACTTTGGCATTCTTTTAACAATTGGCAGCCTTAAAAGAACCCTAAAATGATGTCACTGTATTCAAAGTAAAGTTCAGTTGTGTAAGTAATCATCCCATGTGTGCACGTCTTGCCTTTATCTCAAGCTATCAGCCACTTGGGTCAATTATTTTCTCTGCTCATACTGAAGCTCTTTCCTGTAAATGGCTGTAATTGCCACATTTAAGGTGTAGAGCTACCGTACATTTGAGATTATGCCTCAACGGATGAAGTCAATTTCTCTCCAGGGTCATCACAGAGTGGAGATAAGGATTTTTGCAGCGGGAATACTTTACAGCTAATGTACCGTAGGTTCCGGTTTCACCTCTGTAATTTTCGTATTGATTTCAACTTAATTATTCCTCTCCTATGAGACTAAATCCAGCTGGTGCTTAATGAGTGCTCTTCAAGTGCAAATGGGCTCATTGTTGCTCAGATATGTACTGTATGTGGGCAATGATGTCACCTGAAGACTGAAAGGGATTTGCAGAAATCCCCGTTGGAGCAGGTGAGTATAACCTGCTGTACACTTCTTTTCTCATCAAAGTGAAATCAGGAGGCCATGTGAAATGCTCTAACTGAGTCTGAAATACACCAGAGAGACTTTAGCTCAATACTAATATTCCTGTCTTGCCTGGGAGTGTTGATGAAAGATGCGTGGTGTAGAATAAGCATCCAGTCAAAACAAGCAGCATTTTTTAATAATTATTCTGTCAGACCCAAATGTAAATAGCTTTTTTAAGGCAATTTTTTTTGTTTTACATTTGCGGCAGTGTTTTTTTTTTTTTTTTTTTTAAGGATGCTCATCTGAGACAAATCTGTAGCATGCAGCAGTAACTGTAACTGAATGGCACCACAGCATAAAACGCCACCTTTGAGCTGATGTATTATGTTTCAACATATCACTCATCGTCGCAGCAGTTCTTTCTGCTGAAGCGGCTCGTACAGTGTGAGGCATGGCGGCCTTGAGGTGACAGAAAGTGCTGAGTTACTTTTCCAGGCTTTCATTATGTTTACTTGATCCCCATCAAAAACCCAGTCACACAAAAAAAGTCTAGCTTTTGACAGATAGTTTTGTATTGCATGGCTAAATCGACAGAAAGCTTAGATTTATGGCTCTCCCTTTGCACCTTGGTGTCTTGGAAAGACAAAATAATGTTAAGCTCGCAAAACAATGAAGCCAGCTGGATGCCAGGAATCAATACAGTTTGTTACAACAAGTTAAAATCATTGTGTGGAGGTCATTGATTCCCAATATAGGTGCTGGATTCACTACAGTAGCTCCTGCACTTCTCTTTAATTGTCTCTCTAGATGCTACTTAATAAGCACAGCCATCTGTCTTTTTAAATTAGTTTGGAAATGTGTGTGTGAAATATACGACAAAAACACAAGTGTGCCATCCTGAAGTTACCAGTATTAACTCATCAACATGTCAGTCAATACTCTATTGGCAAACTGTAATGTCCTCCATCACTGATTTCACTGGCGTTGTGCAGCTAATAAGGACCGACTTTGGCTTAACACGCCGATAGTTTCACTGTCAACCCCAGTCAATGCAATTTAAAAACTGGCCGGACCTTATCGAGTGATTATGCTGTAACAGGCATCACTAACACTGCAGATTGGTAAAAACCCCCATGTCCTCAAAATGTCATCTTTTAACGGGGTCTAAAATCCTTTTTTTTGAGTTTATTCAGCTTTGGAAAGGTTTCATCATAAGGAGATCAAATAATGTCTCAGTCCGCAGGGAGAAACAAGAACAAACCACTACTCGGCCGCAAAAAAAAAAACAAAAAACACAGCAGTTACACAGTTACAAGAGCATATGATAGACTCATTCATAGATCAATCGATATGATTTTTTCAGGGATGATACAAATCAAGGAGAACAATATTTAGAACTAGAGCTGCACAGTTAATCAAATTGGAACCGCCATGTCAGTCTGTGTAATTGTATTACGCAAAAGGCTGCAAGCCAGTGGTCTGGTGTTTGTCAGGAGATGTTTTTCAGTGAAACACCAGAAAATGCACTCACTAACTCAATCTGATTAAAATAAAAACTGCTCATGATGCAAAGACAACTACTTACTGTGGTGAATTTGTGTCTGTGAGAGGGGAACAGTTAAAGAGAAGCCAAACACCCAAGCAGGCATATGTATTCACAATATAATCATTGACTACAGCCCAAAAAGAAAAAAGTCATGATACATACAGTTTATTGATATATTATGCAGCCTCAGTTAGCTTAATTAATACTTCTTTCTGAGAGTTTGGTGTTTATTTTTACATGTCTGTGTATTCAGTGTGGATCAAAAACCATAATCTAAGTAGTTTGGTTTAGTAAAAAGTGGAAACATGCATCTTACATCGCTCAGAACACCTTTTTCAGCCATATGTGGCTTGGTTAGTTTATGTGTTATTCCAAGATATATTTTGTCAGTCTAATGTGTTATCTGACATGAAGTGCAACTGGCTTCTTACCTTTGTTTAACCGTATTTATTCCATCCATTTCCTGAACTGTTTAATCCTCATGAGGGTCGCGGGGGTGTCAGTGCCTATCCCCGGTACCTTCAGGCAAAGACAGGGACCTTATTTATTCCTTACTTATTTATCAATTTTCTCATTTATTTGTTTTTCTTTTTGATTTACTTCCTCTATTTGCATTTCTTTTGCCATTTATTCAGCCTTACATAACCCATAAAGACCCAAACAGCCACTGGTGACCAAAACCATCCACTGATCTAAAATGTTTAATAACTTCTGAACCACTGAACCTATCAATGTATGTAAATAATTGGTGTAAAATACAGTTTGTCATCTTTTCATGGTCATCAGATATGAACCATTTGGACGTTCAGAGACTCCGCAGTGAACGTGGAAACCACATTGATTCACTAGTAAAACCCATTGAGTTGGATCAATGACAGTGGATGGACACACTTGTTTTTACGTTCAGTTACTGATATATTTGTTGAAAAAGTAAATTTTTCTGCAGTTTTCACTTTCTGATATAACCCTCAACTTTAATCTGAGATTTTATGAACATCTGCATGATCAGTAAATGAAATATAGGAAAATATGTGATTTTCACTGGAAAAAAAAAAAACGCAAAATACAGAAGATATAATTATAATAAATGGTGATAAATCACTTAAGGAATGTTAAATCTCGAGAAAAATCTATTTGGGAACTGCCAGAAAAGTAGCACTGGGTCTTTATGGGTTAAAGGCATTTGTCATCAAATGATCAACCTGACTGGTATCCCATGATGCACTGTTTTAATTGTGAGCATGTTTTGTATTCTGTTCTGATGACGACTATAATCAAAGCACCCTGGTGATGCATCCCTATAGGTAATAAAGGACCTGCCTTGGACCTGTTTCTGGCTGTTGTATTTTCTAAAGTGCTTACTTATTGACCATTGATGATCAATTATTTACAACAATGCCTTTTTGCCCTTATTTTTTTCACCTTTAAAGCCTGTTGAGTTATATCCTGTTGGTATACAAGCATACACCAATATAACATGAGTGTTCACATGTCATTTGTTCCGCTGTCTCATGCGACCCATCCAGCCTTTGATGAATTAGCGCCCTATAGGGCCGCAACACCTGTTTTCACTTTGACTTTCACAAAGTCTTCAAAAAAGCTAACTGACAAAACTGTACACGACTGAAACAAGCTTGTTTTCTTTTAGCAAAAATGTTCACAAACAGCCTGAGTAATAGGTTTGTAAAACAGCGGTTTGATTTTTCTGATTAAAAACAGATAATTCTGAGCCATTGCACTTCAAAGTGGGCTCCTTCCCTCTATGTTTAATTGTATCCTTTGTATTTTTCCCTCGCTTGATCTCAGTGTTTGTGTGTTAATGCTTCTTTGAATTATTGATGGTTCCTCTGGATTTTAATCTTTTATATATTAAAAGTCAATTTACAGGGAACATGGATGCATTAAACACCCACAGCTATTCATTTCCTCTTTAAAAGGATAAGCGGGGAGCACACGCTTTCAAGGTGTGTACATGCAAAAGAAAGACTCTATTATCTTAAGATTAATGTGTTGAAAATAGCTGAAAATATAACGGCAGTACAGCAGCTTATGTAAAATCACCTTTATCTGCGGTTGTAGATTCTACTTCAGTGTGCTGCTGACTAGAATGTATCTGGAATAGTCTGTTAGCGCCTCATCAATAAAACAAAACACACTTGATCACAGCTATTTCATCTTTAGTACCAAAGAAGAAAAGTGATAAGCTGGTGTGACAGCAGATAAAAGAATCAAATGGGCAGAAGAAGAAGAAGAAGAAAATGAGCGTCTTCACAACAGGATAGTTTCACAGACTGTAAAAGTGGAAAATATCGGAGGTTTTCTCAGATATTCTCAGCTTTTTTTCATTATATGCATCCCCTTTCATGCTTTAAGAACGTGGGATCATTAAACCTGCAGCCGTGATACTGAGCTTTTCATATTTATTGTTCTAAGCAGTAACCGGGAACATTCTTGGTCAAAAAGGAAATGGGTTGTGTGTGTGTGTGCGTCTTTGGCAGGACACACAGGGAAACTAAAACTGCCGCCCTGTGGTTGTTTTCTTCCACTGACCAGTCAGGTAGGCGTTCACATCCAGGTCAGTCCAGGCTTCCAGAAAATTCAATAAAGATATTAGGTGTATGTTTTGGCAAAAGAGTAGTTGGACTCTGATGAATAATGTCCAGTCTTCACTTAGCGGAAACATTGAACTGATAACTTAGAATGTTCCAAAATCAAGACTATGTTTACTTAGAAAAATATGCAATCCCATTATGAGCACGAAAAGTCTACATTTTATACTAACAAAAGAGTTCAAACACTAATAATTTTTGTTCATTTACATCTGGGGTGTTAAACATACGGCCCGTGGGTCAAAAACGGCCCCCCAAAGGCTCCAGTCCGACCTGCGAGATAAATCTGTGAAATGCAAAATTATTTGGAGGATATTAACGATCAAGGATGTCAAACACATTTTGGTTCCAAATACCGAACTCCAAAATTTTAATAATATGCCTGTTACTAAAGGATTTGTGCCTTTGTAAATCCATGTTTTTCAGGTTATTCAATTTTTTTGTGGAAAACATTTGTAAATTTTACTTTACGGCACTAAAAGAGAAAAAATTGCAGTTCTCATTATTTAAAGGCTTTTTTAAAGGTTCAATTGTGATCATATTGGGTTGCATGTGGGCCCTGAACTAAAATGAGTCTGACACCCCTGATTTACATGATATGTACATGTACATGATATATATATATAAATACACACACACAAAGGACTTCTTCCAGAGGAACAACGTCACTCTTTTGGACCACCCTGCATGTTCCCCTGATCTAAATCCAATTGAGAACATTTGGGGATGGATGGCATGGGAAGTTAACAAAAATGGACATCAGTTCCAGACAGTGGGTTCAAAATGACTGTCTTATTGCGTTCAACCTCAGCAGTGATGGCGTGTTGCCAAAAGCCCTGCTTATGCAGCTCAACAATCCGACCACATTCAAAGAGACAAAGCTATTTTGCCTTTGCCATCAGGAGGTCATGACAGTGTGAATACCTGACAGAAAATGACACTGAATCCACATTTTTGCACAGCTGTTGGCTTTTAAAGGCTGTGGTCTTAAACTTTTGATCGGCTGATGAACAGCCTATTTCAGTTTAATTGTTGTTTTCAATAAATTCTTTGGTCCAGTGTTTTTTTCTTGCATTTTGAAACTGAAACTGAAAATATAAATTCAACATAGAAAGGCTCAGGTCCAACCTTGTGAGGTGGAAGCACTATCCACTACTCCACCACATCGCCCTATATTATTATCATAGATGTCTATATTTTTTATACATGAAGTATAATTTTTTTTTTTTTTTTTTTTTTTTTATTGGTGATAGTTAACAAGACAATGTGGACAGAAAAACAACAACACATAAACAAAAGGAAACTCAAACAAATAAACAAACAAAAAACAACAACAATGACAGAGTATTGACAAACAACGTCATATTACAATGAAAAAGATCAGAAATGAAGTATACATGAAGTATAATTGATTCCAAATGGCTGACATCAGCATCAAGGTGTAAAGGTTCAAGATGATTTTAACACAAGAAATCATCTGTTATTTTCCCAAATAAATGCTTTTTGTTTTTTTAATACATTTGCAGATTTATTTGTATATTATCACCATCATTGATGTGTTTCATCAAATCTGACTCCTATACTCCACTTTACAACTCAAACATGTTTTAGTGTTTTGTATCACTTTAATAAATGTACATATTTGCTGTGCCTCTCAGTTATCTCCCCAGGTGAGGTGTTGAGAAGCAGTTTATATGTATAAGCTTTATCTTCTTTGAAGCTTACAGGCTCCGGTCTGTAGGAACCTGGTGATAAAAAAAAAAAAAAAAACATCTTCATGACAGATTATTTTCCTGCTTATGGTTATACTAAACATCATATGATTGTAAATAAAAGCGTTTGCCCTCTTTTTACCCCCTTTATAACCCATAATAACCCTTTTGTCCTGTATGTTTATATGTCAAAGGCAGAGAAGGTGCCTTTGCTTATAGGTGACTTTAGTCTATGATTAAATGGTTAAAGAGTCAAGATCACTACTTCCACTGCTCTCTGTGACTTTCAAATGGGATGCGTGAGGTTATATTACTGCTGTCAAGGTCAGCGGTTATAAAGGCCAGTAAAGAGCATTATGCACACTTCCATTTGTCTCTCTCCCATGAGATCTGTAAAACAAAATTACCCAACATCTCAGATTGTAGCATTTATCAAAAAGCACTTGACTAGGCATTTATTCAAGTATTTACTCTGAGATGCCATTTCCAAAAGGTCAAAAAGGGACTGTTTTTTGTGTCTCTGTGGATGTTTGGGTTTCTTTTTTTTCCTCCATGACGATGAGAGCATAAACCTTGCAGTGATAGAGGGCAAAACGGGTTCAATTTTTTTCTGCTAAAGCACTTGAACGGGCATGTTCCCTCAGTGGTGTAGAGGCTGTGTTCTCCTCAATATAGGTAGGTTATCATTCATGTAGAGTTGTTTTAGATAAAGGCATAAATCTCACAGCGGCGTACGGGCAGGAAAACAAAATGGGAAGGTCACAAGAAAAGTCATTTAATGTTTAATGCACCTCTGACATTCTCTTTGTTAAGCTGCTTCTGACAGGACTGAGAAGAGGAGGCTCGTATCTACAAACACTGCCAATTTAGCATTCGGATTTTTTATTTTTTTTAAATTTTTTTATAGTTCAGTGTCACTTTGGCTTCATCAAACAGGAAATGATATGAGACCTGTAAATACATTTCACCTCAGGCAAACAAACACCCACCATTGTCAAATATCAGTAACTATTTGACAGCTGATTTCCCTTTAGTCTGTGATTTCTGTAAATACTCAATAGAGGGGTCAGCCATTTGTTATTTATTCTATTTACTGTCTTCATATTATACACTATACATAAGGCTTAGCGATAAAACAATAATGACATATATCACAAAATAACTTTTCCTTGATAGAAAAATGAGACATGCTCGATACAGTTTTGACAGAATTAATTCGTCCATGTTTTGACAGACATAAGAACAGCCAATCATAATTAAGTAGCACCGCACCGCACCAATCACACCAGAGCCATGTCAAGTTAGGGTGACGCACACATTACAGGCGTAAGAGCAGCCGCAGCACACATACTAATGTTTGGGCTGCAGCGGGAGGAAATGAGTGTTACCTCAGGAGAAAATTTGACCGGGTCCGGCAACAGAGGTATAGAAGCCAGGAGTCGGACGTTCTAAGCATGTTAAGCTTCATTTTCGGTTTACGCCAGTTACAATAGTTACAGAATGCACCCCCACATGTATACCCCTGGCATTCTTTGGTGAAGATGGTCTGTTTTGTTTGTGTTCTCTTTTAAAACTTGAAAGCTTTTGCCTGTTGGTCAGACTTTTAGTTTCGTTTTAAATATATGTACCTGTTTTATTTATCTGAAACAGCTGTATAACGTTCTTCTAATGTTCTTCACTAAGACCAAGAGAGTGGACCACATCAGTCCAGTTCTGAGGTCTCTACACGGGTTCCCTGTCTCTCAGAGAATAGACTTTAAAATTCTCTTGCTAGCATATAAAGCATTGAATGGTTTGGGCCCAAAATACATCAGAGACCTTCTAGTCCAGTATGAACCATCCAGACCACTCAGTTGGTCTGGTGCAGGTCTGCTCTGTGTTCCAAAAGTTAGAACTAAACATGGAGAATCAGCGTTCAGTTTCTATGCTCTGTATATCTGGAACAAACTACCAGAAAATATCAGGCCTGCTGAGAGTCTGAGTTCTTTTAAGTCAAGGTTAAAGACTCACCTGTTCACTGCTGCCTTTGACTAAAAAGCTTTTTACTTTTAAATTTTCTATTCTCTTTCGAAACTCTGCACTGCAACTCTTACTTTATAATACGTGTGTGTTTTTATATTTTTTGGATTTTATGTGTTGTTTTCTTACTTGCTGTTTTTAATCACCTTTTACATGTTTCTCTTATAATGTTTTAAATGTGTTTCTTTTTCCCTGTCGCTGTATTTCAATGTCCTGTGTGAAGCACCTTGAATTGCCTTGTTGCTGAAATGTGCTATACAAATAAACTTGCCTTGCCTTCAGCACATCTGTCATGTTCAACCTCTGACAGAAACTAAATCATATTTAAATCAAAAATAACCTGATGTCTTCACAACTAACTTATAAGTAATGGAAAATTGGATTTATATCGTGATGCATATCGATATCGTCTGATATGAAAAAAATTATTGTGATATGATTTTTTTCCATATCGCCCAGTCCTAACTATACATTTTAACTTCTATATCCGCTCACTAACCAGGAACAATTATCTTTTAAATCACAGTAGCACTCATTAATTCCAAGCACCATATCTGTCTTGTTGCATTCAGTTCAGTTGAAGCTGGGGTTCACAGGTCAGTGGCCTCATGCTGAGCTTCCTCAGCCTCCGTTTGGGACTGAAAGATCAAATTTAATTCTTTCACATCCAAGAAAGACACATTGTCCTGGCCGGTACAGACCTCAAATGTCTCCCAGCCTCCTATTTCTCACCATGGTGATAATGCTGTGAAGTATGGTTCCTTTGGTTCTCCTCATTCTGGGACTTCTTACACTGGTTGCACTGGTTAGCTCAACTTTCCTTTACATGCACCCGGAACCTTTCATAACTCACTTTGGCGTTGCGGAAATATATTTTAGGAATACTTGTATAATGAGCATTACATACCATTACAGCATCATTACCCCTGGCAAGGCAGTTATTGTTCATATCTGTCTAGGATTAATGAATTTCATGAAACTTGAAGGAAAGAAAAAGCACTGGCCAAGAATGAACACAAATTTGTCAGATTCAAAAAGGCAAAACTTTCATTCCTAAATAGAGGAGGACTAGCTCTGCTGCCACGCACTTGATTGCCACTCAAGAAAAAATAGGTTATACATTTTTATCAATCTGAGTTTGACAGTGGAAAAAAGTATAGACAAAGAAGTCAGAGGAAAAATAGGACAGTGGTTCCACTTCCCGTCCATAATGGTGGAAAAATAACACTGTTCCTGGACAGTTCTTTTACATTTGAGAGCTCAAAGCAAATACCGGCCGAACCCCTGACCACTAACTAGAACCAACTGAAGAATTAGAACTATGGCCTTTGTTACTATGGTAACAGTCCATTAAACCAACGTTATTTTAACTGTTGATATTTGACTATTTTAATGAAAACCTAATGGGTCACCAAATCGTTAAAATACTCACAGTCCTGCATTCAGTTTCACACTTAAAAATTATGCAAGAAAGTAAATAATTATTTATGACATTTGTTTCACATTAATATTGTAATAATTTAAGAGTCTATGGTAGTGATGAATTCATAACAAAGCTGCTGTACTTGCCTTCATAAGAATATTTATTATACATTAATCATATAGACCAGTAACCCTAAGACTAACCTGTTAAAAGAACCAATAAGAAAACCATTAATGTAAAGGGTCAATAAGCAGTATCCTTAAGAGGAGCAGTATTGATCAAATCTTGTCAATATCCATCCCAAATTGTATTACTAGCCTCACAATTTTTGACACAATTTTTTGTTGCTGACTGATGTTAAATTAAAAAATTGCTATGAGCAGTTTGGCAATTCCTCTAGTTATGCAGTGGTAGAGGTCATGGTACTACACAACATTATGTTTTTTAACATGTCCAATTGGAAAGTGGATTCTCTGAATGCAAAACTACTAGAGGGGTAGTGTGGGTTTTGCAGAATGTGGATGAGAAAATCATGCAACAGATAGAGACAGATCCTCAACGAAAATATGTAATCGTCAGGTTTTTGGTTATATGTATGACCAAAAAATATTACACTAAAGAGTTCATTTAAGACCTCTGTTCTTTTATGCTAGTGCTCTTTTGAATCCATACAGGAAATCTCACAATAACTTCTGCATTTCAATAAAATACAATGAATAAAATGAAGAATATATTATTGGAATGTATTTTCAGGTCAGTTCTTGTGATTGTGGTCCTTAACGCTAAATATCTGGTGTTTATGACTACACCTTATGATTATTTATATTATATATAAATCAGATGTTTTAAAAATATTCTCTGTCACAGAATTTGATTTATTGTTTAGTGCTGTATAGTGTAAGATTGGTAGAATGGTTAAAACAAAAAGAGATGATAAAGTGGAGTCTGTTTTATGTTTGTTTTTGCCTAATTTTGCCTTTGCAAAAGAGGCACAGTTGTTTTGCAAAAGAGCCAAGGAATAGAGAAATAAAGGGTTAAAATGCGAAAACTAAATCAAGTTTGTATAATGTATTGTATTTTACTGTTATTTTATCTAAAATACCCTGAGGTAGACACGAATGCTCATATTAAAAACCCACAGCCCTTTCATTTTCTAAAATTACGGTCCTCAGCTCTAAATGAGTTTTTCTTTGGGCTTTTTACAGGAAGAAAAAAAGCTTTTTGATTTCTGTAGCTTGAAGTGTTCAACAAGGCCCAGCTCCACAAAGGCCATTATTTCAGAAAAGTAACAATACCTTTTTTCTCTTTTTCTCTCCCTCCATCTCTCAGACGCTCCAACTGTTAGTCGTTCATTGTCTACCATTTAATTATCTCAAGATGAATGATCAGAGTCTCTAAAGTGTGATTTCTAATTGTACTGCTGACTTTTTTTTTAGTAAATGTCATTTGCTTGGATCCAAATGCCATTTTCAGGTGGGTGTGTATGAAATTGCTTCCTTTTGCTATTAGCTGTTAACTGTGCTACCGCGGCTACTGAATGGGTCCGATTCAACCTTTTTGGTGGGTTGAATAGATGTGTTGCCATTAGGTCACTGCAGGCATTTATGTTTTTAAATTAAGTTTAAGTGTAACCTGTCACTCAGCGTGCGATGAAAAGATGTGCTCACATAGCGTGTCATTCATCCATTCGCCACATCCTCTGCTGTGTTTATAAGGTCAGACTTAAAACACAAGGTTTACTGAATTAAATAGACACAATATTTGTATTTACCATCACTGAATTTTCCCATTAACTTTTGTATTGTGGAGTTACCACAGGAGATTTGAGGAAAAAATTGGGCAGAAATACACATTAATGAAATGAAAAGTTTGTGTAAAAAAAGGTTTCCAAGTTGTAATAGACAAACATGTATACAGTGTTTGGTTTATGTTACAAATTCTACACAGGCATTTGGAAGGTTTGCCATCCAGATTAGATATTTAAAAGTAATTTGTGATATAGGCAGGAATGATATTTACTGTCTCATACCATGGCTGAAAAATACATTTGGAAACAATATAAAACACTAGAATACATGGACTAAATCCGTCCTGGTAAAAATTCACTAAATGTTTTGTATTAATTTTAAAAAGACTTTTCTATACATGAGATATAAATCTGCTCTCCTTAGGGGACACAGACAAATCTGACCTGAATATAACACTGTCAAAGCAGAATATTATACTTTATATCAACTCTAGACTGCATGACTGTATTGTAAAACTCAAATCTGACACTCATCAGTAATTAGAGAAAATGAGAGTGACGTGAAATTATCTACCAGAAAAAGGTGAAAAAAATAAATAAATAAAAATCACTAAGTTGTACTTTTTTTTTTTTTTTTTTTTTTTTAAAGGGGGGCAATATCAGAACCTACTTTGTCCCATAAAGACCCACTGCTACTTTTGTGGCAGTTTTTTTTTCTCTATATTTAGCTTTTCTAATGTGATTTATCGCCATTTATTTTGATATTCTCCTCTGTATTTTGCATTTTTTCACTGAACATCAGGTATTTTCCTATATTTAATTTACTGATCATGTATATGTTCATTATAGCTCAGATTAAAGTTGAGGGTCATTATATCAAAAACAGAAAAAAACTGAAGAAAATGTGACTTTTTCAGTCTAGTCTCTCATTAACTGAATATAAACCAAGTGTGTCCATGCATCCACTGTCACTGATCCAACTCCATGGGTTTTACTGGTGAATCAGTGTTGTAGAAGATGACAGCGTTTCCATGGTAACTACAGAGTCTCTGAACGTCCAAATGGGTCAAATCTGATGACCATGAAAAGATGAATAACTGTATTTTACACCAGTTAATGACATGGATTGACAGGATTAGTGGATCAACTGGGATTAAACTTTTATATCAATAAATGGTTTTGGTCGTCGGTGGCTGTTTGGGTCTTTGTGGGTTAAACAGTAATTCTATCATACTTCATTCTAATTTCATCTACTAATATCTAGTTTGGTGGTTTTCAACCTGGGGTCAAAGGATCATTTCAATAGGTTATATTAACGTAAATAATAATAATAATAATAATAATAATAATAATAATAATAATAATAATAATAATAATAATAATATAAAATACGGCAATGTTTTTTATGTTGCACTGCCAGAAACGATACGATTTACATAAAAATAGATTTTCCCTGAGTGTGTTTATGAGTCAACATCTGAGTTTCTGATTGGAAAACCATGCAGCTACTTTCAATCGTTTTTTACACCTTTCTTATAGATCAACAGCTTCCCAGAAATAATATTCCAGCTCACAACTACAACAGGAGATCTCTCAAGGTGGTTCACCTGAAAGCCCAACAGCATCACCTGAGAAACACTGAGAAATGTCAGGTGTTGATTAAAACAGAGCCTTAAGCTTTGTTTCTTTTTCTTTTTTTTTTTTTTTTGTTGGAATAAATCTAAATTTACAAGCGAGCCAATATTTGTAACTGTCCATGGGCAAAACAATTCTCTCCCTGTGTGAGTTTAGTGGCTTTTTTTTTTTTTTTTTTTTTTTTTTTTTTCCGTACTTAATTTGTAAATTAGGAGGTTCTGAACCACAAAGAGGGTGTTGTTTCTAGGAGACAAGCAGCAGCTCAGGCAATGCAAAAACCTAGAATACCGGGAGCACATTGTACAATGACTCAGAGCTTCAAACTGAAACTACACAACACTGTCCTTTTAAAAACCAAACATATTTAATGACTTATTTACATGCATTAATCAGGGCATTCAGAATAATTACTCACTTATGACTATCAATTATCCCTTCACTTCCCTGTTGTTTTGCTTCTTCTTGTTGCTATACTTTGGAATTAAAGACAAATGGCTTATTTTACAACCTGAAAAAGCAGGTATGTGAAGAAACTAAACTTAAACCAGGTTTATACTTTTTCTGTTCTTAGGGTTGTTTTCAGGATTTTGTGTATGTTGGGCATTTATTCCTGATTAGCTGATTTTACTTTAGTCACATTGTATTTTATTTTTCCATTGAGCTTATGTACTCATTGCTGATTAGGTTTTAGCTCAGTCGTTTTTAGTCTAATCATAATGTATTTTATATATTGTTCAGAACTGGTAGAATAATCCAAGTGCATTTGTACTCACATTTGTTCACCATCCGTTTGTATGTATGTATGTAATTGTACTGTCTGCACATATTGTTCTGCAGTTGTTCACACTGCTAAAGACAAATTTCCCCTTGAGGACAATATTTGATTGATATTTCCACATCCGAGACAGGTGTAGCCAGGATCTGTGTGTAGATTCAGAGGTTTACATGATTGTATCCATCACATACGCACATGTTCCCCAATTTTATGAAAGACGGAACATAACAAAGAAGCTGTCAGGTTATCAGCTTTATGAAACATGGAAAAATATCTTATCAGCACTAACTCCAGTTCTATGTGTTCAACCCTTTATCAGGCAAGAGACTATTTTTGGTAATTTCTGCACACATTACAAGACAGTTACAGTAACAGCTCCAGTGAGGACAGTGAGTGAACAATCTCAGGTAAATGTGGTCTACAGGGTCTGTAAGGTCCACCTCTGCATGAACAGTGAGTGTACCTGCTTTGTTAGGTACCATGAAGTAATGGTACTAATGTAAGGAATGATGTTCAAAGGGAGAATGTGGATGTGGACAGGGGTCTGGATCAGCACTGATGTTGGTCTAATGTTCTAAAAGTGATGTTCCTTTCACCTTACATGTGTTTTTCTTGTATTTTGTTTATATACTTCTTGGATTTTTTTCCTTTTTGCCGCTTATGGGAAAGGAACCAAATATGATAACTTCATTGACCTTGATTTTCTGCCTAACCATAAAAAAGTTTGAAAAATTTCACAAAAGTAATAAAGTCTTCTTATTAGGGATGCAACGCTATACAGGTTATCCATGGTTCAGTATGTATTGCGGTTCTTGAGTCACGGTTCACAGTTCGGTTCAGACGCAGAACTTGGCTGTGTGTTGAAATGTAACTGGGAGCTGATGGACAGCCTTAAGGCTTAAAGCTCGTTTTTTTTTCGCTTTACGTACATATATAGGTACATTCAGTTCTAACATTGTCTTGTGTCAGTGCCTTCATCCTTCCATGCATCATGTATGTTGGAAAGAGCATTTCTCAATCAATCCACCAGAGGGTGCCATTCCTAATTACCATACTGGCCGAATACCACAAAAAAGAGTAATGTTTTTTGAGAAGAAGAAAGTCAATAATAACAAGCATGGCGACGACAGAGGAGGTTTTACTAATATGGATACTAATGTTAATATTGAGAAGGGTAGTTAGAGGTAGAAGAGCTGTGCTCCGCCACGTCCAGCTAGTGCCAGGTTCCACCAAGTTCTGCTTTAGATGGGCTCCACGTCCGACTCCAACCAATGATAGTAGAATTCCGTAAGTCAGTCATCTAGCAAAGCTCTAATATAAACGCGAGTTGTCCAGAAATGTCATTTGAAAATGACAAATGAGCCGTACTGCAGTGCATGCTCATACCAAACCATGAGGGGCGTACCGTTTGGTACATGTACCATTGCACCCCTACTTCTTATGTGCTCCAATAACACTAAGGTTGAAATTTTGAATATGAGAGTATTTAAGAGGATATATGAGTGCCCTATAAAGGGTTAACATATCAGCTAAAAATGTTTAGCAAAGATGCCTCTAAAAAGTGGCCTAACTGTTCTATAGCCAGTGCATGTAGTGAGAAGGAGGTAAATCTGACGCACATTTCCAAATCAAAACCTCCAGAACATTTGCTGCATTGATCTTCTCTGCTCCATTTCAGTACTATGAACCCGCTGCACCTGCACAAACACCCTTTAACTCACTTACACTAATCATATGACAAAATATTTACACAGAAAAAAGCCACTTGACAGCACACTGGTGTGCGTGAGGCTAAAAAGATGTATACAGATTCTGTTCGAGACAAGGAGCTTGCAGACAGTTTGACATTGTAGACACTGAAAAATGGATATTGGAACAACTTGATTATTCAGAGGGTTGTGACTCGAATGGCTTGAGAACCCCTGGCCTATTTAGTAAAAAGTGGCTGCAAACACTATGACTAACATTGTAAACATGGCAACGTGGTCTTGAATCCTTAAATTTGAAGACTGGTTAAGGGGAAATACAAGAGCAAAACAAGATGCAGATTATATGCAAAGCAGGTTTAGTGTGTGAAATTGAACACTTTGCAGCCTCTACATTCAATTCTCGTAAGATACATTGGCAATCCAAGGCTAACAGTGAAAACACCCCAGCAATATCAATCTTGATTTACACAAGATGTGTCCTCTACCTTCTAAATTGTGCCCCAACTGGACCTGTTTGATGGAGTGCATATTGTGTTAGCAACAACTAGGCAGGTGGATTTGTTTCTCACCTTCTCCACTTAATGGCATGTGAAGTAAGCTGATTCGATTCCCAGTACCCACACCTAGCTGAGTACACCACAGAAGGACAGTGCTAAAAGATTTATTGGACAAGAGTCTGCATGTGAAAGTTCGCCAGTGGTTTGATGCAAAATAAAACTGGCAGAAAGTATACACAAAGCCAAAGAATAAAATGGAGCAACAGTGTTCTGCAGATTAATTACAAATATTAGACGGCTGATGTGACATTGCCAGCATGTATCATTTTAACTAATTAACACTAATTCTTTGACGGTTGGCCTTGTGATTAAATACGTTCGCAATTGTTCTTGGTGTTTCTGCGGCTGACAAGTGAGAGTTTACTGTGAATCTAAACACATCATGCCTGCCAAAACCTCCTTATCAGATTTGCATAAATATTTCTCAACATGTGCTGATGCTGGTATTAGTTGTGGTTGTCAATGCATGAATAAACTATGCCAGTAAAGGTTTACAATTGAAAATAATCTGGATCTGAGACTGTGAGACATTTGCTCTTACTGATAATGGAAGTCTGAAGTAACTAAAGAGGCATTTAGAAGTCACTTACAGCTTTTCCTCCATGCAAATCAGAGGAGTCAAGAAAATGGCAGCGGTGTCAGAAATGTGCTTTGTGATGATCAACAGTCCTCTTGATTCAAGGTGATGTCGACGCCGCCACGCTGAACTCTCGGTTGCCATGTCTCATTATCCCCCCACCCCATTAATGGAAGGAGGAGACGAATAATTCATCTGCCCCGATAGTGACACGGAGCGTAGCAGATCTCCTCGGGGGAGACTGAACAGCTTGTCAATCAGAGGATGGGGAATCTGAAAATAAAAAACCCCTAAGTGACAGGAAAACAATTCTAATACAAACGACTGCATACTGTTCGCCTTTACTTCAACTCAAACCTATAAAAATACACCTATAATGTACATTTATCACCTCTGTTTCAATCATTATTTCTTTTAGCTGCTGACGTTGATGTTATTAGCCCTGTTTGAGTCTTATTGGACTTCTGTTTATCAGTAAATTGCAGTGAAATTAATGGTTTGTGGGCCTCAGGAAGAACATCTGTTACTTGGGCAGCAACTAATGGCCAAACAATTAAATAATAAACCAAACAGAGATGCAGCAGCTGTCAAATTGGCTGATGTACAAATCTGCACATAAGAGGCGGGTGTAATTGGAGAAAAACTGAACAATTATGAGTTCAAATTCGCTCTGCACTCACAAATCCCAACCTAAAATGATGCATTTCACATCATTACCGAAGCAAATATGCAAAATGTTGCTCTTTTAAGATATTCGACACACATTTTGCTGCGTTAATATAAACATTTCGTAGAGTAACAGCTAAACTGGAAGCAGAAATAGCCAAAAACCGTTTATGTTTTTGAAGTGAAGTAATGAAATAAATCTTCTTTCAGCAAGACTTCAATAATTTCTTTTGATAATGCAAATGACAGAACTACAGATATTGACACAAAGAACAAGAAAACTCTATTCTGCTTTTCTGAACAGAATCAAAGTTGCCAAGCCATTTTTAATCCCAGTTTTTACACTTTAAACTTGTACTTCTACCAAATATCAGCACTTTCTATCAAACATGTCCCCTTTTAAGCAGTTTATGTGTGATGGAAGAAGAAAAACAGACGCTAATTTGGGGATGGGTAAATAATTATATGAAAAAAGTTTCTTTGTAAAAAAAAAAAAATGTTTGGAAAAACCCCCCAAAACTAATTAGTCGTTGGACAATAATAATAATAATAATAATAATAATAATAATAATAATAATAATAATAATAATAATAATAATAATCACTGATATTACACAAATACTGCAAATAGATTTTAAGTGCAGACAACTATTTTTGATATTTTACTTCTAGTTCATGTAAATAAAAGAATTGTTAATCATCTGTAATACTAACATCAGTAACCAAATAATTACATTTTTGGCCATTTTACCCAGGGCAAGTTAAACTAGAAACCAAGCCTTACCAACTATGGCTCAAAAAAGTAAATTATGATATAAAATATGTATAATAATGTAAATTACCTGATGGAACCGCTAGTATTATACGTGATTTTTTTAAATAGCTAGCAATGAAAATCCACTACAGGTACCCTTTAAGTCTTAAAAACATTCAAAATATATTCAAATCAAGATATGACACTGAAACTGTTTTAAGGTTTCAAGTTTTTTCTTAAATATCAGACCTTAAGAACAAGAGATCCTTCTATTTATCTTATAAAGTAGCCTCATCCCTGTGCAATTGGAAGTGACTTGAAATAAGTGTTTTTCTTCTCAATGTTTCCACCACTGAATGAGCTCATTTATTTTCACAGGCTCCATGACGGTTACTCCCTGACCTTGGTGTTGACGCTGTGTTGTGCCAGTGTATACGTATGTTTAAATCTTTCAACACTTTAGCTTTGGATTAATTATTTGAAGGAAAGCAGTTCAAGTGTCACTAATGGCAAAATTCAGTGTTGTCGTTTTCTACTAACACTGTATGCTGAAATAGCTGAAATGAATTGGTGTTATGAGTGTAATGTGAAGCACCTTTCAGAGTAAATTAAATTGACTTTCATCTACTTGTAGTCAGAGGGAAATAAGGAGATCGTGACCATTGCTCCATTTTCAGCGAGATGCTGTAATGAATGTTGTTGACTCATTTAAAACTGTGAGATAATTCGACTGACTTTGGGTCTAATTCATCCATCTCAACAGAATTCCTGAATTAAGGAAGGTCAGAACTGATTACTTGCCAAAGTATCCAGTACTGGGATGCCTGATCAGTGGGATCTCCATTTTGTAAGCATTTGCTTTAAACAATAAATATGATGATCATCTTGACTGAATAGTGTTTTGAGAATTTTCTGTATAAAAGAAATGTTAAAATCTGCCGGTATGAAGTAACATCCACACTTCTACTTAAAATGACAATTTAAAATATTGTCCATCTCCAAGTGTTTCAGCAAAGTGTCAGAATTCATTTCTGTCTGACACACATATCACATGACCGGCGGGACCTGATAGAGCTACTAGACATTGAATCACTACAAGTTGCTTGAATAACAGCTTTTCTGCTGTGACTGTAGTCTCTAGTAGCACGCTGAAATACAGAATTTAACAGTAAACAGCTGCTAGTAGAGATAAAATGGAAATGCCTGTAATTTGGTTCCAGCTGGTGGAAGCTAAGGCTGATGTCTTGTTTTCTTCCTGAAATGATCATGTGACATTGTGCAACAAATCTGGGGGCAGTGAATGTGTCTGTCTGTGATTCTGTGTCTGCATGCACTCTAGTATACTGGCTTATCCCAGTTTTAATCATTTTCTGGATGCGATGTTTATCATGTATACAGGAGTATGCTCATTCAGATGACTTACTGCTGCTGCTGTTTGCACATGCATCTGTGATATTTACAACTTAACATGACAATGTAATCTGATATTTCAGCAGTTGCTGCCAACCTTCAAGTTTCTGGGGCCACTTTGTCTACTACTGAATGCAGACTTGTCTTACTGGCATTTAGCCACTGTCAAAAATGGAAGATTACATTACAGATGCAAACAGATGTTATTCTGTCATTAGTCACTTTTCCATTGGACATATGCACAGAACCTTACTGATATTTACTAAATGTTGAAAAAACAGAAGTGCATAATGTCGGTTTTTCCATTAAATCACAAATGCAATGATTTGTTTATTTATTATCACAAGATGACAGGAGAAGTCATTCCATAAACATGGCAACAAACATAAACATCTCTTGTTTGGAATCTAGAATGCTCATTACCCCTCTATTCCATACTAAATTCAAAAATGATTCCTGGTGTGTCCACACATATTGCGCCATGTTTTTTTTAAAAAAACTCTTCTTCTTCACTTGTTGTTACCACCATCTACTATAATATTATCCTCAGAATTATTATTTAAATGCATTTCAGGTGTTTTCCCATCAACATCGTTTTTTTTTTTCCATGCGACTCAAAAAGGTCTTTCCATTGCAGTTTTGTGCGATGTACTAATTTCATTACGCCCAATAAGCCACTTCCTGCAAGTGTAAACTTTTCATTGAAAAACAACAGTTCTGGCGAAATTGTCGTTATTCCATTAGGCCCATTTTTATGCGCAAGTTATATTCACACAATCTGAGGGTCAGTGGAAAAGCGACTATTGTAATCACATAGGACAAGGAGGAGGATGAAGATCTGCAGCCATGACTGATACCACCATGTTTGTATTGCAGTTACGTCCTTCAGTGCCAGTGGGTAATCTACAACTGTCAGGGACCAGGATAAGATGTGTAGATGTAACAATATCCTGGATACCAGAGTACTCCAACTAGAGTATCTGGGTTTCTCAAAAGTGGGTAATATCTTATCCGAGATATTGAAATCTGGATATGATGTTTAGATGTGCAAACGCAAAGACAGAATACTTCAAAAACCAAAATTCTGGGATACTGATGTGCATGTAAACACAATCTATTTCATCCTTTACAAAATTCTCCAAATCCATCTATTCAGTGTGGTTGTAGCTTTACTTGTAAAGATTAATTCTAAACATAAAATGAATAGCATAGACTAGCATAGCATAGCATAGAACAGAATAGAATAGAACAGAATAGAATAAAACAGAATAGAACAGAATAGAATAGAATGTAAAAGTGTCCCAAATCCAACGTTTTTGCCCGTATGCGTCTCATATCTGATTTTTTATGACAATCTGAACAATACCAGTCCACTTCCTTTCAAATCAGTCTCAGGCCACTTTCATATGTGGTCCTTTATCTCTACTCTTGGTTGGTTAGCATGCTTGTTTTTATTCTGTATATATATTTACCCTTTTTTTTTCTTTTAAACTTTTGCACAACACACCACAAGAGAGTTGTCTCTTTTAATTTCGTTGTACATACGTACACTACCAGTCAAAAGTTTGGACTTACCTGGTTTTTCTTTATTTTCATGACCATTTATATTGTAGATTCTTACTGAAGGCATCAAAACTTTGAATGAACACATATGGAATTATGTAGTTAAAAAAAGTGTGACATAACTCAAAGCATGTTTTATATTTTAGATTCTTCAAAATAGCCACATTTTGCTTTTATTACTGCTTTGCACATTGTTGGCATTCTCTCGATGAGCTTCATGAGGTAGTCACCTGAAATGTTTTCCAACATTCTGGAAGGAGTTCCCTGTGATGCTGAGCACTTGTTGGCCATCTGTGGTCCATCTCATGTCATTTAAATGAGGTGAGTCCAAACTTTTTGACTGGTAGTCTATAATGACAATAGAGGCATAGAATAGAATAGAATAGAATAGAATAGAATAGAATAGAATAGAATAGAATAGAATACGAGGGCTGTTCAATAAGTTCATGGCCTCACCCAGAACAGAACAACACAGACTGATAATTTATATTTTATTTTTCAACATAATCTCCATTTACAGCAATGCACTTGGTCCATCGATGTTCAAGCATCACTATCCCATCACAAAAGAATGTAACATCCTGTATTATAACAACCAGTATTGCTGGGTGAGGCCATGAACTTATTGAACAGCCCTCGTATTCTGTTCTATTCTATTCTATTCTATTCTAACTCTGAAACACATCTGACGTTTTGCAATGTGACTTCTTTCTGAACGGTCATGTCACATTTCGTCTGACTTCTACATCATTGAAATGCAACAGACGACACAGTTCTGCACCTGTCCAAATCTGATCAGTGACTGATAATTCATGCTATCAATGCCTGAAAATGCCTGCCATCCAGGATCTACCTAACTGGATGATGTTCTATAACCAGAAAACACAGTCAAGGAGCCGATGCAAAGGGTCAGACTTTGATTTACAATCCTGAATGAACCCTGAATGACCCTCCACCACCCCCATATCACATCATGTATATGTACAATCACTATGTAAATATCTTTAAATTTTATACATACATTTTTATACTTTAAGAACATTTATTTCTACCTGCCTTTCTTTTGCGTGGGTGTGTTGCATATTGCTGCTGTATACTGTTAAAATTCTCCATGGTGGGATCAATAAAGTCTTATCTTATCTTGTATGGTAAATATGTACTGCAGCTTTAAGGGGAATTATGTGCATAAGTAAGTTATATCAGTTCAGTCAGTGTTCTGATAGTGGACAAAAAAACATACCTTAACATCTTCAACTCAACACTAAGATGTTCATATAATATTAGCAGCGAGTGTAAATGTTACAGAGGTATATTTATCTTGCCTTTCACACTATACCAACACTCCATTCCATGTAGTCCTGTAGCTGAAACATAAATATAACAATCTCTCTCATTTTGCTGTAGGGAACTTGCAAGAGCCTGATATGTAAAAAGAAAAGCTGTCTAGTACCAGTGTACAATTATCCAGGCTTGAAATATGTCGATCCATTCACAGTACCCTTTTAGACCGGCTTGCTTTAAGGAAGAGATGAGGTAGCCTTTTTCTACATGTGCAGTGTTCTAACTAGGACACAGCATGAGGTCTTTTATGTCTACCTCACCTGGATTATCTAGGGAGCCTCACTACACATTGTCGAACAACATTTAAAAAAAAAAAAAAAAAAAAAATCGTGATGCATGAACCTGGTTATTTGGATTTAGGATGAATCCAAATAACCAGATGACATAAAGGAGTTTGAAACCTGGACAACAGAGAGATGAGGTTCTGCCTGTGGCGCTACCTTCAATGTCAATTAAAAATGTGCATGTAATTCTCAAGATAATGGATAATGGAGCTGTTAAAGAAATAAACCTGCTTCATTTATCCTTTGGGTCTAGGAAAGATCTTCAGAAGACACTAAAGATGAAGGATGTCTGTCTTTAAACACACATCTGCAGGAAGAGATAGGAATGGAAATGTGAGAGGTTGTGGGGTAAATGTGCAATGAGATGAAGTGAGGTGCATTAGAACACATAATATTACAACTGAAGCTAGTCAGCTGATTTTAATATTATCTGTGAATTTTATAACCGATTAAAGCTGAATATACTGTACCGCTCTCATTTCACTTCTTTCACATTGAATTTTCTTTTGCATTTTTGCACTTTGTGAGCCTGCATTCAAAACGTGTGTGTTTTGGCAACTCTAATATTTAGAGTCTACTGTTATAGAATAGAATAGAATAGAATAGAATAGAATAGAATAGAATAGAATAGAATAGAATTTATTTGCCATTTGCACAGATACATCGCAGTATAGGTATACTGGAGTTCTTGTGTGTTTCCCTGAGTCACAGAATCAAAAAAAAAAAAAAAAAAAAGACATGAACAAACACTGAAACAAAACATAAACACAGCTAAAACATAAAAAAAACAGTTATTGCACAAAGACAAATACACACTTGTAAAAAAGAGTACTGTATCAGAAAGAAAAAAATAACAATAATAAAAGTACTGATGGTAAAAACAAGTTACTGCACATTTGAATTAAAGTACCGGGAGGTAGAACAGGTTATTGAACATTCAATTAAAATACAATACAGGAGACAAATGTTATAGCCTTTCAGTCTACATTTAGTCTGAGGTCAAATTTATCAGTTCCAGCTCTGATGGAGACACAACTCCATATTTACGGCAAAACAACTACTTTTTTTCCTTTTATTTCTTTTATTTTCTTTTAAGTTTTAAAATAAAATAAAATTTAAAAACTGCTACTTTTCATCCCTTTCCAAGCACAATACTGCAATGTACAGCATAAAAAAACATTTTTTTTTAATTTTTTACATTGTTTGTTTTGGGAATAATTCACAGTAGAAATGTTGTTATATTTATGATGCTTGATGTAAGGTATATGCTAATAACTAACAAACAAACAAACCATTTTGGTTGTACCTTTCAGTGTGACAATAATATCCATTTGGAATCCCATACTATGTACATCATAGACAAAAGCTCTACTAACGTCCACCATATTTTTATGTAAATAAACAAGAGAAGAACAGTATTTGTATGGATGCACAGCCCAGAGCATGAATCCATGTTACTTCCTGAATGCTTCCTTGCCTGAAGGGTCATGTAGCCTTCTAACCTCATCTGTACTGGGTAAAAACCGACTTCATGGGTAGCTGTGTAATAATACATACTATCAGCAGCAGAAGAATATTACAGACTGAGGCAGTATATACAGGGTATATCAGGAAAAAGTAGACTCAGAAAAAAATCCAGTTGTGATGACAAAAGACAATGACATTAGGCCAATAGAGTCTAGAAGCTGGAAGTCAGTATTATTACACATTGGTACAGTTCATGGTATTATGAAGTTACCAATATTGTTATACAGGGTGTATCAGAAAAAGTAGACTCAGAAAAAAACACATAAAACCAAAATGCGGACACATTTTGAAAATCTGGTCATATGTGTTTATTGACCAGGTAATTCTCCCTTGCTTGACACCAGTGTCCTGGGTCAGTTTTCATGCTTCAGTGAACAACACTAATTTTAATTGTGCAAAATAAAAGTATTTTGTGCATGGTGATGACAAGTTCCATTGGTCTTTTATTTACATGCATAAAACAGGAAAAAAAACAATTACATGTTAACCCCCTACCATCGACACAAAGATTTCACACATCGGTGAGAAACTGAAAAGTAATAGCAGAATTTGCTCAGTGAGTCAAGATTTGGGTTTTACATTTCAGGATTTTAATTGAAGGCACACACTTCCATTAGTCGAAGGATTCCAGTACGTTTAGTCTTCCACATGGGTCCGTTCCTTGCCACGCAAATTTGTGCCCTCCTCAACACATCTGGGACAACACACCTAAACATGACCCTGCCCTGCATCAGGAGTTCCACTTCAGCTGTGATTCTCCTCTCCAGGAACAGGAAGGCCAATGTACAGAATCTGCACAAATTTATATCCATGAATTATGCAATTTTAAGTCCAAAACCACCAGTGGTTATTGGTCTGTTTCTAACAAATGAAATTACCAAGAGGGAACACCCAGATGATGCAATGAATCAAGTACAGTATGCTGACTGAAATGTTTAAAATTTCAAATGGTCAACTCAAAACAAGCTCAAAGCATCCTCACTAAGAGCATTAACCCTTTGCATTTGGCATGACAGACTCAAACCTGTTGTTAATGTGAAATCTTTGTGTTGATAGTAGGGGGTTAACATGTAATTATTTTTTTCCTGCATACAAGTAAAAGACCAATGGAACTTGTCATCCATGGTGACAGATCTCATATTAACCCTTACACTTCTATGCACAACAGACTTTTATTTTGCACAGTTTAAATTAGCGGTGTTCACTGAAGCATGAAAACTGACCCAGGACACTGGTGTCAATCAAGGGAGAATTACATGGTCAATAAACACATATGACCAGATTTTCAAACTGTCTTCACATTTTGGTTTTATATTGTTTTTCTGAGAGTCTACTTTTTTTTCTGATACACCCTGTATAACAATATTGGTAACTTCATAATACCATGAACTGTACCAACATGTGTAATAATACTGACTTCCAGCTTCTAGACTCTATTGCCCTAATGTCATTGTCTGTTGTCATCACAACTGGATTGTATAATGGGATGTTTATGCTGCCAAAGTGTACTGCATGTTGTTTTACATCTGTAATTATTTCAGACACCACCTATTATCTATGGTTTTGTTGTTACAACCATGACGACGGTTGATATGTAAAATTCCTAATGTGACCCTGACAACCACAACCTGATAAAACAGTTTCTTTGCCTAAATCTCGCCACATAATTCCATGGCATTGTCTCCATACATCCTAGTGATTTGGTATATTTTTGCTTAAGTATTTTTTTTTATAGCATTTGCCAGTTTGTGTAGTCCCTCTGTAGTATGTACGTAGTAGGAGACATAAATGAGAAAGTGTTTGGGTTACTGGTATACAAACAAACTGACTGTGTGTGGACACTGACATTTTCTTAAATCACCTTAAGTCGCTAAATGTGAACTGGAATGGAGCAACTGTCCATGCAATTCTATATTCAAGATTAAAAGAAAATCTAATCAACCATAATAACACATCATAATTATTTTAAAATGTGGTAATATCATGTAAGTCAATAGCATCTTAGAAGACATATTTCTTTAAAATATTGTTGGAACTTTAACTATATTTCACTGAAAGTACCTACTAGGAAATCAGGACAACCGACTATTGTGGAGGAAATTACAAGGCAGAAGAAACCTCCTCACTTGACATTTAGGACTCAAAATTATTGTTATTAAAATTGTTTTTCTTTCTCAAATGTTGACACTGCATGTTTCCGGTATAGCAGTGTAATCTACAACATTACGGTCATTTTTCCATTTAATTCTTTACATTAGATTCCATTACGCTCCGTTCATCTGTAATTATTACGGTGATGAATGTGTGTGTTATGAGCCGGACAATAATCATGAGGCACATCTGTGCTGTGACTTCTCCAAACCCATATGGGAATGTGATTTGTTACACATGACCGGAACAGTTCAGTCTGTATCATTTGTTTCACACACCGCCTGCTTACTTTCAGGGTGTGTTTGTCCAGTTTGGAGGAGACACCCACCGCCTCTGAGTGACCCTACGGAAAAAATGACCCAAGCCTTGTTTTTGATTTGCGGAGGTTGCCACCCAGTTCTAAACTCTGAGATGAGACATTGCCTGTGGATGTAGTTTTAATAAAACATAACGGCCTTAGACAGTTTATACCCATACGCTGGGTCATAGTTTCTGTATTCCTGTGACTATACTTGCTGTATTTTGGCATGTACTATAACTTCTCACCACTGAGTCATTGCCCAACACAATAATCAAAGGAAGGGCTTTTAGCGTTTGTCGTAGCAGAAATGACTGTAATACAAAATGTATGAGCAATTGCTTGTTTCATTGAAGAAGGCATTCATCTGTATAGACTTAAAGGTGAATACAACAACAGAAAAACAACTCTGTGCACTGATGGAAATCACATTGGCTTTAATTTGCTTCTTCAAACTGGGAGTTGAGTTGTAATGCCACTTTCACAATAGCATTCAAGTGTCGAAATCAATTAATTTCAATGGTAATCTGTTAATGTGCCTGCAAACCATAGCTGCTGTAAACTGTGCTGTGCTTCATTTGCTTTTATTTAACCCTCTCTTAAAATGTAGAGTAAATATTCTCGAACTGTGACCAGCCAAGCGATTAACAACTATCAACTGCCATCCGGGATGGAGTCCCAGACCTGGCAACTTTTGTTGCATGTAATTCCCTGTGTCTCCTGAGCAATTTGTCATGTCTCTGCTGTCCTAAATTGCTAATAGTACAAAAAAAGCCTGAGTCATTGCATAAACTGGTTCTTTCCTGTGACAGAGTTATAGGTCTGTCACACTTATTATATAATTACCCTGAATTAGAGACATTTATATTCAATATTTGTGATAATTGTCTCCAGTGACATGTATAAAAATATCTGACAGAAATGTCACATTTCCATCATTATTTCCATATCATTTTCCACCATTTGAGACTTGAATGCAGCTCTTTGTGTTCCAAATGCCAATGCCATTAAATGTCTCTTCTTCTTTATTAGGTGTGCTGAATGTGTATGAATAAACTATTGTTTAAAAATGATAATATAAAAATGATATAAAATGAAAAAATGCAATCAAATCATTACCGACAATTACTTGTATGGCAATTAACATCAGCAAAAAATGGCATTTTTGAAAAACTGCACAATTAAAAAAAAATGCAACAAAAACATCCCTCTACCCACCCACCCATCCATCCATCCATCTTCTGAACCATTTATTCCTCATGAGGGTCACGTGGGTGCCAGAGCCTATCCCCAACAACCTATGGGCGATGGCAGGGTATGCCCTAGATGGGTGACTAGTTCATTGCAGGGTTGTAAAAAAATAAAATAAAATAAATCCTACAAAATTTTTATGTATAATGTGTATTCTGCTAGAGTTGATAAAAACACTCTGTAATGTATTCCTTGAGATATGTGTTAAGGCCAGTTTGGAAAATCAGAATATCACCAAGAGTAACATTTCAAGCCGTCGACCATGCAAAGCTCTGCACAGGTGATGAATTGAATTTTCTATATCCAATTCAATCTGTCTGTGGCATAAAACAGATGCTACCTTTCCACACCGTTGAATTTTTTTTCCCACAATTTGAAATTGACAAACACAGCAAGACACACAGCTGACTTCCTGTGTCTGCAAACTGATTTAACAGGAGCAAGCAAAACTCCAACTGGAGAAGTTATTTACTTTGTAGGCTTTTCTTGTTCGTTCCTGACTTTGGAAATAAACCAATCAAACGCTGGTGTGAGTTTAACAACAAAGCTACTGGCTAGAATACACAAGTCAGATTAACTATATTCACATCCTTGGAAGACAAGGTTTGGGAAAGGCTTTATTTAGAAAATGGAGGGGAGATGAGAAACATTTGGTAGAAATAAGGTGGTGGGAAGACAAATCAGGTAAGGGCACAGCAGAGGAGGTGGGCAGAGAGCTGGCAGGAGATGAGAAAAACCACCAAGGGATTGAAACGAAGAGTAGGCAGATTAAATGGACCAGGACGAGGCAGGAGACGGAGCAGGACTTATCTAACAGGGCAGGTCAACAGGCGACAGTCCAATAGTGGACTGGGTCACACTGACAATCTGGGAGGGACTGGGACAATGGCACAAATAACACTGGTCTACAATTGTTGGTTTTTTTTTTTTTCTTTTCCTTTTTTTAAATGATCTGCCTCAGAGCTTAAATGTGATATATCTTACATACTTTAATGAAATGCATGGGAAACTAATGACAAAAGTACTGGTTAGCTGATGTTTTCAATGTATATGATAAAATGTTATTACACACACACACACACACACACACACACACACACACACACACACATATATATATAGGTTTATGTATATTGATACAACTGATCAATAAATCTTCCACTTGAAGAACTTAAACAGTGAATGCATTGTGTAAAGTGTAGACATTGTTTTTAAGTAGATCTGGTAGCTCTGAGACAAACATTCCTTTTAAGTAAAACCTAATAAATATAAATAAACCTACTAAAAATATTAAAGGAACAAATAAGAAGAATACAAATTTGCAGCGCTATAAATAATCCCTATAATTCCAGTCTGATACTTTAGGCTTGCAAGTTTGTCATGAGTTAAAAAAAAAAAACAAAAAAAAAAAAACAAGAGTAAAAAAAAAAAACAAGAGTAAAAATAAATAAATAAATAAATAAATAAAAAAAACTTCACTCAGTATAGTCAAGCACAGATTAAACCTAAAAAGGAAGGATACAACGCAGCTTACCAGCATTTTTCACTTAATTTTCATTTGTGATTCAAACTTTAATTACTTTTATTCTGGAGGCATTTTACTTGTAGACCAGTGTAATCTGGTGAAGATGAGCAGTCCAGATATTTTGTACAGTGTCTGATAAAGCACAGGTGGAGCTGGTTAGTTGTATGAGAAAGCTGCAAATAAGGGGAAGTAGCTGTGGAAGTGGAGAATGAGTGACAACAGTGGCCAGTCTACACCTTCATGACCCCTTCAGACTGACATTTCAACGTTTATAAGTTTACTGGAAGCCACACTGTGCAACGTAAGTGTAAAAATGTAATAACTGCGGTATAATAGGCTACAACGCAAGTCCCTATACAAGAATAAAACATAACTCTTCTAAATAGTTATCACAGAATCCTAATTGCAATAGGGATATTCATGTTAATGGGAAAAAATAACTAAAGGATGGGGGTATACGTGAACCCGGCCAAGGCTCGGGAGGATGGGTCAATTCACTGGTCAGTTATATTTGAATATCACTTCAATCACACAAACATCATCAGGTAAAAACAAACCCATTTTCCCACTGTTAGCTAACTATCATTCCCTCTGAGGCAGTTGCACAAAAAGGATCAATTTTTGAAAGCAATGTGGGAGATAACGCTGCACCAGTAAAAGCTCTAAAGCATGTGGTGAGAAAATATGACTGAATATATTAAATTTGGATTCATCCAGTGTTGACAGGAGGTCTGAGTGGTTTCTTTTTCTTGTCAAAATACTTTCTTTAGGAAAGTAGTCCTTGTACATGTTTCATCTGGTGTTAGAACTTTTGTCTAAGAATAGTGACATGTCATTTCAATCTGCAGTCCTACTGTTTGGTTTCCAGACCTGACAAATACTGTCTGAGAAATCCATTAATGGTGCAACCTTGGATCTAATCACCAGACCTTCTGTTCTGGGACACACCACTGTAATCGCACACACTAAACAAACACATCTACTACAGTTAAAGTGACCAAGGTAACATTTTTAGCACACTACCACTAGTCAGGAAAGCCATGCACATTTGTAGATCCAATACATTACAGATGCAGATTTACATATATGCAATAAATAACCACAAATATCTGACTTTCTAAATCAGCAGTAACTGGATTCATTCCTAGGCTGAGTCATTCTGCAGTAGCTGTAGGTTTTAATGGCTCCAACTGTGATCAGCAGTGATGCAAACTCAACACGTGGGTGTAGAATACTTTTCAAGCATGATTTTATTACAAATGGTGCATAAATAGCCATGAACAAAATACACGAGGGATTTTGCTCTTTTTAAGACGCCAGATGCAACACCTGTAAGACAGTGAGGATCCTTTTCCCTACTATAGGGGAATGATTCAAGGGGAATCTGTGGCTCTGTTTTCTGCCATTTGTGACACTGAACGCAACATACTGAAATAAACAACAAGCAAACTCACCTGCTAACAGTCACCTGCATTTATAAACCTATATATAACAATATTTTTTGGCATGAAGATGTTGTGACATACAGTTCTGAACAGATTTCATCATCCACGGTCAAAAGTTAACTACTGATTGCTTTTGCTTTGCGACTGCTTTTGATAAGATAAGTCTTATTCATCTCATGTATAGTTATACACAGTACAATGCACAGTGATATATATTTTTATATCTGCAGACAATAGTCAAATAGAAAACAAAAGTCTCATGTTGCATGTATCTAAAAAATGGAAACAAAAGAGGTACCTCGGTATTAGGGCTGCAACCAACGATCATTTTAATAATCAATTAATCTGTAGATTTTTGTAATAACTAATTGATTCATCGGATGAACACAAAAGACTCGATTCTCAAAGATCAGTATTTAACCCAAAGCAGTATAGACTGCAGACAAGTCACTAATGATTACATCCCCTCAATGGCCTCAGGTACAGTTAGCGAGCACTAGCCCAACTTGTTATGGCTAGAGACGAGCAAGCTATAGTCTTCAACTAGTTCCAGTTATAGGCTATCAAAGTAGCGTTGTATGTATTAGTTCCAGACAATGATAGGTAATGTTTGTCTGGTGCTCTGATAAATGGAGATTAATTATAATACATTATATATAATAATTATGACGACAGTGGCTAACTAGCTAGTGGGTGAAAGTAATTACAGCACATAGACTATCTTAAGCTAGGTTTATATTAGCTACGTAAGCTAGGTTTCTGGTGGCCACAGCACCCCTGTTTGCCTGAAACGTAGAGTGCCATGGGAATTTGACCATTTTTTTCTCCATATTCAAGTTTTGTTACATAAATGGCGCTCTATATTTCGGGCAAACAGGGCTGCCATGGCCACCGGGAACATAATATAAATCTAGCTTTAAAAATCTGGCCTGGCATCTGAAGCCATAGCCATGCTGCTCTGCGTTTTCGTCTGTTACACTACACAGTGCACTGGCATGCCTCAATATTAAGGTGTTCAAGACCCAATGAATCAACTGCTGAATTCATTGCCAACTCTTTCAAGAATCAATTTTGATTGATTTAATCGATTCATGTTTGCAGCACTACTCGGTACATACAATCTACAGTATTGCAGATGTGGATAAGGATGTTCACTGTGCATGTACAGTGTTTTTTTTTTCTTCTTCAAATAGTCCTGTTAGGAATGTAACTGTACTGATTGTCTGTAACTGTTTACCATTGCATTTGTTATCATTTTTACCAACTTAAGCTATTTTACTTGTGCTCTTGACAGCTTTAAAAATGTGGGAGTATCATGAATGATTCCTCAAGCTTTAAATTAAGGTTGAAATAAATGAATGAATTAAAGTCCTTCAAATAAATCTTTGCTGACATGTGGACACGCAGAAAGGCTATTTAATTGTGTTACGTCCACATCTGAGCCTTTACGCATTTGATGATTTGACAATCGGACAGCCCTGAGCCATAACACACTTACACATGCCTCCAAGCCTGCCAGTCTGTCAGTGTGAAGACTGGCATTGGTCCCATGACACTAAACCTCATCCGTGAGTGAAATGGGTACAAATCTCTCATTTATCCTCATTTTCTATAATTTTCTATAAATGCATGATGGGCTGTGACTGCAGGGACAGACAGAGGCCATGAGAGAAATGGTCACACTGTGTCCTTAATGAACACCAGCAGGACACCTCAGAACTTTGATAGCACAGAGCAGAGCAATGGTCGACTCCCCCGCTTTAATAAGGGATTTAAAGAGTCCATCCTGAATGTTTATTGGACCAAAAAAATTGCGACAAGGGTTTATCTTTCAGCATGCAGTCAGACTTCAAACTTGGGTCGCTGCCTTCTGGAAGAGAAATTAGATTTGATTTGTGATCAGTAGAGGATTGTGTTGCTTTAGGCTGGCAGTATACTCTACACATAATTGAATTTGGCATGTTCTCAGTGGTTGTCAAACTACTGTCAAATAACTGCACTGTGAGCATATGTGAGTATACTAACTGTGACTTCACTATGGTTTACTCAGTGACGTTCATGCCAAAATATAGTTGCCTGTGGCTCACAATGAGATGCAGTGGGAATATAAAGTCCAAACACACATGTATCCAAGTTTTTCACGACACTGACAACCAAATGTGGCCAACAACATATTGTAATAGACAAGAAGGATGCAAAAATTAGAAGACATATCCAATAGTTTTGGTCACATACGCACTGATGCAACCACACTAAATACAGTCAGTCTTTGCCAAATTAGACGCTCATTAATCCAGTTGACAATCTGCCAGAAAATGCTAAGCTTTGAGTTTGGGATGCTAAATGAGAAAACAGTTTAGTACAAATGAATCAATGGCCCTTTGTTTTCCTGAGTTTTTTATCTTCGCCGTAATGACATTTATAGAGACACAAAATGGGAGTTCCTTTAAAGCGTTTTCTGCAAAGGAAACATTTTCTGTCCAGTTCAACACTTTCTTATTATCTTTGTCCGCCAGGTGCTTTTTCTTTCAAGTAATCTACTTTGAAGGATAAAGGGGACAAGGCAAACTGCCACCTCTGCATTGTCTCTGAAGATATGAGGGGTCTTGTGGCCTTTGTCCTGTGGAAATGCTGAACCAGCTAATAAGAAGTGTTTTCCCAGAGGCCAAAGGTGTCTGTCCTGTTTCAAGGACTGGCCACTGTGAGAGCTTGTCATTTAGCCCCTGATTAGGCACTGGCACTGAGCAACATCGTTAACAAAAGGCAGTAATGAACCGTTCATTACCATTTGTAATGAGACTCTGGTGATCCATGCTTTTATCTGGTTTGCAATTTGGTTTCTTAGCAGTTTTCAAAGACTATTCAAAAACTACTATTGATCAATATGGACAAACATACAAAGATTATCACAACAGTATTTCATTCAAAGTATCAGAGATGCTACCACAGCATCGCATATGACTCATTACATATTTCTAGTGCTAGTTTTCTTGTGACGTATCAAATTGAAAAAAGAAAACCAGTAGCAATAAGAGCAGATGGCATGTGCTACCAGGGTGATATGATTGGAGTTTGACTCTAAAAAGACACATTGTTATTGAGACTTTTGTCCCTTCTTTATAAATAAATTATATGGTGACCTTCCATTACGTTGTGACATAAAGTTGCTGGAGGAGGAAATCAACTTCTTGGCTTTGTCTTGGATGCATTTTCAGGCTGTAGAAATGGATGAATTTGGCCAATCACTAATCTTTTCATAGAGGGGTGTATGCGAAAACTACAGATTGAAAGCTGTAATGACCAACTGCTGGAAAGACTCAAAATGTGTCTCCACTGCACACACTGGGGCTTTTCCAAGCAGCAAGCACCCTGAGCTGGAAGTATCTTTAACCCTGTATCGGGCAAGTGACTATTTATTGTAATTTCTGCATGCATTACAAGACAGTGACTGAAAACCTGAAACCGCTTTATCCTCAGTAGGGTCTCGGGGGTCACTGAAGCTACTTGTAGGTGAAGTACTAGTCACCAGTTCATTGCAGGGCTAACATATAGACAAACAAATCACCCACCTATGGACAATTTAGATTAAACGATTAACCTGTCAGTGAATGTCTTTGGATGGTGGGAGGAAGTCAAAGTACCCGGAGAGAACTCACACAGACATGGGGAGAACATGCAAACCCCACACAGAAAGGTCCCATCCCCAACGAATGGTGTTGGTATCAAACCCAGGACCTTCTTGTTATGAGACACAAGTGCTATCCACTGCACCGCCGTGTCGCCCTGAGTAAGTCAACAATCTCAGGTCCAATGTGGTCTTCAGGGTCTCGCTAAGGTCCACCTCTGCATGAACAGTGAGTGTACCTGCTTTGTTAGGTACCATGAAGTAATGGCACTAATGTAAGGAATGATGTTCAAAGGGAGAATGTGTATTTTGACAGGTATCTGCATCAGCACTTATGTTATTGTAATGTTCTAAAAGTGATGTTTTAATGTTTTAAAACACATGTTCCTTTCACCTTGCATGTATTTTTCTTGTATATAGACTTCTTGGGGGTTTTTTTTAGGGGGGGTTCACTTATGGGTAAGGCGCCAAATATGGTAACTTCATTGATTTTCTACATAACAATCAAAATTTCTGAAGAATTTCAAAAAAGTAATTAAGTCTTGTTAGGTCCTCCAATAACTCACTAAGGTTGAAATTTGGAATTTAAGAGTATTTCTGTGAGTGTCCTATAAAGGGTTACGTACAACTACTGATGGCTGCTGTGGTTGGCTCCAAAATCTCTAGCTGTCATAAATTTTATCATCATCATCATCATCACCATCATCATCAAGACAATGAAGATGGCCATGTCACCCAGGTCTATTTAAACTAGTCTAAAAAATACATTAATAAAAGTAAAAATAGCAAGTTTCAGTTTTTGCACAGTATTTCAACACTTAGTGTCCCTGAATCCAAATTATCAATATTTACACATTGGAGTTTATCTTGCAGCCCTTTTTGACTTTGTAATTGCGCAGGCTGATGCTCTGACTGTGATTCCATTCATTGTGCAGGTCTGACACAGTCTGTGCTCAGAACATGGAGGAAGATCTGCAGGAGGAGGGTGCATACTTTTCAATTCAGGTTTTTTTTTCCTGATGTCTGCCTCCTGAAGCTTTAAAGCATTACACAAGAAAGGAAAACATGTTACTAACAGCAACTGCAAATCCTTAGAGATTAGATGCTACTGTTCCAACAGGAGAAACATGCAAAACAAAACATACTACAGCTGTCAAAAAATTTTATGCAGAATTCCGTTTTGTTTCTGTCTCTAGTATTTCTGCTGGAAATGCCCATCTCTAAATTCAACTAACCTCAGAATTGAAAATGCTGGTTAACAATCATAATCAGTATAATACCTCAAAGCTCCAACTCAAACTACTGAGGCCGACCTGAACTCTTGTTTGTGCTCCAGAATATCAATTTAGATTTGACCCCAACAAGGCGCACAGTCCGATGGCAGCGAGCGAGACAGATGGACTCGGTGAGTGGGGGTTGTTTGACTGAAGTAAACTAACCTGTGATTTGGGATTTGATGGTTGAAAGGATTGTTGGCTTGAATCAGTCAGGAGAGAAGTTAACAGAGGCGTGAACTGCAGGAGTAATAGACTGGAATAATGCGAGCACTACTGAGCCTCTGTCCGGCAGAAACCTCCGAAAATAATCTCCACAGAGCTGAAGACACTCAACTTTAATTGAAAAATAAAGAATATCTACTCCTTCGACAAATTAATTCTAAACTGAAAAAGGGTATTCATCTTTATTATTCCTCTAATCTGTCTACCCCTGGTTATAGAGTATTTATTTCCTGGCTTTACAAGGGATTTCAGGTAGTAATCTGTTGTAGAAGCATCTCTCCATGAATCCAATATTTGAAGGTATTTCTCAGGGGCATCCCACACAGACCCCTTTAAAAAAAAATCACTTATCTACTTATTCACAGTTAAATAATCAGTTAGGTCAGTATGACATTTATATTTTATGATAATAAGTGGAAAAGAATGTTAATGTATTGTTTTATTTGTTAAACTTCTATTCCAGACATGACAACATAACTGTCAGAGGTTGATGAGGAATAAGCCATATAATAACTAATCAAACAATATCATCACTTGTTGAAAACGAATAGTGATGTAACGTTCACGAACGAATCGAATCTTTTGAACGGCTCTTTGAAATGAACGATGGGAACCGTGTCTTTGTGAAGAGCCATTAATTTTTTTTTTTTTTTTAAGGAGGGAGTGTCCGATTGCCTGTCAATTTAGCGTCACTGGGGAGGCATTGGGCAGGAGGAGAATGTTCGAGCAGAAAAAAAAAGAAATGGAAAGAAGAAGGAAAATGTACTACAGTTGTTAAGGTATTTAAGAAACTGCAATGATAAATCACTTTTGTGTTTTGCACATTTTTTCTGTATGTTTACCAACATACTGTTCTTGTTCTGAGAATTGCACTATAGTTCAGGTATTTAAGTAATTGCAGTTATTAATCACTGTTGTGTTTTGTGCATTTTTTCCGTATGTTTACACATATTTATTGTTCTTGTTTTGAGGAGAATAAAATGTTATTTCATAAGAAAATGTTTTATTTTCTTCTTCATTTTTAGGCTACAAACTAGTCCACATAATCTACTGTCATGTTTTTTTTTGTCAAATTCCAGCATTTGTCTAATGTCACCTCTCATGTCATGTATTTAGCCCACACATTTGAACTAACAATTCTTTTTTACGGTAAGATAATATTTACTGCCACATCAATTAATCACCCTTAAAATGTAATGTCAATCATCACATGTAGCCTATTTAGTCATTAAAACATTGGTGTTTCAAAATAATGCAAAAAACATAGAAGAGCCAGTCTTTTGAACGGATCTTTTGAGTGAACGACTCCTGATTGAACGGCTCCCTTCAAAGAACCAAAAAAATCACTAAAAACAAACTATTTCTGTCTGCTAAGTATTCAATTCAATTCAGCTTTATTTATAGAGCACATTTCATGCACAAGGCAGACTCAGTGTGCTACACAACAGGTATAAAACATAAAAACATAAAAAAAAAAAAAAAAAAGAATAAAATCTAGTTGGATATGAAAACAAGCAACAGTCAAATAAACAGTAGAAGAAGGGAATGGATTAATGTCTTGGGCATCCCCCGTCCATAGACCCTCCTTCTCGGCAAGGAAAAACTCCAAAAACCCAGTGGAAAAAGAGAAACCTCAGGGAGAACCACAGTGAAGGAGAGATCCACTCCCATGGACGGACAGACTGTAGATGCACCAGAACTGATGGACATTCATTTGCAGATGTAGTTGCAGTCTGTAAAAATGCAGTAGGGTGGGGGCACATGAGGGGCTCCACCTATTTAGATGAGACTGCAGTACTAAAGTTATTTTTCTTGATGCAGTAACAATCTGAGAACAGACAAATTTATCTCATTGTAATAAACACAGACATGAGCAGAGCATCTGTTGGCTTGATAAAGTATTGCTGATTTGCTGTTGCTGAATTTCTACTGATCTTTTCTCACCCATTTGGCTTCACTTTTTCCCTTACAGCTGCATCTCTCTTGGTTTCAGAGTCTACTGGTACTGGGTTTGGTTCAGTTGTGCACG